>NC_045431.1:75467500-76175000 GCF_902635505.1 Sarcophilus harrisii
GTTCATTTCCACAAATGAAATCCAGAGGAAAAACTAAGGTGTTTTGGGATTCTGTGCCATAATATATACAAGCTAACTATCCACAATACTGCACAGGCACTACAAATGTTATAAAGCAGAAGAGGCTTTCCCTGAGGTAGTGGAAAACAGTATCAAAAAGCTCTTTTTTCATTTTCTTTTGGTCTTCTTTAGGCCTCAACAGAATCATCTCAACTTATACTACAAACATTAACTTTGTGAAATCCAATCAATTAAGTAGTCAATTAGCAAACACTAATATATCAGATACTCTGCTAAATCTGGCAACATACCTACAAACCTGAGACAATTCATCTTTTTTAAGAAGCTCATAACCTACTCAGTATTTAGGTGGGGTGGGTGGGCAATAAGTAATCCAGATTTTTCATATATATATATTTTGTATAAGAAAATATACTTCAATATATGAATTACTCAAATCACAATTTTAAGTCTACAATGTACTCTAAACAAACAAAAACATACAAAAAAGCATGTCAAGACATATTTGTTAATTAACTATAAATATATTATTTCTAAGTCTGGATTTGCCTTTTAAACAAGGTAAAACTTGGCTTACCTGAAAATAAATAATACACAGAATTGCAAAATATCTAGAACATAGTAAGCAAAGACTTGTTGATTAATGAAAAGGAATCCAGGTAATATAATAATATTTTGCTTTCCATTGTGTCTTATAATTTTTGCCAGTTTATTTTCATACTTTGTACATTTAAACATCTAAATCTTAAAGTATAGAAAAACACAACAGGGAGAGTTTTAACAGTTGACCTACCTTAAAACTAAAAGAAACAACTATATTTATCAAGCACCTACAATATAGTGGTAAAGAAAGATAAAATTATGCCCAAGATGTTCAAATCAGTAGTCTTAAATGATAAAATACAAAACATCAATTGACCCATTTTCAAGAATTATTTTTTAAAATTTTGAACTACTATTTTTCTTCAAAGATATTCTACAATTACTCAAAAAAGTTCTTCTAATGATGTCTTTTAAAACTCAAGAGATTTAAAATATGATTTAATTTTCTTATTACACTTATCTAGAAAGTCATTCACTTACCAGCATAACTTACTTAATATATAAGATTTTTTTTCTTAAAACATTTTACCAAAAAGTACACATGCAGGTAAAAGTGTTCTTAAGTTGTTTTACATAAATTATTCATCAATGCTAAATTTAACTGAAAAGGGCAGATTTTCAAAGAAATAACTATCTTTCCCTCTGCCCAATTTTTCCTTTTTAAAATTTATTTTAGATTTATCATGGATCACAAATGAAACATTAGACTGTGCCTTACTTGGATTTGAATATAACCCAAAACACATGTTCATATATAGGTCAGCCAGAACATCAGTATCCAAAACTTAGAGTCATCTCTTTACCTTGGTGCTGAATTTCCCCAGGCTCCATGCTTATCCGTCAGTATATTGATAATTTTCTGGATTAGTTGAGTTGCTGTCACATGGTCCCGATACTTTGCTGCTCTTATTAAGTGATCACACATCTTCTCCTCTTCTCGCTTATCAGCAGAATACTGAGCACACAATGACTTCAAAGAGGAAAAATATTGATAATTTTTTAAAATACCAGAAAAAGTTATAAATTCATAGAATAAAATTAAAATATTAGTTAACTTATATAAATAATAACAAATAATGCAATATATAAATGTTATGTAAGGTTTGAAAGGCACTTCATAAGCATTATCTCATTCAAATCTTATAAAAGCTTTTGTAGCCAAGGTGCCCTTATTACGCCCATTTTAAGTTGAGGCCCAAACTTAATGCCTTGCCCATTAATGTACAGTTGCAAGATGTCTGTAATACATTTCCACTGAAAGGTTTTCTTGCCTTTGAGTATCACTCTTTTTCTCTATGCTATGCAGCCACACAAATGATATCATTTTTTTGGGGAGAGGGAGGGAGAGGGAGAATGAAAAACTGATATGAATGTTTAGAATCAATGTTTGGTAGGTAAATAAGATAAAAACAACTGACCTTATTTCACATACTTTCAAGTAAAGGACTAATTCTAGGGTTAGTACAGAAAATCCATTAACACTTGGCTCAAGTGAAGATTTTTCAAAGCATATTCAGGGAAGAACTTTCACCAGCAATAAACTTCCACTACATTGGCATCTTCCTCATTATTCCTAAATAAAGGTTTTTATCCCTTTTAGAGACACAACTTAAGAACTACATTAATATTTAAGAATTTAAAAGGTAAAACATCATACATACATATACATTTAAAGTGTGAAGGGTCGTTAAAAAATTATAAGTTAATTGAAGAATAGTAGCAGCACTTAAAAAACTAAATAAATGTAATTTAGAGAAGCGAGAAAATGTTATCTTAGGATTTTATTAAAAATGGAAAACATCTCAAAAATTATTACAATGTAACAACAAGTCAACAGACATGTGAATTTTTCAGACACTCACAAATTGATCAAAGGGCCAGGATGCTTCACAGAATTTCTTTTGAATTCTTATCCTGAAACTAAGAAGGTGTTTAAAAGTATGGAAATGAGGATTATCTGTTGTTATCCACATGAAATTAAAATTTTAGTATTATATGTGTGTGTATATATATGTAAAATAAAATTTAAATATTAGTATTACCTTCTTACACTATCAATGTCTAAACTTATATCTATACACTAGAAATTACAGGGATAATAATTTCCAGTTCAGAATAGCGAATACCCCCATACAGCTTTAAAGAAATTACTGAACTACTGGAGGTCTTTTCAAAAAATATATTATTTCTATCATGTTCAGTAACATTAGAGCATTTTCTTAACTTTCTCCAAGAACACTTGATAAA
Organism: Sarcophilus harrisii; assembly: GCF_902635505.1. Classification (NCBI taxonomy): domain Eukaryota; kingdom Metazoa; phylum Chordata; class Mammalia; order Dasyuromorphia; family Dasyuridae; genus Sarcophilus; species Sarcophilus harrisii. The sequence goes on from NC_045431.1 coordinate 75,470,372, forward strand.
GATTTGATAAGATGTAACTTTATAGTTTGCTTAAAAAGGAATAATTTTAAAAACAACTATCCAGAGTAAGCTAAGTAGTAAAATGGTTTAAAGTGCTCTTTAATGGATCCTCCTTTACAATTTGAGCAGCAACTTTTCATATCTGACATAAAATCCATAGATATAAATCACATTAGAGGGCTATTCTTTCTCGATTATCAATCTCTGTCTCTTTGTGCAACATTAAAGTCACATTTGACCTTAAAAGAAGATAAAATGGAAACCAAACTAGAATGTTTTATAAAAGATATAATGGACTTGTATAACTCCTAAAAAAAATCTTTATTATGTAATTTTGAATAAATTCTTTATGAAATATCCACCAGAAATTCCATATATAAATATGATAACTAAAGGCATTAAAAAAAAACTGTTAACAGTTGTCTGATCAGCAACTTCATACTTAAAATAATTTCAAGTATATATGTATTTGTACTTATTTGCAGTGGCTGTTGGAAGGGCTTGAATTTGTGAGGGAGAGGGGGTAGAGAAAAGGAGCACAAGGGAGAAAAAGGATAATGTCTGAAACATGGTTGCCAACATAATAATCAAATTTTTGTGATTTTTTTAAAAAAAGCTTAATATTAAGATTTCTAACACTTTACTGTTAGCTTTCACCTTACTTTCTAACTTGCACATAGCCTGAGTATAAGATTATTATAATTAAAATAGATCAAAGCATTTTAGGGAATGATATCTAATGTAGATCTTCATGAAAATGAACCATAGTCAATACCATTAAAAATTTCAAAGCATGATCTCTCATAAATGAAAAAGTTAAAATGAGCAAACGATCTACCTCTAAAAAAATTATTTAAGATTTTACCTAATTATAATTCATTATTTACTATCTGAATTTGAAACCTTTCTTTTTTCATGTTCTAGAAGTCACAGCTCAAACTAGTCCTATCCTCTAAGTAAGAATGCTTGAAATTTTCAAATCTGAACTGAAATATCAAATGGCAAAACTTTTCAAAATGTTTCAATGAAAAGAATCCTGAAGTACAGAGACTACATTTTCTGCTCACAGTTCAAGTTAAAGGATAAATAGCTAATATTGCTTACCACAATTTATCTCATTATATCCTTATAACAATCCTGTAGGGTAGATTCTATAATTTCCATTTTTTAGATGAAAACCTCTAAGTAAGAGAGGTTAAGAGCCAGGGACACACAAGTAGTATTAAAAGTAGGATTTGAATTCAAGTTTCCTGATACACAAACCCCTCATTCTATCCACCTACATGCCACACAAAATAGGTTTCTGATGCCTGTATATTCCCTACTATTAAGTTAAGAGCAAACAGAATAACTTTGGTGGTGGTTGAACCTTAAAAAAAATTTTTTCTTGCACTTCACTTTTGCAAAACAGGATTTTAATATTAACTTTCAATCTTGAGAGCTATATTCAATATGCTGAGAGAAAAAAAAATCATTTTAACAAAGAGAACAATTACATTAAAGTCAGAATAATATTTTGCATTATTTTTAAAAATAAAAATTATTTTAATTTCTGCATTATAATGAAATTCAAGTTGATAAAGAGTCCATCTTTGTGGTCAAAACAATCAACACATTCCTATCAAAAACAGAATGTCTGTAAATCTGGATATTCCTTCCCTTTTCACTCAATCCCATCCATTCTCACCAGAATGTGGTATTAAAAAGCAACCAGAAACATTCCAAGAAATTCATGTTGTATTACTAAATAAGCACTCAAGAAATATCTAAATACTATTCACAACTTGGGGGAAGAGGGGGAGAATCATAGAAACAGAGGAGACAACAGGCATCTCCAAGAAAAAACTACACGAAAACTAATTTAATTCAGAATAAAATTAATCTATTCTGATTTTAAATGATGGCTCAGGGGATAACATTCTGGGCCTGGTATGTGGAAACATTTAGTTCAAATCAGGCATCAATCATTCGCTAGCTGTGTGTCTCTAGACAAGTTACTTAATTCTGCCTCAGTTTCCTCAACTGCAAAATAAGAATAACATTACCATCTACCTCTCAAGGTAGTTGTAAGGATCAAATGAGATATTATCTGAAAAACAATTATCATGATGTCTGACAAATAGGCACTACTTCCTCCCTTCCCTTCTTTTCCAGTATTCTTCCTCTCCTTCTTCCATTCTTCCCGATCTCCTCTTTCTTTGTTTCTTTATATTAAAGGAATAAAAGAATGTGAAGAGCTACAAAATACTTTGAAGATCACCTAGTCCACCCTACTTCAATTTACAGATGACAAAACTCAGAAAAAAAAAATTTGCCCATGATCGCGTGGGCTAGTTTGTTATGAATGATTTGGGACTTGAACGCATTTTCTTAATTCAGTGCCCTTTCCATTCTTCTTTACTATCCGGGATTCTAATCCTTTCTGCCATAAAGTAAATCATTCTTTCTGTTAAACCAGTATCACATGTGTTTCATAATAAGAATAGCTGGTGTTTATACAGGTCTCTCAGGCATGTCAAACTCTGCATTTTTCAACCATCATTAGAAAGAAATACTATTAAGTATTACATTCTCATTTTACAAGGGAAGATTCAGAGAACAAAAGATGGTGAATAAATTTGTTTATGTTCACACATCTACTAACTCAGTGAGAACAGGTTTTGAATGCAGCATTCTTCTTCCTCTCTCCAAATCCAGTACTTTGTGTTCCACACACCCTGTATACAAGATATAACTACTCAAGGGTATTTAGCTAGATTTAAAGCAAATTGTTAAATGGTCCTTAGCAGTTTGCCAAACATGGCGCATCATTCAGAATGCAGTTCTTTATCTAAGATTGCTGCTGGTAATCAGGATGGGCGAGGAGAAAAAGTCATGGGTGCAAAGATACAAGAGCCCTGAGAGGTCATCTGGTCCAGGCACTAAAGAAATTAGTTAGCTGCCCAAACTTATACAGATAGCAAAAAAAAAAAAAAAAAAAAAAAAAAAAAAAAAAAAAAAAGCAGCAATGCTTACACAGGAACACACCACATATATCTAAAAACCCAAGCCCGTTCTCTAGTATTCCAACCTGTAATTATGATGTAGCCGGAGAGTTTTTGTGAGATCAAAGATAGTCAACCACTATAAAGAGACTACCCACAAATGCTGTGGTTTCTAACAAAAATAATTTACAATAACCGAGAATGAGTTATGTGGATTATAAACAAATTTCTAACTCAGCATTTTAACTATTGCTCTATTCTTTTAGTAGAATTCATGAATTATAAAACAAAACTTAATCAATATTTTAATTAGGAAATGGGAAGGACTATCAAATCATGAAATAAAATATAAGTGGAGGATGCTTCACAAAGGCTCAATTTGCAAACCTAGCTTTATATGAAAGTATATCAATTAGGTTGAAAACACTGATGTATCTTTAAGAAATATAGACATGAACATCATTATCCATCATTGGCTATGTGCAAAGAACACAAAAGATCAACCAACCAAAAAAAATTATTGACAATTTCTAAGAATTTTTCTATATATGTAAATAATTTTATACAGATGAATTCAGCTCAATACAAATAAGCAAACTGGCCAAAATGAAGTTTTTGACATTCTATTTTTGCTTATATGTATATCTATCTATCTCTCTATATGTATCCTTTTCTTTTCTCCTCCCATTGAACCATCCTATATATCATATCCTACATAACACCCCATACAATAAATAGAATTTGTTTAAAGCCAAAAAGATGGGGGGAGGGGGGGGGCGCGCGGAGAGAGAATCATAAGACATGACAAAAACATAGAAAGAGTATGAAAATATATGTAAAGTCCAAAACTCATGATCCTCCCACTTCTGCAAAAGGGTGGTATTGAAGTGTTTCCTCATATAGCTTCTTTTGAGCCACACTTAATTCATTATAATTTTGCAGCATTCAATTTTGATTTCTTTTAATGGTTATTTTTTTATATTGTTGTAGTCATTGCCTAAATTGTTCTCTTGGCTCTGCTTATTTTATTCTGGATCAATTCCATGTAGATATGTCCATGATTCTTTTTAATCATAAAATTCATCATTTTTATAATACGATAATATTCTATTGTATTCATGTACCACAATTTGCTTAACCATTCCTAGATTAACAAACATCTATTTTGTTTCCAATCATTTGCTATCACAAAAAGTGCTATAATGAAGATACTGTTGTATACAGAAACTTTTTTATGATTAGTGGTCTTCTCATGATAAGAAGCTGATAATGAAATTACTAAATCAAAAGAAATGGGCATTTCAGTGATTTTATTTACTTAATTCTGAAATGCTTTATAAAATGGTTGTGTTGGTTCATAGTTTTACCAATGAGTACTAGTTTGTCTATTGAGTACTTTCATCTTTCATTGTTTTTGCCAATTTACAGATTAGGAGGTAAAAACTCAAAAGTATTTTCACTTTTATTTTCCTTAGTTGGTGATTTTGGAACATTCATGTAGTTCTTAACAGTATTTTTTTCTTTTGAGAACAATTTGTTTATATTCTTTAATCACTTATCTAACAGGAATGGTTTTGGAAATAAATTCGCTTACTTAAAATGGATTACAAGTTATCCATGCATATAACCTGTAAATAAAAGGCTATTAAATTTAAAAAAAAAAAAAAAAAAAGATGGCTATTAGGAAGTAGATAAATTAAAAAAAAAAAAAAATGGATTACAAAGCTGCCAGCAAGAAATACACCTAGATTAAAAGCATTTGGTTAAAACATTAAGTTTACATAAGAAAAAAAAGTATTTAAAAATCACAATGTCCTCAAAATAAAACTAGTTAATTCATTAGGATACTAGTACAAATATATTAATTAAATACAAAAGGGTTAATGATAAAATGTTAAATGAATTGCTATATTACTTCAATTAGGTGGTTTCTATTCCAGGTGAATATGAGGAAAGAGAGGAAATAACATTAAAAATTTAGATGGTTCACAGAGTACAAATCTGAAAAACTACTTCTATAGCAATTAAACTAATCAATAAAAATGATTGTTATCTTGTACAATTTCAAGATAAAACAATTGTTTTATCCAGTAGAAAACATGTAAACTACTCAAAATAAAAGTTAGACATTAATTTTTTTAAATTAATAATACATTTGCATCTGACTCATTTTAGCTAGGTTTAGATAGGAAATAGGTTTATTAGGAAAATATACTTTAAAATATATTGACATTCCATAAGACAATTCAGAATAAGATGTTCAACTGATTGAGAAAGTATTTTTAAGAAGACCAAAATGCATGATGAGTAAAGGATTCCTTTAATGACAATCACAGCAAGATTTTCCAAGAACTTTCTATTTTAAGTAGTCCAATCGAAAAGCTACAATATAGAACAGTTCTTATTGATCATATAGAAATCCAATTACAGAACAAGAAATCTACATTGAGGTCACAAAGTTGTAGGAAACTGGTAGTTCAAAAAGATGGGGGAAAGATGAAGCAACTGAGACAATATATTAATGGAGAAAGAAGTTTTAAGACCTCACAGCACAGAGCGTTTCTACACCTAAAATCAGGCACATAAGTTATCAAGCAGAACAATGGGTTGGTAATGCTTATATGTTCTTATAAGTCATATTTAATACTACGTGGATCTCTACAAGTAAGAACAATGTTGACTTAGGCTTGAAGAATATTCTGATAATTTTTTCTGTAAAAATGAATATATTTAAGATTATTAATAACAACTTCTTTATCATAAAGCATCTAAATTGTCGTGTGTTCATGGAGCTCCAGTTGACTGTGTTTGGTGGCTGCAGAGAAGACCTAATGTCACCACTAAATGTACAGTATGTACATAAGAAAGAAGATTACAATTACAAGCATGTAACCAAAGCATGAGAATCAAGTAAAATGAGAAAAGGCAAGTTCATGACCATCCACAAATATATGTGATCTGCCCTATGCCGAGGCCTGAGATGAAATAAATAAGATGAACTAGAGAAATATGCAAATACATTATCCCATGAGAAAAAAAGAGATATGCAGATTACAGCAGGATAGAAGAAAGAACTGCCTAAAAATCATAGCTGTCCCAAAATAGAGTAAACTTCTTCAGTACTGGTCTCTGGATTTCTAAAAGTGTGAGCTGAACTGCCTTTTGTTGGAAGGGCAGGCAGTTCCTGCTTGTCTCAGAGATCTCTAAATCATGGCCCCTTTACTCTGACCTTCAGTTTTCATAAGAAGTTGATTTCTAGGGGTCCTACACTCTAAATGGTGAGTTTTTACTTGACACATTTCCTTGCCACACCCCAGCCATGATGCTATGCTCACATCTTCTATTTCCTTCTTTTTATCCTCTAATTTCTTTTATGAGGAATTTAAGCTTCCTGAGGGAAATAACAGTCTTGTTTGCTTTTTAAAAATTTTCCAATGCTTAATATAATGCCCAGCACAAACTATTTGAATTAAATAACTAATAACTGCTTCTCCATTTATTAATTTAATTAGATGGACAAATCAATGTATGATGGAGAATCAGTTGGTTAGTTTATTAAGCACTTACCCATACCAGAGACTATGCTAAGCATCAGAAATGCAAAGAAAGACAAAATCATTGGGAGCTCAAATTCTAATGAGAGTGATAATATTCAAGTAACTGCATACAATGCAAGTGAGAAGTAAACTTAGAGGAAAGGCACCAACAAGAGAAAGGACCAACAAAGACTACTGAGAATAAGTTGGATTTCACTGAGCCTTGAAGGCAATCAGCAGGCAAAGGTGAGGAAGAAAGGCCAGGAACAATTAAGGCCCAGAATTAGGGGATAGAGGGTCAAGAACAAGAAATACAAAGCAGTTCAGAAGCTTGAATCATAGAATTCATGGAGGGAGTAAAAGACTATAAAGACAGTAAAGGTGTCAAAGTGTAAGAGACAGGGGGAGTGGTAATAAAAGAGCCACTGAAGCACAATGAAAAGAAAGAGGACAAAAATCAGTCCTAAAATTAAGATCATCTAGGTAGCTGAGTGAAAAGATGCTGGAAGAGAAACAAAAGTGAAGGCTATCACAATAGTCTAGATGAAAAGTGATGAGGACTTGTACACGGGTGGTAACAGTATAAAGAGAGAAAGGGAGACATACATAAAAGATATTGTGAAAACAAAAAGGATAAAATCTGATTACAGATTGTATGTGCAGAGAGAGAGTGGATAGTCAAGGAAGTCAATGAAGCTGTGAGGATGACAGTACCTATAAACAGACACAGAAGAACTGAGAAGAATTCTTAGAAGAACTTGAAGTTGGGGGGGAAAGACATGAATTCTCTTTCAGACAGATTGAGTTTGAGATGCCAAAGGGAAGTCCAGTTTGAAAATTCTTAAGACAGTTAGTCATGAGGGATGAGACCTAAAGAGAGAGGTATAGAAACAAAGTCAATGGACTCCAAAAACATAAGCACAAAATCCATATAACTTATAACCTATTTATTCAATTCCAACCTATGCAGTTCTTGCCATGTCTTTCTATACCTCCTTACAGAGGATCTGTAAAACTTGATGGATTCTCTAGTTCTTTTGGCTTTTGTAATTATCATTTTAGACATCCATCCATGTGGGAATCAACTGACAAGATCATCAAGTGACAACATAGCATAGAAGAAGAGAAAGCCTAAAACAGATAATTGGGGGATTATTGATTAGTGGGGAGTGACCTGGATAAAGTTTCAGCAAAGAAGACAGAAGAGACAGCTAGGAGAAGAAGCAAAGGAGAATAGTGTTAAGGAAAGCTAGAGAGAAGAAGGGTGGCAACAAACAGAGGGAAGAGCTGCACAAAAGTCAATAAGAATAAAGATCCAGAAAAAAGAATTAAATTTGGCAATCAAGAAACCAATGGTAACTTCAACAACAATGAAAAGATGAAGTAAATCTTGTTGAGAAGAGGAAAACTAGTATATTTATAGGCAATAGGGAATAGCTGGTAAAACAGGAAGATAATGGAAGATTGAAAGTGAGACTATAGAGAACGCAATCACAATAGGACCAACCATTTGCCTTGGAAAAAAGAAGAGCTACCTCTTTGTGTGAGATAACTAGGAAAGAGATATAGAGGGAAGATGTCTCAATTCTGTTGAAATAATAAGAAAGGGAGAAGGAGCAGCAACTAACTTAGGATTTTTCAAAGGAGAGGTCCTCATAGGAACTGTAGGTGCCTCAAAGTGCAATGGAGAAATTCAGGTTGGCGAGATGTAGAGGGCTCAAACTTGAGTTCATGCACTAAAGTGCCAACAACTCAGCATTTAAAGCTAATTACTGATTGGACAATACTCTATAAGCATATACCTGGAAAATGGCCCTTCCCACTATCCTGTGCTGGTTCGATAACTGGTGTATACAGAGAATTGTAGGAGGGACTAGGGAATGGAGTAAAACTAGCTAGGGTCATTCTGGGTGGGAGGCGAAGAAGGAAGGTCATGGAGATTCTACTTCAATACAATTCAATCCTACCTCTAAAGACCAAGAATAAAGACTAAGGACTTTTGCTTATCCTGACTCCAGAGGATTCTAAGGTTTCCAGGGTGCTAACGCAGTCATCACAGCGAAAGTAAGCTGTACCACAGATGACCTACACATGAGATTAATAGTTACATAGTAATATGAAAATAAAACAGATAGATGGTCTATCTATCTGTACTGATTTTTGTTTTGTACTGATAGTGACAAAAGGTCTACTGGATAAAACAAGCTGCACAAAACTTCTATAAGGATGTATGGAAAGATGTCGCTAAGAATTACACAGGCTGGGACTGAATAAATAATTTGACTGTAGTTTGTATGGATTGTATACTGATTTCTGGAGTCCTTTAAGAGTTTCTTGGATGTGAAGTAAAACCACAGAACTATTTCTACTTGTGTTTCTGTTCTTAGGGGCTTAAAGCAAACTTTGATATAGATGCCAATAGTATGCAATTCTTTTGAGCACTATACATGGTTACTTCAATACCTGTGCATTGGAGAATAAGATTTGAAAGAGACAACAGTTAGAATCCCTTTAGTCTAACATATCTCAAGTGTGTAAATAATCTGCATTTTAAAACTGTGTCAATGATCTACAGTTTCTAGGGACTGTAATGAATTTCAGAGATCTGGAAAGTAAGCAACTAAAATACAAGGAATACAGTTTAACATCAACTCCCCTCAATTTATTTGGAAATTTTTTTAATGTTAGATATAAAACATTCTTACAACATTTTATTTTTCATGTCATGATTCACTAGAAAAAGAATTGGTGGCAAGAGCAAATGTACATGAGATAAAATAAAATTTAGTGGAAGAGAGGCATGTTTTCTAGACCTATAGACCAAACCATTTTTAAAATATTAGGTTCCTTTTAGTTCATATATTTTGAAATAACAAGAATTAGCAAGAACTTCAAAGAGAAAAAAATGATATAAGCCTAAATTGAATCAAAACTTTAAATTAATACTGCAACTTAAAAAAAAAACACTTTGATTTTCAATTAACTCAAATATTGTCCCTCACTTATTAAGTGGTTTGCATCATTATATATACATATTTACAGAAAATCATCATCAGATGAAAATAGGAAGCAGTTCTTCCTTTCATGATAAATCTATTTTAAAAATATAATTTTTAATAAATAAATAAATTATAAAACTTTCAATTTAAGATACCTCTAAACTTGATTCTTGATCTCAGATTTAAAGTCTTTTCTTAAGGGGAGAAAATGCAGCCTAAAGCAATCTTACCAATACTCTATTTTAAATAGGATTTTAAAAAATGAAAAATGTTTTTGGAAATTTTGAGTCTTAAAAACTCAAAAGCAAACAAAAATCAACCAATAACAATGACAACCACCTTTAATTCTAAAATGATACCTCTGATATCCAGTACCTCAAAGTATTCATCTTCATCAACAAGACAAAAGCCCAAGCCAATGAAACTCCTCCTTCGGATAATAGCCATCAAGGCTAAATAGGAGGAATACTTATCAAAATATTTCTTCTATTTTTTTAATGGTCTACATACAATGGATCGGTTTCTTATCTCTGCAAACCAAAGTTTTCAAGTAATTTTTTTTACAATTATTTTAACAGTCATTGCAAGGTTTGAATTTTTTACCTTAGATTTTTAATGTTAAATAGTTCATTTAAGATGACTATATTAAAGTATTTTAATAGCATTAAATATTATGCGATAAAAATCAATGTCCTGCTGGTCATTTCTTATAGAACATTAATATTCCATAACATTCATACATCATAAGTTATTCAATCATTCTCCAACTGATGGGCATCAACTTAGTTTATGATTCCTTGACACTATAAAAAGGCCTGCTACAAGCATTTTTACACATGTGGATCCTTTTCCCTTTTTCATGATCTCTTTAGGATACAGGCAGTGAAGGATCAAAGGGTATGCCCAATTTGATGGCCCTTCAGGCACAGTTCTATAACGGTTGGATCAGTTCACAACTCCACCAACGATACATTAATAAGGCTATAACTTGTAAAAGATAGTATTAGTTGCAGTCCTGGAAGGAGCTATGCCATTAATATCACAAATCTAGTATCTGTCTCTATGACCCTATGAAAAGAATTTTTAACAGAAGAAAGAGTTGAAAAAAGGAATGATGAGAAGAAAACTATTTTTAATGAAACCAGAGTATGGGTATTATGTTTTTAATTGACTTATATGACATATTGTGAACAGTACTATTTAAAAACACTGTAAAAAAATATTTTAAGTATACAGAAAACTTTGTATGTACAACACAATAAAATGACACACCAAAGGTACATGCAATTTTTGTTCTGAACCATCTTATTAGGTTTAATATCACAAACTTTGGATACATCTTTCTTATAAACATTCACCAAGAAATCACTCTTTTTGCACAGATATCATTCTGTTACCTATAAATAACCTTAAATTTTCATGTCTTTAAAAGGAGGAGGAGGAATGATTTAAACTAGATTAAAAGTTTCTTAACATTTTTGCAAATCCAGTAAAAACAATAAACTTTCTCAGAATGACAGTTTGAGTTTTTTAAAGGAGGTGTGAATTCGGATATCTCATACTAAACCTGAAATCTCCCAATCGTGTGAACTCCACTGAGTATTTAGGTACTTATGAGCTCTCTAAAGGTGGGAACACAAGCATCGTTTCTATCAGTTGTACTTAGTACCTTGTTTCAAGTTCTGGCCCAAAATATCTCCTTCTAAGATCAAATCAATCATATTGAACCATGCCAAATTAGATAATTATTGTCTCTATCAACTCCAATGGCTTAACAATTTGTAAAGATTCCAACAGGCTTGCTCATGCCTACAGTGTGCCTCTTCATTTATCTCTGAATGATACTTATATTCAATTCTTTGGAGACTGTTACTTTCCATGTCATATTATACTACAAGTAGAATATATATATTGAAAAGATGGTCCTTTGTGTCAAAGAGAAGTGTGTTAATTAAAAGAACTTCCAACATGTTCTCCTCCTACTGTTCTAGTTCTGAGTCTTAATTCATTATTTAATTGTACTGTGTATCTTAGAAATGAATACTGATGAACAAGCTCTATATCCATCCAACTTCAAATGATAATCTAAGCAATAAATATTCTATAGCTACTTTTTTTCATATGTAGCATATTATCTAAAATTATTTTGATCAGTTACCTATCTCTTCTAGTAACTTCATAATGTTCTGAGATTCAGTGCAACCAGAAAGTTGTCATAGGTAGAAATAGTTGAATGATTTCATAATTCATAGGGATTTGCCTTTTAACTTGGACTTTGTGGTTGATTGCTTCCCTTGTTTTTGGGAAACTCCTTTGCCAATCATGCATCTCCTACTTTGTAGACCTGCTTGATGATTAAAATAATGGATCATCAATGAAGGCTTTATCCCTTATCATTTAATGAATTTTTAATAATTTGGTTGGATGCGGAAAAAGTTATAGAAGTAGAACTTTTAAGGTAGTATTTTTTCTGTTTTGAATCAAATACTTTTTGATAATAAGAATTCACCTTTTCAGTGAATTATGACATGTTAAGGGTGTAGTATTTTCAGAAATGTCACTAACTATTCCATTTTGTCTACTACTGTCCTCATCAGGAAGGTCCTCAATTCATTTATAGATTATTCTCATAAAAATATTATACAAACAGAAAAGTAGGCATATCGGTTAGTATTTGATAGTTTCTGATTTTTCTTCAGTAATAATTAAGTCCATTATTTTCCTCCATTGACATAGTTTTGTCCCCTTTTTCAAATTCATTCTGAATTAATCCCTCAGTTGAATAATTTGGTTGCTTAAAGCACAAACTTCTATAAATTTGATCTAATCTATCTGCTTTTTTCTTTTTCTTTCTTTTTTTGTTTCTTAAGTATATGTGGGACTGTGACAGCATATGAGCATGGTGGTGTTACTCTCTTGGAGAGTGAAAACACTTTGTAATTTAAAAGTCCTGTTTGTCTTTTCCACTTTCTTCTATTTCTTATCCTCTTCTATTCATCCTTAAATGTAGCACTTTAAGACTTCTGATGCAAAAACATTGCAACTAAATGTCATAGAGGATAGGACAATGTACTTGTAATCAGGATGGCCTATATTCAGATCTAATATCAGATGATTAATTAGCTGTGTGATCCTTCAGCAAGTCCCTTAACTTCTCTCTGCCTCAGTTTCTTCATCTTTTAAATGAAGATAATAGCACTTATCTCCCAGGTTTGTAGTGCGAATAAAATGAAATAATGTTTGTAAAACACTTTATAAATCTTAAAGGAATATACAAATACTAGTCATTGTGGTGGCAGGGATTGGGATGATGATGATGATGATGATGATGATGATGATGATATTGTGTTGATAGAATCAAGCCTCAAAACCCTTTTAAATGAGATACATGATGTTTCAAAATTATTTGGGCAATCTGAACAGGGGTGGAAAACTATGTGCATCACCTGTCAGATTAGCTAGAATGACAGGGAAAGATAATGCGGAATGTTGAAGGGGATGTGGGAAAACAGGGACCCTAATACATTGTTGGTGGAATTGTGAACACATCCATCCATTCTGGAGAGCGATTTGGAACTATGCTCAAAAAGCTATCAAACTGTGCATACCCTTTGATCCAGCAGTGTTACTACTGGGCTTATATCCCAAAGAGATCTTAAAGAAGGGAAAGGGACCTGTATGTGCCAAAATGTTTGTGGCAGCCCTCTTTGTAGTGGCCAGAAACTGGAAACTGAGTGGATGCCCATCAATTGGACAATGGCTGAATAAATTGTGATATATGAATATTATTGTTCTGTAAGAAATGACCAGCAGGATGATTTCAGAAAGGCCTGGAAAGACTTACGTGAACTGATGCTGAGTGAAATGAGGCAAGAGATCATTATATACTTTAACAACAATACTATATGACGATCAATTCTGATGGATGTGGCCCTCTTCAACAATGAGATAAACCAAATCAGTTCCAATAGAGCAGTAATGAATTGAACCAGCTACACCCAGGGTAAGAACTCTGGGAGATGACTATGAACCACTACATAGCATTCCCAATCCCTTTATTTTTGCCCACCTGCATTTTTGATTTCCTTCACAGGTTAATTGTATACTATTTCAAAGTCTAATTCTTTTTGTATAGGAAGCTCTTAGAGCTTAGAAGAATTTCTCCTGAACATTGACTGGGGTCGGAGAGAAGCAGTCTGAGAGGAAGCCCACAAGCCCTATCTTCAAGGCAAGAGAGATTCATTGCATCTTCCACCTTGGTGTTGGCTGGAGGCTGAAGAAAGCAGAGGCAGAAGCCAAGGACAAAGCTACAAGAGCTCTTGGAACCAAGCAGAGAGATAAGGCCTCTGAGCTAACCGGGCTATATTGAGGGACACAATAAAAGATCTGAACTTTTATCAGCTGGCTGCGATTTTGGGTGATTATTTACTTGTAACTGAAACTAAAGCTGCCTCCAGAAAACCTCCCTGAGAAACCTTCTCCCCCAGAGAGAAACATTATTATATTATTTTAAAGAAGAAAAACACCAACACAAGCCAATTCATAAAATATGTATTTTGAAGAATAAAATAAATAAAGAATGATTTAAGGAAAATATAGGATCAAAGCAGAAAATGGATGAGAATAATGAATAACAAAAGAAAATCTAAGGACTCTATTGGTATCCTTAAGACATCAAGATAAAGAGAAGCAAAGTTCTAGCATATTGGAAGGAACCTTTTCAGTGAACTTGTAAGAAGACAAGAACAAGACTTGCACAGGATGGCAGGAAGGACTAACAATATGGATAAAATATCATTACATATGTTTTACAAACTATGGGAGCATTTGAATAAGAATGAGTGGGAATGAGATACAATATTTTCTAAGGTGCTGTCCTGGGCTCTTTTGACTTCTCTCTGCAATCACCTTGCCTGAAGCTTCTACAAATTCAATTATCATTTACGAAGATGAAGTCTCTTCTCCTAATTCCAGTCTTACATTACCAATTACTTACTGAACTACTAAATGATCCCGAAGCATTTTAAACTCATATGTTCAAAATGGAATTCATCATATTCTTGCCCCCTACCCTTCCTCTAAACTTGCCCATTTCTATCTTTAAGGTATGAGTCACACAGAATCACAAAGTTGCATTCATTGTTGATTTATCCCTTTCTTTTCCATATTCAAACAGTTGCCCAGTCTTGGGTATTCTTTCTTCAAAATCCATTCATCCTCATCTCTCCATTCATACTGGCTTCTGCTCCAATTTTCATCCTATTCTTTTGCTTTTCAAAGCACACATTTAATGTCTGTTGAAATGTACAGAACAAGTCTGATTCTTTTTGTACAGCAAAATAACGGTTTGGTCATGTATACTTATTGTGTATCAAATTTATATTTTAATATATTTAACATCTATTGCTCATCTTGCCATCTGGGGGAGGGGGTGGGGAAAAGAGGGGAAAAATTGGAACAAGAGGTTTGGCAATTGTCAATACTGTAAAGTTACCCATACATATAACCTGTAAATAAAAGGCTATTAAATTAAAAAAAAAAAAAAAAAAGAAATGTAATGAACAAAATAAGGTCTTAATATCTCCACATATGTCTCATAAATTTTCAACAAATGGAATACTGAATATTTAAAAATAAACTTGAAAATTCTTATAATTCTTTAAAACTGTGAAAGGCATTCTGTTATAACCATTTGTAGAATCTCATTATTTTCTTAGTACACTTCAGATCAAGACTCTTCAAGTTCATAAACTTCTTCAATATACTTTGTTAAAAATAGTGTATTATGCTATATAACATAATTTATAATTAAATGGGACTACAGCTACATAGTTCTAGAATGGCATTTGAATGGACTTGAGTTGGGATACTAGAATTGAACATAAATCTACAAGGTAGAAAAGGGTATGACTTTGAAAAACAACAGTTTACAATACCTTTTCAGCAAGAGCAGCTTATAGAAACAAATATTTAAATCATGACAAAAAATAACATAGAAGGAAAAATAAGTATTTTGTTCCTGGGTGTTATGTTACCATGTTAAACCATGTTAAAATATCATTAAGGTACACACCCCATACACACTCTTTTGTATATAATCAAAGTATATCTGCTGGAGAATTTTTGAAGAAAACCACAGTGGTGGTCAAGGTATATTAGGACCATCTGATACAACTAGTAGAAATGACACCTTTCACTGATACCACTATTATCTATAAACAGCATATTTCATCTTTAATGGAGGGCTGTAACTAAGGATTCACTTATTCTTGGAAGCAGGTATCACAACAAATTTCACAAAGCAACAGAGGCACATCATCTAAGGATCTTTTTCACATTAAGAATCCTATTAGAAAGAAAACACTAAAAGGTAATTGAATTTCCCTCAGTTATCTTCATCTCTGTCAGCTCCTGCTACAATAACTTACTCTCCAAAGCAGAGATAACTCAATTCTGTCCAGCAAGCATATGTTATGAATCTCCAAAGCAAACTTGTCTAAATCATTCTGGTGTTCTATCAAGGTTGGCTGTGGATATGAACTCTGACAGAAAGCAAACAAATTTATTTTTATCTTTTCAATAATTCACTTCTTCATGCTTTGATAGAAGATCCAGGAGACAAATATATGGTTTCTAGTCATTCTTGTGTTATGAAGGCCAGATAAAATTGCTTTGTCTAAGACAAAAAGAGTTAATCACTCTGAAACACGCAAAGCAAATGATACTTGTCTGATTAATTGGATAATTGCATCAATTTTCTATTCATTTACAAAATTAGAGTTTAAGTAAAATATTTTAATTTTTGATCATGCTATAGTTTTAATAAAATGTGTTAATATATTTGGTTTGATTAGTTTGCAAATTACTCACAAATATATAAATAATGCAACTGTTCTTCCTTTCTTCTAACATATTCATGGCTTGAATTTTTTTTAAAGAAAAATTAAAATCCTAGTATGAAAGAAAATAATACCTAACACTTACATAGCACTTTGAAGTTTCAAAGAATTTTTTATATGTTATCACAATTGATTCTGATATCACTGTAAAGTGTGTGTGTATATTTATATATTATCCCCATTTTACAGATGAAGAGAGTATGGATGAAAAAAGTTAGGTGATCTTCCAAGGGGGTTCACACAGCTAGTAATTATCAGAAGCAAAATACAGGTCTTCTTAATTTTAAGTATAGCACTCTAATAAATGACAATAATTTACAAATGAAATACTGGTTTTTTCCACACTTGGGCTGTATTCTAATATTTTTGTATTACTTAAAAGAAAGGGGAGAGGCAGAGAGAATTAATGGTTTTATTAATCCAGGGTTAGAACATAATATAATTCCAAAACTAACCAAGATACCTCAAGTTAATCAAATAAGTAGCTGATTTTGAGAGGTTCAACATTTACCCTATGGAAAAATAGCTACCCATTATTATCATTATTTCTAACTCCTAAAAACTGCTACCTTACAGTGATACACTTAATTAAATATGTCAGAGAACTTAAGAAAGAGCAGAATATAATCTTTTATCAGTGAAAAGTTTTTAATATATATTCTAGTATTATACAGTTTGGACTGAGTGCCTATTCACTTAAGTTTATTCAAACTGGGAAATCTTAATGTATAAAATACTCTTGGTTTAGGGAGCTCAGAAATTTATTTTCTGGAAGAAATCAGTGCTAGTGGTTTGTGATACCATCATAGCTATTTGCAAGTGATGAAAAGCTATATCATAGGACCCTACTAATGCTCTCATATTCCTTACTTGACATGAGACAAGTAGAGCAGGCAAATATCTGAATCCTTACTATCTTCTTTTGCCTTACTGCTGCAGAAGACCAACATGGGTCACAAGAAAAATCTAAGTACTATGAATTACCTTACTAAGAAAATAGGAAAAAGAAAATAACAGTTGTGAAGAAATTCAAAAGCAAAAATTCCTTGAAAAATCTTTAAAATTACTACATGACCACTCTGTGTTCCAACTTAATCTGTTTAACTGAATCAGCTATAGAATCTATACAATCCATAGAAGTTTTTAAAAAAATTTAGATTTCCTTAGGTATTCATTTTGTTAAGTTATTAATTAACCTGAAGAACTACTTAGAAGCAAATTATTTTGAACCTAAACAATGCAAGATTATACTTCTCATAGCAACATGGGTCAACAACTGGATAAGGGGAAGAGTGAAGATACATGCTCATTAGTGAGAGGAAAGAATATCTAATTTATTTGAAAAGATATAATTTGACTATACCTAAGTTTCTGAATTGGTTTATTAAGTTAGCTTAGTTAGAGCATAGTGTTAATTAGGCCATGGTCAGAGACTCTACTTGGGCCACTTTAAAAAGAAAAAAATATTCTATTACTACCTTTGGTATAAAATAACCTGTAGTAACCAATTATGTTTAAAAAAAAAAAAAAAAAATAGTTTCATGGAAAATCTTGCAAGCAAGCAGAAAAAAATCAGAATATTCTTTGCTATGAGGAAAATTTCTTTTGACTACTGACAATAGATCCTAAAGAATAAGATTAAATACAGAGAAGCCTGGACAAAGCTATGTGACCTGATACAGAGCAAAGTAAACAGATCCAAGAACATAATATAACATACACAATAATGCAAGTAATATAAATGGAAAGAATGACAACCACAAAACAGTCAAAAGTAAATGGTTCACAATAACAAGGATATGTTCTCTGCTCTAGCAACACTAGCTTGTTGGCTGTTTTTCGTTCAAAGTCCTCCATTCCCTTACTCTGCTCTTTTACCAGCTATTTATCATGTCTGGAACACTGTCCTTCCTCCTCTACCCAAACTCTAGGAAAAACACTACTTATGAAAGAAGCCTTGCCTACAATGCCTCAGAAATAGTAATGTTTCATGTTGATTATCTCCAATTTAATCTGAAGATAGCTTTATATCCAATGAAGAGCATGCAGTCTTCCCCACTGACAATGAGTTCTTTGAAAACAAGGATAGGTTTTTTTGTTTTGTTTTGTTTAACCTTTCTTTTAAATACTGGGTTTTTTTTTTGTTTGTTTTGTTTTTTTTTTGCTTTTTACCCCCTTAAAAATGAGCATTGTTACATGAAACAGTTCTCTGGTAGGGAGAGAGAAATAATAGGAAAACTTTTGATAAAGTATAAACAAAAGATATCCATAAAAATGAAAAAAAAAAAAAAAAAGGCAATGGGTCCTATATTGGGACTCTGCAGAGTTTTTGCTATGACTCCTTTCTGCCAATCCAAACAAGAGACATCCAAGGGCTCCCACAATCTGGTTTCAAAACATCTTCCATTCTTATATCATACTACTCTTCTACATGTTTCCTCTACTCTATTTGGTTGGTCTAATCATTATCAGACTTTGTGTCTTTCCTCTGTTCCTCTGCTGTTGCTGTTCCCAATGCATGAAATGTCAGTTCTCAACTTTTCTAAATATTGAAATCTTACCTATTATTCTTGAAAGCTTTCTAAAATAATACCTTTTGTGAAGACTTCCTTTATACTTTTTTTTAATATACCAGTCATATGTTCCCCAATATTACTGATATGCTTGAACATGTCATCTCCCTTATGTTATTTTTTTAAAGGGACAAATTCATAACTTACCATATGACAAAGACTTTGGCTTAATTAGCAACTAGCCTAAGCGCCTATAGATAATGAATAAACATTTATGAAATTGTTGGATGTTGTAAGAAAGCGAGATCTATCATCTCTCTTATTGAATTTCAGTTATTTATCCTCATTTAGTCCTTTTTCAGTATTATCTCATGGTTACCTTTTTTATGACTCCAGAATTTACATTTCAAAGTTTCTCCTTGGCTCTGATCTTTTAATCATGCACATTTAGAAGCCTTCTATTCTGTTAAAGATTATCTTAAGTAAGATTATATTCGGATTTGTTGGATATATAATTCTTCATTGAAAATCAATTATCTTTGTCTTTTGGAAACTTGTATTTCAAGTTCTCTGTTCCTTTTACATAGTAGCTACTAAATCTTCTGTAATACTAATAATGGTTCTGATATTCACTAAGAAACTAAGGTGAACTGTTGACATAAATATTACTAATCAATTCCCCAGCCTACTCACTGTAGAAATTATTCCAAAATTGTCAGCCTTCTCCTCATCTGAATTCATCTAGATAGCTTCCCCAGCAATCTCCATTTGTCACCCATCCCTGATGAAGAGATTGCCCTTGTTCACAAAACAAAAGCTTCTGCATGCACTTTTGTATCCAATCCTTTTGGTCTTCTTGAGATTGCCACTATTGTCCTCAATGTCTCTCATTTTCTGTTTTGCTGTTTCTACTCATCCTTCCCTGTTGACAAACATGCTGATGGTTCTGTCATGAAGGAAGGAAGGAGAGAGGGAGTTGGAGAGGAAGGGAGGGGAGGAGAAAGGGAGAGAAGAAAGCTTCGGTCCATATCACCTACAGCCTTTTGGACATTTTGAAATGGATATCGACTTCTCAGCTATTACCTCAACGTTGCCTGAACTCTGGTCATCATTGCCTCTCCCTCCAAAACTCTAAACTCAATCCCTTCTTTCCCTCAACTAGACAGATGAACTTTCACCTTTATTTTCATTAACTTTCATCTGAAATTAGATCATTATAATTATTATCCATCTCTCTATGTCCTGTGCATACCATTCTTCATCACCATCTTTCTCCTCTCCTTCCTGATCCGCTTCATTTGTTATCTTCTTTCAGGTAGAAAGAAAAAATCTAAGTGTTTTAAAGTCAATGATTATCTGGCTTGATTATATTTGTATTCACAGTACTTAGCACAATTCTTGGCAGAATACACTATCCCTGTCTATTCAAGATAGAACTCCTTATCTTTTTCTAAATTTCTTGACTTCTGAACTTTGTTTTACTGTTGAGAAGACCACCATCTTCCCAGTCACTTGGGGGTAACAACCTCATTATCATACTCAACTCTTCAGTCTCTCTGATCTGACACACACATTCTATTGCCAAATCTTGTGATTCCTACCTTTATATCTCACTTATCCAATCCATTCTCTCACATAAGCACTAGTATAGGTTCCTTTTCCTTCTCTTTGCATTACGGAAATAGCCTTCTGGCTAATCTATCTGCCTCTAGTCTTTCTCTTCCCCAAGACTGCCTCCAAAATCATAGCAAAAAGAATTGGTCTAGAGAGTGATAGCTTCAAGATGGCACAGTAACAACAATAGAAAAAAGTACACCTCAATTCTCCCCACTCCCCCCAATCCTCTTCCACAAAGATCAAGAAAACATACTAGAGTGAATTCTGATTGAGAAATTCAAGGAAAAGGTTAGTCAATAATTTTTCCAGTCTAGTTTGGATTTATGAGATAGAGAAGTCAATTGACACTGGGGATGCAGTCTAGCCAAGAGTACAATGTGCAGGGTATGCCAGCATCAAAAAAGCTGGGCACCAGGAGGTCCAAAATAATTTCCCTCAGGTACATGAATGGGTGCCAGATGGCAGCTCTTTCATCAGCTTTTAAATTACTACTTATAGATCCAGAACAGACTGAGCAAAGGACCAGCATGGAAGGACTTTAAAAAAAAAAAAAAAAAAAAAAAAAAAAAAGCAGCAATCACAGAAGACATCACAATGTACTATATTATAGCTAGTCACTGAAATAAGAGTAAGTGCCAATTATGTGCCATGCACTGTCTTAAGTGCATTATAATTATGTCACCTGATCGTACAACATCTCTGGAAGGTAGGTGCGATTGTTAATAGTTAATTTTACATTTGATGAACTTGAAGTAGACAGAAGCTAAGTAATTTGCTCAGGGTCACACTGCTGGAAAGTATGTGAAGCTGAATATGTTCTCAGGTCTTGCTGATCCCAGGTCCAATTCTCTCTCTATTGTACCACATAACTTCTTAGATAAATAATGGCTGCATGATTCTGATTCAAGGAGCAGAAGACAGACTTTGTTCTAGTTTCTATCCCAAGCCAAAGCTTGCAGTTGAAAAAGCAAAGCAGGAATTTTAGACCAAAGGAGGGAGAGCCTGCACTTCCGTCATTGCAGAGTATCCTAGGGACTGGAACTGATTTGATTAAAAGATGCTACTCTTGATTTATTTAAATTTTGGAGATAATTCTTCTACCAAGGCAGAAGGTAACACTCAAAAGAAATTTTTATTCTTCCAATTCATTTACAAAAGTACCAACTATCCTAATATAAAAACCCTTCTTGGCTTCTCTATAAATAGAGATAAAGAAATATTAAAGTAGGGATAGTATGCTCATAATTGAAGATAGTAGGAAAGAGTATAAAGTACATATTTTATGCAACTAAGCTTAGACAGTATATTAAGAGGAAAAAGTAAAATAAACAAATAATGCATGAATGAAATTATGAGGAAGAGCGATCAGAATGGGGATAGCATGAGAAAAGATAGTGCATTTTTGGCTGAAATTTAAGTGTACAAGAGTGTTTACAGAATATAATATAATGAAATAAATCAGTTAAGGTAGAACAAACATAAGATATAGAGATAAACAGAATGTCTATTTCAAAAAACAAATAACAGAAACTACTTATAATTATCTGAAAAATGATGATAATTATTAAGCAACCATACCAAAATTTCTGAAATGAGGTTAGTCATCAGGATAAAAGTTATATCCTTAAAACAAATATCAGAAAACTAGAAAGTAAAGGATTAAGTGACTAAAGTATATTCAAAATCAGAAAACTAAAAAATTAAACAGAATCACAAAGAAAGAAAACTCGAAAATTAGAGGAAAAACACAGCAATTTAGAAATCAAAAAAAGCGAAAACTAAAAGATGTTTCCCCCTTTTTTGCTAAGGCAATTGGAGTTAAGTGACTTGCCTAGGGTCACACAGCTAGGAAATGACTTTTAAGTGTCTGAGACCACATTTGAACTCAGGTCCTGCTGACTTCAGAGCTGGTGCGCCACCTAGATGCCCCTAAAAGATGATTCTTTAAAAAAACACTAACAAATTAGTAAAACTTTAAATAACACTTTAAAAAAAAAAGATAGAAAATCAAGACAATGAAACAAAAAATGAAAAAAAGCAAAAAGACAACAAAATCAACAGAAAAAATATAATGGATAGGCAATAAGCTATTAAAATTGTGAATATAAATGAAAGAAGGGAATACCTTCAGAAATACAAATTATTCAAAATAACAAAAACCATAAATAACCTAACTGCAGAAAAAGAAGTTAAAATAGTAAGTGTTGGACAAGAAAAAGAAGAAGGAAAGTTCTTGTCCTAATAAATGTTGGGAGAGTTTGATCAAATTTTTAAAGAAAAAGTAATATCAATAATACATAAATTTTCCAAAAATTATTAAAGTACTAGACCAGAGTGTTTTATTTGGAAATGAATCTAAATGAATCTAATCTTAATAACAAAATCAGAGAAGAATAAAGCCTAGAAGGAGGATGATCAGTATTATGAAGAAATAATATTCAAAAGTTTTAAATAAAATCCTGTGACATAAATACAAAACAATGATTCACCAAGAGAGCATGATTATGACCAAATTAAATTTATATTAGAACTGAAATGATAGTTCAATATTAGGAAAAATAAAACTAATATAATTAATCATGCTAAAAAACAACTTAAAAAATCCCAAATCACATGATTGTCTCAATTGATAAACTATTTATATAAAGTAACTTCATGCTATTTTTAAAAAAATTGCTAAATATATACTTAAAGGGATTTTCTTAAAAACTGACTTAAAAGTATCTAAAACAAAAAAATAATCATTTTATACAATGGGGAACAAAGAAATGCAAGTGAAAAGCAAGGGTACTCCTTTGACTAGCTACAATTTGATAGAGTTCTAGAAATATTATTCAAAGTAGTTAAGACAAAAGAAGGAAAAAAAGATAAATGAAGAGATAACAAAACCATCTTTCACTGCAGATAATTTACTGAAAAAAATCTTAGCGAATCAGCAAAGAAACTTTTTGAGACAATTTAAGATTTGAGGGTACAATAATGTTAACAAAAACCAAATGCATATAAACACAAAATCAAAGAGGCAATAATAGAAAAGGAAGTTCCATTAAAAATAATTAAAAATACATATAAGATATTATCAATCTAATCAAGTGCACTCAAAACTTGCACAATTAAATTATAAAATGATCTTTAATAAAGTAAAATAAAAACAACGCTCAAATAGTGGGAGTATTATATAGTATGGACTGTTTCAATCCAATCAATATGATAAATATCAAAATTAATATATTTTAATGTTATGCCAAACAACAAAAAAGCATATTTTATAGTATAAGATCAAATGGTAACAAAATTCATTTAAAGGAACAAAATATTCAGAATAAAGGGGGAAAGTTAGAAATGAAGGGATAGTAACAATACCAATCTTAAAAGATATTATAAACAATAATCTAATAGCACTGAGTACTGGTTAAAAAAAAAAAAAAACTTTTTTAAAGAACCAGATCAATAAAACACAAAGCAAGGGATAATTAGAATTTATAGAAATTTAAAACCCTAGTACATGATAATCTGAAAATATGAAGCACATAGGAGAGAATGCCCTATTTGACAACAACAGTCAGGGGGAAAAATATGGAAAAAAATCAGGCAAAACGTAGACTTAGATCAATATATCATATTCTATAATAAATTAAAAATATGTACAAGAAAATAAAAACTGTATCATTAAAAAATTACCAAAGAAACAAATCATAGAGCTTTCACAGCTATTAGTAGAGGAATTATATAACTGTACCTAGCAATACAGCTACTAATAGCTAAAGGTACCTTAAAATGTTGGCAGGTATACCTAGAAGTACTTTCAGGTAACTGTCACAAAGTACAATTTTAATTCATCTATTAACTGTAAAAGTGTTTTGATTTATTTTTCTGATTTTTTTTATATTATGTTACATTTTTATTTATATATTTGTATTTATTTTATGTTACATTTTAAAATTTTATTTTCACATCATTTTCCAGGAGGAAACAACAAAAAAAATTCCAAAAAAAAAAAGAGCAAAAAATCAAAATGGCTTTTTGATGAATCTTTACAACTAGTTAAGAAAAAAGGTAAAGGAAAAAGGAAAAGATACACCCAACTATATCCAGAATTCAAAAGAATAGCAAGGAGAAACAAAAGATTTTCTTAAATAGAAAGAGAAAGACAGAGCTCTTCAAGAAAAATAAAAATATCAAAGGATACTTCATGTAAAAATGGGCATGAAAAGCAAAAAATGGTAAAGATTTCACAAAAGTAAAAGAAATTTTAAAATGGTGGCAAGAATACACAAAAGAACCATACACAGATAATATTGATGGTGTGGTTATTCATCTGAAGAATGAAGTCAAGTGGGCCTGAGGAAGCATTGCTAATAATAAGACTAGTGGAGGTGAAAGAATTCCAGCTGAGCTGTGTAAAACATAATGCTGTTAAAATGCTGCATTCAATATTCCAGCAAATTTGGAAAACATAGCAATGAATACAGGAAAAAAATCAGTTCACATCCCAGTCCTAAAAGCCAATTATTGTCAACAAATGTTCAAATTACTGAACAATAACACTCAATTCATAGGCCACCAAGGCTATGGTTAAGACTCTGGAAAGCTAAGTTTCAGCAATATATGAACTGAGATTTACACAAAAGAGCAGTATGATTTTGGAAGATGCAGAAGAACTAAAATCCAAATTGTCAATATTTACTGGATTGTGGAGAAAGCAAAGGACTTCCAGAAAAACATCTCCTTCTGCTTCACTGACTATATATCAAAGCCTTTGACTGTGTGGATCATAATAAAATATAGCAAGTTCTCAAAGAGATGGGAATAACAGAACATCAACTTGTCTCCTGAGGAACTTCCTAAGGAACAATTAGAATCTAACATGAAACAACTGATTGGCTTAAGATTGGAAAAGAAATATGACAAAGGTGTATACTGTCACCTTATTTATTGAACTTATATGCAGAGTACATCATGTGAGATGCCAGATTTGATGAATTAAAAGATGGAATAAAGATTGTCAGGAGAAACATCAACAATCTCAGATATGCAGATGTTAACATTCTGAAGGCAGAAAAGGGAAAGGAATTTAGAAACCTTTTAATGAGAGTGAAAGAGGAGAGTGTCAAAACAAATGGCAACTTGTCCCATTGGTTTCTAGCAAATAGATGGAGAAGAAATGGAAACAGTGTCAAATTTTATATTCTTGGGGTCAAATATCATTGCAGATAGTAACTATAGTCATAAAACAAAAAGGCACTTGCTCCTTGGAAGGAAAGCTATGAAAAATCTAGACAGCATACTAAAAAGCAGAGATCTATATAATCAAAGCTATGGTTTTTCCAGTAGCAATGTATATCTGGAAAAGTTGGAATATCAGGAAACTGGAACACTGCAGAATCAATGCTTTTGAATTGGGGTGCTAGAGAAGACTTTTGAAAGTCCCTAGGATCCAAAGAAGTTAAATCAGTCAGTACTTAAAGAAAATAATTCTGACTATTCACTTTGAAAGATCAAATACTAAAGCTGAAGCTCAACTATTTTGATCACATAATGAGATGAGATTCAGTGAAAAAGACCCAGAGGTTGGGGAAGATGTACATCAAAAAGAAAATGACAGAGAAGAAGATGAGATGGATAGCCAGTATAGCCGAAACCACAAGCATGAACTCAGACAGATTTCAAGAAATAAGATAAAAGAGCCTGGCACCTATGGCATCACAAAGAGACAATTCAAAGGTTGAACAACAACAAAAGTAGATTAATTATTAACCAAGTAACGAAGCAGCAATTAGAAATAATCAAAGATAATTTTGATTACATGAATATAAAAGCTCCTGGAAGAGAAGAAATAATGCATCAAGGATAGCTGCTGACAAAAAAGAAGGGCCAATATACATAACAAAACATGTACAGCATAAATGTTTATAATACAAGATTATGTTACTAATACAATACAATAATACAATAATTATGTTACAGGAAAATTACTACACTATAACCAGTAATGAATATGAGAAACAAAGAACCTACATGAACTAATGCAAAACTGAAGTACCTGAGCCCCCAAAACAATATATACAATGGCTATAAGTTTGTAAATAGAAAAAACAAACACCATAAAAGTCAAAATTAATATTGCAAAATTGCAAACTACAAGCTTGATCCCAAAGTATAAATATGAAAAGAGACCTATCCTTCACTCTTTTGCAGAAGTGGGGAATGAGTGTGGAACTTTTTCTGATCTCTTTTTTTTTTAACTCAGGGAGAAAGAAGGGGAGGAAAACAGGTGATAATATAGGTAATGTTAAAAACAAAATAAAACCTATTTATATAAATATATTTTTTAAGTGCATGATCACCTTACAAAAACAGGTTTGAGATATATAGATTTTTAAATACCAAAGAAAAGTTTGTATTTTAATCTAAAGAGGGGGAAAGCTACTGAAATTCCTTAAGTATGGAAAGAATAAGCAATACCTCTGATGTAAGAACACTATGGGGGAGATGGCCAGTTCTGAGGCACAGAAGAGCTGGGAGATGCAATGTATCACCCAGGGAACCAGTGTTAGAGAGATCTAAGATCTAAGAAGCTAAGTCCTGAAATACCAATGAGGACATTATTTCCTATTCAAAGTGAGAGACAATGATATAGAAATCAGACATTCAAAAAACTCAACATTTCTTTAACCATAAAGGTCACAAACTTATACAAAGTTAGCAAAGCTAATGCTAAGACTGCAAACCCAATCAAACATGAATCTTATGTCATTCTGTCTTTAGGAAGTGCAAGAGTTTACAAATTCCTGACACAATTTTCAAGAATCCAAGATGATCCAAGAAACTCTTGTAATCATTCAGCCTTTTATAAAGACTTTAGGGGCAATATACTAAGAAATATATACCCATTTCTTTCTATCTTCACATCTATCCATCCATAATTTAAGAATCAATCAATTGCAAGTTTAAAAGCATTCTAAACTTCCTGAAACAGAAGGCTAGATGACAATGTCAAACCAAATTTCCTGAATAAAATAGTAAAAATTTAAAAATAAAACAGCAAAGATTCTGAAATATTTAATAAAATATACTGGCAATTAAATTTTCTCATTTGATTTACAGTCATGCTTGTATAGCACATAAACATGTACCAAGAAGTTCTAGAATAAAAGGATTTACAAAAAAAAAAAAAAAAAGAGAGAGAGAGAGAGAGAGACTATCCTTCTAATAACCACCAATATATTGCAAAGACTTCTGAATTTGGAATCAGAAAATTCACATCCCATCTTCACTAATGTCTTTGCTTTGGAAAAGTAATTTGAATTCTTTGGGCCATAGTGTTTCATCTATCAAATGAAAGACAGATTAAATGTCCTCAAAAGTTCCTTCCAATTGGAAATCTATGATACTAAGATCTCATGACCATGATGTGAATTATGTTAATCATATTCTATATTTATATATTCATATATGGAGAACACAGGAATATCCAAAGCTATGTATCATCAGAAATATGCTCATCAGACTAAGAAAACAAAAATCTATATTTATTAAAATTATTAAAAATAAAACAAGAAACAAGTTTGCTCCAGACCTCACTACTGTAGCCAAGACAATCTGTGTACTAACATTAAGATTCATATTTCAGCCTGAGCCATAAAGTAAACCATGCACAGCTTATTACTGAAAAACCTTGGTGTATTAAAACAGCACTGAATACGAATTAAAACTGAGAGGAAGTCTTGAGTTTTATGCATGAGGAAGCATTGCTGAACAGAAAAGGGCAACAAATTTTATAGTAGCTGGAAATACTAGATTTAATTACTGAAGAGAAATCATGCAAAGAAGTTGGTTGCTGAATATGATTTACAACCACTATAAAGTCATGAAAGGTTATTAAGAAATTGACAAGAGCCAGCGGTAATAAGAAACCCAGATTTCAAGAATACATGGATGATAAAGAAAATCATAACAATCTTCTTAAAATAATGAAATAGATATATGACAATATCAGTTCAATAAATCACAAAGACCACAAGTAGAACTAATTACTTGTTGGTATTTGGAGAAAGATAAGATAAAATTTAACATTAAAGCAGTAGATTACTATTAATAATAAAGACAAACTAAATAAAAGGTTTGATGGCTTTTGTTGGAAGCCAAATGAATAGAATCACTGTAGGTAAGCTTTTTCCCCATAAGTTCAGTGACTTATTGTAAGCAACTTATTTTGTTCTACAACCCCAAGATCCATTGTTTTTTTCAGAAACAACTTCCAATACTGAGATCAAAAATTTATTCTGTCAGGTGCCAGCACTCATGATAATTGTTAATACAGCCCACTTTGTCTTAATTATATTCAGATACCCTTAAAAAAAAAAAAAACAACCATATCTTCTGGGCAACCTTATTACCTTATTAGGGCTCCACCATATTATTAAGCATCTGTCCAATCTATGACCTACCCTGGGGCATCTGTCATATTCCAAAATTTACTCTCTATCCCACTGCACATTATTAAATGCACTGAATCCTGTGACTTTCAAAGTCTTATTTTCCAATGTAAAAACTAAAGAGCTTAAGTTTTATTTCAGGAATTATATAACATAGGAAGAGCAAAAGAAAAAAGATTCAATGCTTTATTCAATAAAGAAGAGAAAAGGAGAACAATCAAGGGCAACTTCAAGATTTTTGCTTTGAAAAATGCAAGAATTCCCAAGTGCACTGAATTCTACTGAGTTGCGATGACTGATATTATCCATGTCTTTTAGGTCTTCTCTTCACCCTTAAATTTCTGAATTACAATATATTAAAAAATTTTATGAGTTTTTATCATTCATGATAACATAAATCTAAGCTTTCATTTGGACTCATGCCTTTACCCAGAAGATCACCAATTTCATTGGCAAGAAGTACATTATCCTATTGACTGATGATTAATATTATAAACATAAGGAAAATGGAATTCTTTGAGTTTTGAAATAAAAATTGGATGTCACATTGTAGAAAGAGTCCCCATTATACAAACGTGTGACTAACAAACAATCCATATATACATTACAAAAAGCTATTATTTCTGCTCTTCAGAATACTTAAGAAAAATTAACTGTGAGCAGGAGAAGAAAGAAGAGGGTTTATTATTTTGCTTGGGGAAGTAGGGAGGAGATTCTCAAAATTTAATTTTTTCTTAATTTTTAAATCCACTTATTTTTAAAGTTTGGATTTCAAATTCTCCCTCCCCTTTCAACCCACAAAGGCAAGCTATGTATCAATTATACTTGTGAAATTATGCAAAACCTATTTCCATATTAGCAACATTTTTATTAAAATTAAAAATAAAGTGAGAAAATTATACTTCAATTGCATTTAGAATTCATCACAATTTTTCATCATGAGTCCTTTGGTATTATCTTAGATCTTGTATTGATCAGAGCAGCCAAATCTTTCATACTTGATCATCATTATAACAGTGCTCTTACTGTGACTTATCTTCCAGTTCTTTTCACTTTGCATCAGTTCATCTAGGTCTCATCATATTTTTTCCCAAAATCACCCACCTCATTATTTCCGACAGTACAACAGTAATCTATAACAACCTTATGCCACATGTTCACCCATGACCCAACTGACAAATTTCCCCTCAATTTCTAAGAGCTGCTATAAAAATATTTGTACACATAGGTCCTTTTTTTTTCCCTTTGATTTTTTTGAGGATATGGTACCTAGGGGCATATTGATGGGTCAAAGGGTATGCCCTGTTTTATAGATGTTTGCGTCTACTACTGAATTGGTCTCCAGAATGATTGGACCAGTTTATTGTTCCACCACTAATTTCATTATTGTACCTGTTTTTCCCCATCTTTAAAAACAGACTTTTATCAGACCCTTGCTATAAAATTTTTTGAGATTTTCTTGTCTATAGTATCATTTAGCAAAATGAAATTTACCTGATTATCACTTTTAATTAACTTGGTTTTTGCTTAAGCTTTGTCTGAGACCATGATTGCTATCCTTGTCTTTTTTTTTTTTAGTTCAGCTTAAGTATGTTAGTTTATCTCTGATCTTTTCTTTTAACTCTATGTCTTTCTGTTTCAAGTATATCTCTTAGATTCTGATTTCTAATTCATTCTGCTATTCAATTCTATTTTATTGGTGAGCTCATCTCATTCACATTTATAGCTTTGATCACTATTTCTGTACCATCCTGTTTTCTTCTATTTCTTCTATATTTTTATTCTGTCCTTCCTCAAAAATCTATTTTGCTTTTAACTCCTGCCTCCCTTCATCTGTATTTTTTTTATTATCCCCATCTCCCCTTTCTTTTATCCCTGTCCCCTCCCCTTTCACAATTGTGTAAGTTACCTTTCTGTGAACAAGAGAGTATGTCTATATAGTCTTTCCTCTTCGAAGCAACTGTAATGAGAATGAGGTTCAAACATTGCTTATTAACCTGTCATTTCCCCCTCCACCATAAAAACTCTTTCTTGTGAATCTCTTTTATATAAGAAAAGTGTCCCCTTTCTGAAAGGGGTGAACCCTAAAACTCTCTTCTGACAGAGATCCACCTTTCAGGGCAATTAAGTGGTTTCATTAAGATTAGCCCAGGACCACTCCCTGTACACAGGTTGTCAAACTTAAGTGGTCTCATTCAGTTGGATATCTAGGCCTCAAGTCTGTGACAACATTGAAAGAATCTCATTCAAAGAAACCCCAGTCTCGGATTTCTTATAAATAGACAATTTAAACTCATATCTTTGCAGAAATCTGAAGTAGGAATTATGCTTTGCCAAGGGACCTCTCCTTTTGGCACAGCTGCCTACCAGGACTCTTGCCTGCTGTGAAGACATTCTCTTCCCAGTGATAACCTTTTGTTATTTCTCTAAGAGGACCCTTTGTGACTCAGAAGTCTTGTCTTCCTAGTAAAGCTGGCTTCTCAGCCAACAATAAACTTCCCTTTTGCCAGTCAGACTTTTCAGGTTTGTGAATTCTTTCACATTGGACCACATCCTTTCTGCCTCTTCCTTCCCCCTTCTAGTATATTCCTCTTTCTCACACTGTTTTGTTTTTTTTTTTTTTAAGATCATTCCAACATAATCAACACACATACATGACCTCTTTCTATATAAACTCCTTTTAATTGCCCTAATATTGATAAAGGAATTTCATGTATCATCTTCCCATGTAAAATTTAAATAGCTTAACTTTGATAATTCTCTTATATTTACTTTTTTTATGCTTGTTTAAATGTCAAATTTTCTATTCAGCTATGATATTTTCATCAGGAATGCTTGAAAGTGTTCCCTTTCATTAAATATATCCCCACACCTGCCTGAATGAGTACACTCAATTTTGCTGGGTATGTAATTTTTGGTTGTACTTTTATAGTTCCTTTGCCTTCCAAAATTTTCCATATTCCAAATCCTCTACTCCTTTAAAGGGGTAATCTTATGTGATCCTGATTATATGTCCTCAATATTTGAACTGTTTCTTTCTGGCTGCTTGAAATATTTTCTCCTTGATTTAGGAATTCTGGTATTTGGTTATAATATTCCTGGGAGTTTTCACTTGGAGATTTCATTCAGGAAGTGATCAGTGGATTCTTTGAATTTCTATTTTACCTTCTGGATCTAAGATAGAGGCAGTTTTGCTTGATAATTTCTTGAATATCTATGGTTTCATGTTTCAGGTAGCCTAATAATTCTTAAATTACCTTTCTTTCTGTATTCCAGGTCAGCTGTTTTTCAATGAGATATTTCACATGTTCTATTTTTTTTGACTTTTGATTCTGGATCTCCCTTTGTAGCTGGTGTAATTTTATCTTCTTATTTTTCTTAGATTAAAAAGAAAAATTTCTTCAATCTCTATCATCTCTGTTAATTTGTTTTTTAAAGTCTTTGTTGAGTGCTTCTATGAATTCCTTTTGGGCAGACACTTATTTGACAATACTCTTTGGGATAGGAAAGGCATTTTTGAACTTCAATATCCTCTTGTGAAAATAAATTCCAATCTTCATTCTCATCATAACTTACTACATTTGAGTTTTTTCTCCTTTTCTTGCTCATTTTTACTTATTTATAGCACCTTGTTATTGTAACCACCTGGAGTCCTGAAGTATAGAGGATGGTACCTCAGATCTCAGATCCTTCTTCAGCTGTCCATTCTGTTTCGGAACTGAAACCAAGAATTCAGCCTTCACACAAGTGCACACAATCGGCAGTGTCTCTGCTCCACTGCTTTGAATGCACGGGGCATGTGCTGCCCTTCTCTCCCAGATTCAAGTATTAGCAACACAGATGGACTTGGTGTTCCTTATCAGTGGGGGTCCCTCAATCTTCCTTGCTCAGTTGCCCAAATCTTGGAGAGGTGAAAATTCCCATCTCAGCAGAAATTACCCCCACCCAGCCAGCCCCAGGGCTCCAATTTGTTGTTTAAGCATTACTACTCTGAAGGTTTTTATTATACTGCACAATGATGAGGACAACCTCAGACCTGAGACTTATCTTTGGATCTACAGCTGTCCCAATAGAACTAAGGTTCTGCCTCAACTCTTGTTCATTTTAATCCTTCTACATTCATCTTAAGGTGCTATTTGGACTTTTTTTTGTGGGAGAAATCAGGAGAGCTTGGACTTTTCTGACCTACTCTGCCATCTTATCTTGCCAGAATCTTTTTTATGTTGTAAATTGTTTTTTTCTTCAGAAATCTTTGTGCTTCTTTTACCAAGCTGTTAATTCCCTGTTATTAATTCTTGCCTTACACTAACTTTTTTTCCAAATTTTCTAACACTCAACTCTTTTAGGAATTCTTTTTTCTTTGAGGATTTGTTTATAATTGTTTTTACACAGTTGTCTTCTTCAGAGTTTATATCTCTGTCTTCTACCATAATAGCTTTATATCAGGGGTCCTCAAACTATAGCCCACGGGCCAGATGAAGCAGCTGAGGACGTTTATCCCCCTCATCCAGGGCTATGAAATTTCTTTATTTAAAGGCCCACAAAACAAAATTTTTGTTTTTACTATAGTCCCACCCTCCAACAGTCTGAGAGACAGTGAACTGGCCTCCTATTTTAAAAGTTTGAGGACCTCTGCTATGATCAAGTCTGTTGTTGTTTACTTATTTTCCCAGTCTTTTTCTTGACTTTAAATTTTATGTTAATATAGAGCTCTATCCATTTCAAAACAACAAGCAATGTACCAAGCTTCAAGCTTTTTCATGCTGCAATTTTAAGCAAGTACCAGGGGGTCTGAATATTTTTAGAGCTTCCAAGGTAATGTGACTAGGGAGAAGTATGTACACTGTTTTCCCTATCTGCTCTCTGCTTTTTCACCCATGAAGAACTCTCATTCCCCTGCAGACATAAATGCCAGGGGTCTCTTTGCCTTGAAATGGGGACTGGGATCCCTGCTCCCTTGTGACTCTCTGCCCTAGAACTGTAACACTGAACTGCATATAGGCAATAAATTTGCAAATCAAAGCTAGCTATACTCAGTGTCAGCAAAGGTTACTTTTAATTCTTTCTGATCCCTTATCCTGTCTGGGCTGAGAGTTCCCAAATCCACTGCTGTATTTGTGGTTGCTCCTGCTGCATGGGAGGCGAGGGCCGTGTCCAAATGGCTTGTACTCCAGAGTCACAGAACTGTCCTGCTGACCTCC
Organism: Sarcophilus harrisii; assembly: GCF_902635505.1. Classification (NCBI taxonomy): domain Eukaryota; kingdom Metazoa; phylum Chordata; class Mammalia; order Dasyuromorphia; family Dasyuridae; genus Sarcophilus; species Sarcophilus harrisii. The sequence goes on from NC_045431.1 coordinate 75,504,559, forward strand.
TAAGTTTTCTTAGGCTGGAATAATGTTTCTCCTAAGTTTCTGTTGGCTCTGCCACTCCAAATTTTATTTTAGGCTTTATTTTAAAGTTGTGTGGAGGGGAATGTTGAAAGAATTTAGCTGGGTGGCCTTTAATCTACCACCCTGCCTCCACCCCTTCAGCATTCTCTTGGGTTTTTTTGTGAATTTGTATGTAAAGAAGTATAAAGAAGATGATCTTGTAAGGGGCAGAGAAAAACAATTTCATGGGATGTAGAGATGAAATGTCAGTGTCCTAGGTAGCTAGATGGGCATTGGCAGACAAAGCCTGAATTACGGTATATAACCTGGAAACCTATCAAGCAGGGAGGAGCACTGATATGTTCATCTCAGCCTGAAGTGGGCTTTTTGTTAATTGGACTTTATTACAGCTCCATCTCAGGTGGAAGTCTCTTAAAGAATTCTTAGATAATACCCTGTATTGACAAAACCATCATAACCTCACAATTATAATATCTAATCATAAAACCAAGTTATGATGTCAGCCCCCAGGGATATATTTCCCTTATAAAAGACCTACTCTATTGTAATTTCCTCTCTAATTTCTCTTGGAATTTAGCCCCACAGTAAATTGGCATAATCCCTACTACCATATTAACCCTGGTTAATTCTGAGTTTCCCTGGGGAACCCTTTATCCTCACCAAAAATCCTTGTGGATTTAACTCCCCCTTAGTAGCATAATAAAATCTTTGGCTCTTGATTTGGGAAATATCTAAGCCCACAAATTCTTTTGAGACAATATGCAACATAGACCCATAACCCCACCATGTAATGTTTTTACTGAACTTAATTTTATAACCTCACCATATTTTTGAGACAACACAATGTACCCCATCATTTTGTTGATGTTTGAGAAGCCTGATTACTCCCCTGTAAGCCTTTATTTTGTAGTTGAGGAAACCAAGGCTCAGCTAGGCTAACCAAGTGGTCCAATGCCACACCTATAATAAAATGCAGAACTTGGCTTTGAATTTGAATGGGATCAGGTGAAGATTTCTCAAAAAAATCCATAAAATGGATTAGTCAAGCCCTAGGCCTAAGTCACATGATCCCTATTGCCAGAGGGCTATAGAAAAGGAAAGGTCAGACCCTAGGTTTAAGTTCCAGGAAGTGACCCACAGGAAGTAGACAACATCGCTGACCTTTGATCAATGGTTTTTCAGTCCATCCAATGAAAAAACTTGGATCTTTTGCCATTTTACCAAATTCACTATTTCGAGCTTGTTAGACCAGCCACAATGCGGGGAAATGGGAGCTGAGAGGCTCTACTGGGCCTTTTCTTGCAAGGCCTGAATAAATGCTTCCACTTTATATCTGAAGATGCTTCTGAATAGTCAATTTGAGTACGGGGGTCTAGCACCCGTCCCACACAAACTTAAAAGGTCTGAAGATAAATTCAGCATTCTTTAGACTTTCCAACTGAGATCATTCTTCTAGATATGCTTGTTCATATAGTAATCCTTTCCCACGCCAAAAATTTATCCTGTCTGAAATTCTCCTCTCTCTTTTTCTCACGCCCCCACCCAATTTTTCTCCCTTCCCATCCCTTCTGTCTTTTCACCTTTCTCTCTGCTCTCCTTTCCTCTTTGATCCTTGCTTCTATTATTAATTTATTAATTTATTTTATTAATTCATTTATTAATTATTCATTGATTTATTACTGATTAATTATTAAATTAATGTCATTTTTATTGCCATCTATTATATAACCATCTGAATGAGGGCTCTCTTTTGCCCCATTTTAACAAGCTATTCCTTGCAACAGTTAAAAAAAAAAAAAAGCAAGAAAAAAGGTAATACAATGAAAACAATTAGCACATTTACAGTGTCTGAATGCCTCTTCAGATATCTAGGTCTATAATGTGTATGCAAACCATGCAAAAAGAGGAAGATAATGAATCTTGATTAATTATCATTACATACCAATTAGTAGCTCTTATTTGGTCTTTCTGTTTATACTAATAATCAACATACACATTATTTATTTGAATCTGCATATTTTATTCTAAATCAGTTCATATAAGTTTTCCCATCTATTACTCTTCATGTTTCCTCATTTTATGTTACAGCAGTTTGCCATTTCCTTCTCCAGTGAATTATTAAAGTAAACTGACGTTAAAAGACTTACCAAGATTCCCATAACAAGTAAATGTCTGAAGCCTGGATTTAAACTCAGATTTTTATGATTCCAGGCCCAACACTCTATCCACTAAGCTATCTAACTGCCTTGTATAAAAAGTAATTACTATTACTACCAAAGGTGGCAATTTCTCATTCAATTCACATCTACTTTGTTTTCAACTTAGTACTACACCTCAGAAAAGAAAAGTGTTGATAAGAATATTTTGGCAAATACAGAACCTATCTTTTGTACAGGCCTAGTGATGCAAACTCTGGGTCAAAGAATATGCCATTTTAGATATTTTTTTTTAATACAAAATTCCAAATTACTTTATACAACAGTAGGATTCATTAACAGATCAGATAATGTATTAATGTGTTTGTCATCATCACCTCTAACTCAATTGTTTTTCACTCACTGTTCAACAGTGTAAAAATGCCATAAAGAAGATATTCACATATTAATAGTCATCATCCTAACAATTAGCAAAGATTGGCTCTACTTTGCTAATACTATTCCTTCTGCCTGGAATGTCCTTTCTCACCTCTAAAGTTGTGAATATATATATCCTAAAAACTTAAAGTAGCTCAAATGAATCTCTTCAATAAAAACTATTTCCAATTCACCAATAAGTAAATCTCTTCCTATGTGAACTCTTAGGGTACTATACTTGTACTTATCTTTGTACATGCCTTCTTATTCCCACTCAACAATAATGGCTCTGAGAATAGATAATATATCTAGTTCATTTTGAAAATCCCAAAGCCTAATATAGCCTATACAATGACTTCTACCAAATGAGTATTAAATAATGATTTGTTGAATTAAGATGAAAAGAAATAGTATGTTCATAAATATCCAATATTAAATTTCTATTTTAATTTTCAATTTGAAACTTAAATACTCAACCAGTTAAGGTAACTTCTGGGAAAAGCTCATCATTTTATGCCAGAAATATTTGACTGGAAAGCCATAATACACTTGCTTTTTTAAAGATTTCTCTAGAGAAGGAGGAAAAAACAAAGACACAAGAGAGTAAAAAGAGAAGAGGGTCAGAGGGAGAGAAGAGGAAAAAGAGAAAGATGAGTGAGAAGAGGGAAGGAGAAAGAGAAAGAGGAAGAAGGGAAGGGCAAAAGCGGAAAAATGGAGGAAGAAAAGGAGGGGCAGAAAGATAAATAGACAGATAAAGAGCTAGAGCACATATTGAGTACTCACGATGTGCCAGGCATTATGCTAAGGGTTGTAGATACAAATACAAGCAAAAAAAAAAAAAAAAAAAATGTTCCTACCCTCAAATGCATTTACATTAAATAAGGAAAGACAACATTCAAAAAGAGCTGGAAAGTGGGTAAATTCTTTAAATGGGGACTTAGGAGATTTTATGAAAATACATTTTCTCCTTTTAAAAATAAAACAACAAAGAATTAGCCAAATATAATGACCATCTTTATTTCATAAAAAGAAGTTCTACTTCTGTTATTTCAAAGATGAATTGTTAGTATGATTTCTAATTCTTTCCTATATTATCAAATGAATTATTATATTCCAACAACTGAAACTCAAAGTGAAATTAACAAAACTAGTATAAAGAAATTACTATCAAGAGCAACTGAAAATATAAACAAAAAATCAAAAAGAAAATCACTTGATAATATTCTTACTCAGCATTTAAACTTGTCAGATGTCAGTTAAAATAATATTTTGATTCACAACTATTCTAATGAAAACACTGTCATTGATTCTTTGCCTACATCCATGTGATCAAGTCCAAAGCTTCATATTTTCATCCATTTTTTTAAACTAATATCTGTAGCAATAAAATTTTAAAAGAAAATAAGATATTCATGCACTGTCAGCTGTTATTATCTAATCAACAAAGCCATTTCACAAATGGATCTTCTCTATACCTCATGAGCAAAAGATGTTTTATATATATATATATATCCCACTCCAGTGATTATCAAGCATTAAACTAAAGAAATATACTACACAACTCTAAAAACTGCCATCAAACTATGACATAACAAATGACAAGCCAGTTATTTACCCTCACAAATGGCACTGTTACAGAATCCATGTTTGCAAGGGGGGGTGGGGGTGGGGGAGAGTAATAGTTCTAGATGAAATACAGATAAATTATTAAACAATGCATAGCATGAAACCTAAGTTCATGACCTTTAAACATAAGCAATGTCTAAGAAAAATATGTTTTAATCTTTCTAAGCATTACTAAAGAACAACACAGTTTAGTAATATGCTAAACAAATGTGTGTACCAATATAATTGAAGCTCTACATTTCAAAGTGCTTATGGTTTTATTTTAAATTAGAAATTAGAACCCTCAGAGGATAAGAAGCAATCCAAATGTGTATGCAGAAATAAAGGATAAAATTAACCTTAAGGTAGCTAAGTTTTCAGATATACATTTTTATCATAAAAAATTCAGCCACCAAAAGTTTCTTTCAAAAATATTTCTGTTTCATTACACACACACACACACACACATGTATATGTATGTGTATATATGGGTGTGTCTCTGTGTATGTGTATATGTGAACATTTATGCAATACTGGAAAAAATGGTATAATGTCAATCAAATAAGGACAAACTCAACATTTACAAAATATCAAAATGACTATTTTCTCACAAATTCATATTAATATTTTACATAACTATAATAAAGTATAATCCAAATGATTAGATGAAATAGGTTAATTAATATTATTCTCTTAAGTATTAAGAGAAATGATTGCAACAAAATAATAACTTCCATTTCTATGGCACCAAATGACTTACACAATAATTTCTACATAATCAAAAAAGGTAGATAATACAAATATTGTTACACTCCCTTCACAGATGAAAAGAATCTTAAGGGAAACTAGGTGGCACAGTGGATAGAGTATTAGCCCTGAAGTCAGGAGGACCTAGTTCAAATGTGGTCTCTTGACACTTAACACTTCCTAGCTGTATGACCCTGGGCAAGTCACCTAACCCCAACTACCTCAGCTTTTAAAAAAAAAAAAATCTTAATAGAAGCTAAGTCTGTTGGCAAAAGTAACACAATCTTTCATTTAATATTGTTTCCATTATGTAATGCTATTTCCGTAAACTAATGATATAAAAACATTGATTCCAGCTTTTTAAAATGTTCTTGGGTTAAAACTGTAGTATTAATATCCTTCATAATTTACATTTTTAGAATTTTTCTCTCTTTTTCATCAAGTGAAGGAATATAAAGATTAGCATAAAGAATGCAGAAAACTGCAATTGGAAATCTTATTTTTAAAAAAATCTATATATTTAAATGTAAATCTTCTAACTTTATTAAGAATATAGCATATAGTTCATTATAGACATAAATTCCAAGCCAGTAATGAAGAAAATCTATGTTTAAAACCAGGCTTTAAATATACTAGCAGCAAGTGGTAGTATGTATGTGTGTGTGTGTGCGCGTGCGTGTGTGCGCACGCATGCATGTGTGTGTGTATGTGCACACATACTCAGGCACACGTGCATGTACAAATACACATTAACATAAATACACTAACTTTTCAATGTATCTAACCACTGTCTATTACAGTTGATCTGCATATTTAATTATTAGGGGAAATTTCTAATCTACCAATCTAGAAACATTTATCAAAAACCTAATATGAGCCAGGAACAACAACAAAAAAAAAGTCCTTAATTTCCAGGAACTTACATTCTCGTTTAATGGTTTTCTGACACACAATTCATTCTAATTAAAATCTTATGGTTGGAAGTTTAGGAATTCATCTAATATTTCTTTTCATATAATTACTTGCTACTTAGTTATTTACAGCATTACAATATTTTTGGTCTAAAAGTTCACCATTTTCCTAAGAGGTCACACAGTACAATGGAAATGGCACTAGGGTTAGAGTTAGGAAGTTAGGAAGCCAGTTCAAATATTGTTCCTCAGACTAACTAAGTCTGATAAGTACTCATCCTCTCTGTGACTCAGTTTCTTAATTGGGACTCACTAATGGACCCTTTCTATTTCTACAATTATAATCTTCTGAAGACCTGTTATGCACCCAAAAAACCCTATTTTTTCTCTTAATTTAACATATAAAAATAGAGGGAGAAACAGTTTCTCTAAGTTTAAACAAAAACACTGACAAAACTTTAAAGTTAAACATTATGTTGATTATAGTACAAATTACATAAATAAGACTTTAAAATTTTCAAAGTGAGGCTAAAATTGATTTATTTGGGCACCTTATCTTAGTTACTATGCAAAAATGCCCAGTTTTCCCCCCTTTCCATAATAAGATGATCTTACCTCAAATTCTGCATGCCTGTGAATATCCTCTGCTCTCTGTCTGCTCAGAATGAATTCAGCTTCATTCGCAACTCTTACTAGGTGATCCTTCATGGTTTGGCTCAACAACCTATAAGCACATTGATATGGTACAATTTATGTAATTATTGAGGGAATTCAAAATAACATGCTTTAATATTAGTCTTCAAGACACTTAATCAAGTTTTCCCCATGTAGAAACCAATTTGCACCCTTAGTTAAGTTTTTCCTACCAATATCAAAGGTAAAAGGAATTAATATTAACCTCACATATTTAGTAATAAAACAAACTGAAGAGGAATAAAAAGAATAAAAATATAATATGCAGACCATTTTCAGGTACATATTGTAGACTTTTCAGATTAGAGAGATGAAATTTGAATGACTGAAGAAATGAATTCCCGCAAGAGACTAGATATAACTCCACCATAAAAACATAAAGTCTTACCTAAAAGACTTTACTAGCTCAAAACAAAGCAAGAAACTCCAAACTATGATATAAACTTCCTATTCCTAAGATCACATCTGTTAAAAGGGAAAAGCATGCAAAAACTATATTGGAATGAGATACAATGATTTAGATGTTAATGTTATACTGCTTTCTCATCAATCCTAGAAAATAATGCAAAAGATACACCTTCATTAGGAGAATGCTGACACAATATTCCAGCATGAAGGAAGGACAGAACTGGACTGAAAGCACTGGAATTAAGAAAACTGAGTCTTCATTGTTTCTTCAAAAGATTCATTTGCAGTTTCAGACTTTCTTCAAAAGTGATATCAGGAAGAGGAAAAAGACGATTGTCTTGTTGAAATTTAGGGAACCAGTGAGGTCTTCAATTATGTCCCTGAATTTTCAGCTTGCCTTCCTAGAGACTTCAGGAAGTTTCACACTGAGGGAGATCAGGGACTATCTCAGTTGAGCTTAGATGGCTTATTATTACAGTAAGAACTCATTTATTCTGGATATTTAGTCTTATTCTAAGTTTCATTATTTTTGCTACTTTCTATATATTTGAATCATTAGTTTATCTGCTATTCACTATTTGTAATGACCTTGTAAGTAATCAGAATTTGGCAAGAATGAATAAATGAGGATTTATTAAGCAACTGCTAAAATGAGTGTATATGTTTGTATGTATGTGTATGTGTGTGTGTGTCTGTGTGTACACATACATACACAGAGCAAGGTATTATACTAGGTGCTGGATATAAATCCTATCTAGCCAATTGTATCTAAGTGACGTGTCACAAGTGACTTCCAAATTTAATCTAGATCTGACATTACAGAATACAGAACCAAGTCTTCTATTTGACATCAGTGCATTGTCTAAACCCTTTACAAAGTGCTTTTCTAATGTCTCATCCTGGCATGAAGGTGAACCTGAACTCAAGAAGGAAATTAATTTTATTCCATTTTGTCACTACTTAAAGGTTATATGTAAAATTTTACCTCTCATACTTGATTATTTTTGCTTAGGATAATTATTTTTATAAGAATTCTAAAAGTATTATAGACGTAACATAGCTGTCACAATGAAAAGACCAACAATCATAGATACAAACTAAGTTGTCACAATCTTGTTTTTCTTGACATAGGTGGCATCAAAGGGCAATAGAGGAATAGAATATGAAATTCTTTATAGCATATTACAAAGAAATATAAAGATTAAAATCAGTATCAGCTCAAAAGGCAGGAAAAAAAGCATTTGTTAAGTACCTACTATGTAGCAGAAACTTTTCTAAGCACTTTATAAATACTGTCTCATTTGATCCACATAGCATCCCTGAGAGATAGCCGCTATCATTATTCTTATTTTACAAATGAGTAAATTTAAGAAAACAGAAGTTAAGAATGACTAGCTTAGAATCACATAGTAAGTACCTGAGGGCAGATTTGGACTTGGGTCTTCCTAATTCCAACCCCAGTGAAATCTAACAGCTAGAAGAAAAAAAAAAAAAATAGAAGAAAAGAGGAAGGGAGGGAAGGAAAGAAAATGGGGTGTCAGCCATAAATAAGTGATATCATTTCACTGTGTTTCTTCTAGGGGCTTTCAAGTATCCTGTATCAGCCTAATTAATCTCAGACTTTTCTTTAGGACATTCTTGAATATCCAACACCAACTCTAACCTCAGTGATTCCCTTTCTGGCCACCATCCATCCTATTTTCCAGAGTCTTCCCTCTTTACTACCAAGGACTTCCTTAAAGGTTGCTAGATTCAAGAGAGCAGCTTCTGGTCTCAATCTATGCCTCAGGGCGTTCTCTTCCAGTAAACCAAAACCACTCTCTTCCATTCCCAACTTCATTACTTTTCTAAAACTTTGTGTCACCCCGCCCCCATTTTTGCTAATAAGTTCATGAAATTTTGACCTCTTTTACAGAATAAGAGAAAATTCCTTAACAGAGCATGTCTTGTACTTCTTTCATATCCAGCAAGACAATAACACTAAAACAACATAAGCGACAGCTTATATCTTATAACAATAATTGCCTAATTTTGCCCCATTAATTCTCTTTACTAGTCTTTTAACATGTGTTAGTACAACCACAGCTGTCACCATTTATTAAATAAGAAAACTGAGGACTATAAAAGGAACGTGCCTTTCTTTTAAAGAAGAAGTCCATTTTCTGAAATGCTAACTTTTCTCAGATAATATATAGAGAGTAGATACTTGCCAAATGAATACAGAAGAATCTATTAAAGTAGTCATTTTTTTGTGGTGAAAATAATTATAAAACTAGGCATGCTCAAATGTCTTCATTTATTGAGAAATAGAGAAGGAAAAGAAAACAGTCACCTAGTCAAAAGGCAGTTCCTAGGCATAAATGAAATAATAGTTTATTATTACACTACTTTGAGTGAGTCACATAACCTGAATTTCAAAAGTATCCAAAAAAAAAAAAAAAGACACAAACACCAACTACCTTTTAACTATTTCAAAGAAACATGAAGGGGCAGCTAGGTGGCTCTGTGGATAGAGCACCAGCCTTGAAGTCAGGAAGACCTGAGTTCAAATCTGGACCCAGACATTTAACACTTCCTAGCTGTGTGACCCTGGACAAGTTATTTAACCCCAATTGCCTCAGCAAAAAAAAAAAACAAAAAAAAAACATGAATAAAGTTTTTTAAGGTGTCACACAAGAGATAGGAATAGGAATCAGGAGACTTGGACTGAAATAGCTCCTCAGGCAAAATCACTTATGATCATGAAAAAACCTCAAAAATATTATTTTCTGCATCTATAAAAAGAAGATAATACGCAATATTTATCTCACAGAGTTGTTGTGAACAAAGCACTTTGAGACCTGAAAACACTTTTTAAAGTATTATTGGTGTGAAAGGAAGCTGATAAATACAAGTGGCCAATATTTAAATATATTACTTATTTCTCCTTTATCATCAATGTTGGAATTTAGTAAGATTTTGAGAAGTGAACATATCAGATGCAGTGTGGCTTAGACAGATAAACTATAACTCTCCAATTTCTTAACTCTTCAATGCATTGATTTCTCATTTGCATCTGTTTTTACTCCTAATGCCAAGATAACTCAATGGATAAAGTCTTGTTTTTAAGGTAAAAAGGGTGGTGCTTGTATCTTTAATGTTACCAATATGGGGAGAGTTTATTAATAAGGGTCATCTTTCATCCATTATCCTAGTCTTCTTCTTGAGTTTAAATGCTGCTTCAATATATTATAGAAAAAAATTCTTTTAGTCTGTTTCAATGTAAGCATCTCCTGTAACGAACCACTTTTTCCAATGATGACTAATATTTTTGTTCTCTTGGAAACAAAAAGTTTTCAGTAAAGAGAATACTCATTGACATACTGATTCTTGAAGGCATATTATAATCCCTAAACATAATCCTAAACGGCATATTCCTGATAATCAAAAGCCACCACCAAATAACAAATATGATAAAGTCTTAGGTTTCAGTTCTTGGGTGTACTCCATTATTACTATGTCAATATGTCCTGTTGCAGAATAACTTTTATTCTAGTACATAAATATATTGTACATAATTGCAAATTTTACAAGCCTATAAAGAGTTTATAAAAGAAAGCACTTTTCATTCTTTTTTTCTTGATGGAAGGTCTTCAAAGGCTGATGCCAATTATAAAAATGAAGAAACAAACAAAAATCATTTCTCTTTCAGATATATAATTAGGATCTGAATTATTCTGTTGGGGAAAAAATTGATGTGTTTCCATCTTATCTTCTGCTCTACATCCTGGGACCAATTAATATTTCCAAATGATTCAATACTGACATTGTTATACATTGCTTTAATGGTTTGCAGAGTACTTCATAAATCATGAAGTTCTTATTTGAATTTCAGAAAAACTCATGAGTTAAGTATTACTATGCTGGTTTACAAATAAGTAAACTGAAGCTTACAGCAGTTATGTGAAATGCCATTAGTCATAGAACTATTAAGCTGGAAGCAATTTTTAAAATAAGGAAAAGAGAATTTCTCACTGTGTTACATGAAAAAATGACATAAATCATAAAAAAGAGAAATCAAACTAAAACAACTCTGAGTTTTTATCTTGCACCCATCACTACTGCAATAGCTTGCTAGCTGTACATCAGCTTCAATTCTCTCCCCAATCCAATCCATCTTCCATTTAACCACTAAAATGATTTACCTAAAACATAGGTCTGACAATGTCACTATCACGACCACCCACATCACAAACTCTAGTGGATTACTATCACCTTCAGATTGGGAGAAAAAAAAAAAAAAGAATCTTCTACTAGGAATTCAAAGCCCTTTACAATCCAGCTCCTTATTATTTTTTGTCTTCTTTCACCTTACTCCCTGCCATATTACTTATTACATATCACTTAATTCAGTGACAATGGTCTCCTTGCTGCTCCAAGATTAAAACTCTCTATCTCTTGATACTTTCCCTGGCTGTTCCCTATGCCTGAAATATTCTCCTTCCTCTTCTCCATTAACTGGTTTCTCTACTTCATTTAATTCCCAACCAAAATTCCATCTTCTACAGAAAGCTTTTCATAAACTCTCCTAATTCTAGTGCCTTTCTTCTGTTATTAATTTCCTATTTATTTTGGATATAGTTTGTCTGTATATCTGTTGCTCCCTGAGGACAGGAACTATCTTTTGCCTTTTTTTTATTCCCAATGTTTAACACAGGACCTGGCACACAGGCACTTAAAATATCATTTGTTAAGCTAACATAGCTAATTAGCAGAAGAGTCAACATTAGTACTCAGGTCTTCTAGGAGCCTTTTAAAAGATTTTGTTAATTTTTTTCATCATCAGAATTTCTTCTAATATTTTTCCCCATTCTCTTTTCTCTGAGAGTGCCATCCTACATAACCAATTATCCTTATTACAGAGTTGGGAAATTGGAAAACAAACAAAAAAATCAGCAAAATTGATCAATACAAAAAAAATCTTTGAATATATGCAATTTTCCATATCCACTGCACATCCTCTTCTGTAAAGGAGTGAGGTTGTATTATCTTTTCATACTGCTTCTTTGCATGTTCATATGAAATTGGCAATGGTGTCCTCAAAAATTCCTCCACAAGAAAAAAAGACTAAGTGAGAAGAGTCATAGGCAAGAGAGAAGCTGCTTCAGGCTTTCTCTAGAAAGGGAGATCTGGAGATGGATTTTTTTTTTTAAACAAATTACTGTTGAAACGTGGCAAGAACTTGGTTGGCTTCTGAACTAATCACAGAAGAAGTAGTTTGATATTGGGAAGGTAGAACATTAGGTACCTTGTAGCAAAGAGGAAATAGTATCAGCCCTATCTGTTGGAGACAGTAATAATAAGAGGAGCAGGACCTAGGGTCCAATTCTTAGTAGTTTATAATTTTTAAAGGTAACAAGGATATTCTCTCATGAGTAGGTTTCAAGGTGTTGGTGATAAGACATTTGAAGACACTGCTGATTTTCTACAAGATCCAGGAAATGACTAACAACTGGAAGAGTCAAATGAAGAAGTTGGGAGAGAAGGCAGTAACTTCTGTGGAGAGGTTCTGGGAATGGTGACTTGGTAGGAAAATACATGCTTAGTTACCTCTATAAGCAAAAGGCATAGCTCATTTGTTTTCTGTTTTAGGCCTCAAGAATATCTACCAAAATGATCCAGGTTTGTGCTCATCTTATAAAAATCTCCAAGTGACCTGCTTACTCCAGGAGCAATAATCTTTTCTTCTCCATCTGTACTTTCATGGGCAAGTTTCCTGGTAGTATTTGAGTATTAGAGGATTTTTGGATCAACACAGGAACCAGGAAATGACTAGCAACAGTAGAAACAAGAGAAATTAATATTCTGAAAGCTATAGGTTTGAACTTGATGATGATAGGAGAGTTAAGGGCTTGATATAAACTTCCATAGGCAAAATCAGGACATATACATTTTTCATTTCACGGCTTGAGGGTGTATCCATTGAAATGTGCTGATATACCTAGTCCTGGAGCCATGATTTCTTTTTCACTGCTTGTACCTTTGATATTCTTCCAGAAGGCTTCTTGGTAAGGAACACAAGTCTAGGTAGAATCTGATCATGTTAGTCTTTATACATACAAGTTTGGATCCTCCAGGAACACAGGATCACAGAATTTTCACTTGAAAGGATTATTAAATATCACTTGATATAGCCCTTTCCATTTTTACATATGAGGAAACTGAGATGTAGGGAATTAAAGCAATTTACCCAATTCCCCATACGGTAGCAGAGCCAGGTCTCTATTATAATCCTGTGATCTTACTACTACAACATGAAGTCCAACCTTCCAAATATTTTTCTGGCTTTGATGAATGAATGAAAAAAAAATATTTATTGACTATGTAAAGCACTGGACTAATCCTGCATTGGTATTCTAATTCTTTTTGATGGCATTATCAGAGTCTATATGATATTTAATAAGTTATCTTGTGTTCATGCTGATTAATAGAAATGCAGAGCTAGAAGGGACTTTAGATGACTTAGCTCAATACATTAAATTTACATTGGATAAAACTGAGGCACTTAATTGAGTTAAGTGACTTATACAAGGCCAAATAGTTAATTATGTGATTAGATAAAATATTAAGAGTTGGAAAAGACTTTTAAAATCACTAATACCAAATCACTTACAGAAGAGGAAATTTGGGTCCAAGGAGGATGGCATCAAGTAAATGGAGGAGAAAAGGTTTGAACTCAGAACAAAAAGACAGTGACATCTCCTTACATTAATTATATCAACAGAATATATTTTTGTAAAAGAAAGACCACACCACCAATATCATCAAATAAATGTCTTGATACAGAAACAATCTTGTGAAATATAGGTTATAAGATATATATCTATCAGGCTACAGCTCTACATTCAACCAAGGTAATCAATTTGCTAATGATACCCATCAAGCCCAGATGGACCTTATTGCTATTGCATGCATGTACAGAAGGTCCCCATGTTATCCACACTAATAAAACATTAATCAAGGGGCAAATTTATAGCAGCCACTCTATAAATGAGGTCAGGGCAGGTCAGACCCACATAATAAGAAACAACATAGTTGGTCTTTGGATTGTAACTAAACCTTCTTATTACTCATCTTGCCCTTGGGATTAGGTTCAGTAGCTGAAACATTCCTATCCACTTGAGTCAAATATACATTTTTCCATAAAGATATTTAATCTCAAAATACTTTTAAGTGTTTATATCTTTTGATTGCCAATGAAAACTAATTTTAAAGAAAATTAATATAAATAAATGGGGTTATTTTTTCAACTGATTAGGTTGGCTGTATCATGTTTTAAACAATAACAAGATAAATAATAGTGAATACACAACTAATATTATTTCTTTGTGTGTCATAATTATTACTCTGATTAATTTCTTTCTGTTCTGTGATCATTATTTAAAAATTTAGTGATTCAAAGCACTACTTCAACAACCAGAGTTATTCTATTCCACTTGGCATACCTAAACAGATGATAAATTGAATGATCATCTATACAGTCTTTCCAACAGTATACTGCCTTTCCCATCATTGAAGCTCTGCACAAATTATCCTCCACACTTGCAATGTACTCTCTTGTCATTTCAGTCTATCAGGCTATTTTCTTTCTTTCAAGATTTAGCTCAGATATTTTCTTTTTGTAATTAGACTACTTTGGGACTAATTACCATAAAAAGTTCTATGATAAAAAATTACAATTCTCCAAAATCAATAACCCTACCAGTCAACTTATCCTGTTTAAAACCATCAAATTTATTTATACAGAAATCCAACTGTTTAAAAAGGCAATAGAAGAATCATCCTTTTTCTCCCCTCTCCTCTTTATTTTTATTTTATTTCATTCATAATCAGTATTTTTCCTTTGTTAATCCCCTTTTACAATTATTTTATACTACATTTAATTTTTCCTCTTCCCCTATTTCTATAATGAAGTCCTATGCACTCTTTTCTTGTTCCTCTTCTTTCACATGCACATAATTTTTTCTGAATGAATTTTATTTGAAAATCAATGTAGCACCCATTCCTCTCCAATATCTGATAAAATCCATCTGGTTAATAAAGTAGAATATGACCTCCCCAGTAACCAGAAATAAGGAGATGACAGTTCCATTACTCTGTTCTATCTGGCCATACCACATCTCCAGCTTTGTCTTCAATTCTAGGCACCATATTTTTAAAAGTTCATTGATAAGGTAAAAAATTACCAAAAGACAATTCACCAAAACATTTGAAATCCCTTAACAATACATCATATGAGTATGGATATTTTAGTATGAGGATAGAAAAGAGGATGAAAAGCATTGGGACAGGTTAACCCTTGAAAACCATCTTTATTTTTGCTATATAGGTGAAGGTTTGGACTTCCATTGCTGTTCTGTTAGGTGGCACTATTAAGTTACTGGAAAATGCAAAAAAAGGCAAATTTTACTTTGTTTAAAAAAAACTTCAAATAATTACAGCAAGACAAAATGGAATAGAATAACAAAAGCAGCAGCAAGATGCTGCCCAAATAGGGAGCTTCAAATAGATGCCAAAAAACTATCTATTGTGTATGTTGTATAGAATACTCTTCTGGTATAGGTTGGATTAGCTGTTCTTTGAGATATTTTAAAAACTAGAACTATATCATTTTCATATACTCAATGCAATGAAATAACAGTTTGAAAAAACTCACTGACTTCACAAATATTAATAGGTATTTTCTTTAATTATTGCAGAAGCAATAATTTCAGTATAGTTTCAAATTAAGGGAGTACTAGTGAAATTCAAATACCAAAAACTTATCTAATAACATATTTTATTATCTTTATTAAGTCTAATGGCAATGTTACTAAATATCAGTCTCTGTAAATATGCCCCCAAAAATTAAATTTTAAAGATTATTTTGTTTGGTCTACAGGTTGTTTGTTTTTTGTTTTGTTTTAGTTCAGGATTTTAAGAATGTATATGCAAACTGATATCTTTTAAGCAAAACAAAAAGTTCCTTCAATCCTTCATAAAAAATAATAAAATATAGAAACTATCAAAATATAGATAGAATTATATTATCTTAGTTTTTACCTCTTGAAAACTTTCTCTAACGAAGGAAGAAACCTCAATTAGGGTTTTTGTGGGGGGTTTTGGCCTTAAATTTCATTATCTTTGTTTTCCTCTAATTTTTACTTCAATATAGGACTACTTTAATTTCAATCTTTGTTTTCCTCTAATTTTTACTTCAATATAGGACTACTTTAATTTCAAATCTTACTGGCTTATAGAATTACAAAATTTATAGCTAAAAAAGATTTCTATATCAAGTACTCCATGTCTTTCATTTAACAAATGAGGAAATACTAAAGTCATAAGAAAAAGAATTGACTAAACTCTATTTCAAATATATACTGCCTCTGTTTTCTTAATTCTTGACATTAGTTCATGAGTTAGTTAGTAACAAAGATCATTATTAGAATCTAGAACCTCTAGTTAGATTTTTCTTCCATATATTTTCAGTTCTTATTAAACATAATAAAAAAATTCCCTATTTCATAAGTTTAGTTAAAAATGAGGATAACTTTTTGAAAGAATTACTTTACAAAACAAGATTTGCAAAATTCATAATATGACATTAATAAAAATTTGAGAATTTTATAGATGGCATTTATAGGTAAGAAAGCATTTGAAGAAAGTTTTACAAACCATAATTTTATTTAAGTAATCAAAAACAATATTATTTTAATACTTTTAAGAGTATACTTTCAAGCCATTCAAGAATATACTTTCATGTCATTGTTCAATTATTCTTGTTGAATTACAAAAATAACAAAGAACAAAATCAGAAAAAAAATCTAAAACTGTGAAACAATGGTACATGTAACGAGATTTTAAAATAAAATGCATATAGAAAAAAAAAATTACCTTCCTTCATTCACGAGTTCAATAAAAGCAAGGCCTGCATTCTTCTGGATAGAGTTTTGCCATTCCTGAAAAAGAGAAAATAGCTAAAAAATTCTATTTTAAAAGATAATTTAAAAAATGACTTTGGCCAGAGTTTCCATACTTCCCTTTATTGACATAAAAATATATACTCCTAGGAGGTAGTTGAAGGTGCTTTACTCAATACCCCGAAGTCATATTCTAACAATAGGCATGTGGGCAACTGCTATAAATAATATTTGAAAATCATTTGAAACTATAAGAAAATTAATCAAGAAAAAACTTTGATGACAATTATCAGAAATAGAACTGTATAACATATTAGACACATTTCCAATGCTTTTGTCAATTACTTAATTCCATTTTAAACATACAATGAATAAATAGATTCTGAAACTCAATAACTAATGGCAACTATTTTATTGTTCTTTAATTATTTCAGTCATATCTAACTTTTTGAGACCTTATTTGGGATTTTGTTAGCAGAGATACTAAAGTGGTTTTCCATTTATTTTTCCAGGTCATTTTACATATGAAGAATTGAGATAAATGGCTTGTGTTAAATGACTTGTCCAGAATCACACTAGTAAATGTCCAAGTGAAGATTAGAACTCAGGGAGCTAAATAAACCTTTCTTACTCCAGGCCTGGCATTTCCTATTGCGCTGATATTGCACCACCTAGTTACCCTTAATAATGATTATCATATGACTG
Organism: Sarcophilus harrisii; assembly: GCF_902635505.1. Lineage (NCBI taxonomy): Eukaryota > Metazoa > Chordata > Mammalia > Dasyuromorphia > Dasyuridae > Sarcophilus > Sarcophilus harrisii. The sequence goes on from NC_045431.1 coordinate 75,522,160, forward strand.
AAAACATTAAGTTAATCATATTATCAAGAGGAAAACAAACTCTAATATGATGAGTAAGTAGTTTATAATTCCCATACCTAAGAACTGACTGCTATTTCACCTTTCTGTGGTGCTTCTATCATCATGATGATTTAAACTATATATGATAGAAAAAGTCCAAATAGTATATAAATGTAGTTGAGAAAAAGTTTTATGGGCTCTCCTTGTAAATCATTCTCATGATTTCAGTGAGATAACTTCATCACATAAGAGTATATATTATTCACTCTCATCAGAGGTCCTAAGTGCCCATTCCAAAATTATCCAGTTCATCACCAACAATCGTTAAACTATATTTGATGTTCTACAAATGATCTTAAAGCTGCAGCTGGCATGCCTCCAAGATGGTTTTCAATAATGTACCTGTACCTAAATATGGGAAATATCAAAATAAAGGAGAGTACAGCTAATAGATATAACCATGGCCTACCCCTCTCAAAGATTTGTGCTCACATGATAAACTATATGTCCTTAAAACTACAACCACAAAACAAGCATGTGTACACACACACATACACACACAACCACACCCATCACTAACACCACCACCAAATAAGCAGAAAGAGCCAGGAGACTTCTAGGTCAGAGATTCAATAATACTACAAATAAGCAAATTATTATTGCCTCCAAAACAGTAAAATAAAGGACTTGGATATGAAGCACGGACATTTACATGTACAATACTGAACAACAAAGAAACAGAATGAAAGGAATGATGTTATCATACAAATCTGAGAATGTTATTCAATTCAATTACCATTTATTAAGTTCTTGCATGGCACCTAGCTGCCAAAGGAGGTATAAAACTGAATCCCTGTATTCACATAGCTTATATCCTAGGGAAGGCTGAGATCAGGAAGAGAATAAGAAAATAGGAGAGGAGAGAAGAAAATAATTTATTCCTAGGTAGTATATGACTAATATAGTGAGATGGAAAGTAACAAGTGATGGAAGATTCCTAGCCTTTATAGTGAATAACAAATTAGCTACAGTTCCCCGTGAATAATTGTTGCTTGATTAAGGCCAGGATCATGAAAATTTGATCTCCCATCATGCTCTTCAGGACAAATGTGATTAAACTTAGGGTGAGAGTAGTTTAATTTAAAGTAAAACAAAACAGCAAGTAGTTTTTTGATTTGTTCATTACATTTGAAAAAAAATTTTTAACTATATTAATTCAATCTGATTCCATGTGGCATACAGTTTGGTAGTTTTATAAAGTAACCAATATTATTCAATATTCCTAAAGATAGTATCAACAGCAAAATATCAGATAACATGAAAAGGCTAAAATTTGTTTTATGCTATGTTTTCATATAACATGTTATTCAACTACAAATTTTCATATTTGATCTTTGCTAGAAATACACTGCTTTTCATTCATAACATTTTCAGAAGAAGAGAATATAATATTTAGAATATGTTTGTTTATGATACCGCATCTGTCCAGTTGCTTCTCAAAGGGGAAAATAAAAATCTCCTTCAATAGCATTCATTCAAAAGTTTTAAAGTTTTATTGATGAAGATGGATATTGCCAAAAATGAAAAAACAATATATTTATAATGACATCCTTCAGTATACTTTCTCTACTTCAGACATAATTGTCAAAGAAATTATGACTCTAAACACTTTAAACAACCACAGTTGAATATGACCTACATGAAAGAAAAACTTAACGGCCAATGTTTTAGCAGGTACATCCAAGTCAGATAACAGTACAATATGAAAACTGAACATGAAGGTGTTGGTTATCTTTCTCCCAAAGGTACTACTGAAATAAAAAGAAGGGGCAGCTAGATGGCCTAGTGGATGGCCCTGAAGTCAGGAGGACCTGAGTTCAAATCTGGTCTCAGACCCTTAACACTTCCTGGTTGTGTGGCCTTAGACAAGTCACTTAACCCCAATTGCCTCAGGGGGAAAAAAAAAGAAAGGAAGGAAAAGAAACAGAAGAATTAAAAGCTTCAAACTCAACAAATACTAATGCAACTGATAAGATCTTCAATGTTGGGTGTGGTTAAGAGACAGAAACTGAAGAACTGATAAAAATGAATCTCTGAGGCAGGCAGGGAGAAGGCACAGAGATCAGTTTAGCACTGGGGTCCCACCATTCAGAAATCCAAATTAATGTCAAATTCCTGAGTTCCACCCTCTGTCTGCAGCAACCTCACCTGGCCATGCCCTTTCAGAAATCCCAGTCCAAGAAGACCTTTTTTTCCCCCTCCCCTATAAAATCTACTTATGAGCCAGCCTATGGCTGCTGCTTTCCTTTGGGTTAGTCCGCCACAGCATTCTATCTCTTGTTATCTTTCCCTTACCCCTTCTCCCATGCCATATGATTTCTCCTGAACCTATTTCTCCTTATAGCTAGCTAACTCTTTTAGGGTGTTAAGGCCCTTTCAGAATTAGCCTGCCAGCTAAGGGCATGTCCCAACCTCATGGGATATCTCTTTCTCCTGGTAAATGGTAAGTTCCACTAGGAAACTTGTCCTTTTCACCATTAATTTTTAAAACCCCTTTCTATGCTCTCCCGCTGTATTTCCCTGTGTCTATTGTATCCCTTTCATTTTGTCTGTAAATCTACCTTTTGACAAAGAGAATGGCCATTGTGAACTCTTCACATGTCCTAATCCCAACTTTTGGTGCCTAGTATCATCTGGTATCCACATAACCTACATCACAACCAAATAATTACAAAATGCAATTCAGTACTTTGAAAAGAAAGGAGTACAAAAAGAAAGCAAGAGTCAATAATTTCACACTTCTCATAACTGACTACCCATTTTCCAAAACCATAAGATTGACCGTATCACATTGGCTAAAATAACCACAACTTTCTAATGGTCTGAATTATTGAAAGAAAACAAAAACAAGGAAACCTATAACAGTTCAATATATAAGAAACAAAAAAGCACAAAGCAGTAGTGATGTGGCAGGTGATGTGATTTAGGAGACACACCAAATGCTGAGGTTTGGTCATGGGAAGAATTCCCAATGGCCATTCTCTTTGGCAAAAGGTTTAGAAGAAGAGTTACAGACAAAATGAAGGTATACAATAGATATCAGGAGGAAATATGAAACAGAGTTGGGAGAGCAAATGGCATGGAAAGTTTTCAACAATTAACAATGGAAAGGGTAAGTTGCCTAATGCAACTTACAATTAATTAGCCAGAAGAAAGGGAACACTGCATGTTGGAGTATATCATTAGCTGGCAGCACACTAAAAAAGTTAGTTAGCTAGAAGGGGAGACATCATCTGGCATGGTGAGGGTTGAGAGGAGAGATAACATGAAGCACGGGGGGAGGGGATGAGAGGAGAGACACCACATGGCATGGAGAGAGAGAGTGGAAAGACCACACTCAATAGCAAATTTCATAAAAGGGGTAAAAAAAAGTTCTTAAGATGAAATAAAGACTATTAAATTTTATAACCTTATGTTAATTGTTAAATTAATAAATTTAATGAATTATCTCAAAATTTCTATATTCATGACTTTAAAGCATTCAGAGTCAAAAAGGTTCATCTAGTTCAGAAAAAGAAACTAAGATGCAAGGAGGGGAAGGATTGTAAAGTTATCAGACAGGAATTACACATAATTCTCTGAAATGTTTTAAATTTTAGAGAAAATTAGCAAGAAACATTAGCAATATTATTGTTAACATTTACATAGCAAGGTTTACAAAGTATTTTTTGCATAAGTTATCTAATGTGAAACTCTAAGTAGCTTTCAGAGTACCTCTAAATTGTATAGTACTACATGAATATAAGCAAATTAATGAAGCATTCTGTCAGGTAACTACTCATCAACAAAATTTGATCATTTCTTACCTCTCTCTACATATACAGTTATATATATCCTCTGATTTTCTTGATTAGATGAGAAGAAACTGAATACCTAACCTTTTGGCCCATTTTCCTTCCATTCTCCTTTTTCCATATAAAGCATAGTTTGATGTCTGTCTGTCTCTCCCCCATCGTGTATGTGTGTGTGTGTAAGAAGGGTGAGGGGAGAAAGGAAGAGAGAAAGAGATTGGATCTTGATTGATTAAATTACATTAAATGTAAATAGCAATCATTTCTGCTTTGGCCAGATATCCTGAGGATATCCCCCCTCCCAAGATTCATTTATTTGGATTTTCTTTTTGTACTACATCTTAGATTTTTTTTGCCTTAATTGATACCTAGTTTTAATCACAGAATGGGGACGGCCTCATCAAACTAAGATAAAGTTGAAGACTTTAGCTTAAAAAGACCAACATCTCCCATTTCATCCAGGCCATTACCAGTCATCCTGTTTCATATCTAGCCACTGGATCCAGAGTTTCAGGAGAGGAAAGTGAAGCATGTGACCTTGGACAATCTCCATTCAATCCATTCACTTGCAAGTTACAACATCACCTCCCAGATCTCCTGGGCCTCTTTGAGAACAAAGGACAAACAACACTACTAACTATCTAGACTCTGAGCATTTTTTCTCCACAAATTAACTTTTTGACTACCTCTGTCTATTTTCTTTCCTGATGATCAAGCTCTTGAAAGTAAAGAATGTACTTCTTTTTACTTATATTTGTATCTGAACTCATAGGGGGAGGCATGTAGTAATAGCTTAAGGAATAAATGTTGTTTGTCTACCTGGCCAGTCATTTAATCTTCTTTGCCTGACTTGCCTCTTCTGAGAAGAAAATGGCAAACTACTGAAGTATCTCTAACAAAAAACTCTATCTGGGGTCAAGAGTTAGATATAACTGAAAAACCCAACAGCAGTGGAATCATAACAGGACGTCCAGTTCAAAATGTTGATTGGACAGCTAGAGATGGGAAAGTGGAGGTCAGGAAAGAGTCTAGGGCTGGACAAGAAGATGTGAGAGTCAGCTACTTAGAAATTATAATTGAAACCATGAAAACTGATGGGGTAATCAAGTAAAACTGTACTAAGGGAGAAGAGAATATCCTGGGAGGATCCCTTCCTACTGAATTTCCAGCAAAGGAGACAAAGGCAAGGCTGAGAGCAGACTGGAGCAGTCCGTGAAACCTAGGGGATGACCAACACTGTTGAAGGTTGCTGCGCTAGGGTAGCCATGTTGGGAGAGAGGCCAAGAAAGGCAATGGCTGAGAAAAAGCTATTGGGTTTGGCCCGAAAGAGAGTATTCGTAATTTCAGATGGCACAGTTTTGATTGAACAATGAGATCAGAAGCCAGGCTGCAAAGAGTTAAGACAAGCATTCTCTTCACAATAACCTGCTAACTGTCTAAGTTTCTAAATAAAAAATATAAACTTCTAGCTAAGATCACATTTTAATTGTATAGAAATTTTGACTTATTTAATATTTAATGATAGAAACCAGTAAACAAAATAAACCTACAATCCCAGTTTCTGGAACTGTTAAAGCTGATTATACATGGAATATAATGTTCTTTAAAATATCTTTAAGAGTCCAAGGATAATCAACAGACTACTCTCCCACATTTCTCAATGATATTAGTATTTGTCTCACAGTATCACCTATTTTCCCTATTATATTTCTAAGTTATGTTCAACTTTCAAATTGTTAAGATATCCAACAACCTGAAAATGTTCTTCACTGATGATTTTCACATTTACTCTTTGATTTCTCTATCAATAAGGTCACACCATGATCTTCATCAACACTCATTATATTACATCATATCACAAACTAAATTCTGAAATTTCTCTGATCATAATCTACTACCCCAAAACTTCCATAATTCTACTTATCCCATTCCTTGACTCATCATCAAAAACCTAATCTTTATTTTCATGAAGAATTCTAGTCCTTACATTGAAAACCTATTCTATTATTCCATCCAAACCAACACCCTCAATATGCAAGATCTGATGTAATTTCAACATCCTCCTTTCACTTTGATTGTGAAAGGTTGAGGATGCTTTTTAGTCCTCCAAACTAAGTAATCTCCAACAGTCACTCATCCCTTGATTGCTGATCATCACTGGACTAAACCGTTTAATTGCATCCACTGAAAGTACAGAAACCACAAGAAAAGGCTGATGTTCTTTTATCCTAGATTTAATCAAAATCAAAGAAAACATTTTCATCAAGAAAAAAGAGGATGTATGAAAACATGTAACTTTATTACACCGAGCTTACTTTTTTTAAAAAGCATCAATTCATCATGATATTTTCAAAGCTGTTCCACTAATCTGTTTACATCTGAATTAACTTCTATTCCCTTCTATATAGTTTTAAAGATGTTTCAAAGATCCACTTTTATTTTTTCCTCATTTTAGCAACTAACTAGCATCTTTCTGCCCTAAATAAAAAGGGAGAAATGCAATCTTTGTAGCAAGTATGGACAGTCAAAAAAAAGAAACATGCAAAAAATGTCACATCAAAAAATTTATATCTCATTCTATCCGCCTGGCTCATCAAAGCTTTTAACAATATGGGTAGCATTCATTATTCTTGGCATTCTAGATTTATGTTTACTTATTATACTATCAGAGTTCTCTTTCAAAAATATTTTTCTTTATAATATTTCTGTTACATAAATTTTTCTCCTGCTCACTTTTACTTTGTAATATAATTTGATGCAAGGGAAATGAGTGACTTTTTAAAAAATTTTTGAAATTAAAAGCTAATTGGGTTTTATTAAGTAGCTAACCTTCACTCTATAATCATCTGCCAAAGTTTGTTCAAAATCACTTTCCTCAACATCTTCACAGTTAAAGGTTCTGATAAAGGCCTCATTTCCAAAATATATAGAGAACTGACTATAATTTATAAGAAATCAAGCCATTCTCCAATTGATAAATGGTCAAAGGAGATGAACAGACAATTTTCAGATGATGAAATTGAAACTATTTCCACTCATATGAAAGAGTGTTCCACATCACTATTGATCAGAGAAATGCAAATTAAGACAACACTGAGATACCACTATATACCTGTCAGATTGGCTAAGATGAGAGGAAAAAATAATGATGAATGTTGGAGGGGATGCGGGAAAACTGGGACACTGACGCATTGTTGGTGGAGTTGTGAATGGATTTAACCATTCTGGAGAGCAATATGGAATTATGCCCAAAAAGTTATCAAACTGTGCATACTCTTTGAACCAGCAGTGCTACTACTGGGCTTATACCCCAAAGAGATACTAAAGAAGGGAAAGGGACCTGTATGTGCCAAAACATTTGTGGCAGCTCTTTTTGTAGTGGCTAGAAACTGGAAAATGAATGGATGCCCTTCAATTGAAGAGTGATTGGGTAAATTGTGGTATATGAATGTTATGGAATATTATTGTTCTGTAAGAAATGACCAGAATGATGAATACAGAAAGGCCTGGAGAGACTTACATGAACTGATGCTGAGTGAAATGAGCAGAACCAGGAGATCATTATATTACCTCAACAACAATACTGTATGAGGATATATTCTGATGGAAGTGGATTTCTCTGACAAAGAGAAGATTTAACTCAGTTCCAATTGATCAATGATGGACAGAAGCAGCTACACCCAAAGAAAGAACACTGGGAAATGAATGTAAACTGCTTACATGTTTGCTTTTTTCTTCCCAGGTTATTTTTACCTTCTGAATCCAATTCTTCCTGTACAACAAGAGAACTGTTTGGTTCTGCACACATATATTGTATCTAGGATATACTGTGACATATTTAACATGTATAGGACTGCTTGCCATCTGGGGGAGGGGGTGGAAGGAGAGAGGGGAAAAATCGGAACAGAAGTAAGCACAAGGGATAATGTTGTAAAAAATTACCCTGGCATGGGTTCTGTCAATAAAAAGTTATAATTACTTGAAAAAAAATCACTTTCCTCACTTGATATGCTACAATAATTCTTCATATTCATTGACCATAATTTGGTAGCCATTCTCCATTTTGTGCATGCACTCAACCCTTAGTTCCTAATTCTTTGCAACTTGCAAAAAAAAAAAAAAAGCTCCAAAATTTGTTTTAATAAGTGCTCTTCTTGTTCCTTTGAAAACTTTGGGGTATGGGTTTAACAATGGGTCAGTGAATATATACTATGACTTTGGGAGTCGTAATTCCAAATTGTTTCATTTGCAGCTCCAACAATGCATTAATATACTAGTTTTCACACAGCCCCTCCAACATGTCATTTTCCTTGGTTAGCATTTTTCTCCATGTGATTAATAGTGTGAAATTCTTCCTTTGAGATCTACCTGTTAAATATTTTGACCATTTATATTCTATGTAATATAATCTTATATACTTTAAACAGTTCTTATCACATATATTGAGTATCAGACCATTACCTTAGAAACCAGATGAAAAGAAACTTTCCTTAAACTGTTTCTCTTCTAATTTTAATAGCACTAACGTTATGTAAAATTTTGAAATTTCATTTAACAAAATGTATCTATTATATGTTATATAACCTACTCTCTATCCATTACCTGAACAGGATCTCTTCCCTATTTACAATTACAATAAGCACTTTCTTCCTTGTTTGTTTAATTTATTTATGATGTGACCTTTCATGTCTAGGTCATGTATATATTTGAAGTTTACATTTTATATGATGAGAAATCTTGGTCTAACCTAATTTATGGTATACTATTTTCCAAATATCCAGGGAATTTGTGTCCATTAGAGAGTCTTTACCCAATAATCGTTTATACTACAGTACTAGGTTTGTTTGTTTCTCTAAGCTGTGTATATAATCAGTTTGACTGATCAGCTTTTCATTTTCTTAGCCTGTACCAAATAGTTTTGATGATGACTGCTTTGTAAAAGAGTTTGAAATCTTGTACAGCTGGGCTCTCTCTTCTTCTATCATTTTATTTAAAACCGAGACATTTTATTTTTAGATGATTTTTTTTATCAATTCTATATTCTATAATGTAAATCCATGGTAGTTTTATTAATGTAACATTTCTGCGTTTGTTATATTAGCATGACCCAATCATAAAAAACTAATGCTTCTCTATTTACTTAAGTGTATCTTTACCTCTGTAAAGATTATTTTGTAGCTATATGAATACAGTTCCTGTATGTATATTGTTAAATCAAATCCTAAAAAGTATATACTTTCTATAGTGGCTTGAAATGAAATATCTTTCTGCTTCTGCCATTTCCATATATATATATATATATATATATATATATATATATATATATGAAGGTTGATATATGCATAGGGAGGAATTCTATAGTCTAGTACATTGGGAAACTGGTTAACTTTTTTCCAGGTCATTTTTAGCTGACTCTTTACAGTTCTCTGTTGTTGTTCAAGCATTAAGCCATGTCTGATTCTTTGTTATACTCCTGAAACCATAAACCTGGAACGATAAACACCAGACCATTCTATTTTCCATGTCTGAACTCATGTTCATTATTTCAATGACATTTTCTCTCTATTTCATCCTCTGTCTTCCACTTCTCCTTTTGCCTTCAATCTTTCCCAGTATGAGAGTCTTTTCCAATGAGTCACAGATCTTCCATTCCAGGTCCCTCTTGGAATCCTAGTGTCAACTCAACTTGAAAAAAGGTAAAAACTCAAGGGTGATGTCAGGGTCCTAGTGTTAACTCAACAGAATTGATACAGTGCTTGTTGGTTCACACCTTAGAGCGATTCCTTGAAGGGTGATGGGTTGCTAATACTGATAGACAATAATGATTGTATTCACACCTCCCTTGAAGTTCTTAGGACCAGAGAGCACTCTGGGAGATAACCCATAATCCCTGCCTCCAAGGAGTTAACCTTTGGGAGATCATATATATGGAGGAAGCTCTTAGAGCTTAGAAGAATTTTTCCTGAACATGACTGGGGTCGCAGAAGAGCACTCTGGGAGGAAGCCCACAAGCCCTATCTTCGAGGCAAGAGAGATTCATTGCATCTTCCACCTTGGTGCTGGCTGGAGGCTGAAGAAAGCAGAGGCAGAAGCCAAGGAAAAAGCTGCAAGAGCTCTTGGAACCAAGCAGAGAGAGAGGCCTGAGCTAACCTGGCTATATTGAAGGACACAATAAAAGATCTGAACTTTTATCAGCTGGCTGCAATTTTGGAGTAATTATTTACTTGTAACTGAAACTAAGGCTGCCTCCAAAAAAACCTCCCCAGAAACCTGCTTTCTCCCAGAGAGAACCACCATCTTATTATTTTAAAGAAAAAGAGCACTAACAGGTCCCTATATAATATAGATTTTGACAGGATCAAACTTTGCTTTTGTCACCTGACACATCCATAGCTGACTGCCCTTTTGGTTTTGGTACAACCACTTCGCTCTTTCTGGAATTAAATGTAATTGTCCTCCACACTTCCCTAATAACTTGGTGGAAACCTGATCTGAGGGCTCTGTCATCCAATGTCATCTCTTTTAGCATTTTAATACTGTCCATGAGGTTTCCTGGAAAAGATACTGAAGTGGTTTGTCATTTTCATTTCCAGGAGATATAGACAAAATCAGCTGCAAAAAAAGTGATTTTATTTCCTCTTTGTTTATGCTTAGTTTTTTGAGATTTTTTTTTTGTCTTATTGCTATATCTAGGAAATATTTCTAGCACTAAATTAACTGAGAGGGATCATAAGAAACACATGTGTTTTATTAGATCTTATTGGAAACCTCCAGTTTACATATTATATACTATTGGAAAAAACCCTAATTTGTATATTACATAAGCAAGTTACATATATGAGGCTGGCTCTAAGTTTTAGACAGACAGTATTTACTATAGCAAAGAAAGGTTCATTTTTTCTAGGATTTCTATATCTAAGAACTGTGAAATTGGCTTATTTGTTGATTACCTTTGTAACCCTGCTTAATTTTATATGTTTTAAAACATAATTCTAAGGAGTTCAGAGACTTTTGCCACACTGTCAAGGTGTTCTCTGACACAGGAAAGTTTAAGAATCCTTGATTCATTCTGATGCTTTTTGGTATTTTTAAACAAAAATTGGTGTACCGTTTTACAACTAAAATGTTGGAATCTACTGACACAATCATGTAATTTTGATTGTTTTTATTAGCATACTGCCTTATGTTTTTACAGTTAAACCTTCTATACAAATCTTCTATATCATGACTTTGTCAATTCACATTTTCAATCAAAGGACCGCATAAGAAATTAAATGAGAATATCGGGATTGCTTTGTGAAATCCACAGCTGATATGCAAAGGCCAGCAGATGACAAACAAAAAGTTAAAAAACTCAGAAATGTGTAAAATATATGTATAATATCAACCCAAAATTTACAATATGTTCATAAAAGAAAAAATTCAGACTTCTTCTTTGAAGAAGAGTGCCAAAAGGAGGGCCAACAATTTTACACAGATTTTTCAGATCATGAGGGAACTGGGATCGACCCCATCCTATCCTGAAGTGTGGAAAGCACAACTCTAGTTGTCCCAGGCCCAACCATGAATCTCATTTGGTAATAAGGAGTCTTTTTTTTTTTTGTTTGTTTTTAACATTCAATTTAAAATCTGTGTGTCTTGATATACATTAGGGAAATTGGTCAATAGTTTTTTTGTTTTTTTTTCCCACTCTGCTTTTTTTCTCCCTCCTTCAGGTATGAAGAACAAATGTGCATAATAGAAGGAATTTAATCAGGGTCCTTTCCTCTCCAGATTTTTACCATACAGTTTATGTAATTCTATAATTAATTATTCTTAGGATATATGGGAGAATTTGGTTGTAAATACATCTGATCCAGGGATTCCTTCCATCTTTGGTTGTTCAATTACATATAGCTTATTCATTTTCCTAAGATACGTATTATTTAACATTGCTATTTTTCTAGTCAATTTCAATTTTAAATTTTTATATATATTCATATTTAGTTTCATTCACTTTTGTTGGCAGAGTGAGCATTCCAGCAGATAATTGAATAATTATACACATACACACACACATACATGCATAAATATATGTATACACATATGTATATCTGGATAACAGAAAACCTCTATGATTCTGGGCCAAGTGTGTGATCTGTTCCCCAGACTCTTCAAATATTTCATCTTTCCATTGTTCTCTAACATATACCAATGACAACATCCCTTTTGTCTCTCCCCATTCTCATCTTCATCCATAAATACTTTGAATTCTTCAAACAAGCCAATCAGAGGTCTCATCATAGAAATTATGTGGTGAAATTTGTTCACCTTAACTATGACCTTTAGTTCTTGTTTGTTCTCTATACTTGTGTATTTCTATATAAACACTTTAGGCTATTAGTTTGACTAATATTTCCATTCTGTCCCCATCCCCCCTTTTCCCCCATCTTTGTATATGAGAGTATCCTATGGTTCTTCTTCTTCTCTTGTTGGGGCTACTTTCTATAATGATATGGGACCCAGAAGGACTGATGTCTAAATCCCTACTATATCTTTGTGTCTTTGTTCATCTATGTTTTATGAAAATGACTACTACTTATAGTGACAGAAAGATTTGCTAATCATCATACAAGCTTCAAAGATGAAATATTGAATGGAGGCCTTAATCAAATTAAGCCTTGATGTCAGGATTTTTTTTTTTAAACAATCACAGCTGTTTCAAAATGGAGATATCTGCCTAGAAAGAAAGCTCCATATTTGGAGCTCTTCAAGTAGAATGTAAGATGATGGATTACTTAGTATGTTAACAGTGGGAGTTCCTTTTCATTGTATGTATTAGATATAATCACTAAGGTCTCATCCAACTCTCATAGTCTCTGATTCTGTTTTCCCCTGCCACTACCAAGTGCACATATAGCAAAGATTATATGCACAATGCTCCAGTTCAGCTTCAAAACATAGCCTATGTTTTCATATCTCTGCTTTGACCAATACAAGATTTAAGTATGAGAGTAGAAAATGGAAAGATGCCTTGTTCAATGGATCTGGGCTTAAGTCCTGCGTTATTATTTACTGTGATATTGCCTCGAGCTAATCAACCTCTCTAGTCTTCATCTTCCAAATTTATAAAAGCAGAGTTACAATAGATGAACAAGTTATGCTAGTTCCTTTCTAATCTTAAATCTTTTATCCTATGATCTACTGACTATATTTTAAAATTCTCCAAAACTTCTTGCTTAAAATCCTCTTTACCCAGCAAGTATCGTATTTTTAAGTATTCTCAAATCTCTTCAAAGCGAAATGTTAAAATTTAAACTTGGATAATTTTAAAACATTAATATCAATCAAAAACAAATAACTCAATAAACTTTTCTAAAATGTTGATGTTTTAAATTTATCATAATTGCAACATGTTTTTTAAATAGCCCAAAAGGAATAGAGGAGATTTCTGGGCTCCAGATTTTAAGTTCCAGGGACATTTTAAATTCATCCAACAAGTACATATATCCTAAAACGAAAGAGCTGCCATAAAAGTGATGTGAAAGAATCACCATTTCTACTGTGACTGGGACTGTCCCTTACTCTAACAAACTGATTTTATTTTATAACATGGAATGGAGCATTCAAAATTTCAACTGGCATACACAAGACAACCCAAATATTATTGAGAGGACAATAAAAAAATTCATTCCTCATACTATCTTGAAAGGCACTAATAACTCTATTTCACTCTGATTAAGCAAATAAAAAAAGATGGGTAAAGTTCAAATGTTTATGATTAGATAACTGAAGAATAGTGCTCACAGAACTGGACAAGATGTTACAAAGGAGACCCGGAAGAAAAAGCAGAAGAGAATACATTAACACAGGACTGAGAAAGACATTTTACATCTGGGCAAACTAATTTTACACAAATTGGTTGATGGTCAAGTTACAGTAATCTTCAAGTACTTAAATTATCAAGAACATTTCAATAATGCTTTCATTTGGTGTCATGTCAGCATTCTCTTTGCAACACATCTATCACATACTTTAGTAAATTCTACAAGGAGTAAAGGCCATCAAAAAGTACAATCAGAACCTTATTGTATTCCTTTCATGAAAAGGAAATAGGGGATATTATGGGGGGAAGATATGTCACAGTAGCGATTCATACATAAAGCATTATAAAATAATAATTTTACTTTTGGAATGTTGAAGGAATTAGATTAGGTCTTATCTGGGTTCTTACAATAGCAATAGAAAAGGGCCCAAAGTCTTGTCTGGGGATCTCTTGAAATTTGGATAATGAGCTTTATATATAATAACAACAACAACAAAAAAAAAAACATATGCAATAAAAAACGAACAAATTTTAGTTTAAAAAAATTAAAATATGCACAGTTAAAGGTTAGTGATATTGAAAAACTTAATTAAAAACAAAATTCATGAAGAAAAGTTACACTAATAATACTGCTTTGGGGGACAAAACTTCTAATTTATTTTCCTCTATTTCATGAGTGAATACATATATACATACACATATATATGTATATACATAAATATGCAGTATGCTTATTTAACAAACATTTCTAGGTTTCATTTCTCAAATGAAAAGCCTTATACAACTATAATTATTTTCAAGAAGATTATATATACTCAATAATAATCTTTTCTAATAACCTTCAAATTGATATCAACTCAATGAAGCCCCACTCCAAATTTTTTCTCTTATCAATGTAGAGACCTTGATTTCACTAAAGGTGATAAAAGTTTCTCTAACCCTTAAGAGTTGCAAGTTCTCAGCAGATGATCATTATTAGGCCCCTATCAAAGCTAAACACTCAGACTGTACTTATTAAATACATGGTCAGTCTGTTTGGCAACTCTAGTTCACCAGACATATGGCAGTTGCTGCCCTCTGAGGTCCAAAGTCAAGTCTTTAGGGAATCTCGAAGTCTGCCTTAAAGAAGCAAAAATTATCCATTAGAGAACACTTCAGAAGATACTTGAAAGATTTCCATTAGAAGAATAGAAACATTTAATTATTTCTATAAAATGCTTAATTAAATACACAAGAAAGGACTTGCCAATTACTTTTACATATATAAAAAAAAACAATTGCTGCTTTTAAATTTGAGGAGAAAAATACTATTTTATGTACTATCCTTCTTGGTCTAACCTCTTACCTTCCCTCCAGTCACACATAAAGAAACCCAACATATCAGTTAACAATAAGTCAAAATTTAAACTGATGCCAGACATAAACACACATTTCATATTTTAGGTCTATTTTCTGTAAACTGGTTAAAAATAAGCTTTCAGATAAAACATTTCTGTAAGCCCAAAATACTTTTCATAATATTTAAATTAAAAACATTCTTTACTATCAGATATGCACATTTGAATGCACATTTCATTTAGGATTTCCTCATGTTTTATCTTTGAGATATTTTAGTCATATTTATTTCCATTTAAAAATATATAAGAAATTATGAATAAGTAATATTATACTAAAATATTAGTCACTATCTAAGATACGAAGGAAAGTGGGATGGAAAATATCAAAAGTGTTTAAAAAAACAAACAACTAAAAGTGCTAATGCTAAAAATAATTTTTTAAAAAGGATCTTAAAAAATAATTAACTGCCAATAAATTTTTCAAAGTTAGCTCAGAAAAAAATCATACATGCAGCCTTGAACTGCCTAGGTTTCTAGCAAACAAAAACTGTACATAATTTTAAAATAAAAACCGTTACTGTTTTAAAATTTGATGAACTAGGTATTTTTTGTTATAGTTGGGGAAAAAGCTATAATAAATGTGCTAATACTGTTGCTTATTTAGTTAGGTTCATAACAAAAAAATCACCCTTGCAAGACATTTATTATAGTAACAAATCTTTACAAAGTATTGTATAAAATTCATTAGTTCACCTTAATCAATTGTGGGATCCACATACACATTCATTTCTGACAGCGTAATTCCAAAAAGCAATTACAATCTCAGCTCTTATGTAAAAAGACAACAGAAAGCAACCACGTTAAACTGACAAAAAAAAAAAAAAAAAAAAAGAAGAAGAAGAAGAAGAAGAAGAAGAAGAAGAAGAAGAAGAAGAAGAAGAAGAAAAAGAATAAAAACCTAAAGAAAATAGATTAGGAATGATTTATATGAATTCCTAGTGCTGAAGTTAATTACAACTAACCCAATAAAATAGTGCCTTTATTATTGTACAGCAAGTAATAGCTCTAGATGTAAAAAACAGAACTCCTTCTGCTGACTTGCATGCTCAATCCCACAGCACACTACATTAAGAATTAAACATGTAGTAAATAAGCCATACAGAAAACAGCAGTTTTTAACTAAAAGCAGAAGACTCCCCTGCTGTTTAACCATTTGGGGTCTTCCACTCTGCAGAGTGAATGCAGTAAAATGATACCATGTTTTTATGAAGCAAATGTCTAAAGTAAAGTTGCCACAAAAATTTCATAGAATAAGAGAACACCAGAATTATTAACACCCCTTAGAAATCCATTAGATCACAACTATCAGTTAAAAATTAAGGAAGAAGTGAGTGATTTGGGAATTTTACTTCATTATTCAAAAAATTTTATCACTTAACCAGACATAAGAATGAAATAGAATTAGCAAAGTAAAATGCTCTTCTGAAGTACTTACAAGTACTTACTTACTTACTTGGTTTTCAAAAGGCCAAAGATGGATTAAAAGAGGAAGCTTATGATTCATGATTATAATTACTGCTTAGAACACATCAGATTCTTTTAAAATTTCTAATTTTTTATTTCCTTCCCATTCTCTCAACCCCAATCATTCATATAGTCACTATTTAGAACATGGTATGGTACAATACATAATTACTTTATTGCATTCAAAGGCAAATTTCAATGGATAATAGTAATTGAAATTTTTAACCAAATATACAAGACTTCCTAATGCTTCCAGTGAAGAGAAGAGTGCACTCATCCCAAAAAGATGTCTAGATTGAAGCATGAGTACATCCAGAATGTAATCGCACTTCTCTCAGTGTCACAGAACCTTTAAATGGATCTGTAAATATTAGTGTTTTTGTGTACTTATATTTCTCTGGCACTAAAATGTGATTACATTATTATGAAAATGAGAGACAAAAATTCAACATCATACAACTTCTTGCCAAGAAATACCAAGCTACTTTTGAAATAAAATTTTGCAACTTTCTCTATGAACAAAAGCTACTTGAGTACAAGAGCTATTTCATTTTTATCCCATAGTTATGAATAATTATAATTTGTATCCTTTTAAAAAATACAAGGCTTAATTTATGCCAGATGATTGTCACATAAAAGCAATACAGTAAAAATTCTAGCCACTTAAAGAAACTGCTAATGTGAATTTTTGCTATTATCTCTTAAGAGTTCCATGTATAAAAAACTTAGATATCTACATTTTATAAATTCACAATCATATTTAATTATTGCATTGCAAGATCATGATTCTTACTTTTAAGAATGGATATGAATTAAGATAAATATGGGCACAGCTTATATACTCACAAGCATCAAATTAATCAACTAGGTGCTTCTCCTCTTCTTTATCTAAATAGCTACTGTCCAAAATTTCAGTAAAGTTTTCAAGTGAGATGAGCATATTTGGGGGAGATAAGCCAGAAATGGCTAAAGCTAGCAAAAGATTGTTTCTCTATTAGTGTTTTTGCTATAATCCCCACACTAACTATATCTTTGTCAAGAAGGGAAGGTACTAATAACACAAGCAAAACACCATTTACATAAATACACTGATAACAATATCAAGTTGGCAAACACATATATAATTTGATACTCAATTGAAAACTATTTTCTCCAACATTATACAGAGCTAGGCTTTGTACAAGTTAAGCCCTCAATTGATATATTAAATCATAATTTTCATTAAAATCAGAAATAAGCAAAACTTTACCTATAGAAATCAGTGAACTCAAGAGGAAACGAATTTAAAAACCAAAATAAAGATATTTCAACTCTTTAGAGCTTGAAGGTATATGCGGTTAAATAGTTTGAGCTCTATAGAAGGAACTTCAAGAGCAACTGTTTAGTTTTATCCCTTTCTTTTAAAAGTGAAGCCAAAAAAGGTCTATTGATTTGCCTTAAGTCACTAAGGTCATAAGTAGCAGATTCACAAACTGAACCCAATTCTTTCTACTACAAATCCATGACATTTTCCAATAGAAACTTAAAAGTGCCAATCTCTAAGTCAGAAAACAAACCCAACTTAGATCTGCCAAAGACTAGCAGGAAATGTTTAGAAAATCACCTGCCTTCTCCAACCCTCAGTTTTCCTCTGGGTAAAATGAAGGTAATAAAATTTGTACCACATACATCAAAGGACAGTTAAGTAAATCATTTTGTTTAAAAAAAAAAAAAAAAGTGCCATATAAATGTGAACAATACCATTATCCTTAATGATGACAGCAACAACACTATGAACTTAGAAGAGCAAATTATAACATATCAAAAAAAGAAAGAAAAAAATCATCAAGTCATGGAATAATATATCAAGAATTAAAATTTTTAATTATTTTAAAAGAAAATCTACATCTCTGGGAACATTAATGTGATGAACAGGAGCTATCTAGGTTTTGTACTTTTGAATTTTAGGAATTCATTTGTTTTGCAAAAGACGTAATGTTAATTATAAGGCCAGGAAGATCATAACATACTAAGAGCTCTGTAGCTGAACTAGTGGTGACAGACTAATCCCACAGCCATTTCTAAGAGCCAGAGAAGTAATAATGGTACTGGCCAATATTAAATAAGATAAGCATATAGCAGATAAAACGTGCCTGGCAAGCAGTATAAAAATGCCAGACAGTTTTCAACTTATCCAACTTATCCTGCTCTCTGATTCCTTTTTGACTATGCAGCCTTCCCTATTTTCACAAATAAATTTGCTTTGATCAATTTGTAAAACATAATTTTCTCCCTAATGAATATCAACTTTAGAAGATCATATACTAATATATAATCCCATTGGGCATATTTGTAAGTCTTCAGATAAAAAAAAAAAAAAAAGACAACTAATATGGATATGTTTTGCACTAAAAATGGTACACAATTATTCAGCAAGCATTTAAGAATCTATACAAGTGCTCTGCTGGCTTCTAGAGACCCAAAGATAAAAAACAGAACACCTGAAATAGCTTCTGCCCTTAAAGAAACTCTAAATTCCATTGGGGGGGTGGGGGGGGAAGGGGAACCAACATGAACACAGATGAGAAAACACAAAATACATGAAAAATAAATATAAAGTTATTTAATTGACGGAGAGGGGAAAAAGGAAAGTAGTAACTAGATCTCAGATAGGAAGAGCCACTTAAATTGAGCCTTGAAGAAAGGGTAATGATACAGAAGCTAAAACTAGTTTTCCTCCTATATTTGGTGACATTGTTTTACATTTTTAAAATAAGTATTCCCAGAAAAACTGTGAAAATAGCACTCCTATTGATCTTGATTTATCAAATGTTAATTATAAGATGAAGTTCTAAAGTCAAAAATTTTTATATAAATCTGTATAATATCTAGAAACAGGATACATAAATGAGCTATACCTGCAAACAGCATTTAAGTATAGCTATCACTCAACATCAAAACACATATTATATGTAAATACACTATCCCAAAGCAGACACCGAAGGGAACAAATAACTGACTAGTTCTAGTCAAATTTATAATAAACTGAAAAAAGAATAGGAAGGGACACACACACACACACACACACACACACACACACACACACCCCTATATGTATGTTGTGTATATATAAAGAAGAACAAACCAGCAGCATAGGAAGGCTTTGAAAACCAGTCTTAAATTTTATTCAATGAAATAATTCACTATTTCATGATAATAACCTAAAATACAGGATTTAGTTCTGATCTTGTTCTTAGAAATCACTTGGTCCAACTTCCTCATGCTATATATGAAAAAATCGAGTCCTAAGGAGGGAGTAATTTTCCAAGGTCACAGAGGTAGTATCACAACCAGAATTTACCTAAGATACTTTGACTACAAGAGCAATGCTCTTTATAAGATAGCAAAGTAGCTAACTTTCTCCTAAAATGTGTAGAGATTATATGCAAAGAAATTAATTTGGTAACAAAGGGTTGGGGGATATTGAATCAATCACCATATTTAAAGTAATCCTTGATAACAACTGCTCTATACCCAGATAATACTATCAGATAAAAACAGCCCTACTGACTCATTCAATCATAAAGGCTTTCAACTTTTCATAGTTCTTAATAGAAAGAAACTGACACTCAGAGTAATTAACATTGGCAAGGTTGCAGAGTCAAGATTTGAGTGACTGTCTTCTGACTTCAAACTGCATTCCTTTCACTGCATTACATTGCTGGAATAAGAAATAATCCCTCTCTCTGTTCTAATATTCTGCAATTCTAAACATTTTGCCCCAAAGCAATAGAATCATCTTTTATCCAAAACATTTTCATAGGATTAAGCCCTACACATTTTAACCTACCATATCATAGCAAAAATTTTTTATACTTTCCATACTGTACAATTTCCTCTCAGTCTATGATTTTCTGAGTATGGATGATTTGATTCAATGTAATTTTTTAAAAAATGCAACAGAAAAAGTCAAGAAACATCAATAGGACATGTGCACAGATTCCTTCAGTTACAATTATTATAAAACCAAAAAAAAAAAAAAAAAAAGTTAACATTCACTGAAATTCCAATGTCCTGTATCTCTACCATTTGCTCAACCCTTTTCATAGCTCCAAGTTAAACAGACTAGTTGTAAAGCAGCAGGGTGCCAAATTAAAGCCCACTTTATTTTCAGAGGTCTCCACACTCCTAGGCTGACTTCCTGTCAGGAAGAGTTCTATTTCACTGCATAGCCCAATCAGCAGGGAACTTACAGAATTAAGTGCCAGTTGATATTACTTTGTTTTGCATTTACCACCCATGAGAATATTGTTCAAAGATCTAGTTATAGAATCAGCATGGTCTCATCCTTCTGACTAGACTGCCAAGCCACGGGGTATGTTCCCCATTCCACCAAATTCCCCTTAAATGGTTATGTTTTCGAAGTCCTAGTGTGCTGGTGAAGCAACAGGATGCCTTGTATTTCAGAAGAAATATTACATGTGAAGTTATAATTATTTTAACCTTAAAATGAGGGATTTCACTTAATATCATAGAAAGGTTTTTTGCATAACTTTTCACCTAAAACATGACAAAAATGTCCAAATAAAAATAAAAGTCCTTTTATTACATGTGATAAAATGAATGCTTTTTTGTTTTTTTAAATTAAGGCTTTTCTTTAAAGGGAAGAAAAAAGAGCTTGGAGTCTTGAGCAAAAATTAATATATACTAGCTAAATGTCTGTATTCAAATGATTCAATTTAAGCATATTCAGAAAAAATATTTCTGCCAAATCACTACAGGGTAAAAGAGCTATCAGGTGGATGGATTTCAGATTACTCTTTAAAATTACAAAGTAATATAAGATCTTCCACATCCAATTTCCATTCTTTAAGCTTTAAACATTATTTTCAAAGATCTACTCAAGCAGGACATAAAAAACCAATACCCCAACCCATGCTTCAAGAGTCTTTATTTTACTCTATAGAAGATATTGTTTCTGTTTCACACAAAATTTTTTTTAGGTCAAAATTAAATAAACAGGCCTTTTGGTAATATGGTACAGAATGATTATAATGGATGTATTTGTGTTCCCAGCTTTTATCTATTATAACAGTAACATTGATAGAAGCTCTAAAGAAAAAAACTAGGCAGTCAGAAATGAACAGTGACTTTTTTTTTAACCCAATAGCAGTGAATTAAAGGGCTCAACAATGTATTGTTATTGATTTTTTTCCCCTGACCAAAAGGTCATGGGCACTGACACTTTCAAAAAGCACAACTAAGTCCAATATATGTAAATTAAGATTACTGCAATGCTCAAAATATAATCTAGAAAGAAACTATAGGATCTAAAATTGAAAAAAAAAAAAGAGATCTTTACAGAATTAAGAAAGAAAACAATGTGGAAATAATGAAAGTAATGAAATCTTATCCTGAGTAGGAGTCTGATCAGATCAAAATAATCTGATGGGTAAAAGAAGGATGGCTATTTGATCATATTTTTAGTTCTGTAAATTGCTTTGAAAATTTCTCACTATAGAAGAAAATGTTAAGGAAAAAAAGTTTAGTAGAATATTCACTGACTTTTATATGTTTATTATCAAAGATAAATATAAGATGGATGGAAATACCTTTGAATAACACATTTTTTATTAAAATAAGGAGATTATAAACATTCAGACTTCTCTGCCATTAATTTTTGGGGAAGACGGATATAGTAAAATGTTACTGCATCTTTGTGAGCAAAAGTGATGGTACCTGAAAATCACTGCCTGCAATTTTAATGGGCTGAGGTTTGAGTTGATGCACTGAGGTCCCAAGTACGTGAGGCTAAATAGTAATTGGGCTATACTCTATTAATATACATGATTGGATAAAGAATGGTCCCTGCCTACTCTCCGAGCAAGTCCTGATGTGTTGTATAGGAAATGACGATTTTGGTGGGTGGAGGCAGAGAGAGAGAGAGACAGGAAGAGAAGCTGGGAGACATTGGGCCTGGGTCCATTCTCCTAGCTGCTGGTCGTGTGACTGCTGGTCTAGCTAGCTTCTTGACTCAGC
This sequence comes from Sarcophilus harrisii, assembly GCF_902635505.1. Taxonomy (NCBI): domain Eukaryota; kingdom Metazoa; phylum Chordata; class Mammalia; order Dasyuromorphia; family Dasyuridae; genus Sarcophilus; species Sarcophilus harrisii. Next base: position 75,544,695 of record NC_045431.1, read on the forward strand.
TGCACACATTGCTATCGTCGATTCTCTTCCACCTCCGATCCTTCTACACTGAGAATAAAGACTGACGATTTTCCCCTAACCTGAATTCCTGACTCCTGCTGATTTAAAAATAAGCGATCTTCACATTAAATTGTTATGAATAAAGAAGAAAATGGTTTTACCTTCTAATATTAATCAAAGTAATAGATTTTAAAATATAGTTTTATTAATAATTTGTATTAATATAATTTACATTTCTCCCTATCTCTCTCTCCCTAACCCTACCTAGAAAGTCATCCATTCTGATAGAGAATTTTTTAAGAACTGAAGAAGTTGAAAAAAAACAGAAAACCAATTACTGCATAGAAAGAGGCTTGTTTTATATGCAATATTACACACTCACATATTCTAACATCCAAAGGATGTGCTGAGTGGCAGCAGTACCTTCATATTGCTCCTATGGGACCAACCTTGTTCTAATCAATTTTTAAAAATTCACGTTCAATAGTTTTTGGTGGCTGTTCTTCCCATGCCATTTATTAAAGGACAACAATATGAGATTAAATTCTTGTACCATAATTTGTTTAGCTACTCCTCAATTTTAAAGGTATCAACTATATTTCAATTACTTTGACACTCCAAAAAGTACTATGAATATTTTAGTATATACATGAGTCACTTTTTTCTGTATTCTGTATTCACACCTCCTTGGTGTAAACACTAACATGGTATGAACATGTTAGTCACTTATTATTATTATTAGTTTATACTATCTACCTTATATAGCTCTTTCAACTATATTCATGAGAATGTTATTTCCTTATTTAAACTAATACAAGATATTGAATATGATTCAGTAATTCCCCATTATGTTCATAAGAATGAAAGTTGAGTGATGTCAGAAAATATATATTTATTAGGAGAGTATATAATGATATAGCATTACAGTGTTACCACTGTAATGGGGAGGAGGAACAAGTGTTTCTTTAGAACCTTAATGTCTTCAAAGTATACCGAATTCAACAAGAAAAATATAGGACATGGAATTGTATCATTTTGTACTGAGGGATTTAAAGGAGAAAGAGAAGGGAAGTTAAAAAGGATATACTAGTATATAGAGGATGAAGAGTACTGAAAATCCTATTTTTCAAAATTGGAATAAGTGAGGAATAAGCAAACATGGAGGAAAGGGCAAGGAAAGCATATCAGACAGAGCTCATTTTTAAAAAAATTTTTGCTGAGACAATTGGGGTTAAGTGGCCCAGGGTCACACAGCTAGGAAGTGTTAAGTGTCTGAGACCAGATTTGAACTCAGATCCTCCTGACTTCAGAGCTGGTGCTTGATCCACTGCTCCATCTAGCTGCTCCAGACCTTATTCTTAATAAAACAATAAAAAATATATAGTCTGATGCAGAAATACAGAAAATTGAACTCAGTGGGTAGAATCATGAGAAGAATTTATCCAAGGACCACACAGAGGGAAAAAAAAAAAAAAATAAAAACATTGCAATCTATGATGAAGGCATGTTGCCTATCTTCTTATATCTCTTGATACAGAAAAGAAAACTTAAGGTTCCAGAAGTAGACATAGCAATGCCATGAATTCTTTTGACTGATTTATTACATCTTTGTTTATTTTTCCCCTTTCTCTTGGCTTTCAATTGGCAAGATGGGTATACATGTGAACCAAGAATTACTAAAAGAGCAGGTTGCTTTTTGAAGAGGCAGAAGAACCAGAGACCAAATTGCCAACATTTCCTGGCTTATATAGAAAGCTAGGGAGTTCCAGAAAATATCAATCTCTGCTCTGGTGACTACACTAAAGCCTTTGATTATGTGGATCCCAATAAAATGTATCAAGTCCTCAAAAAAATAGGGCTACCAGATCATCCTACTTGTCTCCTAAGAAATCTATATTTGAACCAAGAAGCAACAGTTAGAACTGAAAAACTGTTTGGTTTAAGATTGGATGAGGAGTATAATAAGGCTGCATATTTAATTATATACATGTTTAATTATACACAGAATACATTATGCAAAATGTCATTTTGCATGAACCAAAAGGCAGAATTAAAGTTGCTGGCTGAAAATGAAGAGGAAGTTAGAATTGGTGACAAGAGTGTAAAAGCTGATTTGAAGCTTAATATTTAAAAAATAATAATAATAAAATAAAAAACAACTAAGGTCTTGGAAACTAGCCCTATCATTCCTGGAAAAAAGAATAAGAAATAGAAGCAGTGTCTGATTTTACATTCTTGGGTTTAAAGATCAATGCAATTAAAATATACTTGCTCCTTAGAAGAAAAGCTGGGGCAAATCTGGTCAGTATACTTAAAAACCAGAAATAGTACCTTGCCAACAAAGAATTGTATAGTCAAAATTACGGTTTTTCCAGTAACAATGTATGGCTGTGGGAGTAGGGCTTTCAAAATTGATGCTTTCAAATTAGGGCACTGGAGAAGATTTCTCAGTGTTTCTTAAATAGCAAGGAGATCAAATTAACCAGTACTTAAAAGAAACTGATTCAGGCTATTCACCGAAAGGTCAAATATGTGTAAGTTCAAATTCAATGCTTTGGCTACATAAGGAAAGGGTAGGACTCACTAGAAAAAAGGATGGCAGAGGATGAGAAACTAATGTGTGTTTGGACAAATTTTGGAAGATAGTAGAAAACAGAAAGGCCTGGCATGCTATAGTCACAAAGAGTTGGACATAATTGAACACGTGAACAACAATGGAGAGGTGGGCCACAGAGATAATAGGGACATTAGCAACAGTGATGGAAAAAAGGGGGGAAGGAGACCGACATTTTTTTTTTTTTAATTGCACAGAAAACAACAGAAGTAAACTGAAAAGGAAGAAAAGACTAGCATGATAGTTGTAAAGGTAATGATGAGAATTTATCATACATTTTTCATAAATAAATAAATAAGTAAATCTCATATATATATATATATATATATATATATATATACACACACACACACACACATACACTCTTTTTCTGTTCTGCTATATACACTGAAGTATTCTTTTTGGAATTAAAGTTTAAAAGAAAATATGAAATTAAAAAAAAAATTTAGACTTGAGAAGACATATGAACAAATTCAAAGTAAACCATGTACAGGAAAAACAATACTGAAAGACTTTAAAACACCTATTAGCGCAATCACTAATTATAATTACAGAACATGAACAACGCAGTAAGCTTTCCTACCCTGAGCAGAAAGCTGATTGAATTTAAGTGCTGAGTAAGTCCTACAGTATCAAACAAGTCCAACATACTGGTTTCTTTTGCTTAATTGTATTTCTATGCTACAAAGGAGAGTTCTACCAGGGAAGAAGGGAAATTAGTATGAAATGACAATGATTTTTTTTTTTCCAAACACCAGCAAAATATTTTTAATGGTTACTCAAGTACCTGTGATGACAAATCATCAGACTAGTTAAAGGTGCAGAACTTACTGCTATCTGCTTAAGTGTTCAAGAATTGTAATGCTACATCTTTTTACTTTAATGTTCATTTAGAAATCGACAAGCATTTGTTGAATATGGACTATATATAAGACACTAAGGATACAAGACAAAAAGTGAAACAGACCCTACCTACTCAAAGGTAGCTTACAGTCTAATAAAAGGTACAAGTTTTATACAAGTATAGAAAAAATAAATACAAGGTGATTTAGGAAGGGGTATAGTAGCAGTTGGAAAGATCACTAAAGTTGTCTTTTGGAAGGGGGTTCTAAAAATGGAACTAGAGAAATGCAGAAAAAGAACCAAAATGAAACCAAGTACATAAAGTAGAGATTTGTGTTGGATATAATACAATGTGGAGAAAGTTTACACTAATACACAGAGAATCTTAAGAGGGGGAAGAAGCCAAAAGCATGGAAACAATCTCAGATCTCTCTGATAAGCCCAAAATAATGTCTAAGGAAACATCAATTATTGCTAAAATATATTTATTCTTAGTCCCAGTGATCAGTAAGCCAGCCATGAATATGATAACACAATGGTTAGACATAACATTTTTTCAATTAACCCATCTTTAATGCATAGCAATGTTGGCTACATTTGTTTCCAGAATCTTCCCAAAACTTCAAGGATAAAAAACATACATGCTTTGTTTCACATTACTGCCCATCTAAATCTGTTTCTAGTCAACTTTCCCAAGTTCACAGTACTCATCTTCACAAACTCAACAATCCAACCCAATTGGCCCATTTGCTATTGTCCACATATAAGATCCAATTTCCTATTACTATGCATTTGCACAGTCTGAACCCTGGCTTCTTTCAAAATTTAGTTTAATCAAGTATCATCTTCTAGTGAAACCTAACAATACTTATCACATACATAATAGGTTCTTATAAATGGCTATCCCTTTCCCTTTCCCCTAAGCTCACACTGCCACCAACAATTCTAGTATCTTCTTTCTTAACTAAATATTTAAAGATACACTGTAAGTAATTATAGTAATAACTTGGATTGACATTCTACATAAAGATTTTTAAGCTTTGGGTTCACAAAAGCCCTTGGAAACAGAATACAAATGTTATTTCTGTGTCTTCCAGATGAGGAAACAGGAGCAAAATGTTTAAGAAACTTCCTTCTAATCACATAATGTAAATGTCATAGTGATGATTCAAATAAAGGTCTTCTCCTCATTTCAATTTTGATATTTACACTCCTATAAAATAATAGTCACTTAAAACTTACTTGAAGTCCTAATTATTAAAAATAATAGTAATTCTGGCCTCACAAACAAGGTGAATAATAATTACTACTTTGAGCATTAACAGTTCCATCTTTGCTAATTATCATTAAAGGCTATTTCAATGAATACCATTAAAGATTTTTCAAGTTTTATACTAGAGGAAATACTATAAAGCATTCTCACAAATTAACCTGCCACAAAGGCTTAATGTTCCTAAATACAGCAGATTCCTAATTGAACTTCTTTTCTTATGTGTAGACCACTTTGCAATCCTAAATTTTATATAAAAGTTAGGATGTTTTGTGTGTGTGTGTGTGTGTGTATAAAAAATTAAACATGAGCTTGCAAGCAAAAGGGAGCAGTCAATATTATGATCTATTCCAAGAAATGACAGACTATTGGAAGTAAAATTTTCATTTGGTAGCTGAGGAGAATGAATTGACATTAATGATATCTACTCATATTCAAAAGATCAAAAAAGAAAAATTCAAAAAGTAAAAGAAAAATAAGTATTAAATGTCATGTATTCAGAAACAATAAATGGAAAGAATCAGAGTAGATTTTGAGATGGAAAGAATTGTTGAGGTCATGATTAAACTGCTTCATAGCTGAGAAAGATAATGTCCAGTAAAATACAGTAACTGGCCCAAGTACACATAAAGAAGCAAAATTTGGACACAAATCCTAAGACTTCAAATGAATTGATCGTTTCATGGTGTCACATTATAATGCATCATAGAAAAGAGGAGAAAGAACATGAGAAGTTAAAAAAGGGGATAAGAAAAATCCCTTAATTGCAAAGACAGACTATAAGATCAGGTCTAAGAGATTCAAATTCCAAAAAAGAAATAAAACTAATCAAAACTTATTGCTATTTGAATACATTTTAAAGGAACAGAATTTTTAGATTATTTAGAAATTTTAGATTTAAAAACTAGGGGGGAAAACTTTCATATGTGTGTAATAAGGTTCCATACCATAATGTCAAGGAAACAAAATTCAAAATTACAAACTTAATATGTTTTGATAATGTTCCATTTAAAAACATCTAAATAAAATAGTATTTTATTTTAACTTTTGCTCTTTAATTACTCATATAGGACACCAGGCCAGACTATAGAGTGCTTCTATTTTTTCTATATACTGTATGCATTTCTGATAAATGTGAAAAGAATAGATGACCTGGCAGAAGGCTCAGACAATAACATGTGATTTACAGGACATGAATGCAGCTACTATAAGATTTATCTGACAGCCCTCTCCGATAGTGGACTGTTGAGTATCCGATGGAATGATTTCTAGTCTGGAAAGTCTACTACTGAGTAGCCATACACATTATTTATTTATTAGATGTTTTGGGTTGAAACCATTTTTAAATGATGCACTTCACAATGCACAGCCATAAATTTGGCTTTAAACCCAAGAAGGGAGGTAGTGTTATTGGAATGTATGTCAGACTGAATTAGGATGAGCAATGCAACGCTTTTATAAAGTGGCCTTGAATGTAACGTCAGTTCTTTCAAAAAATGATATTAATGTCAAATAAGCAGGATACAAACATTTTGTACAAGAAGGCTAAAGTAATGTTAAATGAAACTTTTTTTAAAATATAGAAGACTTTTCACAAATGGTGGTATTTTCACAAATGTGTGAACACTTGGAACCTATAAGTTTTATGTTTGTGGAAAACAATATTGGACATATGACAACGTATTCCACTTTTATACATTAAAAATAGAATTTCCTAAATATCAAATGTCACCTAATTTTTAGATAACAAAATATTTTAAATCAAGGTTATGGAGTGTAAATGTTGAGCTATTTTATATAAACTATCTTCTAGTTATATCTGTGAATAGACCAATTGTAGTAAGGACTCCTTTATCCTACCAATAAATACAACTATTTCTAGAGTTAACTATTTTTTTCTTTCTTTCTTTTTTTAAATAGCTGCTTCTTCCATAAAAATGTCTGCAGGGAAAATTATTAATTCTGTGGCTCAATGAATCATTATTGCACATTTATATTATTCTATGGTCTTTTTGCTGCTAATGATAATATTCCAAATAAGAAAATTTGCCTATTTTTAAAGTCTGAGTTTAATCTCCCTCTTGTTACAAAAGATGGTTTGTTAAATACTATGTTAAACAATGTAACTATAAAATTACTTTAAATGAAAACAGGAGAAATAATCAAAGTGTGTTTGAATTTCACAAAATTAAACATCCGTAATTTGTAAAGTTTAAAATCACATTTGCAGATGTTAAGTTCACTAGTATACCAGATTATTTATGAGATTAAAAACTAGTTTTTGACCTGATCTTTTGATCTTTGTCACACAATCCTCTCCATCTCCTCTTAAAAAATTAATTAGAAATTTAGCAAGATGCTATCTGTTCACTTACTGCTGTAACTTGGACCAAAAAAATATATCAATCAAGCTCAACCCATCCCCTCCCAATATCTGCAAAATGTCGTCCTGAAATTGAATTTCATATCTCTTTAGCTTTCATGTATAAAAAGACAGTTCACTTCTTAACAAAATAAATCACTTTTGTGATTGCCACACTGACCTCTTTGAATTAGGAAAATTCAAAGTGAAAAATGTAATTATCACTGTAGGACAATCTGTATACATCTGGAGCTAATTTTTGCTTTATTTCTCACATCATTTCTCATAGTGAATATATATTACTGGTGCAATAAGTTTTTAAGCTCAAAATACTTAACAATTTAACAAGTAAAAATATATATATTTTTTTCTTTTGAATAACAATACTAAGGTTTCTTGTCTTTTTGTTATTTACTTGGCTAAGTGATCTTCATATCTCATTTGATTAGATTAGCATTAAACAGCACTGTGACATTTTTGACAAATAGATGCATTAGAGCATGTCATTTTATTCCCTTTCTTTTTTGGCTTCTAACATTCAGCTATGTGATATACTAAAGAGAACACTACTCATGTGTCTTTGTGTGAGAGTGTGTTTGTGTGTGTGAAACTTATGACATTTTTCCTCATATTAAAAACATTTTCCTCATTGTCTATAAAGTAAATTTTTTTTTACAAAAGAAAAACAAAATATAAAATTATATCAATATAAACAGTAATTTCTGTCAATTTTTTGAAGAAAGATAACTAAAATTGTACATTAACAAATTTTACACAGGTACCATAGTAGTAGCAAGGTAATTTCCTTCCAAGAATTAAGTAAGCAATTATTTCAATACAGACAACTGTAGAGGAGAAAGAAATTTGTTAAATGCCAAGATACTGTTTTCTGAAGATGATTAAGTTATGCAAATATGATTCTCACTACAGCCAGAATAATAAGCCTACTAGAAACACAACTACTCGTTGCCTAGTTCATTGTAAAATCCATTAAGTGTAATCTCTACAAGTAATTGTTCTTATTGCACTTTATTGACACTGCACAGTATTGATTTTTCACACCTTCTATGATTCTTTCATTTGTATTCATGAAATGTCCATCAGCACAGTCTAAATAAATTTGGCAATATAGGCACTAAAATGAATAAATCAATGCAAAGAAACATTAATTTTGCATTATCCTTATTCGTCAGGCAAGTAAACCATAAGGGCTATAAATGAAGGTCAAAGGTTTTTGAAATGGGTCAGAACCCTTGACCTCTAGACCAATACCCTTCCCATTAAAAAAGGCTATTTTAAAGTTTTAAGTAGGGGAATTTACTACCAACAAGATATTGTTTTTAAAAGACTACAAAGAAAAAGTTCAATAAAAACACTCCTCTATTTAATTGCAAACAAGAATGAAAAAATAAGCCAAAAGTGTATATAGTTCACTCACAAAGTACATGTTTTTATTATATTTATATGCTTGTGTGCATAAATATAAACTCACACAAACATGTACATAGAACAAATACAACTTTAATATATTCTAAATCTTTAAGACAATATAAGATAAAAGTAATAAAAAGACTTACAAGATTATTAAACATCTAAGTAATTCTGCTTTTAGGAATTTAGTACTTAAATGCTCTGCTACTATTCCCCTAAATCCACTGTACATGTCAAAAATAATTAGCAATGACAAGGGTTCAAAAGTATTTATCACTCATTTTATAACCTCTACACACAAAAAAAGAAGAAAACCCATTATTCCCAGAGGAGACAGAATGCCACTCTCAAGCTGTAGAAATAAATCTGTTTCTATAACCTTAATATTGTATTGATTTTTATCTCCTCTTATAAAAGATGACAGCAGAGAATTATTTAGTCACCTCAAGATGGAGGTTACATATTACCTAGACATTTTTAATGGGATTCTAAAAACCTCTGTTTTCACTCACCTACTCAGATCACTAAGTACATAAAACAATATGATCCATTAAGGATCTGAGTTTGGAAGTAGTTTTTCAAAAAAAAAAAAAAAAAAAAAACTTAGTAAAATCACTAATAGGCTATAATCTGGAAATAGTAATTAATCAAACACTCAGGATACAGTTGTTTCCACTTCTGATATGCTTTTAAAATAAAATTTACTTCTGAATTCCTAAAAGATAGAAATTTTACAATTGCTTTTACTCACCTGAGAACAGAGCAGCATAACCAACTCCACAACTGAGCTACTGGACTTCATGCAAACCAGACCTATTTTTAAAAACAATAAAAAATAATGTGACAAAGTACATGATGCTCTAATTGTATAAAAAGAAAACTTTGTCAAGATTTTTTAAATTATTAAACATTTATTTACATCTCAATATAGCAATTAGGAACAAAATATAGTTTGTAATTTCACAAGAAACACTGTGATTTCTAAAAGTCTAAATAGGAAAATATTATTTTTATCATACAAATTCTTTTTCGCTATATTTTCTGATGGATCATTGAAATATTATGTAAATTCATATATATTCACTATTCATCATTACTTGTAGAAATGTGCACAGCATATGCTATATTGATTGATATCATCTACATTTTGTGTTTTGAAATGAGTTGGTCATTATACATGCAGAGAAGGGAAATAGTTCCATGACCTTTGCTTTCTCCACTCCTCTCTTTTCCTTCAACCCTCTAGCTATCAATCAAGTTTCCATTCTGTTTCATGGCAGTAGACATCCCAAACACTCTTATTAGTACTTTGACCTGTGACCTCACACTAAACCTTAACAGAAGTGCAAGTAGTTACTCATTAGGTAGTCCTGATTTCTTATAAATTGTTTATTTACATTTTTTTTCTTTAATGCATCATTTTAGCTCATACATTGATGCCACCTCCCCATAAAAAAAACCTGTCATATAAAGAGCATACTATCTTTACAATGTTTTTACACAGAGAAGAGCTATGCAAAAAGACAGTTGTCTGCACTATTATAAAATGCCCTAATCTAAACAGCTCTAAACAGTGTTTCCAATTTCTAAGGTGGTAGAGTTAAACATTATTCACAGTTTTAAAAAATTTCTTCTTATTCTACATCAGAATAGGCAAACAACATGAGTTCCAATAAGTATTACCTGAGAAAGCCCTTGGGAGTTTTTAGTGGCTTTCAGCAATTGTCTCCCATGTAAACCATTTTTTCTTTCTCCTTTTTTATTCTTCCTCTCCATCTTTCAATCTCTACACTCACCTCCTTCAAGTAAAAAATGATCTACTCCTTTCTTTCCCTTTTCCTCCCCTGTTTATTCATCACGAGTTATTTTGTTGTGCTAAAGAGACTGCTTGACCTTTATTTCACACATTTAAAAAAATAAGACAGATTACTTTAACGGTGTGAAATATGAAGTAAAATGTGTTTAGCCCAGTGAAATATGCTATGATACCTCTGGAAGAACTGAGGCATGAGCAATGGAAAAGAAAAGGAAAAGGAGAAATAGGATGTTTTTTGGTGGCAAAAAGAATTAGAGCAGAAAGAAAAACGACAGAAAAAAGTACATAAAGAGAAAAGAAAAAATCCATGTGGTTTAACAAGTAGAAAGATATGAAAAATAGCTTAATATACCACAGAACTGGAATCAACAATGTTAACTATCTAATCTAGTGAATAAAAAAGTAATTTCTAAAATACATAATAGTGCTACTATGATAATGATCTTAAAAAGTAGGTTAGCGAAAGATTTTTTTTTTAAGTCTTTCTCTATGGAAACGATTCCTTCTAGATATCCCAAATTTAGGTCCCAAAGTCCAGTATTTCTAAAATAGAGCTCATTACTTTCCCCTGAATTCTACCCCCTAGAATATACTTTCTTATTCTCATCATAAGAGACCCACTGGACTTTCAGTAATCTAAATTCATATCAAAATAATACTTCAAACTTCATTTGCGTTCACTATATACAATCTTGTCAAATTTTCTGTCTCCTATCTTTATAATACCCATTTTGACACATCTTCTTCTCTCTGCTACAACTAACCCCACTTTAGGTCTTCAATATCTATCACCTTTACCAGAGTGTCAAATTCACTGCCCCTCCAAAGTGTGCCAACAAGATTAAAATGTAATTAGAAAATTTAACAAAATAAATAAAAATACAATACAATATGGAAAATGTTAATTAGAAGTTTTCTAAGACAGCGTGTGATAACACCCATTTCTATTTGAGTTTGACACCAATGACCTAAATTACTGTACTCTTCTTCAAATTGGTCTTCCTGACTCAAAACTCTCCTATTTCCAATTCATCTGCCATAGATAGTTGTATCAAAATAGCATTCATAAAGGAAAGGTCTATACATATCACTCTCCTGAACAGAAACACTAAGAGGGAAAGCAAATGAGAAAACTTGGTTCAGATTAATATACTACAATAATAACCATAACAATAATAACAATAAAAGTATTCAATGACTGGAAGTTAATAAGTTTCCCATTATAAGCAAGATTCTTAAGCAAAATATGGTAAGAATCAGAGAAGATAAAATGGATGGCATCTATGACAAACAACTGAAAAATCAGCACAACAAAATTAACAAAACTAAAATTAAAAGAGAAACAAGAAATTTGTAGAAATCTTTGCATTTACATCCCAACTGGTGTAAATGATGAGAATAAAGCAGCATCTATATAGTATATGGTATAGTAAAATAGATACAAACTGGGCAGCAAAATTAGGAAGACCAGAGTTTAAATGCCACTCCTCACACACACTACCTTCGGCTTAACTCTAGAGAAGTCACTTAACATACATAACACTCTCATTACTGTAGGTAAATTTCTAAGACTACAAATTGCAGAGCACATGATGATCTGTATTAATGGAGAAAATTTCTTTATTCAGGATTTGAAAAACAAAGTCAAGTGCAAAATTATTTATTAAGTACCAACTATGGGCCAGGAACTGTGCAAAGTACTAGGGATTCAAGAAAAGACAAAAGCTGGAGAGTACAACAAGAATAAAGAATGAAAAATTAAATTATGGCAGTCTTTTATAGCTAAATTTATTTTAAAACAGAAGTCTTTACCCCAATAAATAAATGGTTACATTATGTGAATAAGTAGTTTTCAAAAGAAAAAATCAAAGTTAGGAATAATCATTGGAAAAAAGTTGCAAGGGGACTTCTAATTTGCAAATTCTGACTTCAAAAAAACCCCTGAAAAATGAAAAAAATTTAGTAATGATAAGACATCCAATGAGAAACTACATTTAATTACTTCCTCCACTCCAGACACGTACAAAAAATCAGCCAACAGCTCAAAGGCAACAGGAAAGGGGACAATGTGCAAAGCCAATGGAAGTGCCAAAAAAAAAAAAACCGCATCCTACCACAATAAGAAAAGGGTCACAGAGATGGATAGCCTTTGAGTTCTTGTGTGACAATAACAATAATGGAAGCCTATCTATCCCTTGCTAATAAGAATCTCCCAGTGTGGAAATTACCACATTACCACATTGCCACATACAACCCACCTAGAGAAATCCCAAAGATGGTAAAAAAAAAAAAAAAATCCTAAGAGTTATCATAAACTCAGAATGAGGAGGACCTTGAAAGCAATAAGACACAGGGCAGGGTACCAACTCTCAGATCTGAAATACCACAGGCAATCAGGAGCTTCAAGAACAATAGAGAGATTCCAGAATAGTAAGAACTCTGAAATTCAAGGATCCAAGTATGTCTAACCCTTGGAAGAGAAAGTCAGCAAAGGAACCCAGAATGCGAGGAACATAAGAATGACAAACCCATGTAAAAACACATCAGAAAGAAGAGACCATTGGTGGCATAAAATCTCAATTTGGGGGAAGAAGGGAGTTGGAAAGATAAGTAAACCAAAGAAGATATCACCTGGAACTTGCCCTGCCCCCCCCAAAATTTATGTAGATCTAAATCCCCCCCAAAAACAAGGACCAACTTTGTAACAATTACAGTGACTTGAAGGAAAATAATGACTCTGTGAGACAGAAAAAAAAAGAACAAAACAAGAAGGAAGAACCAATAGAAGGAAATGTAAGCTAATTGATATGGGGGAGTATGGGAGAGACACAAAATACAATAACTGACCAAAAAATAGGTCAGAGAAAAAATTTCAGAATCACTGGATTCCCTGAAGACCATAATTCAAAGATCTGGATACTACATTTCAAGAAATCATAAATGAAAATTGCCAACCAAAGGACAAATTGAAGACAGAATCCATCAATCACTTCCTGAAAGTCATCTCAAAAAGAAAAGTCCCAAGAATGAAATAGCCAAAGTTCCCACATTAAAGAATAAGTCTCATGTGTCCAGAAAAAATTCAAGGGGATCACACAGGATCAGCTAGCTTCTATTAACATCTATCTCAAGGAGAATTAGAATTTTGTATCACAAACAAAGCAAAGCAAAACAAAAACCAACAGGTTTACAGGAGAACTTCATACACACTTAACAACAAGATTATAAGATAATCAACCACAATAGATAGCTCCTTCCAGCAGCAGACAATTCCAATAGTTTCAAAAAGAGAAATATGGAAACTCAATGTGGATTAAAGCACCATATTTTCACCTTTTTTAGATTTAGAAATACATTCAGAAAAACCATACATGCTTAATCTAAATCAAATTGCTTGCTGTCTTGGGGAAAGAAGAGAGAGAAAAGAAAAAATTTGGAACACAAAATCTTATAGAACTGAATGATGAAAATAAGCTTTCCATGTATTTGAAAAAAACAAAATAGTATTAAGAAAAAATACAGATTTAACTGAGAATAACTTATGACAAAGTTGAAAATAATGTTACAGAGGAAAAAACGTTATTATGAACTTTCAAGCTTTTCTAGTGAAAAGATGAAAGCCAACTAAGAATTTTTAAAAAACAAAACATGAATTTAGAGAAATCTAAAAAAAAAAGTAAATTCACTAGAACTGAAAGAGGTTATATAATGATAAAATGATAACAATCTAATAAATGGAAAAGAAGCTAAGATTTCCTTAAGTCTTAATCTCTTATAAAGATACTGAGGAAATCGGAAAAGAAAAACAAAGGTCCTGGGAGGAAAAGAAGCAAGGATAAAAAATAAAGTCAAATGAATAAGTATATGTTAAGCATTTCCTATGAGTAGGTACTATGCTGTACACAGTATTGTAATGTATATAAATAGGAGAAGGCAGGAGTAGAACTTACTATTTTGCTTAAAGGTATATAAGAAGAGTATAGGAATATGAAAGAAGGGGAGAGAGGTCAGCATCAGATGTGTCTCTCTTATCTAAAAAAGACAAATGATGGTTGAATGTGTAAGCACATACTCAGAAATAAATATATCAAAATAAACAGGTAAATATGCAAATTGGGGTATGTTCGAGAATAAGAGGTGAGAACAGAGAGAACATCAGAGAGAAAACTACAAAGAAATGTCTTTGACCCTGAAGAGAAGGGAGAAAAGGTCATTGAAAAGAATGCCTATTAGTTGGGGGATATCTGAGGGGGGAAATATTGTTTACAAATCTAACTGAATATTACTATAATGTAAAAAAGTGAAGAGAAGCAATTTAAGAGAATTGCAAATAATATCAACTGCCTCAGAACTAAGTAAGCAAATGCAAGCAAATAAAGTTTACAAATATTTCTTTTAACAGTTCTAATAGTCCTAATAGAATTATAGTCTAACAGTCCTAATAAAATTAGGAACTGTAATCAATGTCTCCAGAGGACCTGTGAAGAAGTGCGGAATATAAAAAGAACCATATATTTTTTAATTTGGCCATTGTCAATTCATTTTGAATAATCATACTCATGTGATATATATAAGGTTTTTCTTATATTAGTTTTTAATTGAGGAAAATCAGAACAATTTATAATAGTGATGCTCCAAAAAAGAAGGAAACTGAAAAACTGAAATATTTTTTCATAGCCACAGAAGATAGAATGAAGTTCAGAAGAAAGAGTGAAAAGTTTCTCCCTGGTCTATCAAAAATAAATATTCAGCACTGAGGGAAATCGATTTTTCTTAACAAATTTTTTTCATCAACATGCTATTCCTAATCGATAAAAGTCATAAAAATTTCAATTAATCACTAAAGAAGGCTGAGAGTTTCCCTAAATGTATCTGTTTTCAGGCTGCCCTACTATCAAACTGCATTTACACCATCAAATGGCAAGGCCTTCCACCATTCAATGTGGCTCTTAGGAAACAAAATTCTGTTTCACTTATCACAAAAGATTTGGGTCCTGCTCTTTAAAAAAAAAAATTCCTTCTACTTAAGTTTAAGAAGTGACAACAATTTTATTAAAAAGAGGGAAAAGAGTCATTCTGAATGTTTAAATTATGTCTCTATTGACTAAAAGCATTATATAAACTATTCTTACATATACAAACTCCTGTCCACTCCAAAAGAATATCTCAAACTCAATCTGATTTCTCATAAGGAAAGGTAGCAAATGGATGGCTCACTAGATAGAATGCTAGGCCTTGGGTCAGAAAGATTTGAGTTCAAATCTGCCCCCCTAGCTGCGTGAGCCTGGGCAAGTCACTTAGGCTCTATGTGCCTTAATCCACTAGAGAAGGAAATGGCCAACAGTGTCTGTCAAGAAAACCCCAAGAGCAGTATGGTCCACAATACCATGAACAGCAGGACATAACTGAAAAAATGAACATCAATAAAGAATAGCACTGCTGATACAAAGTTGTATTTGAATATGCAGTCACTATTACACCCATATCAGTGAGCCAAAATGCTAATGAATGAATGAATGGTGTATACTGTTATTGAAAACAATTTAATATTTGAAGTAGAACATACTTTAGAATATACTTTTGTTTTGATTTGTTTTACAAATAAAATGAAATATGGAAAGGTATCAATTGTATCTGTGGAACTTACGACAATGGAGGCAAGTAGAAATGACTAGAGATAGTAATTTAGAATCAAACAAAACTTTAATTAATCTTTACTCAAAACTTCAATCTTTAGTTGATACAAAAGAAATGTGGCAATGAAAGAAGGAAATTAAACAGTTCATAAGCAAAGATTTAATGATGGATTTGTAACTGCATCCCAGACATTATCCCAGAAAGTCTCCTGTAAAAACTCCTGAGATGATGGTGTACTTTTCCACTCATGATTCAATACTTTGTAGTAATAAGACTGCTATTGTATTAAATCTAGAAGAGGAAAAAAAAAAGGCAAGAAGCAATTGCACAATCAGATTAGGCTATAGAAATGAGATTTCAAATGATTCTTAGAGTAATATCTGGGATCAGATAAGCACAATCAAAATGTGATCCTTTAAAATTCCTCTTTTTCAATTTCTAATAATATTTTAATGTTTTAATAAGGGAGAAACAGAATGTCAAAAAAAAAAAAAAACCCAAAAAACACAAAACCCCAATGGAGACTTTTATTCTAAAGAAGATATTCCTGCCTACAGTAGCTATTTTCCCAAAGGAAACTAGGTATATACCCCACATGTGACTACTGTGCTCTCTTCTCTTCTTTGTCTGTACTCTCTCATTTGATTAGCACACAAGCTATCATGAGTTTTACTATCATTTCTATGTAGCTATAGCTCCCACATCTATGTATGCATTCCTAGTCTCTCTCCTAAACTTCAGTCATTCCATATATCCATTTGCAACTGGATTTCACATAAAGACCACAAATTCAATGTCAAAATCAAACTCATTACTATTTCCTTCAAAGCCACCTCTATTCTGAAATTTATCTATTCTTGTATTTTGAAAAATAGGCAATGTCACTCCTTTACTGAACAAACATGGCTTCATATTTTAAAATCATATGTAAACTCTTTTTGTTTGGCTTTTTAAATATTTTAACCCATTTTTTCCAATTTTTCCACCCTACCCTATAATTCAACCAGATTGGCTTTGCTTGCTATTCCTTACACACAATAATCCACATAACATTTCAATGTTTTTGCAATAGATATCTCCAATGTCTAGAATGCACTTTACATAATCATCACACACTCCTTAAAAATCCTACCGTCCTTCAAAACCATTATATAACAGCGACAACTATTAGGAAAAGAAACTATTTTAAAAAGAATTGTATAATTGCATGGAAAAATATGCCAATTAAAATTGAAGTTTAATGCATTATGGTATCCTGCAATGAGCCTAAGAGTCAATGCCAAAGGAATAAATTCTTTAAACTAACCAAGGAAAATAGCTATTGAAAAGCTCATCATTTAAGATTCTAAGATAATTATCTCAGAACAAATTCTTAATATCTGACCATTCAACACCAACTCCATTAAACATATGGAGGGAAGCTCAAAACTCAAATTATTGAATGTATTATTTTCTTAAAAAGAAAAGTCAATATTGCTCATTTTTCTGAAAACTTTTGAATATATGTTTAAAATAATATTAATGACAGGTGAACCTCCATATGTATGTATAACATAAAACTTCTCCTCTACTTGAAAATAAATATTTATACATAGAAATATGTTGTTTAAGGACCACAAAAATGCCAATATAAAGGAAATTCTATGACAAAAAAAAAAGATAGTACCCTATCTTAATACTGCATTTTGATTACTTTGTATTTAAAAAAATAAAGAATATTTAGCAAGATACAAGACATTTTCAAAAAGATTATTTTTCTCTCCTATAGTCAGAATAGGTATAACTCTGAACATAACTAACAAACAGGAAACTGTATAGTTAGCTGCACAGTTAATTTTCCCAAAGTTTCCCAATTTCATATTTAGGCCATTGTTAATGAAAGAAAAAATATTTATAATTATTTTATTCAAGAGAAAAGTTTCTCTCATCCAACTTTTCTCTCAAAGTAAAACTTCATTTAAAACCACTGATGCTGTAAGGTGATGCATTAATATTTAAAATTTACTCTTTCTTAATATTTGTTCATAATCAGCTTATGATCAATAAAATTCACAGATCTTATTGAGGGAAACTAGAGTAGAGTTATCTTTCTCATCTGGCAAATATATGTAGAAATGAGTTCTAATCGTGCCAAAAATATGAGCACACAAAAAAAAGATATTTAATAATTTTGCTATGAAATTGATTCAACAGTTTTAGAGGTTAATTTTACTCAAGGTTTACGATGTCTTAAATTACTATATAACATGCACATTTATTAACAATTTTTAACATAGTTGACATTTTAAAAATACATTTTAAAAGACAACTTACTTGTTCCTTCTATAAGCAACTCTTGTCCATGGCTACCCAAAAGTGTACGAGAAAGAAAAGGAGCAAAATCTACAAAAATTTCTCGAAGAAGAGGAGCAGCCTTTTCCAGAGCATGTTCAAGTCTCTCTGTAATACTAATTAAAAATACATGGTTAACAAAATAACTCTAAAGTAGTCACAAGAACACTAAAAAGAATGGTTGATTACCACTGTCTTCAGTTTTACTATTTTTATAAGGTGATACTATCTTCCTTGATTTCCTTGAATAAGACAGTCTCATTCTCAACTTTCAGCATTTACATTGATTGTCCATCATAATTAGAATAATGCCCTTTCTCAATAAACTCTGCTTCATTTTGAGTCCCAACAAAAATACCATTTTCTATCTCTGTTTCTGACTCCCTTAATTGAAGTACCTTTCTTCTATTAATTATTTCTAATTTATCCTGTATATAGCTAATAGTTGTATATAGTTGTTTTCGTGTTGCCTCCCTCCTCTGGAGCAGGAATTATCTTTTCTTTTCTGCATCCTCACAACGTGACATAGTTGTGGGTATGTAATACATGCTTAATAAAAGTTACCAAATGAATTAGAATTTTATAGTCATTCTTTTCAGATCACCCTTTTATATTTTAAAGAATTATAAACACCCCTTAATATGATATATATATATATATATATATATATATATATATATATATATATGTCAATATTTTAAGAAATTTCATTGGTGTGAGTGTCAACATGACCAAGTCCTATTCTGATGCACAATCATGATACAGAGGGAAGGGAATCTTGGTTCTTTAAGGCCAAGCTAAGTAAGCATAGGCTCTGGTAAGTACCATCAGACTGAAAGATTAAAATTACAGACCAATAATATATGTATATTTCCTGAATAAAAATATCTTTAAATAATTTTGGAAATGTTCATCACTAGAACTGAGCTTCTTAAGCATTTTCCACTCACAACCTCTTTTCAGCCAAAAAATTTTTACATACCCCACGTATATAGGTATTTAAAACAGTATACAAATCAAACATTCAGTGATAATAAATCATAATTTCACAAGCTTCACATTCAGTTGTGATCCACAGTTTATGAAGCTTTGCACTAGAATAGGGATCACCAGATGATAAAAGTTTTAAGCTAGATGAAATTGCATGAGTAGGTATATATATATATATATATACATATGTGCATATAGGTATGTATATATGTACACACACACAGTATGTATATGTGTGCACATATAGATTTTGTAAATGAATATATACTCATTGTATATGTATGTGTACATATTTTGCCAATATGTGCATGTATGTGTCCCTGTATGTGGTATGTATATATTTATACACATACATATATGCACACACATGTGTGCATGCGTTCACACACACACACACACACAACAAACACACACACCAGTTATCTTTTATACTTAAATTGGACTAATGACATCACAATGTTGGGGTCAAGATAACATGTCCAGCTTGGCTGGTCAAACCAATACAAGCTCAAAAAGGTCTAGCATAGGTCAGGCACAAATAGTCCATGTGAATATTTGGAATGGAGATGTGTGCATCTTATGTCTCCCTCCCTCCCCCCCCCAAAAAAAATAAAAAAAACTATGCCTTGCTCATTCAGCATAGGATATACCATGCTGGATGATCCTGTGCCAGTATATCCCATGTCTTATAATCAATCAATAAAGTTCTTCAGACAGACCTTGAGAGTGTCCTTTTTTGCTTCTTCTGATTTCCATGCAAGTACTCATGTGAGTTATCCATAAAACAGCTTTTTAGGCAAGCATATATTTGACATTTGAACAATGTGACCATCCCATCAAAGTTGCACTCTGTACAAAAGAACTGATTGCTTGGCAGTTCAGTTCAAGAAACACTTTAGTTTCTTGGACCTTATATTGTCAGGCGATCTTCAGAATCTTCCTAGACAATTCAAATGGAAATGATTCCGTTTTCTGGCATAGTGTTGGCATATTGTCCAGGTTTCACAAGCACAGAATAATGAAATCAGCACAATGGCTCTATTGACCTTCAAATTGGCAGGTACTCCAACACTTTCCTTCTGTGCCTACCAAACACATTGAGCTAGCTTTGGTAATGCATACATCAACTTTATCATTCTATATGCCCATCCCTGGAAAGCCAATTTTTATATGAGCAGTGGATTCCCTGTCTTATAAATCTCAACTGGAAAACCCTTAAGACCCAGGTACTTTGCCAAATAAGAAAAGATTAACGGCATTCAAAAACTTTTATGTCAGTTGGAAATTCAGCTACCAAAAGATTGATTTCAATTTGACATATATCATTAATGATGTCACCATTAGTAGATGATGGTCTATTATTACATAAGTTTTCAGCCCAGCTCTCCACGATCATGTTCTTATCACTAATCAATGTGGCTCCATCAATATTGAGTAGCTGAGATGCACCACGGATCTTTGGCCCATAAACAGCCTTCAAGGCATCATAAAAGTGCTCTGGATTGTTACTATCAGCATAAAACAAAATTTTTTCTGCCTTCACAATAAGTCAAGAATTTTGTATTTCTCTAAGCTTCACTTGAATTTTACTTTGATGGAATTAATCATTGCCTTTTTGGAGATGAACAAATGTTCCTGCTGGTAAATTCTACTGAATTCTCTTTTTTCATTTAGTAATTTATAAATTTTACTTTCATCAAGCAATAATTTTTGTATTATGGTTCAGATAAGTAAATGCAGGGCTGTACATGAAATCTCTGAAAGCTGGCCACTCCTTTTCTACATGTTTGTTACCATCAGTGTGTTGATAAGGTTATCTACAAGTCTACAGCAAACTGCTGCTCATATACGGTAAAGTAATTTAACCTATTGTCATTAAGTCTTCTGGCAGCTGTCTTGCCTTGTTAAATCCAAGGACCACTTTTGTTGACTGCAAATGTTCATCATGGAGAGGATAAGTCTATGACTGCTTCAATACTCTGCACCACACATTACTTTTGCCACTCTTATATCCTGTCTATTCTCCTTACAGTGACATAGTCTATTAAATGGCATTGTTTGCAGCAAAAATATATCCACAATGTTTTATTACATTTAGATAAATAAAAGGCAGTGCTAGTAATAAGTCATGAGATGCACAAATTTTTAGAAGTAAATGACCTTTACTGCTGTTATTTTTAACCCCATTCCTCCCAAGGACTCCCTGCCATGTCCGATGGTCAGTGCCTACTCTTGCATTAAAGGCACTCAGAATTATAAGCTTGTTCTCTTTCAGCACATTTTTATGAGGGTCTCCAGTTCTTCACAAAATTTTCCTTTGAACATATCAGGATTTGTCATGGAGAAAGTATACACACTTATGATGTAATGGTATAGTACTTTCCCGCAAGTGGCAATTGCGTTGCCATGAATCTGTCACTCACTTTTTTTGGGAGATGTACAATCTTGTTGACTGAATTAGTTGTGATTACACAATTTATACCCACTTTACATGGCCTTATCATAGCTCCTCCTCACTTTTCATCATATTTTTGCTTGTTTTGAACAATAGGGGATCCCTGCCCACTGTGGTAAGCAAGCCAGGGTTAGGTTAGGTAAAGCAGACAGTTTTTAAAAGCATCTTTTCTAGGTCCTTTGAACATATCAGGATTTGTCATGGAGAAAGTATACACACTTATGATGTAATGGTATAGTACTTTCCCGCAAGTGGCAATTGCGTTGCCATGAATCTGTCACTCACTTTTTTTGGGAGATGTACAATCTTGTTGACTGAATTAGTTGTGATTACACAATTTATACCCACTTTACATGGCCTTATCATGGCTCCTCCTCACTTTTCATCATATTTTTGCTTGTTTTGAACAATAGGGGATCCCTGCCCACTGTGGTAAGCAAGCCAGGGTTAGGTTAGGTAAAGCAGACAGTTTTTAAAAGCATCTTTTCTAGACCATTCTTTAATCCCAGAGATGAGTACTGTGGTCCTTCAAATACTCAAGATACTGCAGAATTCTATTACTGCTCCAGCCCAATGAGAAGACAACCCTATCATCTGAGCCATCTCTGCAGAGAATCAGGACTCCAGATCCCAGTGTATCCACACCTGCTGTTTTATCACTTGCTTATAAACACAGGACTTCAAGGTAGGTAAAAATGGCCAAATAATATCGGTGATATGTTTTAGTTTGTACATAAAGTGGATTTTAAGTGAAGCAGTGTTGTACAAAGTTGTCAGGCTCATTCTTTCATCCAGACTCATCAGAATCCAGTGGCAACCTGGCATCTTTGATACCTAATCAAGCACCTGCTCCACAACACCTGATTTTTTTCCACCTTCATGGCCTGAAGAACAAGTTGTTCATAACCACACATTCTGCCAAGTGAAGTCGTCACATGGCTGGGCCTGTGAAATACCCCTTATTCACCAACATGTTTGAGGCCGATTAGTTACTTTCAATCTCATGAAAGTAAAACAAGTAATTAGTGTTTGTGGATATTCATACATCTTAATGTAAAAAATGCATAACTTTTCAACTCACAGACAAATCTAGAAGTTCTGGTGATCTGGGATAGGAACTTCCATTGTTGGGAAGAGCCAAGATCTCTGACAATAACATTTCATATGGTGGCAAAATTGCTCTTAAAAAAAGGCAGAGATATTAAAATCAAGGTATGGTATGGAGGCCTCAGGATTGGCCACTCCTACGGTAGCACATACTCACATGCAAATATGCATGCACAGGAATATCTGGTGCATGTATATTTAAAAAGACATAAAAAACCCAACTCATTTCCATTTGAGAAGATTCATCAGTGTTAAAATAGATAATTATAATTTGGGACTCTACTCCTAGAAGAGTAACCACTCTGGAGGCCTCCATATCTCTCCATGACTCTGATGTTCCTCTCTTTTCTTTACCAGAGTCATTCTGGCACCACAAGAAACCCTACTCCCTATATTTTAGGCTCTTTCTATAGATAAACCACCAATATAACACCAGAGTTTTAGACCACAGAAATCACTGAATATGAATCGTTTGAACAAATTCTACAACTCGGGGAAAAAAAAAAAAAAGCAACACAGCTAGATATCAGGCACATCTAAAAAAGAAAAATGCTAGAAATCATTGGGACTAGAATTCAATACCTCATGTTTGAAGCAGAGTCTTCTGGAACTGAAGAAACCACTGGAACAGCAGGTAATTTTGCATTAGATGATCCACTACCTATAAAAGAATTATACAATGACCATTAATTATTTTTGAGAATTAACTATTTTAAAGATTCCCTTCATATTGAGGTAGAAAGGCACTGTAATACATTTTGAGTGTTTAATCATATGAATAATACTAAGCCCCAACCACTCTTCTCAATCTTCAAAAAAACTAATCAACCCACCAACTCCTCCATCTTCCTTGAGAGACAGGATGACATTAAGATTATGGGCTTGACCGAGAATCAGGAAGGTCAGAGTTGAAATATTTTCTATATGAAACTTACTAGTTATGTAACAACAAGATAGTTACAGTATCCCATGCAATTATTATATGAATATTAGAAGCATCATATATATGAAGAAAGATTGTTGTGAGGATAAAATTAATTTACTCATTCAAATATCTTAGAAATTTTAATATGGATACTCTGATGAATCAGTGATCTTGTCTTCTCTGGGTAATTCTTATTCATAGCTTCCTATAAATCTTCCACAAGGGCCCCCTTAAATGCTAGGGCCTTCTGTTGGATCTCCAGACAGCATACAGATATTAACTGAACACACAAGTAATCTATCCATTATTCCTCATTCAAGCTAAGTCACTGGCTCATCTTTTTTTTTTTTTTTTTTTTTTTTAAACCAGTCTGCTTTTCCTATGAAAATTGATTTGGTTGTGGCTCTTAAGGTTGCAATTTGCTTATAAATTTCTACACCATCTTTTATGTTACACTAATTTTATTTCTGGGAAAAGTGTTTTTCATAATTCACAAAAAGAACTGAAGGAATCGCATTGGGGAGACAGACAGACGGACAGACACAGACACACACACAGACACACACACAAACTTTTCTTAAAGGAAGAAAGCTGTTTGAGGTTATTTATGCTGACCATCCAGACTGAAATATTCAGTTGGGTGTACAACTGATAAAACTTGTTTATTAGTACATGTATCTCAAACAAATACAGAAAATGAACAATGAGGTAGACCTGGAGTGATAAAGGGGAAATGTAGCAGGTAGGTTTGAAATTTTAAGCATCATAAAAATATTAGATATTCTATAAGGTTTAAGAAATGTGGGACATCTTTTGTCACATCAGCTTTTAATAGTCCAATAAAGCACTGACAAGAAGCAGATATACTTTAAAAAAAAAAAAAAGGATAAAAATGCAAGTTTTATTAAAATGAGATTAAATATTAAGCCTCAATCTTACTCATCTATCACCAATTATCACCTGAAAAAAAATTCCCAAATTATCCTTATTATTGCATTTATAAAATGCTAAACATTCAAATCTCCTGCTACAGATCCACTATTTCTCAGTATATACTGGACCACTTTTTCCAAATTTAATATTCTCTTTTGACCAATCATTTATTCTCTTACATAATATATAATTGTTCTTTTTATGACTGATTTCTCTACCATTTCTATGTCAATTCATGGTTCCTATCTTCAAACCATTACATGAACCATTCTTTGAATTCATTCTCCTTAATCATTTCAGAAATAAAAAGAAACATTTGTCAGTGTTTATCAAGTACAAGGCAATACTATTATAAAGAAAAAACAACAAACAAAATGAAACAGTCACTGCGCTCAAGAAAGAGGAACAGTAACATCAATAAAATATATCTTTTAAAAGTATAGCAAAAATAAGCAAGCACTGGGGGAAAGCACACAATAAAGAGCTATTAGAAAGAGGGCACAGAAAATACTGTGACTTGCTTTTTATAAAATTATTACCTTTACTGAAGCTATCTTATATTTTACATGCTTATTTGAAATAAGATAGAAGAAAGGTAAGTATAAAGTAAAATCCTAAAAGGAAAAGATAGAGCTAAATATCAATAAGTGGTCTTTCATTTATGAAAAGAAAATAAGTGATATCAAAGGATAATAGACTCATACAGACATAAGCTACGTCTATAGAGTAAATAAATCTCTATATATCATCTAAGTACAATTCCTATTTCCCTCCCTAACTTCCACCATGACCTTTTAAGAGCCAGAAATGGAGTGACCTAGTCAAGGCCAGCCCTCCAGCTCTTCATCCCTCTCCTCTCCAGGCCTTCATAACCTACTCCAGTTTTCAGTTTTCTTTCTTTTATTTGTTCATCTTTTCCCATATTCCTTCTGCTTGTACTGTGTTACCAGTGATGTTTGGCTATAGCAAATAAGAAAGAAAGTAAGCTAGAACGCAAGTCCAACTCTCTTTTCTCCAAATTCAGCTGCTACTTCTCAAGACATGAAATAGATACAGTTCAAGTGGAATGAATATAAAGGCATGCAAACAAGAATATAATGTAGGCAAAGGATATTGCAAAAATCTATTCAAAAAATTATGCAGTTATCAAAAATAACAAAACTGCATTCACAGAATCTATAAGAGAAAGACATAAATACATTTTTCAGGTAATGATAGGAAGAAGAGCTGGGAAAAGGTAAAGAAATGAAAATATTTATGCTAGAAATACACAATAATACCACAAGGAAACAAGAGGTCTTGGAACTCCTCCAGAAGAAAGGGCTTTGTTTAAAAAAAAAAAAAAAAAAAAAAAGTCCAAAAAATTGTGGAGGGGGGAGGAGGAAAGAAGAAGGGGAGGAAGAGAGGAAGGAAGAAAAGTAGAGGGGAAAGAGGGGAAGGGTAGGTAAAACAAAGACAAATGACAAATAAAAACATGAGACTATTATAAATAAAAGCCTTAGCCTTAGAATAAAAAAAATACAGAAAATAGAAAATTAGCCTAGGAGATGGGGTGTCCCTATCACAGCTTTGGGGGTGTGATCTTGTCTAAGTTATAGTATCAGAAATTTCATTTATAAAATGAAAGTATCAAAAACTCAAGAAATCCCTTCCAGTTCAAAATTATCTGAATCTAAAGAATGTATAAGAGAAAGAGAAAGAAAAGTTCTCTCCCTCTTCAAATTACAACATGTGTTTATTTGCAAATATGATCTATCATCTTCAGTATAATATGAGCTCCTAGAGGACAAAGAATAATGTGTTTTTATCTTTCTGTCCTAGAATTATTTTTGTACCTAGTATTTTCCTTTGCAAAGTAATAAATAATTGTTGAACTGAAGTTCACAAGAAAACTTTAAAGAATAAATAATTCACAAAAATGTGACTAAAGCAAAATGTAAATAGTGACATGAAATACAAATTGCCTAAGAATGCAAGAAAATAGTTGAAAATCCTACATGTTTTCCCATAAAATAGTCAATAAGCATATATTAAGTACCTACTATGTGAGGATTCTAAGAAAGGCAAAAGACAGACCTTAGACTAACAGGAGAGAGAACATAAAACCAATAAATACAAACATGCTATATGCAGGATAAATCGCAGATAATCAATAAAGTGAAAACACTAGGATTAAGGTGGGTTGGGAAAGACTTGATGTACAAGACCAGATCTTAACTAGAAATTTTAGGAAGTCAGGAAAACCAGGAGGCAAAAGTAAAGAGGAAGAGAATTCCAGATAAAGGGGACCACCAGTGAAAACACCATGTGACAGAATTATACTTCCCTCTTCTCTACAAATAGAAGAGGACTGGAGAGGAGTAATCATAAAGGAATGATGAAGTTTATATGTTAAAAGAACTGAAAATAGCCAAGGATCCTCCATACAAGAGCCGTGGGAATAGCAATGTCAATCAGACTATAGTCCGTACTTATAGTTCTGGCCCCATGATTATGAAAAGAGAAACAATCATTGTGGAAATCCTCTTTACCACAAACACCAGCTGCTGATCAACTGCCCCTGAGAGTATTTGTAAACTAAAGAGTCCTAGGAGTGGCAATAACCCGCAAACTACTATGCTAGATATCATTCAGGGAAGCAACTGCCATTGAAAAAAGTCAGCCATTCCCACCAGGTGTAATTCATTGCCAATTGGGAAACAGGCAAACCAGTCTAGGTTAAGCAGTAAGGGCACCCTGAAAGACAAAAGATAAAATTTCCAATGAAATAAACCACCACCACCATCCCTCAAACTAAAATGGAGGTAGCTCAAGTTTTAAGCCCCAGTAACTTTTTGAAGCCTACACCATTTTTTGGAAAAAAAAAAAAAAAAAAAAAAAAGTCACTATAAAGAAGGTACTCGCCTTCTTGATACTATAAATATCAACTGCTGACCAACTAGCACCAACCAACCAAGGTAAGCCCACAAACCCTGGAAGTGAGAGCCTCTTCCAGACTATCCATGTTGCTTCCAACTAGGAAGCAACTCTGGTCAAAAAGAAGCCTGGCAATTGCATCTATCTGCTGCAGCTAAATCTACTGAAAACCCAAGGGGACAAAAGATCTCATCACCAAAGTCCTTTATATGATTCCACCAAATTGTTCAACACTGATATGAATATATCAGTGGAAAATTACATTAAAGAAAATACATTACCATCTGTTGTGCTGCTGGACTCTAAGGACCATAGGATCTTTCTATTTTACTCATACCTGAAACCCTCTATATATGTTATCTCCTTTACTACAAAACCAGTTCCTTGAAAGCAGATATTATCATTACTTTTCTACTAATATCCATAGTGCTTTAGACATAGTAAGCATATTATGAATGTTTTTTTCTTTTTACACATTCATTTGGGAAAAGATTAAGGAAAACCTAGAGGAAAAACAATGAAAAGGGGATTGAATTATGTTTATATTAAATTGATATATAAATAATTGAATGCTATAGAAAATTTTTGGTTTTCAGTTTAATAAGAAGAAAACATAAATGTAGAGGGACATGGAAAACCTGCAAAGTATTAAGAAGACTGTGACTTGAATCCTTAAAAGTATGTCAGAAAAGGAAAAGGTGAAGAAATTGGAAAAGCCAATTACATGATAAAATTTCAAAAGTACAGCACAATACTTGGTGTAGAAAAGCTTATTGGGCTCAACATTTTCAATTAATAAATAAAATATGTAAACCAACAGTGTTCATAAAAATTTGACTGAAATCAAAAGTTTTTTTTCAAAGCAACAAAATAATCATCTTCGATTAACCGAAGGCTTGTTATATAGCTAAGATATTTGACTCTTCTGAGTACTTATCTATACAAACGAAAAAGGCAAGAAATGGAATAAAGTAAGGGCAATTTTGGTTGAACTAAAAAAAAAACTTTTTAATATTTAGAGCAGTCAAAAATGAATTAGTTTGTCATATGAGACAGTTAGCTTTTCTATCTTTAGAAGCGTTCAAGCAAAAACTCAATTATATAACACGAGACTATTTCTGCAGGTCAAAGAGAATGAATTAAAGTATGCAGTCTCTTGCAACCAAAATTATTCTAATAATGGCAAAGCATACAATACTTGCAATTATAATACTGGGCAATTAGATGGCACAGTAAATAGAATGTCACAAAGTCCTGAGGTCAGACACTTTCTAGCTATGTGCTATGTCTTTCTAGATACTTTCTAGCTATGGGCAAGTCACTTAACCCTGCTTTCTTCTGTTCCAAATTTGTAAATGAATTGAAGAAGGAAAGGGCAAAAAACACAAAATGAACCATCAGACATGGCTGAAACAAGAGAACAACATGTGACTTGAATATCCTAGATCAAGGCAGACTACTCCAATATTCAAGGTAATCTTCTGGAACTGCTTCTCTTATATCTTGATAATATAAAGATATAAAGACCCCTCGTTGTTTGAGAAATCTTCATGCAAGTCGGGGTATGCAGGAGTATAAAATAGATACATAAATCAAAAATTTATTACTAACAAATCATAATTTTGTGATTCTTTGCTCTAAACTGTTGATCATATGATTTTTCATGGGAATTCAAATATCTCTATGTAGAGAGAACCCACTACATGTGCAAACAGGTAAATTACTCAACCTACTTAGGACTTAGTTTATCATCTGTATAAAGAGAGAGTACAGAATGTAGTACTACTTCATCTCCATCTTAAAAAAATCCCTGATGAAAAGGGATAGAAAAGATCACAAAAGATAAACTAAGTAATTTTAATTGCATAAAATGTTAAAGGTTTTGTATAAACAAAATTGATGTGCAGACAATGGAAGAAAAGTCTTTGAGGGGAACTTCTGTGATAAGATATATAGGAATTTAGTAAAATTTATAGTACAACAAAAATTTTAATTAATAAATAAAATATTGTACAACAAAAATTTTAATTAATAAATAAAATATGTAAACCGATAGTGTTCATAAAAAGTTTGCCAGTCAATAAACACTTATTATTCAATTATTAGTAATAAATAAATATTTTCTATATGCCAGAGATGAGGGCTATGAAGAAAGGCAAAAGAGAATCCTGTTCTAAAGGAGTTCACAGGGGTATTAACAGAGAGAGACAACATGCAAACAACTACTCATGAAAAAGCTATATATAAGTTACAATCAACAGATTAAAAAAACAAAGCTATAATCATACAAAACTGTACCCATAAGAAAAAATGTTCCTAAACATTAATAATTAAAGAACTGGCAGTGAAATATGTTGCCTATCTTTTTTTTTCTTTTTTTTTCCTTATAGCTTTTTATTTACAAGTTATATGCATGGGTAATTTTACAGCACTGACAATTGCCAAACCTTCTGTTCCAATTTTTCCCTTCCTTCCCCCCACCAGCTCCCCCATATGGTAGGTTGACCAAGACATGTTAAATATGTTAAATAAATTAAATACAATATAACCATACATGTCCAAAAAGTTATTTTGCTGTACAAAAAGAGTCGGACTTTGAAATAGTGTACAATTAGCCTGTGAAGGAAATCAAAAATGCAAGCGGACAAAAATAGAGGGATTGAGAATTCTATGTAGTGGTTCATAGTCATCTCCCAGAGTTCTTTCACTGCGTGTAACTGGTTCAGTTCATTACTGCTCTACTGGAACTGATTTGGTTCATCTCATTGTTGGAGAGAGCCACTTCCATCAGAATTGATCATCATATAGTATTGTTGTTCAAGTATATAATGATCTCCTGGTCCTGCACATTTCACTCAGCATTAGTTCATGTAAGTCTCTCCAAGCTTTTCTGAAATCATCCTGTTGGTTATTTTTTACCAAACAATAATATTCCATAATACTCATATACCACAATTTATTCAGCCATTTTCCAACTGATGGGCATCCACCCAGTTTGCAGCTTCTGACCACTACAAACAGGGCTGCCACAAACATTCTTCCACATACAGGTCCCTTTCCCTTCTTTAAGATCCCTTTGGGATATAAGCCCAGTAGTAACACTGCTGGATCAAAGGGTATGCACAGTTTGATAACTTTTTGAGCATAGTTCAAATAGCTCTTCAGAATGGCTGGATGTGTTCACAATTCCACCATCAGTGTCCCAGTTTTCCCACATCCCTTCCAACATTCCACATTATCTTTCCCTGTCATTCTAGACAATCTGACAGGTGTGTAGTGGTATCTCAAAGTTGTCTTAATTTGCATTTCTCTAATTAATAATGACTTAGAGCAACTTTTCATATGGTTGCCTATCTTTTGACAGAGACATGAACTCAAGATTAAGAATAAAATGCACATTTGTTAAACTGGGACATGTAAGAATGTATTTTGCTTATCTATGCATATTTATTAAACAGTTTTGGCTTTTTTGTTCTCCATATGGGGGAAGGAAAAGAGAAAAAATGCTTATTAATTATATTTTAATTTAAAGATAATTTTAAAAATTACAATGTATTACATCATATATATTTTGCACTTATGTGTCTGTTTACATGTCGTTACCCTTATATTAAAAGGTGATTTCAATGAAGCCAAGAACTATGTCACTACATCTTTTTAACCCTAGTGCCTTGCAAGTTGTTGCCATATAAAAAATGGTGAATTACTGAACAAAATATGTGTATATGTATGTACATACAGCTTAAAATGTCACTGTCTTTTGGGACACCTTGTATAGACATAGTAATACTATATCCAATTACATATATATATATATATATATATATATATGTGTGTGTGTGTGTGTGTGTGTGAAACCTCTGTCTATCTGCGTATATGAGAGATTGGGAGAGGAAAATTGACGCTTGTTCTTTTTTTTTTTTTTTGAAGAGAACAAAGAACATCACAGGGTGAGGTCATGCCTTGTGCATGAATCAGATTTCAGTGAGCCAGAGATGCCCACCTTCTCCACTAGAGGCACTGGTTTTCAGCACATCAGGACATCCCCTGCATGAAGAGGGGCCTTGGCATCTTCAATATGTGACCAAATACCAAGCACGCCAAGGGGCCTGTTCTACTGGAACAAGCTGCTTTCATCGGCCAACTCTGCTGGGAGAAGTCTTCTCGTGGTTGGGGGAGGACTCTGAGGGTCGGAGCTTGACTGTGGAAACAATTTTCCCAGCATGTAACCACTGTGCATGCTACAGCTTCTTTGGAAGATGACTCTTTGGAGTCACACGTGAAATATACAAAGCATCCCAAAACTCTGAGTGCAGTTTTAAAATTTAATAGTTTATGGTCTAGAAGATTATGGCCTAGAGTGATGCTTAATATGGACTAAAAATACAATAGGACATGGGGCAAGAGCTTTGAGAGTGAAGTTAAGAGTTGCTGTTGCTATTCATCCTTCATTTTGAAAGAAAATAAATGACATGATGAGATTGGGGTGAAGATACAACGTGTGTCGTTGCAGCTAAAAGCCTAAATGTCCAATACTTTATCCTGCCAGGTGAGCTTCAAAATCTTCCTAAGAAAATTTAAATGGAAGTGGTTCCTGGCATGGTGATGAGAAATTGCCCAGGACATGAGGACAAAAGATTCCAGAGTGAAGGTAAGAATATATTAAGCTTTAATAGCTTAACATACTTCACTAATAAATTAAAAAAAAAACAAAAAACTTCCCTAATAGTTTTGTTACACCCTGTATAGGAATATCCTCTTGTAATGCCGGAGAACCTAAGGCATGATAGAAATTAGAGAACAATTTAATATTTTATATGAAAGGGAGAGATTTACTGGGACCAAATGGATCCATGGTTTGGTCCCAAGGCTGAATGAGACTATCATCTCCAAGAATCCAGCAGTGAATGCCGGATACAAGATTCTTTTATAGGGTAACAAGAACAGTGACATAATGGGGGAGGTACCTGGGATGGGAATGATCTAATGCAGGGATGCACCTAGGATGAGGATGACATAATGGAGGCAGGCACCTAGGATAACATAATGGAGGGAGGTACTGGAGAGGCTCCTGATATGCTAATGATGTCTAAGATATAAGACCTTTATCCCATCAAACATTAAGAGGAAATGATTATAACCTGAGGCAGCAAAACTGAGTAGGACAATTAGGGAAACTGGATCAGGACATTAAAAGGGAACTGTGGTATAATACTCTGAAAACCACCATGATGTATAAGGACATAAGAAATTAACATAAAAATGCCTTCATTTTTATAAGAAAAATTTTATTCAATTTGAGACAAACTTATTAAGAACCTACTAGTTTTTAGTAACTGTAGCACCAAAAATAAATGAAAAGTATGCTCTTCCTATCCTTCAAAGAATTCATATCCTAATGAACAAAATGAAGTGAGATCTTTCAAAACAGTTGTGAAAATTGAGTAAGGCTTCATCTACTTCAGAGTGTGAGTAGGCCTGAAGGACTTTGAAGATTGAGTCAAGGGCATACTTGTCCCCTTTCTGTTATCCTCCCATGACATCAGAGTTTCACTATTTCAGTTAAATATGGTCAACTATGTACTTATTAGTCAAGTTCAATTTCTTGGGTAGTTCCTGCATTTAGAATATAAGATCCTCAGCCAATAAAGATGAGGGTCAGTGGTGGGAGGAGGTATTTGCCTTAGGGATTAAAAGTGTTGACCCTATCCCCAACTGTGCTTCCTCCCTTAGATTGTCTGCTCCAATGGTGGAACACCCTTCTCCAGACAATGTATAATAAACTTTGCTTTGCTGCTAGAGATCTTCCCAGCTTTTTTATTAAAATGGTGATCCCTCACCATTTCTGAACCACACACCAATAAGGAATTATCAAAAAGCAGAGTAAAAAAAAAAAAAAATTTAAAAGCCTGAATGATAAGGGAAGGCTTCACAGAAGAATTATCAGGACTCTGAAAATAACAAATATCCCATATTTTGGGAAAACATTCCCTTCTCATTTCTATATTAAATCTTTGTCTTCTTTCAAGGAAAATCAATTCAGTGCTACTTCTTCCTGAAATGCTTTTCTAATTCCCATGGTTTACCATTTCCCTCCCCTGCCTTTTCAATTTCTTAATTATACTTATTTGTGAATATATTGTATCCAACTTGCCAGAGAAGGTTATTTGAAAATAAGGACTTTATCTCCAGAGCCTAGCCTAGAGCACAGCTAAGAAACAAAGATAAGATAAAAACGACCCTGGTGATGGAGGCCAGTCTGCTTAAAGGAACAGAGGAATATTAAAATTCTACTTTAATAAGAATACAAACTTTTTTTAGAAGATTAAAAGGGATGAAATACAGAAAAATAAAGTAGAGCTGGATTGTGGAGGCCTCTAAATGTCTTATTGAGAAATCTATATTTTAATGTAACAGGAAGTGGTCCAAAGAAACCATTCTGGGCATAAGAATAACATAAGTTATATCTATGTATTGAGCAGATATTCACAAAAGATGATCACAATGGCTTCAATTTTCTCAAGAGAGTATGAGGTGAAAGAGAGAGGGAAGTGAATACAACATGTATTAATTTATATTCAATTCCCATAGTTTTTTTCTGGATAGACATAGCATTTTTCATCCAAAGTTTATTGGGACTGACTTGGATCATTAAACTGCTGAGAAGAATCAGGTTTCTTAAAGATTATCATCACACAATCTTGCTGTGTACAATGTTTTCCTGGTTCTGCTTGTTTCACTCATCAATACATGCTATGTTCACTTTTTTTTTTTCCTTTGCCTCCAAATCTCACTAATATGATAAAAGAAAATTCCTAGGAAAATTAGATCCTAATTGTCATAATCTAAGACAACACAAAGTCGCAAACAGGTCAAGTGATGGATTTGAAATTCTAACCTAGAATATACCTCCATATATATCATGACAATGTCTTGAACTGGAGAAAGCTGATGGACTAGGAAGGAGTAAGCGTATAGGAGACCTCAGGGAATAATAATGCTATTAGATATTATTTTTACATGAAATTATATTATTTTTTAAAAACAAAATAAAGAACTATGATAAAAAAAAAAACAACTAGCATTATCATCATCATGTCCTCCTGCTCTTCCCTGACAATTTTAACAACCCTCATCAAATGAGATCAAGAACAATATTTGATTTGTGGCAAATATTTAACTCAATTAACTAGATACAATCACTATTTTGATAATGAAAGGATTACATTTTAGTAGCACTAAACATAAATATTTTTTAAAAGTATCTGAAAACAATAAGTATAGAAAACAAAAATAGATTTCTCAACATGTTCCACCTAAAATTGTATCCAGTTTTATAGATCACTATGAATTCATAAGAAAATGCTTTAAAAGTAGGAAATGTTCATTTGAAATTTTTCTTAAAAAGAAGACAAGAATAAAATACATATACAACTTGAAATATATATTTGCTTGCTTCCCACTCAAAACATTGAAGTAGGGGGGTTTTAACACATTTTACAATTTGGCTTTTAAAAAAAAAATAACTATGCAAATTCAGTACAAAAATTAATATACTTCTAAAATAATTTAAAATCTTCAAAAATGTCAATTGATCTTCATGCAACTAAAAAAACTAGTTGAAAAATGTGCAACCTGAGTAACTAATTTTTTCCTTATCCATTCACTGATAAACAGGCTTCTTTAAACTGACAGTTTTATAGACATTCACAAGAATATAAAAGAAAATGCAAATAGATCATGTCAAGCACCCTTTCAAGGAAATCTTATTGTTTATTCAAAGCCCCCGAATGTCCAAACACATAATAGCCTTTTAAAAAAGTCATTAAAATTAATTCTAATTTCTAATTCCCAAACAATGTATCTTTATGAACATTCTATTCTAACTTCTTCTCAGAAACCATAAAGCAAGAGATGAAGTAAACATTGCTTACTCTAAAAATTGTGATACTCTATAATAACAGCAGTCCAAATGCAGAAAGAAAACCAAATAAAATGGTATTTCAAAATTTTTATTATTATGCGTCAAACAAGTAAATTTATTGTAACTATTAAAGAATAAACTGGACATAAAACAAAAAAGGGGTTTCTTTGGTTTTTTTTTTTTTCAAAAATAATATAAAAATATATTTTTCCTTAACCACAATATAGCAAAAAATAAAGTAGAACTTGGTCAACCTCCCCATGTAACCAAACATTCATTTTGGATTACTATATTTTGAAAATTAGCAGAAAGATCTATGATTTATGAGTAAATGAAACACCAACCACATGATAGAACTTAAAGACAATGTAATTAGAAGCAACTTATAGTATACACTGAAGTAGGAGACCCAATTTCAAATCTCTCTTGAGGCTCTTAACAGCAATGTGATCATGGGTAAATTAAATAAACAATTTATCAAGTGCTAATTATTTCCCAGTAATTGGGCTAGGAACTGAAGATACAAATACAAAAAGAAAAAGATCTAGCTTTCAAGGAATAAAAATTTCATCATGGAAGAAAACATTTGTATTATGTGAGTATGTGAATTTACACATAGATGTGACACAAGGTAAGTTAGGAGAAGTTATGTAGCAACTGGAGATATCAGGACAGGCTTTGTGTAGAAAGTGATACTTGAACCACTAGTACTATTTGGCATGAGCTTAAGTCATCTAAATTCTGAATTTTAGTTCCCTTATCTGTAACATGGTAATAAAAATCTAACACTAACTCCTCCACATACTATTAAGGAAAACAGTAATGATGGTGGTGGTAATAAAAGTAAGGGAAGAAGCAACTGATCTCTAATGCAGGAAGACTTGGGTTCAAGTCATATGTAATTCTTGACAACTCACTCAACTTCTCAAGAGTTTCAGGCAGATTTCTAAAACTTTAAATTTCAAAGAAGTTGCCAACTTTCAATGCAAGTGGTAATTTCCACACCTGGGACTTTCTTATTAGCAATGAAAGCATTAATCCAGTTTTTATCCCTAGTCTAAAAAAAAAAATTAGTTACCACTGGGAAGGATTCTGGAAAGAAGGCAGGATTGTTAGTAAATTCCAAGCTCTCTAGATTTTTCCCAGCAAACAAAACAAAGTTACAAATCAGGGAGAACAGACTGGTGAAAAAACAAAGAAGACTTGGGGCAGAACAGGGGAATTCTAAAGATAACTCTAGAAGACCAGAAGAAAAGCCCAGCCTTGGATCAACCAAGGTTAAATACAAACACTTCTCTGGCAACTCTCCAGAACACCAAGTGCAGACCCATGGAGCAAGCTAGGTTTAGTTGGAGCTCAACAAGAACCACAGGAACTTTCACCTCAGGGCTAGGAAATCTCAGACCTGAATCCTGAGGTTTTCTCAGTTGATTAGGACTGGAAGGCCCAGCTATGTGACAGAAAGGCGGTCCAGGATAAGAAGGAACCTGCATACTGCTGGGAATGCAGAAGCAGGGGCAGAGGGATGCTGCTGGATGTGGGCACGGGCAGAAAGGGGGGTGGAGCTCTTAGTTCGGGGGTTCAGGTCAGAGGGAAGAGCTGAAGTGAATCCAGAAGCACCATTCCCCACCCCCACTCCCATCTCAAGATTAAAAGCATTTACATTCATAGTTCTCATTTAATAAAAAATGAACTGGCAAAGAAGAAAGAACCAAACAACAGAACCTTAGGACAGGAACAGTGAAGACCAGGGTTCATCTTCAAAGGAGGACATAAAAGTTTAAAAAAAAAAAAAAAAGCCTCTACTACCCAGAAGAGTAAATGTTACATGGCTACCAGCCCAGGAAAAATGTATACAGGAACTCAGAAAAAGACTTTAAAAATCAAATTGAGGAGGGAGGGAGGGAGAAGGGAGGAAGAGAGGAAGGGAGGAAGGAAAGGAGGGAGGGAGGAAGAAGGGAGGGAGGGAGGGAGGGAGGGAGGAGGGGGAGGGAGGGAGGAGGGAGGGAGGAGAGAGAGAGAGAGAGAGAGAGAGAGAGAGAGAGAGAGAGAGAAAGAAAGAGAGAAAGAAAGAGAGAAAGAAAGAGAGAAAGAAAAGAAAGAAAGAAAGAAAGAAAGAAAGAAAGAAAGAGAGAAAGAAAGAAAGAAAGAAAGAGAGAGAGAGAAATATATATAGAGAGAAATAGAGAGAGAGAGAGAGAGAGAAAGAAAGAAAGAAAGAAAGAAAGAAAGAAAGAAAGAAAGAAAGAAAGAAAGAGAAAGAAACAAAGAGAGAAAGAGAGAGAGAAAGAGAGAAAGAGAAAGAGAGAGAAAGAAAGAGAGAAAGAAAGAGAAATGTAATGGGCTGAGGCTTGAGTTGATGCACTGAGGTCCCAAGTATGTGAGGCTAACTAGTAATTGGGCTATACTCTATTAATATACATGATTGGATAAAGAATGGTCCCTGCCCACTCTCCTTGCAAGTCCTGATGTGTTGTATAGGAAATGACGATTTTGGTGGGTGGAGGCAGTGAGAGAGACAGGAAGAGAGCTGAGAGATTGGGTCTGGGTTGAGACCTGAGCTGCTGGTTGTGTGGCTGCTGGTCCAGCTAGCTTTTGACTAGCTGACACATTGCTATCGCCGATTCTCTTCCACCTCCGATCTTTCTTCACTGAGAATAAAGACTGACGATTTTCCCCAAACCTGAATTCCTGTCTCCTGCTGATTTAAAAATACACGATCTTCACAGAGAAAGAAAGAGAGAGAGAGAAAGAAAGAAAGAGAGAAAGAAAGAAAGAGAAAAAGAGAAAAAGAAAGAGAGAAAGAAAGAGAGAAAGAAAGAAAGACCTCTCCTCAAAAAAAAAAAAAACAAGAATATTTTCTAGAAAAAAGTTAACCAACTAGAAAAGGAGTTAAAATCCGAAAGAAGAAAATAATTCTTTGAAAATTAAAATTATGCAAAGGTAATTCAGAGAAACTAAAAACAGACCAAGAAATAACAAAAAAAAACCCTTTATACTGTTGTGCCACATTTTCCTTTTAATGTCCTGAGCCAGTTTCCCTAATTCCTATTCAGTTACTCTGCCTCTTAATGTTTGATAGGATAAAGGCCTTATATCTTAGCCCTCAGGCAACAATTATTAATCCCTCTTAATTATTAAGCCCTCTTAATGTTTGATGGGATAAAGGGCTTTATCCATTTTAGGTATCATTAGAATACAAGGAGCCTCTCCAGTACCTTGATTTAAATCATTCTAGATGCCTCCCCCAATTAGGTCATCCCCATCCAGGTACCTCCCCCATTATGTCATTGTTCTTGTTATCCTATAAAAGAATCTTGTACCAACATTCACAGCTGGATTTTTGGAAACAATAGTCTCATTCAGCCCAGGGACCAAACCATGGATCCATTTGGTCCCAATAAATCTCTCCTATTTAAAAAAATTATTAAATTGTTCTCTAATCTCTATTTTGTTCAGTTTCTCTGGCATTATAATACAATAATCAAAGAAAACTGTCCTAGAGTGATAGAATACAAGGGGAAATTAGAAATAGAAAAAAATTCACTGATTATCACCTCACAAAGATCCTTTGTGTAAAACACTTAACACTTAACATTGCCAAATTTTGAAACCCTTAGATCAAAGAGAAAATTTTGCAAAAAACAAACCAATCAAAAAAAAAACATAAACAAAAACAAAAACAAAACCTCAAATATGACAGAAGTACAATTAGAATTATACAGGACTTATCAGTAGCCACAACAAAAGACCACAGGTCCTAGAATAGTATATAGCAACAATTAAAAGAATTAGGACTGCAGCCAAGAATATCATATTCAGCAAAATTATCCATAATACTGAATGAAAAAAATGGACATTCAACAAACTTACAAATTTTCAGGGCTCTGTCTCAACCATACTTGAACTAAACAGAAAATTTAGAATATAAGAGCCAAAATCAAAGATTAATTTTGAGGAAGTCAAACATGCACAACACATTTATGTGTTATGAATGAAAATATATATCAGATATATTTAAGATTGACATCAGTAATTGGGTAGCTCCAAAGAAAGATTGGGATAGCACTGAATATGATCTAAAACACAATACAATTTAGGAAAAGGTAAAAATAATAATTATATACAAATGAGGTACAGATGACCTAATACAAAGGTATCAGAAGGGGAAGGAGGGCTTGTAGTTCTGAAAACCAAGGCACATTAGAAATGGGGTAAATAGGAAACAATACATATACATACATATGCATAGACATATTTATATATATATATATATACATATACACATACATACATATATTTACATATCTATGTAAAAACCATGAAAGGTATAGTATCCTCAAAAATCTATAAAGAAATAAGGAGGGATAGAATAGAATGAGGTAGAGTATAGAAGGTTATATAGTTTAATGGCAGTGGAACAAGGTGTGCAAAGTATAGAAGAGGGAAAAAGGTGGTATAGGATTAGGTTGGGTACAGAAGGTTTGTGGGATAATATATGTAAATTAATGGCAATGAGATAAAAAGGGAAGAAAAGAGCCCAGGAGAAAATAAGGGAGGGATTCATGGGTGGGGAGAGGGAATAACAAGGCAAGTTAAGGAACAGAATTAAAGTAGAAGAGTTAGCTAGAATAGGAAATTAAAGATATATACAAC
Source organism: Sarcophilus harrisii (assembly GCF_902635505.1). Taxonomy (NCBI): domain Eukaryota; kingdom Metazoa; phylum Chordata; class Mammalia; order Dasyuromorphia; family Dasyuridae; genus Sarcophilus; species Sarcophilus harrisii. The sequence goes on from NC_045431.1 coordinate 75,584,905, forward strand.
ACTACAACAAGGATCAGGAGTAGAATTTATTAGGAAAAAAAAAAGTAGGGCTAGTCATCATTGATTTTAGACAAAGTCAAACAAAAGTCAAGAAAGAAATCTACATTACATTAGGTACATGTTTACATATGGGTAAATGCACATATATATGTGTATGTCTGAATATATGTGGTTATATATGTATGTAAGTCCATGTATATGTATATACAGAGATTAGAGACCAATTCAATAGTTTATTAAATGGAGAGAGATACTGGAACCAATGGATCCATGTTTGGTCCCAGGGCTGGACAAGACTATCATCTCAAGAGGGCAAGCTTTTTATAGGATAAAAGAACATGACATAATGGGGAACGGTACCTGGATGGGGATAACCTAATGGGTGGGAGACCCCTAAGATGACACAATGGAGGGAGGTTGTTACTGATATTCTTATGACATCTAAAATGGATAAAACTTTATCCTGTCAAACATTAAGAAAGAATGTCTATAACCTGTAATGGGCTGAGGTTTGAGTTGATACACTGAGGTCCCAAGTACATGAGGCTAAATAGTAATTGGGCTATACAATATTAATATACATGATTGGATAAAGAATGGTCCCTGCCCACTCTCTTTGCAAGTCCTGATGTGTTGTAGAGGAAATGACGATTTTGGTGGGTGGAGGCAGAGAGAGACAGGAAGAGAAGCTGGGAGAGATTGGGCCTGGGTTCGATACTCCTAGCTGCTGGTCTTGTGGCTGCTGGTGTAGCTAGCCTCTTGACTCAGCTTCACACATTGCTATCGCCGATTCCCTTCCACCTCCAATCTTTCTTCACTGAGAATAAAGAGTGAAGATTTTCCCCTAACCTGAATTCCTGACTCTGGCTGATTTTAAAATACTCCATCTTCACAATAACCTAAAGATATAAAACATTTATCTCATCAACCATTTAAGAGGGAAAGATTATAGCCAGGGTTTTGGGGCAGAGGAATTGAGACAGACCTTTATCTCATCAAACATTAAGAGGGAAAGGTTATAACCTGAGGCAGAATAACTAAATGGGACAATGGTGAAACTAGGTCAGGACATCAAAAGGTAACTGGCACAACATCTTTTTTGGGGAAAGTGAAGAAATGAAGGGGGGGGGGGGGGGGGAAATAAAGTAAAACATGTACAGCAGAGAACAAAAGAATAACCTACAAGAAAGCAAAGACGGATACTCATGATTGTAATTTCTTCCATTATTATATATACTTTCTTGACATAGAAATTTATTGTTATATATTTTGAATCCTTCCTTATGTTCTCCTGAACACATGACAATGTTTTGTTTTCTTTTTCTGTCTTTCTTTTTTTCAATTTTTTTTCTAATTTTGTCTTTTGTTTTAATAAATATTTTTAAAATAGCTACCATTTATCCAGCACTTTTGACATTTACAAAGCATATTACATATAGAATGTCATTTGATCATAACAAATTTATGAGATAAATGCTATAATCAGATGAGGAAACTGAGATTAAGAGAAATTAAATTGACTGGTCCTGAGTCACAAATAGGAAGTATAAAATGGGAAAATCCCGCCTTGGGTCTTAACAGGAACTCCAGCATTCGATATATTACAACTTCATTAGTTTCTTAACATGAAAACTCATTCCACTTCCTATTAAGAAACTGTCATCAACTTGAAACGTTTTATTTCTCTTGACTCTTATAATTTTTTAAACTATTTGCCACATTTTGCTTAATTTCCACTACTAGATTATAAGCTCCTAAAAGGAAGAGAATGTTTCTGAATTATCCCTGAATCAATAAATTAATGTCAAATAAAGTGGCAAGGATACTAATGAAAATTAGAAGTAATTTTAATTTAGTTCAACAAAAATTTAATATACATTTACTGCTGAGGATCACAGTAGAGTAAAAAATAATGAATTCTCTTTCAGAAGACTTAACAATTTCCAGATATATAACTAATAAGAGAGATAGACAGACAAGAAAGACAAGAAGGAAAATAGGACCCAAGCAAAGAGATGGCTCACATTGGAGAAAGAGAAAAAAATAAATATTTAGTTTTTCTCTCCCATTTCCAGGAGTTACAAGAATTTTGGGCTTCTCCATCATACCCTACGGCTCAAGTAGCTTCGTTACTACATTCCCCACTCCCACTTTTCAGCTTCTTTTGTGCACTATGTCCACTAAGTTGTAAGCTCCTTGGGGGTCAGGCAGTTTTTATTTGTATTTATATCACCAGCACATACCATGTGCCTGGCAAATAGAAGATACTTAATGGATTCACAAAGAAGACACAGACACAGTCACAGAAAAATATTGTCCTATAAAAGTAGCCTAATTTTTGTCCTTCTAAACCCAGAAAAGCAGAATAAGGAAAAGACAGAGGAAACTGCAAAGGGACAGAATAAGTTTTAATATAAAGAAATGTCCTACTAATTAGAACTATTCAAAAGAATAATGGTATACTCTGGAAGTTGATGGATTATACCCATTTTTGAAAAAGTATCAAGCAAAGAATATATATATATATATCTCACATAAAGTATACTATAAAAGATTCTGGGTGAGGCTTGAATAAGATGGCCTCTGAAGTCTCTTTCACCTCTATAATTATATGATAGCTGCTTTAGGTAAGAGAAGATGTAGACTAAGGGGAAGAATCAAAAAGAGAAGTAAAGAATATGACAAAAAAGGAAATGATTAAACAAGGTTTTAGAGGAAACAGAAAGGAATGGAACAAGAAAATAAGCTAAAAGAGTTAGCTTTGGCTATAAGAAAAGCCACTTCATTTGGAGGGGGATAAAGGGAAATATATATAGGGAAATAGCAAAGGGTGAGAAAAAATTGAAGTTTTAAGATATCAATTAAAGGAAGAGAAGTTCATGTCAGATACAATCAAGTATCCCAGTAAAATGAGAGTTATCAACTAAAAAAAAAGTTACAGAGGGGTTAAAGTTTGACACCTGATGAAAGGGAGGAGTAAAATTTTATACTTTGTTAATAAAAGATGAATTAAAAAATTTCATGTATACTACAAAATAAGGCAAAATATTTTAATTACTAGTGTGTTTTCACAAGATATACTTAACGTTGCTATGCAATTATATTTAATTGGGTGAATAACTAAGGAGTTATATGTAAAGGGTCACAGTCAGCAGGGAAACTCTGGGTGAGGTATAAGACCCATCAGCCCAGAGGGAATCTGCTGACAATGTCTGATCGGCTCCCCATCTCCCTTAAGGGCACTTGGCCTTCCTGAGTAGTCAGGGGGCATTGACACTTGTGTTGTGACTGAAGCAGAGTAATACCAGGTGGAAGAGTGATACCAGATGGCAAATACAATAGCAAGTTGTTCATGGGGTCCCAACATGCACAGTATATACTCAGCACAGACCCAGTGTTTTGTTACATATGAGCATGAGGGTATTAAAGGGGAAAGACCTTGTAATAAATGGACTCCATTTTTCCATCATCCTCATGAGTCCCACCTCATCACTTCTCCTCTAGGAAGGTAAATTTTAATTACCCCAGCATGAGGGTTCTAGAAAGTAATGGTATGTTTTGTCACCCCAACCTGGAGGTTTCAGAAAGCACAGTATTTTAATTATCCTGGCGTGGGGCTCTAGAAAGCAACGGTATGTTTTGTCATCCCAAATTGGGGCTTTAGAAAGCAGGACACAAAACTTGTACAAAGGCAGAATATATGCTAATTATATTTTAAATTAAAAACTTTAATGTATAAAATCACTGTCACACACATACCATGACTACTACAATAAATTACATAAGTGAAGAAATAACTTATTTAATCTCACAAATCAACAGCCTTAGAATGCAGTGAGGTAGTGCAGTAATAAAAGTGTTGAACTTCAGATTAGACTTCAGACACATAATTGCTGTATAGGACTCTGGACAAAAAGTATTCTTGTTCTGCTCACTACATTCTGAATCAGTTCATACAAATTTTCCAAGGAATCAAAGCATTCCTTTCATAAATTTTTTAAACATAACAGTATTCTATCATATTTCTATTACTACATTACTACAACATAATTTGTTTATCTCCTCAGCTCCTCAGTTTCCCATTCTTCGTTACCTCAAAAGAAGCAACATGTTTTTGAACATCCTTAAAGTTTACTTGGTTTAGGACTAATTCCCGCCTTAATATATCATTGTTCTCATTTATTTGTTCCCCTCCACTGCCAGATTGAGATATATTTCTTTTTTTTATAATATTTTAAGTATTTTATTTTTCCAAATACATGAAAAGATAGTGTTCAACAATGACTTTTGCTAAACTTGTTCCAAATCTCCGTCTTTCCCCTCCTTTCTCTTCTCCAAGACAGCAGGCAATTTGGGTTAAACATGGTGACAAATATTTCTGTACCCAACTGTACAAAACCAGATCTTCCCTCCTATGACCATTTCATTTGAAAATAAGGTTAAAATATTAGCCTCTTATCACCTTTCCTCATATACACATCTATCTGAATACCCTAACTACATAAAACTTTTTTTCTTAATCTTCTTTTTCCTTCTTCCACTAAGATAAATTCTCTTGTACCCTCTTTTCATTTTTTTTTTAAGATCAAGATATAATAGAACCACTGAATTAAATTTTCCATTTAATGAGACTCTGTGGCGCCTAATGATAATGGGGTTTTAGAATTTCCGCATGTTACAATCTAAGTAGTTTATCCATATTTGCTCTTAATGATTCACATTTACTTTTTAATATTTTGCTTGGTTCCTTTGTTTATACTTCAAAGTTTCTATATAGTTCAGATTTCTCCATCAAATTCCTGAAAGTTCATTCAAAAGTTCAGAAGGATGATAAAGTAGAATTATACTGTATTGCTGAATAAGTTATTCTTGAAGCTCTATGTCTTTGCCTTCCAGAATATTACATTTCAAGCTCTCTATTCCTTTTCAAAGGTAGCTGCTAAATCATGGATGGTCCTGACTGCCTCTTTCTTACCCGAATTTTTCTTTTTGAATACCTACAGATTTTTTTTTTCTTTGATTTAGCTACACTGTTCCTGGGAGTTTTCATTTTGGAATTTCTTTGCCCAGGGGAGAAGGTTAGACTCTTTCTATTTCTACTTTACACTTTGGTTCTAAAAGGTCTAGGCAGTTTCCTTTAAGATTTCTTGAACTATGAAGTCTAGGATTCTCTTCTTTTTTCTTTGTGGGGAAGAGAAGATTCATATTTTTCAGGTAGTTCAATAATTCATAGACATCTTCTCCTAGATCCAGTTTTCCAGGGCAACTGTTTGTGCTATGAAATATCTTAAATCTCCTTTTATTTTTCAGTGCTCTAATTTTATTATTTCTTGTTGCCTTGGGGAATTATTGGATTCTATTGGGTCCACATTAAATTTCAAGAAAAGCCTGTACTAAGCAGTTAATTCCCTGATTAATTCCCACTCCAGTTCTTTTTTTTTTTTTATAATGCTAATTCTTTTCTCGAATTATTTACTCTGTAAATTTCATTTCTTAAAAATGTTTTGAAAAAAATTTATGGTTTCAAAACTCTTTCAGAAATTGTCCTTAAATTTCTGCCTGAGATGTATTTTCCTTTGAAGTTTGTTTGTAAATGTTTTAGAGTGACTCTCTTCTAGATTTGTCTCAAACATCCATGTCACCCTAAGTTTTTATGGTGAGATTCTTTTTTTGTTTATGCATTCATCCAACACTTCCTAATATGAGAACTGATATCAGATTGGGTTCTGTAAACTTTTGGAGAGAAGGTGTGGGTTGGACATGTTGCTGCTTTCTGAATGTTATTTATTATCAGAGGTTCCCAGGTACAATCCATCCAGTTTGAGGATCTTCATGATCCCTTTTTATGAAATAGTCTGAGTGGTCTGATCCAGGCCAAAGCCTAATTTCTGTCCCCCAAACAGAAAGTTCCTGAACTGAATTTGAGATTCAGCAATAGCAAACAGTACTGCTGGACTCAGTTTCTATTAACCAGCAGTTGGGAGGGCCTGCTGAGGTTCACATTGGTAGAACTGCAGGCTCTCCTTTCATCTGAGACTCTTGCGCTGGTTCTTCCTCTACAGATTTCATTTGAGACTAGAAGTTTGACCTCATTCTACTCCAAAGGTCCAATGCATATCACTGTTTCTGACTTCTGAATTTGCTTCTCTTTGTCTTGAAAAACTTAAGGCCTATAGATAAACTTTCTTTACTCCAGAATCTCAACCTTGGGGTATAAGAGGTACTCAGGGAAGACTAGTATTTCTGTTGTTAAGATTACTGAATGCTTTACAGGGGTACAATCCACTTTTGATGACCACCTGATCCACCTAACTCTTACCTATGGCTCCAAAATTCTGTAGCATGCACAGGACCACATCTTAATAAATCATTTTGACTAAACTGGTTTGAGGGGTCTTAAACCCCATGGTGAGGTGGGGGGTGTATACCCCAGGCATGTAAAGACTTCCCTTGATGAAATGAACAGATGAGAACAACTTGTTCCAGTGGCCATGAAGGCAGATGAAGAAGGTGTTGTGGAACCCTTAGAGCTTGGTCATACATCAAAGAAACCGAGGTCATCCCCTGCATCTGGAGTCATCACCAAGCGGTCTTGACTCTGTCCTGCTACTGGACAATGATGGGTCTGAAAGAGAGTGAGGCTGACAACTTTGTGCAACTCTGCCTCACTTACATCCAACTTAAGCACAAATCAAACGACAGCAGCATTGCATTTTACCATTTCTACCTCTCTCAAAGCCCCATGGTTACAGGTGAGTGATAAAGCAGCAGGTGCTGGGGTCATAACCCTGCACAGGGGTGGTACAAGCCATAGGGCTGTCTCCTTACTGGAAGCTGCAGCCCTTGGATGTCTGAGCAGCCTATTAAGGATCACACCGCCCACCTCCATGAGTGAAGAAGGGACTAGAAAAGGTGCCCCAAAACTTATCTGCTTACTCAACCCTGGCCTGACTACCATGGCATTCAGGGATCCTGCTCTATGACTGAGACACTTAAAATGTATAAAAAGCTTCTGAAAAGCTGATTTCCTCTCACCACTTATACAAAGAATATATGTACACTTATAGATAACACAAAATCTAGTAGACCTGAAAGGAGAACAGCTCTTAATGCGAGAGAACGCAACAGGTATCACGTCCGAATAGGCCCTCAATGAAACAAAGCTGGCAAATGAAGGCCAGATTCCTGAAGTAGAAGCTGGCTACATGTTTTTTGGAGTGGCCACGGTGAAAGGGAGGGCCGTGAAGCTGGTGTAGGTTTTGCAATCAAAACTAATCTACTAACCAAGCTTACTGGCCATCCAAAAGGAGCGAATGACAGGCTCATGACAGTGCGATTGCCACTTGCAGGAAAATACCATGCCACCGTCATCAGTGCCTATGCTCCCACCATGACAAATCCCGATGAGATCAAAGAAAAATGTAATGAAGACCTGGAGACCCTTATCATCAATGTGCCAAAAAAGTACCAGTTTATAATTCTGGGCGACTTTAATGCTAGAGTGAGGCTCAAACTACCCAGACAAGGCAGGGACTCTTTGGGAAGAATGGAGTTGGAAATCGCAACAACGGTCATTTACTCTTGAAGACTTGTGTATCTCATGGCCTTCTCATCATCAACACTGTGTTCCATTTCCTAAACACAATAAAACTTCGTGGATGCACCCTCACAGCAAACACTGGAATTTACTAGACTATGTAATTGTAAGGAGAAGAGACAGGATGTGAGAGCGATCAAAGCAATATGTCACTACATATAAGCTGAGTGCAGGTCTGGCACAGACTTTTCCTCTCCAAGATGAATATTCATATTCAACAAAAGTGGAGAGCCCCAGGCCAGAGTACTAGAAGAATTAGTGTCAGCGTATTAGAGAGAATACGCTTCTCTGAGAGGGAACAGTTGTTGCTAACTTGCAAGGTGTAAGTTGAGCCAACACAGAGTTGGCAACAATGGAGGAGAAAAGGAATGGATGGCTCTCAGAGATTTGCTATACAGCACTACTTTTACTCTTCTGGGTCAGAACACTCACAAACATCAAGACTGGTTTGATGAAAATGATGGAGAAATTCGGAAGCTGCTAAGTAAAAAACAAAAACTCCATAGGGTGCACTAGCAAGATAGTTGCACCCTTATCTTTAAGAAGATAGCATTCAATTATTGTTCTGTAAGAAATGACCGGCAGGACGAATACAGAGAGGATTGGCGAGACTTACATGAACTGATGCTGAGCGAAATGAGCAGAACCAGGAGATCATTATATACCTCAACAGCGATACTGTATGAGGATGTATTCTGATGGAAGTGGATTTCTTCAACAAAGACAAGATCTAACTTAGTTTCAATTGATCAAGGATGGACAGAAGCAGCTACACCCAAAGAAAGAACACTAGGAAATGAATGTAAATTGCTTGCATTTCTGTTCTTCTTCCCAAGTTATTTATACCTTCTAAATCCAATTCTCCCTGAGCAACAAGAAAATTGTTCGGTTCTGCACACATATATTGTATCCAAGATCTACTGTAATCTATTTAACATGTATAGGACTGCTTGCCATCTTTGGGGAGAGGGTGGAGGGAGGGAGGGGAAAAATCCGAACAGAAGTGAGCGCAAGGGATAATGTTGTAAAAAATTACCCTGGCATAGGTTCTGTCAATAAAAAGTTATTTAATTAAAGAAAAAAGAAAAGAAAAGAAAAAAGAAAAAATAAATAAAAAAAAGAAAAAATAAATAGTTTAAAGGGTGATTCAAAATAAAGTTGGCAATGATTCCATTAAAAAAAAAAAAGAAGAAGATAGCATTCAATTCCATCAACAAAACAACAGAGAGATGTAAGATTCTTGGCTCAGTAAGAAGACAGATGAAATTCAGTTTTATGATGATGGTAACAATCCAAAGCATTTTGATGCACTGAAGGCTCTTTATGGGCCAAAGACCTGTGGTGCATCTCAGCTACTCTGTGTTGATGGTATCACGCTGCTTAGTGATAAGGACGTGATGACAGAGATGGGCTGAACACTTCCATAGTCTTCTCAACAGACCATCATCAATCACTGCTGAAGCTACTGATTGCTTAGCTCAAATTGAAATCAATCACTCCCTACCTGAAGTTCCAATTGAAGAAGAGGCTGCTTTCATGTGTAACGTACCAGGGCTGATTCTATTCCAACAGAGATTTAGAAGTCCATTGCTCATATAAAAGCTGACTGAAATTTTCCAGATTATATGGCAAGAGGAGGTTATGGAGTTCCAGGATACCTGGAATACCAGGATATCCTTCTTTATAAAAATTGTTCTGTGGCAATCACAGGGGGTCTCTTTCTTAGTCATTGCTGGCAAGATTCTTGCTAGAGTGCTCTTCAATAGGCTGACCCTACACCTAGACAAAGGTCATCTACCTGAGAGCCAGTGTGGGCCAGAAGGGATCGAGGAGAAATCGATATACGTTTACTGCCTGACAACTCTAGGAAAAAATTCCAGGAGCAGAACAGAGGTCTGTGGACAACAACTGTAGACCTGACAATACTGTCAGTTGTGAGGGCTTTGGTAAAATTATGCCAAAATGTGGTTGCCCAGAGAAGTTCATCAGTATGACACATCAGTTTTATGATGGCAGGCTTGCCTGGACTCTGGGCAGTGGACAGTGCTCTCAAGCTTCCCCAGTCACCAGTGGAGTGAAACGGGGCTGGGGGCTCCCATACTCTTTTTAGCATGATGTTTTCAGCCATGTTGTCAAACCCCTTCAATGAGTACAAACATGGAATCGAATCGGTCAGCTATCACACCTTGAAAAGGCTACCAGCCAAAGCCAAAGTGGGGACACTGTTGGTGCGTGATTTTCTGTTTGCAGATGACTGGGCACTCAAAACACCTTTGGAAACTGAAAAGCAACAAAGTAGATTGATTTTCTGCTGCTTGTGTTAATTCTGGTTAATGATTAACACCAAGAAAACCTCCCTCAGCCAGCACCACACTATCTATACGTGGAACCACATGGTTACAGTAAATAGTGAAGTTTTGAGTGCTGTGGGTAAGTTCTCTTACCTTGACAGTGAACTTTCCAGGAATGTCCACCTTGATAATGAGAGTGACACAAGCATTGCCAGAGCTAGCTCAGTGATTGGGAGGTTCCGAAGAAACATGTGGGAGAGGAGAGGGATTAGACTGACTACCAAACGGAAGGTCTACAGAGCCGCTGTGCTGACCTCATTGTACACCTGTGAAACCTGGACAGTGTACCAGCATCACACCAGGAAACCGAATCCATTTCTTTTGAATTGTCTTAGGGAGATTCTGAAGATCACCTGGAAGCATAAGATGCCAGACACTGAAGTCCTTTCTTGATCTGAACTGCCAAGCATTCAGACTCTACTACAGAGAGCACAAGTGCTATGGGGCTGGCCACATTGTTCCTATGTCAAATGTACACTTGCCAAAAAGCCTCTTTTATAGAAAGCCCACACAGGACAGATGCTCACATGGTGGTCAGAAAAAGCAGCACAAGGGCTTATTCAAGGTTTCCTTTAAGAACTTTGTAAGAAAATTGTATGACATGGGTGACATGGGCACAGGACTGCCCAGCACGGTGCGTCCTCATCAGTGAAGGTGCTGTGCTCTGTGAGCAAAGCTGACATGAATTAGCTCAGGAAAAAATGAGATGTGCACAGTTAGAGAGGCCACCCTGAATGTTAATAGGGACTATTTAGGTCCCATCTGTAGCAGAGTGTTCTGAGCTCATGTTGATCTGATCGGCCACAGTTGCACCCACTGCAACTCGACTCTAACATAGTGATGTCATTTTGGTCATCTGAGAACAAATGACTACTAGCAACTCCAGAATCTCACCCCTAGGTATAGGTTTCCACCTGAGTCGGTCACACATCTGTGACCAGACCTAGAAGGAAAGTGATAAATCTGTCAGCTAGCACCTAATTCCACACCCTACATAAAGTTGTGTTATCCCAATAAGAATCTCAGATTTTTTCTTTCCCTTTTGTGCAGTCTCTCCTTATACTTGAAGGCTCTATACAGTGTACTCTTGACTAAGTTCAATTCCCAGTATCCAGAAATCTGTTTTCCTATGTCCACATGGGCTGGGGGAAAAAATGATTCAAGATGTTTTTCTTAGATTTCCCTAGAAAGATTTGGTCTGATCCATTTTCTAGATCTGTTGAGTGGAAAGAGGAAAGGAAGACAGAAAATTACAATTCATTATCACTAAACTTCTTTCAACTAATCTATCATCTTGGCTTGATGTCTCAAAATTAATTGCTTCCAATAGCAATGACAGTACTTCTAGCCCATTTTAAAAGTTTTATTTATGCTTTCCTTTAATATCATTGTCATTTGCCAAAACTAATGTAATTAAAAATATTGGTTCACTGAAATTGATCAAAGGTACAAAGGCTGACAGTGTGTTGATAGATGGCATTAAAAATATATATACACACACAGACACACACAAACCCTCTAATTTCACTAGTATAGGGAAGTCTAAGAAAGAAAGTTCCTCTACCAATGAAGTTCAGTATCAATGAAAAAAAAATCTTTAAAATTAGAAGAGACAAATTGGAAAAACAAACAAAAAAGAGTAAAGAAGTAATAAAACTAAATATTCCCCCCCTCCAATATCTAGAAAACTTTTAGAGAATTTGATTAAAAAGAGGTAGAAAAATTAACAAGATGAAATAATAATAATAGCAGTAAACTGCTCTTAGATACTAGGCACTGTGCTAAATTATTTACAGTTATTATTTCATATAATCCTCAGAACAAAAATGGGAAATGGGTGCTATTATTATTATCCCCATTGTACAAGAAAATAAAGCAAATACAGGTTGACTAACTAACTTGCCCATGATCAGAGTCAGTAAGAATCTGAATCCAGATGTGAACTAAGGTTTTCCTTACTTCACTATGTAGTTGTCTCAATAATAAGGAAATAAAAAGAATTATTAGAATATACTATATGCAGTTATATGCCAATAAAAACAAGATATAACCAAAAAAGAGTCCCCAAATGAATCAATTTCAAGAAGGAAACTGAACCAGACATAAAGGATAAAGATTCCTAAAACATTTTTATGTAATCGTCTCCTTTGAAAATCTGGTGAAATGGAAGTACTTTCTTATCAGAGTAATGATTTCAAATAAATAAAATATACAGGATTACAAAAGAAAAGTCAAATTTCAGTATAAAAATATTTTTAAAAGAAGTTCATAGCTGCTAATTAAAAACTCTTGCTATCAAAAAACTATCCCCACCCCACAAAGTATCTTAGTGATCCAGATAAATTTTGAGAAAAATAATATAATGCTTTTAAGAAATAACAAACATCTAAATAAGAAAATAATTCTTAAAAATTGAGTAAGAAAGAATCCCTACCATATAGTTTCTATAAGCAAATAAGAGTCCTTATAACTAAGCCAGAAAAAAAGGAATGATTTGACAATAGGAAAATTAACATAATCATTTAAAAAAACCTAAATAATCCCAAACCTTATTGTATCAATAGATACAGCTAAATCTTTTACAAATACAAAACTGATGTATACAAAATACAATAATGAATATAGGAGGATATATTATATATATATATATATGATATCTTTTATATATAGGACCAAAAGCTAACATTACATGTGAAGAAATGTAAAAAAAAATACATCCATTTTTTAAAAATTTCATCAGAAAAATCATTGCTTCCTGAAACAATTTATTAGTAAAACTATTTCCCCACAATATTGACTATTTCGACCTTTTATCACCATTTCCAATATAATAATATGAGGTGAAACCCAAGTATTTCTTCAAATTCTGATTTCGTTAGTACTACCAATTTCTAACATTTTTTCATATCAATTGTTAGAACATTCTATTGTTGTATTTGAAAGCTGTTCATATTCATTGAAAACTCAGCTCTTGAGGAATAGCTCTTGAGTTAATTTATTTGTTTAAATTACGTACATACTTTGGATATGAGATTTTATCAGGTGTCACACAAAGAGGTTTCCCTCATACAAGACTATCTTCTTACAGGAAACGAGTGGAACTCTCTTGTAAGAAAGGTTTTTACATTTAATAATAAAAATGGTCTATTTTGTCTAGAAGTTTTCTAATACTGTTTGGTTATGATTTCTCTTTCTAATTAAAAGTCTAAATGTTGGTTCCTTTCAATATAATCTTTTGCAATTGGACAGTATTTTGTGGAAATTTCAGAATATCAAAATATAAAACTAAAAGATAAACCAAAAGAATGAATCTTCATAAGTTTTATAGATGAAACAATTAAAGCCCCGAGAAGCTAATTTGCCAGTATAATTTAATGTTGTATGAAATGTATTTATTTGTAGATATACTTTCCATTCCCTACTACTAAATAATTTTGTTGGGGTTTTTTTTCTTGACAGGGGGAGAGGTAGGTTACTATATCTTAATGATGTTTGCATTCTAAAATAGTACCTTTTCACAAAGGAGGTACTCAAATTTATGGAATTAAAATTCTCACAGAGACGAAGAATTCTTTCTTTTAACTTAAACTGCCATACTCTTATTATTTTATTTCATGCTGCATTTATTTGGATTGAATAGATTTAAGACATCAAATATGTGTTAGAAAAAAATTTCCTTAATATAGTTTATATCAAAATCATAGTCCATATTCCTCAGCTAACAAAGTCCCTTACAGTAACCTGGTTTCAGAAGACAGAAGTTTAAATTATGAAGAGTACAGTTAAAGCAATCAGAAGATCCTATTTACTCTGCTCCATAAAATGAAATTAAAGGGCAGTAAATTTAGAATAAGAGGAAAATATTTTCCTCAGCATACAGCAAACCAATGAAGTTCTAACACTTACTCTAGGAAGTCAACAGAGCACACACTATTACTAAATTATAATGAAGACAGGCCGACAGCTTTATAGCCATTAGCAGCATTTGCCTCTGGACCAATGAGAAGGAGCAGCTCATTCAGTCCTTCTCAGACAGCAAACTCACTAATAAAAGGAACACGGTCTAACTGATCTTACCTGAAATAATCAGCCAACCATGGAAAATTAGAGTTTAAAGAATTTTAAGAAGATTAAGGAGAGTGGAATTAAAAGAATTGTTACTCTTTGCAATACAACCACTCTCACTAAGTATTGAAAAAGGAACAGCAAAAACTGATTTCAGTTTACTCCTGTTAATTTAATGACAATTCAGGATTCCTCATCTAGAAATAACCACTGTGCATTTTGTTTGATTTTGCTAATCACGATTTCTGGATCAAGGTGATATCCTGAATATAAAAATTCTGGGGACAGAATAAATATTGCTTCCTGATAAAATATATGATCACTAGATCTCAATTCTGGTTTTGAAAATACAGGGGAAAAACTTTCTACATAATTTATACATATATACATATATATACATACACACACATATATACACACACACACACACACACATATATTCTACATTTTTTATGATTCTAGTTACAGTGATTTTATTTATTATAAGAAGGAAATTTATGCAATCCTTTTATTTAATATGATTTTATTTCCAGTATCTAGTTATCAATTCTTCCCCTAAAGAAAACAGTGAAAAATACATAATTTTCAATCTCATGTTTTTTTTTTAAAACAAATATAAGTTGTCAACAACCAAAAGTTTAAAACCACAAATAGCCTAAACAAAATCAGAACAAAACTAGGATATCACTTGATTTTCATCAAGCTAACAGGAGCTGCTAAAAGATACAAAAACTTATTGTTGGAGGAATTATAGGAACAAAATCATGATAATTTACTGCATGTGGAACTATCAACATTTTTGAAAAGAAATTTAAAAGTTTTGAAGAAAAGTACTAAGATGTTTATGCTTTTAACCCAGAACTCCAAGGCTAGGACTATAGCTCAAGAAAGTTATTAACAGCAAAAACTTTAAACATATGCAAAAAAAGTTCACAGAATCATTTATAATAATAAAAACACGAAGAGAATGATAATAGCTAGTGCTTTACAATTTACATGGTGCTTTGCAAATATTATCCTATAATTTATTATTCATTATGTATATAATTTATATAATTTTATATATTTATGTTATATTTTATATATTACATATATAATAATAAGATTATATAATATGTTATTTATATATACACAACAACCTTAGAAGATAAGTGTTATTGGGATCCCCATTTTCCAGACTAAGAAACTAAGACAAATAAAGAAGATACGTGATTTGTGCAGGATCTCACAGCAGTAATGTCTTGAGGCCATATTTTAACTCAGAACTCCTTAATTCCAGAACCAGTGCTCCAGATCCACTGTACTAGCTAGCAACATACCTAGCAAGTGAGGAATAGCTGAACAAATTATGAATGCAATGCAATACTACTATGCTGAATGACAATTACGAACAACTTAGAGAAATATGGAAAAATTCATAGGAAATAATGCAAAAGCAAAAGCACAATTTACACAATGAAAGCAATCATCTAAATACTGTCCACATGAAGAATCAAAAAGAATCCTGACCAAAAACAATGGCTGATATGCCATGGTTTAGGAACCCATTCAATTCTGTTCATCAGTAAGTGAACATTTGAATAAAGATATACTATATATATAAAAAAAAAAAAAAATCACATTTCTTCTGAAAATAGAAACTGAAGGAACAAAGAAATGACATAAGAGGCAAATCCCAGCAGCATGCAGCTAAGAATTTCTTTTCTTCTCTACTTTCATTTATGAAAACTGGAATAATTAGAAAAATAAAGAAACTGGGAGCTCAAAAATATATTTTTTGGTCTAAAGAATAGAAGACTATACATTACAGTAGGTATATCAATGTGTCAAATGTCTGAGTAAAATACAGAAAACAAGTGGAAAAAGCATTTTTGCCAGCAAATCACAAAACTTATCTCTAAACCAAGATTAGAAACTATCAATCAACAGTACTTAATTAATGGTTTTATAAAAGAATATCTTATAACATATTTATTAATTTTGCTTATTATTATAATCACAATAAAAAAATTAATTGTAAAATAAGTCAATTAGCACAAAGACAAAAGGAGTTACTATAATTATGAAAGAAAAATAAATGATATTGCTTCAAACACTAGTTTAATAGACAGGGGGGAAAAAATTTAACACTTAGATTGATTAGTTCTTTTTTATACTAACTCACCAGGAGATGCTCCCACCAAGTCTGAGGCCTGATTAGAATCAACTGAAGAAACAACACTAACAGCATTGGTAGGCACATTTGTAGGAACAGAAGGTGAAATAGTAGGTTTTTTTGTTGCAACAATAACACTCCTGAAAAAAAGATGAACAAGTAAGTAAAAAATACACATAACAGCTTCCCCCCAAAAAACCTTTCCTGTATTATTAAGAAATGATACCTTTACTCCATACTACAAATATGATGATAATACTAATGTAAACTAGCTGTTGCTAAAAAGTTAATTGGCAATGTTATTTAACACTGAGTCCTTTTATTTTTCCTTCTAATGTTCTTAAACAAAGAATATTTAGTCACTTGAATCTTTTAGTACTTGTAATCATAAACCATTGAAAAATGCAATATTTAAATTTACATCTTTCCAACTACTATTTACTGTAGGACCTAGATAAGATTTTATTTATGAAATTTAAAGATGGGACAGCCTTTATAATAGAGGTGAGGAAACTGAAGTTCAGAAAAAATGATTTTATCAAGCTGACCTAGGTAATAAGGTAGAATGGTATTATCTGAGCCTTTTGGCTGCAAATCTGAGATTCTTCCCACTACATAATATATTCTTTTCTTGAAATGATAAAAAAGAATGGTAATTTTTAGAAATGTAACAGAAAACATTAAAGTTTTTCTTTTATAAAAATTTCTCCTTGAATATGACAGTCATTTTTTTTTTTTAGGAGTTCCAAACAAAACCAAAATTTTTTGAAATTTCAAATAGGAAAATTTTTTTTACTAAATCTTCCAACAAAAGCTTCACCAACATTTGAACAATAAAAAGTCACTATCATAAGAATTTAATGTAGACAGAGTTCTCTAAATTCTAAAAAACCTGTCACTTGATGGTGAGTTTTAGAGTACAGTAAACCAGAAGAATCAAGATGGATGCAAAATGTAAAATTAAGGAAATACATATGATGTATTTTTAAGAGCCAGGTATTTATACCACACTAATTTTAATTACATTATAATATGTTATGTTGAATATCTAAAAGATCTTGTTAAAGCCATTTTTAATTGAAGTTTGCTCCATAAACATAAAAAAAGCTCTAGCTAATGAGGTACAGAGAACAGCTGATATATAATGCTCTCCCACAGCAGTGCTTACTTTTAATTACCTGGTGTTAACCATAATCCTAAAGTCTTCAACATTCAATTTATTTAATCACATCTTTTGTTGACAGAATAACTGTAAAATGAAAGTATTCCCGTAATACCTTTAAAATATTCAGTATTTAAAATAAAATTATGTAAATATTTAACCCTGATAATTATTTTAAAAATCTAAATCTTTTTCTCCCAAATACACTTAAACTGTTGTTGAATTTTCAGAAGCAAATCTGCAGAAGAAAAAAAAATATTCTATTTGTTTTCAGTCCTTGATACATAAGAGTGGTCACTCTATACAATCAAACTCCCTTGTGCTAGGAGACATGACTATTCAATATACTTGGAAGTAGCGGGTGTCACATCATTATAAGGGTGACTGCCAATGTTAACTATATACTAAAAAAAAAAAAAAAAATAGACCTAATAGCCACCTGAGCCCCTCCAGCCAAAGAGTATTATAAAAAGGTACTCATTTCTCCAATACTTATTTTAGTTTCTATTAAGTATATTGTTAAAAGACATAACCATTCCCGTTATTTTTTTTCCTGAAAATAAATTTTTTTTCTTTACATATTTACAAACTATGGATTAAATAGCATTTTTTCTTAAATATTCAAAGGGATTTTCATTTTTTATTATGTGAAGTTTGGACTTGACTATTGGCTGTTCCAACATCAGTACAAAGGATTTCTCTCTAATATAAATTTCTTTATGCAAAAAAAAATTTTTTAATAGCAATGGAATATAAAATTTAAATATATTCCCTCAGCATTTGTCTACTGAAGAGCCATGTCTCATAGTCAAATGTCAACTATCACATGGAATCATTTCTGGATATCCAAACTAATAAAGGGTAATGATAATGGGAAACCTAAGAGCATATCATCCCAAACCTGTATATTTGACTTGGGAAACTTGGTTTTGAAAAATAATTTGGAATTCTATACATTCAAGTCCACTTAGGTTCAGTAAGAAGGGCTAGTCTTTATAAGTGTATATAGGAACACTGGTCAAATTATTTGGCACAAATCAGTATTCGCCAGCTCAAATGAATATGGTCACTCTGGGCAATTACTAAATCCAAACCATAAAATGTAAAATCAAGAAATAGAAAAAAATTATGAAATGTTTCAGTGGAAAATGACCTGGAAAACAAATCAAAAAAGGATAATTTAAGAATTACTGGATTATCTAAAAACCATAATTAACAAAATAGGAACCTAAATAATCAAAAAAAACTACTCTAATTTCCTAGAAGCGAGAGTAAAATACAAATTGAAAGAATCTAACAATTACCACCTAAAAGAGATCCCAAAATTAAAATACCCAGGAATGCCAGACTTTCTAGGCAAAAGAGAAAGTGCTTTAAGCAGTCAGAAAGAAATCATTCAAATAGCATGGAACTATAGTCAAAAACACACAAGACATAACAGCTATACATTATAAGAACAGAGGACTTGGAATATGATATTGCAAGAGTTGAGATTATACCCAAGAATCACCTAACCACAAAATTAAGTATAATCCTTCATGGGGGGGAAGGGGGGCGAGGGGAGATATTTAATGAAATAGACTTCCAAGTATTCCTGATTAAAAGCTCAGAGCTAAATTTCACTTTTAAATAAAAGACTCAGGTGAAAAAGAGTAAAAGAGTAAAAAAATCATAAAGGACTCAATAAAGTTGAAAAGTTTAAATTCCTTAAAAAAAAAAAAATGACTCGTTTAACTTGTAAGAACTTTATCATTATGATGGTACTTAGAAGGATTCTACATAGAGTGAAGTGAGTGAATTATGTTGAAATTATGTTTAAAGAAATGGATGGGTGAGAAAGAATGACACTTTAAAAGAAGAAAGCAAAACAAGAATGAGAAAAATTATCTCATGTAAGAGACACAGCAGGAAGAGTATTTGCTGTGGAGAAGAAAATGGAGAGAGGGTAGAAGGGCAACACTTGAACCTCATTCATCTCTAAATTGGTTCAAAGACTGAAGAGTATATCAATATACTTGTATATCAATAAACTGGGTATAGAAAGATATATTAAGAAACAGGAAAGTAGGAGGGAAGAGGGAAAACAAAAATGAGGGATATAGAAGAGAGAGAGGATAAAAGAATACTAATCAAAAGCAAACAAACTTTAGAGGAAAAATAAGATAAAAAGGGAGAAAGACATACAGAAGAAATAGGAGGTAGGGAAATATATATAACTGTGAATATAAATGGTATGAAGTCACTTGTAAAACTGAAGCAGATAAATGGATTAGAAAACAGAATCCAACGATACATTGTTTACACACACACTTTTGGCAGTTACTAAATCCAAACAATTCATCTTCCCTGGAAAAATATGTTCTGGACAGGTGAAAAGAGCAAGTGTCCCCAAAGGGAACATGCCAAAAACTGCAAGTGTTTCCAAGACCAAGGGTCCCCAATCAAAGGAAGTATGCTTGAGCATAGAGCTCACCAAGTGTAGCTCGATGAAGATTTAACAAGCTTTCCTGGAAGCTCCCAAGTATTCTAGCTATAGGATTAAAAAAGAAAAAAAAAAGGGGGGGGGGGAGGGGAGAAGGGTGGAACAAAGGAAAAGAAAAAAGGCCTTACCTTGAAACGAAGGAAGTAAAACTAAAAGGAAAAGCAACAGGCTCAACATCTTCTCTGGGGTTCCTTTTAAATTCCTTAATTTTATAAACGTGCCAGTTTTCTTTAAACCATAAGAACAAAGTCATTAGCCTTCTAATTGGTTAGATTATAGAGTACCTAAAGAAATGAGCTTAGTTTTGCAGAGGATTTGCAAAGGCTTTGATTAGTAAGACTTGCTATTTGAGATAAAATCTCTTGGGACTATAACTGATTGGCTTGGATTTTTTTTTTTAAACTTTGGATTCCAGATGTAATTTTCTGACTGATTAGTAAAGTGGGATTCTTCTAGCTTAGTTCCCTGGGTTTACCATCCTGGCTATGGTTAGTTGTCCACTGTGACTCTTACCTGAAGTCAAATAAAGTAAATTTTTTTTTATCCCACCATAATCATGTCCCTGCTTTTTCCTCTTAAGAAAAATTTCTGGACTCAAAGCAAACAGTCAATAGAAGAGATGAGTATAACACTACTATGTAAGATATTGCTGTTTTTGATTTGAAAATGTGTAGTCTAAATCTTTATCAACTAGGTAAATGAGTATTTGACCTAACCAGATATCTACCTATTATAAGACATTTCAAGTTTAATCTGGAAAAATCTTAAATTCTTAAGTATAACTGGAATAAAACCTTTTACTCATGTTTCCATGCCAAATGGAAACCTGCTCAACCCACCATTCTCTCCACCCAATGCCTAAACACTTTGGTATACATACTCTTGGCCATCTTTATATTACTTTATATTATTTATATTACTTTATATTACTACTACTACTGATGCCTATCCCCCTTTCTCATTATATGTGTCTCCTCTAGACTCTAGCTAATCTTCAATTGATGGTCAACACTGGCCTGAGAAAAAGCACCCACTGGATGCTGCATTGACCTCTAGGTGATCTAATCACCCCTTCAAGTGGGACCCCAACTCTGTGCCCAATCTCAGCAGGAATTAGTTTCAAAAGGTGATAACTTATCCTTCACATCAAAAAATTTTGAGTCTCACTAGTTTAAGGGGGAAAATGATGAGTTCCTGGGAAGCTACGTGGATGTTAACAGGAATTTATGATGTTATAACTCCCAAGATTACATTTCCCCTATTAAAGTCCTTGTTACCTTCTTGTTAGGATTAACACAATATCGTGTACACTTGCCTCATGGCATCTTCTTCTTAATGGCATTTTCCTCCTGGGTTACTTATTGCTATGGAATTTGTCTCCGTTCCCCCCCCCCCCCTTAACTGTTAAAAGACCTTTTTTTTGCTAACAACTGTTATGTATTTAGCCCATTTTTAGCAGTTTAATAAAATCTTTGCCCCCTGATTTGGAGATTTATGCCAACAAATTCTTTTGGGACAAAAGACACTGGCTTGTAACTCCAATATCCTTTTGAGGTCTTATCCCAAACCCCATAATTTTGGTGAGTAATCTCTATACTTTGATGGTCTGGTATGAGAAGAGTCTGACATATACTTAGAGAACACCAGAGGATCAAGTAAAAAATACTAAGGTGGCTAGGTTGTGCAGTGGATAGAGCACTGAGTTCAAATCTCAATTCAGATACTTAACACTTTCTAGTTGTGTGAACCAGAGCAAGTCACTTAACCCCAATTGCCTCAAAAAAAAAAAAAAAACACTAATGGAAACAATTAACAACTTTCACAAAGTTGCAGAATATAAAATAAGCCTACATAAATCATCAGCATTTCTATCTAGTACAGCTAAATTCAGTAGGAACAGACAAAAAGAGAATTTTTTTTAAAAATAACTGGACACAAAATACAATCCTAGAGAGTCTGTCTACCAAGATCCACTAAGTAACTACATGAATACAACTGACCAAGCAAGGGAAGTAAAATGGATAATTTTGATTACATGAAATTAAAAAATTTTGCATAAACAAAGCTAAAACAGCCAAAATTAGAAAGCTAACAGGAAACTGGGAGAAAAAAATTACACCAAGTTTCTCTAATAAAGACCTCATATCTCAAAAATATAAGGAACTGAGTCTAATTTATAAAAATATAACCAATTGCACAATTTATAAAAGATCAAAAGCAGGTGGTTTTCAGAACAAATAAACTATCAAGAGACACATTAAAAATGCTACAAATGACAATGATTAGAGAAACACATAAAACATTGCCATACTACTTCACACCTATCAGATTGGCTAATATGACAGAAAAGGAAAAGGACAAATGTTCAAGGGGATGTGGGAAAAATGGGACACTAAAATATTGTTGGTGGGAACTAGTCCAACCATTCTGGAGAACAACCTGGAACTATGCTCAAAGAGTTATCAAAGTGTGCATAAACTGAACAAAGAGTATCCCTACTAGTTCTGATTCCTAAAGAGATCAAAGAAAAGGGGAAAAGCCTCTATTTGTACACAATTGCTTATAGCAGCTTTTTGTTTTTTGTGGTGCCAAAAAATGAGCAATTAAGGGTATGCCCATTAGCAACATGACTTCAGAAAAACCTGGGAAAACATACATGAACTTGTGCAAAATGAAGTGAGCACAACTGGAAGAACATAATGCACAATAATAGCAATATTATGAAGATAACCAACTGTAAAAGACTTAGCCTCTCTGATCCCAGACAATTCTTTTAGGAAACATGTGGAAAATGCCATCCACATCCAGAGAGAGAAATGATGAGCTATGAGTGCAGACTAAAGTGTATTTCTTTTACTTTATTTTGCTTGTTTGTGTGTGTCTCTGTGTCTTGTAGCATGGTTAATATGTAGATAACCTTTGTATGATTTCACATGTCTCATAGATATATTGCTTGCCTCCTCAAAGGAGAAGGAAGGAGAAAAAGAAGGATAGAATTGGGAACTCAAATTTTTTTAATGAATGCCAAAAAAAATTTTAAATTTAATTGGAAAATATTTAATGGAATAAATAAAACATCTTTTGCAAAGAAAAAGATATTTAAGATAGTCCAAGCACTAAGAATATAAATGTTAAGTACAAAGATAAAATTTTTCCTCAAGGAGCTTAAATTCTACTAAAATATGAATTCTTAAGTTTTTGGTGTTATGAACCTTTCTGACAATCTAGTGAAATCTATGGACCTCCTCTCAGAATAACATTTTTAAATGTATAAAATAAAGCACATAAGTCTACAAAGGCAACTGATTGTAATGAAATAAAATTATGAAAGTAATGAAAAAAAAGTTCATGGGATTCAGGTAAAGAATCTCTGCAGCAGAGGGAGACAACACATAACAGAGTAAGTGGTGCATTTTGGACTAGAAAACCATAGTAACTGTACTTAGCCATTATTAGACAACAACAACAGGGTTACCAGCAAGGCTAGGGAGAAGATGAACTGTGAGACGGCAACAAAGTGAAGCATACCTAAAAGAGTGAGCTTGCTGAGACAGTTGGCAGTCACCAGTCAGAGAAGTCAGGCACCAGTGCAGAATTTTGAGAGATGAAAGCTATAAAAGCTACTAAGACAACCAAATGCCATGTCCTCCACAATTTCAATTAATATTTTACCAACAAAGAAGGCCCTGAAATAAAGATACCCAAAGTAGAAACATCCCTTACATAGAAACTGTTTGGTTCAGCTGATCTAAGTCATCCACAGAGAAATTGGTTTACATGTAATAAAAAACTAACCATTACAATAATGTGTATCAGAGACTGTGAATCTCTGTATCAGTAGAATAGGTTCATAAAGACAGATCTAATATACAGTCACATCCATGATGTGTAGTAATTAAGACTGTTATAGAATGGCTTATCAAACTTTTAATTGCATTTTTCATGGAGGTTTACATAAAAGTATTCCCTATTTGTCTCATAATTGCCTTCAGAGATCATTTCAACTTTAATAGATTATCTCTATAAGATCTACACCAAATTTAAAAATCAAATTAAGTTTTAAAAAATATATTCCACAGCTATACTAAATGGTAAAGATGGCTGCAAAGGTAAAAAGTTGTGTGACATTTCTTACTACAAAACTGAAACATTTGGTCACCAATGAACATTATTCAATTGTTTACCCAAACATTTAGTACGTCAGTTATTACAATATGACATAAAACATGTTCATATACTTGCCAAATTCACCGACACATTACGAACTCATTTCAGTAGGCCATAAACGCAAATACTATTATTAATTGCCTACTGTGTGCTAATTTACTGTATAATTACTTTTAGTGCAGTAATAGGTGATTTATGAAACTTCAGATGCATTATTAAAATTTAAAAGGATAAGCAAAGATTTATTTTGGCTGATATAAGTTTTATACCCTTTTGTATTATTGTTATTAGGAAGTTAGTTTGCAACCTTCAGTAAAAGACCTCTTTACCCTCTTTAATCTATCCTGATAACTGCATACTAATGAATTCCCTCCTTCTACAACAAAATGTATGTAGGAACTGAATTTTGGCACCACAGAAGGCTACTAACTTGAAGGACATTACATGCACTGCCTTTTAAATATATTCCAAAAGACAGAAGAAAGACAATACATTTTCTGTTTAGTAAACAATGGTATTTATAGGATAAAAAAATTAACATTAAACTATTTCTTGCTTAGCAGATGCTTACAAAAATATAACAAAATTTAAACATTACATTTTATTTACAACATATTGATAGGATTTCATGTAAAGATTAATTTGGTCAATCCCAAACCTTTGTTCATAAATTGACACATATAATCATTAAAGATTTAGAAAGGATGAATTTGCATCATTTCATAGACTTTCAACAATTATCTTCATTTAAATAATATCTAATATAAATTGAAGAATTTATTTAAGATGGAAGATTTATATTTAGATTAAATAGGTAATTAATGAAATTGTAATTTAAAAAACAAGTTTAAAATTTCATCTTAAATTAAAATGTAATTCATAAAAAGATTTATTGTACAAGAATCAATTTTATTAATATAGTTAAATGAGGAAACTTCATTAAAAGTAACCAAATGTAGCAATTAACTCTGTAAAGAATGCTACATCTCCCTTTCTCATAAGTAATTTAAAATATTCTGTATTTAAAGTGGTTTCATATTTAAAGGGTTGTCCCTTTACCAAAATTTTTGCCAAAAAAAAAAAGTAAAGAAGACGATTTATATGTTTAACTGTAACACTAGTTTCTAAGAATCTGGCTGAAAAACCAGATCAGGCCTTGAACTTTATCAAGATAAGCCCTTGGCATCCACTAATCACCAAAGTGGATCTTGAAATAAGATAAGGAGAAGATTTTTGGCATGTGAATGCACACAAACACCTTGCTGTTTGCAGAAGCCCACAACCTGGCAGCCTTTCAGCAAAGCTTCAGTCATGTAGCTGTTACTGTATACTTTCCAGCTATTGCTTGGAAGTTGATAATTCCTAAGATATGAGGAGTGTTCTGATTTCTGACACAGCATTCCTGAGATAAATACATGATCAGAAGGATGCTTTGAAATTCTCAGAGATATTCCACTGCTACATACCTACATGGGAATAGCTTTAAAATAGGTGTTTCTTTTTCAACAGAAGAAAAAAAAAAATCATTTCATGTAACTCCTTGAGCTATGAACTGCCAGACAAGAGATTAAATAAAAACCATAAATGGGAAAATGCACATTCTGAATTAAGTTCAAAAGCTTCCCCCTTCTAATATTGATCAAATTCTTGAGATTAATAAAATTCTGAAATGATTCTAAATTTGAAATATTTCAACAATGGATTGCATTTTCACACGATTTTTTAAAACAAAAATGCACAAATAGGATCTCTGAGATGTACATATATAAGGTCAAAAATTTCATCAATTATTTAATCAATATATTAAAAAATATTCCTATCTAAACTTTTAGAAAGTAATATACTTTAAAAAAAAAAACCAAATGTATATTCTTCTTAAATGAAAAGGTAAAAATGTAAGCTCTCTCCCCCCTTTCCCCACCAAAAATAAATGGTATTGCTTCAAACACTAGTTTAAAAAAACTTAATTTTATTTGAAATATCATCAAACAAAAACACAATCTATTTCCCTTCCAAAAAAACATCACACCAAAACTCAATCTATTTCCTTTCCAACCCTTTTTTATCCCGAAGGATAGCGTATTACCATCAATTTCCTCTTCACCAGTTTTCATGGATTATTGTAATATTCTCCCTGGTGTCTCATGTTTCCTCCTCCTTTAAATCCATTCTTTATGTAATTTATGAGAATAATCTTCTTAAGGCACAGAATTTATCACATCACTCTTCTGTTCAGTATCCTTCTATGGTTCCAAAAAAATCTATGGAGTATGGTCTTTCAAGGTTCCCCACCATCAGGCACCACAATGACTTTCACCTTCTTTCAATACTCTTCCCATCCATACACTCCACACAGAAATAATTTTTTTCCTCCCTGAATCCTATTCACAACACACATTTTTCCATTTCTGTACTTATTTATTACACTATTCCCCATACCTAGAGTGCCGTCCCAAAAGCAATTTCCTCCTAGTAAAATCACATTAAGAAGATTTTTTACCGGAAGAATTTTATCTTAGATAAGTAAGGGATGGCATTTTTGGGGTTACTAAGTAGTTAGAAATGGGAGGAAAACAAGTTAAAGAAAAAGTTAAATGAAAATTGCATATGAGAAGTAGAGAAAGAGAGACAATAACTATTCATACACATTAAACAGATTGTGAAGTAACTTCTTCAATTCTAACTGGAATGAATACCTCATTGAGCAACATTTCCTGAAGTTGATGATGCTTTCATTAGATAAACATATGTGTTCACTCAACCAAAATAAGTCTACTATGGAAATATTTTTATTTATGTATAAAATATTGATTATTTTTAAAAGCAGTCCTGAAATGGACATCAATCAGCTTATGCTTAAAAAAATAGAATTTATTTTTGAAATATCCTTTAGAAAGGAGAACAAAAGTATTACTTTACTAATTTGTACAAAGAAAGATGAATTAATTTAATTCAAGTCACCTTTCATACAATATGCACAACATCCCATGTATACAACCAAAGGCGAACTTCAGTCTGCCATACATAAGCTATAATTTGGGTCTCTCATAAAAAACAATCAGTAACATAATTTGTAAAAGCACACCTTCAAGGCAATTCAAAAATATCCTTATCTAAGTTCTAAAGGGACATTAACACCTGCATGATTAAATATAAATCAGGATTTGCTTACATGGTACTGTCTAGGGAAAAAAAAGAATACTGAAACTATTCTTCTACCTATAAAGTTCTGCTGAATATACAGTTTATTTCACAAGTAAATTATCATAATATTTATTTAAAGATTCAAGTCACATGGAATTATGTAAATACAATGAAATGTTCATTAGCTGTGTTATGAATTTTAATGTATGAATGCTTTTCATTCATTGCATAACATAGTGAGCATAACAATCAATTTAAATAGCTTTTCATACATGTATCTATTTTTCTTTAAGGACATATGCCTCAAAAGTGTTGTCTATATCTGGATTTTAATGGCACAGAAGGGAATTGATACTAAGAGAACTATCAATAAAGAAATTTCTTTCATCAATTTATATTTACAGTTTTTCTGCAATATATTCTTAGGAAATTTTCTGGAGTAATGAAAGGTGAAATGACTTGCTCAGGGTCACTAAATCAATTTATATTCAAAGTGAGATTTAAACTCAAAGATTACTGATTCTGAAACTGACTTTATAAAAGTAGAATCATGCTGCCTGTCATCCCAACTACATAGTTCACAGAAGAAAAAGAAAATAAAATTATTTCTTCAAATCTCATTTCCATCTGAGAAGACTAAGGCCTAAAGAAGTTAAAGCAACTATGTCAATGAGCTATATGTCCAGGATAAAACAAAATACGACACCATATTTTGTATTAAGCAACAAGTATTTCTTATGCATTTATCATGTACCTGATATGGAGGTTGGTGCTAAGCATACAAAATGCAGTAAGTAAAACAATTCCTATTCAAAGGAAACTTCTATTTTAAAAGAAAAGATGAAAAATACATATTGTAATGTATACCAAATACAAAGAGAATAAATATGATAAATATAAACAAGCAATCTTATCAAGACAATCACAAAAAAATTACTGCGTATGCTGAGTTTAACCTTAAATTTAAATCCTAGATTTATTCAGACAAATTTCAATTTTTTCTCTCCACAAAACTTGAGGCAGGTTCGAGAAGAAGAGCTTTAGTAGTTGAGAAGTAAAGGAAAGTTTTCATGTAGAACAGTACTTTAAAAAATAATAATAATAATAGCTCTTTATTTTTCCAAATAAAAGGTAGTTTTCAATATTCACCTTGCAGAATCTTATGTTCCAAACTTTTCTCCCTTCCTCCCCATTCCCACCAACCTCTAGATAAGCAAGTAATCCAATATAGTTTAACATGTGCCATTTTCCTAAATATATTTCCACATTTATCATGCTGAACAAAAAATTCAGATCAAAAAGGGGAAAAATAAGAAAGGAAAAAAAAAAAAAAAAAAAAAAACAAGCAAACAACAACAACAACAAAGTGAAAATAATATGTTGTGATCCACACTCAGTCCCCACAGTTTTTCTCTGAGTGCAGATGGCTCTCTCCATCACAAGTCTATTGGAATTGTCCTGAATCACCTCAATGTTAAAAAGAATCAAGCCTATCAGAATTGATCATCCCATAATCTCACTGTTGTTATGTACAATCTAAACAGTAGCTTTCTGTGTACCCTTAGGGATACCCAAGTCATTTCGAAGGGTCTGAGAAATCAAAACTATTACTATAATAATGCTAAGATATTTTAATTCCTAAAATGGTAAATATTGTTAGATATATAACTCGCATAAACAAAAGCTCCTTTTGGGGGATGCTTAATAATTTTTAACAGTATCAAGGACTCTGAGATGAAAAAGTCTGAAAACTACTGAATTCAGAAGTAATGTCTAAGCTGCATCTTGAAAGAAGAGAGGAATTCTATATATTGGAAATAAGGAGTGAATGCATTCCAGGCAATTAGGAAAGCTGAGACACAGATAAGAGCCAGAGTGTCATATGTAAGGAGAAAAGAGAAATTCAGTTGGTGTGGATGATGAGAGGAATACTGTAATTAGGCTCTTTGGGGATAAAGATCTGATGGGATTCAAAAAGTTAAAGAGAAGAGTTTATATTTTGTTTTACAAGATCTCTTGAAAGAGGACTTTGGGAACTGAAAGTAGATCACAACATAACATGTTCACTCTTTTTGTTGTTGTTTGCTTGCATTTTGTTTTCTTTCCCATTTTCTTCCTTTTTGATCTGATTTCTCTTGTGCAGAATGATAATTGTATATCTATGTATGCCTATATTGGATTTAACATATTTTTAACATGTTTAATATATATTGGATTACTTGCCATCTGGGAGTGGGAGGAAAGGAAGGGAACTTGAAACACAAGTCAATTGCAAGAGTCAATGTTGAAAAATTATCCATGTATATGTTTTGAAAATAAAAAGCTTTAAACTTTTTTAGTAGAAAGTACTTATTTCCACTGCATGCATATTTTGCCTTCTGTTGCGCTACTATTTACCAGTAGTTTATTAATAAAATAAAATGGTTATTGTCCAGTGACACACTTGGTAGTCAGAAACATTAATAAATGTTTCTTCTTGTTGGAAAAAAAAAAACCTTTAATAAAAAAAAAATAAAATGAAAAGAAATAATGCCATCATAATATCTTTTTACAAAGTTTCACAGATTACTAAGAGAAGACTACCCTGTCTTATTTTCAATAGAAATCAAAGATACTATTGAATTAGGAAAGTGACAAGGTCAGATATATGCCTAAAGAAAATTGCTTTTGTAATTGTGGAGGAGAGACTTGAAGTAGGAAGACCTTAGTAGGTAAAAAGTTGGAAGACAAGAAGGACTGAAGTAAGAAACTTTGGAAGGAGGAACAATTGGGGAGGGAAGAAAATAAGTTCTATTTTGAACAGGTAGAATTTGACGTGTCTCTGACACATCCAGTTTGAAATGTCCAATAAGTAATGTGGAATTTAAGATTGGGGAAAAAAGGTGAAAAGAGATGATGATTCAGTGAACTCACCCAAAAAGAGAGAGAAAGTAAGGGACCTAGGTCACACCCTTAGGAAATATCCATAGTGGGGATGTGTAGGGAATGAGAACTGAAAGAAGTTGAAGGAGAATCAGGAGAGAATAGCATCATGAAAGCCCAAAGAGAAAGTGTCCAGTAGGAGAAGGTAGGCAACACTATGGAATATAAAAGCTAGTTCTAGAAGGATGAAGACTTAAAAGAGACCATGAAGTTTGACAATGAAGAAATCATCCATAACTTTGAAAATTTAAAAATATCATTTTCACCTAGAGGTTTTTAGAAATGAACTGAATGTATAAAATGATGACAATTTATAACCTGTAGTTTCATATATGACATCTTTAAATTTAAATTCTATATTTATTTCAGCCAAATTTCAACCATTTTAATTCACAGGTATACAAATAAGTCATTTCATTATGAAAAATTCAATACAAGGTGACTCTTTCAAAAGTCAAAAATTAACATCTGTGAGATATTTCAATAATAACAGCATTCGTGTAGGTTCTATTATCCCAAAGTAATTTCAATTGATAATTTTGTATATACTTATGAAATAGTTAAGAAAGGAATCACTATGTTTGTGTTATTGAAAAATTAAGAAAGAAGGAAATTTACATTAACTATACCCAATGGTCTACATTTTAAGAGCAGAAACTAGGTTTAGAAGTCCATATTGGTATTTATGCCAAAAGGCATTGTCAAAAAGCTGAGAACCCAAGACATATATTACCAAACACAAATTAGCTTCTACCTAACAAAATTCTTCTATAGATGCCAAATTACTGTTTTTATAGGAGTTAAAATTGTCAAATTATGAAGCCATAGAATAAAATTTGATTATTTTTTTGCCCTTAAAAAAAATTTGTGAACTATATCAACATCAATCATTGGACATATTCAAAGAAATTGATCCTACACAAAAAAATTAGGAAGTTATCTTTTAAAAATGACTTTAAAATATGTTCAAAGGGCAGAAAAGAAAAACAAACTAGCTCATTATTTTGTAATTATATCTGGTTGTTAACATAAAATTTGTATTTCCCACCATTTTATTCAACAGAATTGAATTTAAATGAATATTGGATTTTTCAAAAAAGTGAACTGACCCTCAAGTCTTTATTTTTAAGGATATTTACAAATTACCAACTATTAAAGAAATTTTAAGAACAGAATTCCAAAAGTTCTTTGAATAATAACTAAATCTACTGATCCCCTTGCTATCATCCCTCACTGATAAAATAATAATTGAGAATCTGATTTCTGGCTCATTCCTTATCAAAGTAAAAATTCATAAAATTGAGCTGATTTCACCCAACAGAAACTCATGGCATCTCCATCAATTTATCTTTAAGAAACGTATATTTAAATCACTAAACAAATGGAATTCACTGTACCTTACAGTATAAAATGTTGATCTAAAGCTAAATTCAAACTGCATTTAAATTCCCAATAGTTCTCATAGAAAGAAGAGAAACGTCTGAAGTACTCTGCATTCTTGGATTTATATTTGATATCAGATAATTTTGAAAACTACTAGCTACTAAGACTGATCTGGCTTCATTCATTCTTTTTATTTGCTTTATTTTTAGGGAGTTCAGATCTGGGGTTCCCTTGGAGAAGCCTATGTTTAACCACATATTTTTACAACATATCTAAAGCTTTATTTCTCTGAAATTAAGCTGTTTTTGTTCCTTCAAATAAATTTTAGAACAAAACTAAATTTACAGTTTATTTTAGGTGATATTTTCATTTTTATTACATTGAATAATATCTCTCCCCAATTATTTCGTTTAACCTTTATTTCAATGAGGACTTTTTGTAGTTACATTTTAGAAAATCTTGTGTCTATCTTAGAAGATTAACTTGCTGACATTTTAGATTGTAGTTATTTTACCCAGAATTTCTGGATCTTTTATCTTTTGTTAGTGTTATACAGTATTTATTTATGTATAGTTATACAGTAATTATTTATGTCTAACTTACTGGTGCTACTACCTTAATTTACCAACTAATTTTTAAGGGTTTTAAAAGTAAATTATCAAATAATCAATAAATAGAAAGAATTTGGCTTCCTCTTTACTAATGTTTCCTCAACTTCTGTTTCTTTTCATATTGCTATAATCAGCATTCTAGAATAACAAATAATGGTGGAAAGGTATGGCATCCTTATCTAATGTCTGAACTAAGAAAGTTTCTAGTACTTATTATTACTAAAAATTATGATTCTTTCTTTTAGATAAATGTGTTTTATCACATTAAGAGACCTTCCATATCTATGCTTTGAAGAGTTCTTAATATAAGTCAGGTTTCAAAGGCTTTTGTTGCATAACTTGACATATTTATGCAGGGTTGTTTTTTGTTTTTTTTTTTTTTGCAAAAATTTCTGAATTATGATGCACTTCCTAAAAAACTAGTCTTTCATCCTTTGTAAGTAATTTTAATGTGCTACCTGGAGAAGCAAAAAATGATAATAAATTAAATAAAAAATGGGGAAAATATTTGAAATAGATACAGAGAAAATGTGTGCTGAAGGAAACATAATTTTGAATACAATGGGAGATGAATTCTCAAGTATCAGTATCTGAGGGTAAGATCTCATAGAAATCAAAAAAAACAAGATTTGTACAACCGATGTAAAACATCCAATAAAACATGCATTTATGAACTATGTATTAAGCACTAGGGATAGAAAGGCAAAAATAAAAATACTCATATCCTACTGAAGGGTATAAGATGCACATATACAAATACATACTTAATACACACACAGCTATTTATACAGACGTGTGTGTGTATCTGAAGATGTGGGGGGGTGGAGTAAGAAAAGGATAATACTATTAATTGGGAGAGTAAAAAAGGCTTATAAAGAACGTAGTGCTTAAACTAAGTCTTGAGGAAGTAATAAATCCTGTGATGTACACACAGGAAGGAAAAAGTATATCAGTTTTAAATATACAATGAACATTGTATGATATAAAACTCAGGAGAGATCCTAAAGCTAAATATATGCGGCTGGATGTCATCTTGTTGAAAATAATTAAGCCCATAGAATGGAACAATGACATCAGACAAAATACAAATGTAAAAGAGAACAAGGTCTAAAACAAGAACATGAGGTAGGTATTCAGTTGGTGAAGATGAGAAGGGAGATTATTTTCAGAATTTGGGTTGAGAAACAACAAGGAGCCCATGTTTGTGGATCATAGAGTATTTGGCAGGGCATAAAGTATAACAAGACTGAAAGGGAAGAGGAAGTTTATCAAAGAGCTCTAAACACCAGAGAATTTTATATTTAATTCTGGAGATGAAACAGAGTCAATTGGCCATTACTAAGTAGTACTGATGTCAGAGGAGTGAAGGAAGAGAATTCAAGAGATGTTATTAAGAAAAAGGTAAGAGAGCTTGGTAACACAGTGGGTATGAGAGACAGCGTGTAAAAAGTGGAAGATGACATCTATCTTGTGAGCATAAATGACAATTTAGGCTGCAGTGTCCTAGATCAGAAGAGAATAAAGACAAAAGAAGAAAAGGGGTTTTGAACCAAGTAGCCTAAAAGGAAAGTGGTACTCTCAAAAGCAATAAATACTTCAGAAGATGGCAGGATTAGACAAGGAAGATAATTATGTTTGACATGGTTTTGGAACATGGAGTTTTAAATATCCAATGTATATGTGATGATGTAAGACTGTGTTACAGGAAAACAGACCTGGATAAGAAGATATGGTAGTCATCTGCATGGAAATGATAAAGGAAATCATAGTGGAAAAGGCCATTAAGTGAGAGAATATAGTCAGAAAGGAGAATTAGTACAAGATCAAAGCCTTGGGAGATAAGCAATTAGAATAAATGACTTGAATGAAGATGTATCAAAATCAACTAAGAAAGAACATTCACAGAAGCAGGAGGAAACAAACTAAAGAGCAAATAATGACATAAAAACCCAGAGAGGAAAGGGGTCATCAAAACTGTCAAATAGTACAGAAAAGATCAAGGACGAGGAACAAGAAATTAAAGCCATTTCTAGTCATATGAAAAAAATTCTCTAAATCACTATTGACCAGAAAAATGCAAAGTTTGACTCTTTCCTATCAGTTTGATGATTATGACAGAAAAAGAAAATTATAATTGTTAGAGAAGATGTGGGAAATTTGAAACACTAATGCATTACTGATGGAGTTACAAGAGAAGGAATAAGAGAAAGAGGAAGAAAAAGAGGAGAAAAAGAAGAATGAGAATGAGAAGAAAAGGAGTCAAATCTTTTTTAGTACAAAGACATTTCTAAGCAAAGTTTTTAAACAGATGAAGTTTGTTTAAATGGATAAAATTTGCCTTTAGTACAATCTAAACCCATTTTTTATATTTCTCAGGATCGCTTATCCTTTAACCCTATGAATTGCAGCATCTTCATGTTATAGCACCTCAGTTTGTTCTATGTTCCACAAAATCACTTACTTTACCCCACACTCTTGCTTCTTGTTTCAAATAAATTTTCCATTTTCTGACTGAAAATACTTAAAAGTTAGGAGGCATTAGGAATAAAGTAATGAGGGGCAGCTAAGTGGTGCAGGGGATAGAGCACTAGCCCTGAAATCAGGAGTTCAAATCTGACTTCAGATACTCACCACTTCTTAGCTGTGTAACCTTAGGCAAGTCACCTAACCCCAATTGCCTCAGCAAAAAAGAAAGAAAAGAAAGAAAAGAAAGAAAGAAAGAAGTAATGATTAAGATATAAAGGTGAAATGATGTGGCCTTGAGCCATTTAAGAGACATTTTTTAGTTTTGAAATTTAACTATACATCAAAAAAAATTCCAAAATGTAGTATTTCAGGCAGTCCAAAAAAAAATATTGAAAAATTTGAGACAGATTTAGGAAAGACATTTTAGGACACAAAGACTTTTGTCTTATGCACAGTAATTGAGTTAGTCCCCTATGTTTTATGTTTTCAGGTATTCTGCCCCCATGTGAATCCACAGTTTCTATAAAATCTATACAAATGGTATTGTTTAAACTCATCTTATATTTATAATTCTCTTTCACATTGAGAAAGGTAAACATAACGGAGGAAAATGATAATTTATAGTACCTGTCGAATGATCGGAACTGCACAGGTTGCTCAGCAGAAAGATCACTAAGAGTGCCAAGGCAGGTTGGGGGAAGAAAGGCAGGATCCACAGTAACTCCATCTGCTGGCATATTAACCAAGCTTCTAAGAATGTCCTTCACATTCACATTTTTTGCAGTTGGTACAGGGGGCACAGTCTTGGTATCTAACTCACTGGCTCCATCATTTCTGGCATCTTGAGACTTATTCACTTCTAAAGAAAGTGTGCTTAGCACTTCACTAATGGCATCAGGACCCGCGCTAACACACTGAGGCCCTACAGAAACGGCCACAGCCACATTACTTCCAATGGCTGAAGTTGATTCTTCTGCACTATCAGAATTTCTCCTTTGGACAGATGCCACACTTGATGAATCTTCCATTGTTGCTGGAGGTAATGGGCTGCTAGTTGCTGTTGTTGATTCTAAATCTAATTACAAAGACAAAAGCAAAGAAAATTTAAATTGATTTCAACTTCAAAAAAAAAAATGTTATAAATAACCACTAAATATATATGGAATCTATGGAATATGTAGAGCACTCTTAGAAAACAAAATGAAGGCTTATATAATATGAATGCATTAGAAGGCTTTAAAAATTATTGCAATAAAGACATTAAGCTATTAAAACTCCCATACAACTTCATAAATCCCAAAATGCAATTCAAATAGCCATTCAATCAATTTTCACACACATCAAATCACAGTACAGTGGTCATGAGTAAACATTTGTTCTAATTTCATTAAAGACTTCAATTCAAGAAAGATTAGTATTACTACCTTGAATATACCATCTTTTACTGCTTTTTCAGGGCCAAAGAAAAGCACATAAAAACTTACTAGTTGATGTCATATCACCACTTTCGTTGCCAGATTCTTTCAAAGACTCATAGCAGTGAGGTTGGCGCATTTCATTTTGAGGTTCCAGAATGTCTCTGTACTTGGACACCATGAGGACAGAGATAAAGTATACTACAGCCAAGGCCAAGAACTGAGCTTGCTTGCTATCCTCCTAAGGGAAAGAAGGGGAGGAGTGAGGGGAAGGGAGAGAGAGGAAATGGGGCAGTAAGGAGAAGGGAGTATAGGGTGAAAAAGAGTTATCTTTATTATTACTAGGTTAGAAGCATTTTGATGGTTTATGATATTATTTTTGTATTATTCTTTGGGCTTATTTTCTACTTATTCTTGAAGTAGCAGTTAACTGAACATTAACACCACACCAAACGGTTATTAAGCAAGATAATATATTAAGTTTAGAGAATGTAAAATCAAAAGAGACAAAAGATTCTCTTCTCAAAGAGCTGACATGCTACTAGGGGAATATAACACACACACAAATAAGTACAATGAGCATAAAAGATCAAGAACATTAACAACTGGGGGACTGAGAGGAAGTTTCATGGCAGACATGGCATCTGAATTAAGCTTTGAAGAAATTATTATAAGAGGTGCAAATGAACAAGATATACAACACAGGTGCAGGGATTATCCTAAGCAAAAGTAGAGGCAGAAGATGTAAAGTGGGACAAGGTCAATGAATTAATTTAAAAAGAACGTAGAATTTATGAAGGGGAACAACAAAAAATTAATGTGAGAAAGATATAGTTAGACCTGTGACTAAGAGATTTTGCTAGTCATGCAGGGAAAATAATGAAGATGGGCAGAATTACAAATAGAGGAAACAATTAAAGAAAACTATGACAGCAATTCAGACATGATTTGATGGAATCCTAAGAAAAAATTACAAGTGGAAAGAATACAAAAGATATTAAGGCGGTGGAATCAACAAGACTTGACAACTAATTAGGTATAGGAGATGAGAATGAGAGATGAGTCAAGAATAACCCTTAAGGAATTTGGGTGACTGAGAGACTACCTGTGCCTTCAACAGAAAAAGAAAAGTTTAAAGGAGGGATAAGCTAGGAGTTTGGAGAAAATAATCATAATGTCCATTTTGAATGCAGCGAGTTCAAAATACTTTCTCTAGCAAATGTCCATCACTGAGATGATGATACAAAAGTGTAGTAAATGAAATGACGTTCAAAGATCATAGGATCATAGATCTGGAGATGAAAATGATCTCTGAAGTTACACAGTTCAACCTCTTCATCATTATATAAGGTTACTGTCCTTTGATTACAGAACCAGTACTTTTTTACTACACCATGTTGCCACCCTGAATAAAGAATATTCTATTCATTGAATAACCATAGAATGTTAGTAAATTGATGTAAGACTAGCTTAGGTAAAGGAAAGTGAAGTAAAATTCTTGAAAAATAAAAGCCTTCAAATATCAACCATGGAAAACTGAAGACCTACAAGGATAGAATGAAAAAACAAGTATGCATTTCTCAAGTGCTCTATTATTTGTCACAGGATCACAGACTTAAGAGCAGGAAGAACCACCAGGAATTATCTGGTCCAATGGCATCATTCTACAAGTGATAAAATTGAAGTCCAGGAGAATTTAAATGGCTCCTGCACAACTACCCAGTAGTAGAAAAGCACTTATTTAAGCAATGAGTTTATGCCAAGTGCTCTAATAACTGAGTGTACAAAGAGAAAAAGAAGACAGTCCCTACTTTTAACAAGATCACATTCTGAAAATGTTGGAAATGATTTATAAATATTCTTGGTTGACACATGCTGAGTATTCTAATGTCACAGGACAAAAATTCTTGAAAATATTTTTGCATCATGGATTTCCTCCTCATTGACTGCAGGGTCAAGTAGCTTAAAGATCACTGAGTTCAACTTTACTTTTCATATTTGAAAAGCAGTATTCAGAAAACCTCAAGTAATTTTTCCATAAAAATGAAGATAGTTTAAAAAAAAAAAAAGAATGAATGAGAAGCTAGCTATTCCATCATCCAGTATATGATTTTTCCACATAATATATACACAGCTTCTAGCACAGAAGATCGAAGTTGCCTTTAATAGACTAGGATTAAAAGAACATTATTTGTTTTAAAGGAAGAACATTATTTGTTTTAAAGGATGAATCCCAATAATCTCCACAAGTAGGAAGTTCCAGAAGAAGATCATGCTCCAAAAATAGACCACTACTGGATTATATTGCTCTAGCAAGCAGCTCACCAAAACCAGTAGAAAATGTGATTGAGCAGGACTGACGTGGGAAGGGGACAAAGAGCAAGACACCCTTTGTGATATTATCACTAGGATGTGAGGAGTGAAGTAAAGAAAGATACAGTGATCATATGCAGTTCCCACCTCATATAAATAATGAGGTTGGTCATAGGAGTGCACAAGTCAATGTGCCTTGATGATGCTGTGATAAGCCTTGGTTTGAACAAGCATATTTTCATAGTAAAAAGAGGTAAGATCAAATATATTAAAAAAATTCAAGGACTTCTTGTGCCAAGATGACAGAGTGAAGAAGAAACCCCCTGAAGCCCTCCAAAATTCCTCTCCTAAAACAATAAGAAAATTGACTCGGAATGGATTTAGGAGCAAGGAAGGAGCTTCCCCAGCATTGCAGGAAAAATCTTTCATTGCGGTAGGAGAAAAATTAGTTCAAAGAGCAGCAGATGTACCAGACAGTGTCATAGCTGGGGGCCTGCAGCAAGGCTTCAAATTTAGGTCAATGAACTAGGGAGATCCTGCCCTTCCATTAAGCTGCAGCCCCAGGCAAGTGAGCAGTCTGTGCAGAAAACCAAGGCCCCAATCTCAGCAACTCCTGACAAACCAGACCACACCAAATCCTGACCTCGGTGGCTGTAAGCACAGGATCTCCTCTCCAGGGTCAGCCACCAGAAAGACTATTACCACAGCAACTCAGCAGAAAGGCCTAGCCTTAGAGTAGACCAGCAGCTAACAACCTTCCCTTCCTGGGAAAGTCAAAAGAGACCTCATCCCCCTGTACAAGACAAAAGGGAAGTCTACCTTCCAGTAAAAGTAAGATGTAATCCAGGAAAAACAAGTAAAAGCCAGCACGCGTGTATATATATTTATATACATATATATATACACACACACACACACACACTTACAAAAATATAACCCCCCCCCCAAAAAAAAAAATTGACTCTTGAAAGTTAGTACAGTGACAAATAGGATCAAGGCATAAATTTAGAAAATACAATAGTGACAAAATGGCTACATGTAAAGGTTCAAAGAAAAATTTTATTTGATCTTATACCCAAAAAGAATTCCTGAAACACCTAAAAAGGGTTTTTAAAAGCAAATCAGAGAAGAAATAAATTTTGGAAAAGAAATGAAAGTAATGAAAAATAATCACAAAACAAAATAAAACAAAACAATAACAATAAAAAAAGTCAATAATTTGGAGAAAGATCTACAAAAATTTACTGAGAAAATAATTCCTTAAGTAATAAAATGGGGCAAATGGAAAATGAAGTTCAAAAACTCATTGAAAAAATAATTTCTTAAAAATTAGAATTAAGAAGTGGAAATCAATAACTGTATGAGACAAAGATTCAATAAAACAAAATCCAAAAGTTTAAAAAATAGAAGAAAATGTTAAATTTCTCAACAGAAAAACAACTAGAAAATAGATCTAAGAGAGAGAACATAAGAACTGTTAGATTACCTGAAAACCATGATCAAAAAAAAAAAAAAAAAAAAAACCATGGACATCTTTCAAGAAATTATCAAAGAAAATTTTTCTGATATATTGAAACCACAGGGCAAAATAGAAAGTGAAAGTATATACCAATTATGGCCTGAAAGAAATCCCAAAATGAAAACTCTTAGGAACACCACAACCAAATCCCAAAAGCTCATCAATCGAGGACAAAGTGCTGCAAGCAGCCACAAGGAAACAATTCAAATTATCATGAAGCTACAATTAGAATTACAGAGAATTTGGCAACTTCCACATTAAAGAACTGGATATCCCAGAAAGCAAACAAGTTAGGACTACAACCAAAAATGACCTCTCCAGCAAAACTGAATATCATTTTTCAGGGGGGAAATGTGCATTTAATGAAATAAAGGACTTTTAAAAGACCAGAACTGAATAAAAAAAATCTGACCTCTAAATAAAAGACTCAAAAGAAACATGGAAAAGTAAAAAAAAAAAAAGAAAAGAAAGAGAAAACATAAAATTTTATAAAGTTTAACTGTTTATATTTCTGTCACAATATTTTCAACTAAATTTTAAGAATTTGATTACTATAAGAGTATTTAGAAGGAGCATCTGTAGACAGAGGGCATAAATTTGATAGAATGATACCCCCCATAAAAACAAAATTAAGAGTGACAAAGAAAACTGTACTGGAATAAAGAGGAGGGAGATTGAATGGGGTAAATTATTTCACATAAAAAAGGCATAAAAGAGCTATTATAATACAGGGAAAGACAGGGGTAGGATGGCATCCCAAATTTAAAGTTTAAAAAAGTTTTAAAAAAGTTAAAGTTTATTCTTATCAAAACTTACTCAAAGAAGAAATAACATATGCAATCTTACCCTATATGGAACTAAAAAAGGGATAGGGATCATAGAAGGGGGAGAGGGGACTGATAGTAGATGTATAGTAGTAGATAATAGATGGTAGACTGGGGAAGGCAATGATCAGAAATAAAACACTTGACAGGAAAGAAATCAATTGGGGAATGGCTAAATAGTTGTAAATGTTATGATTTTAATGGAATATTATTTTTTATAAGAAAAGACAAGCATGGAAATTCCAGATAAACTTGTAAAGACTTTCATGAACTGATGCATAGTGAAGAGAAGAGAGCCAGTAGGCCATATACAGTAACAACAAAACCATTCAGCAAAATGTGAATTTCACTATTCTCAGCAAAACAATTATCCAAGATAATCTCAAGATAATCTCAGAAGACTAATGATGAAGTATATTAACCACCTCCAGAGAAAGAAAGTTATATTATTTTAATATAGACTGATGCAAGCTATTTTTTACTTTTTTCTTCAACTCTTCTTATACAAAATGACTAATCTGGAAATGTTCTACAAATTGCACATGCATAAACCTATATCTGATTGTTCACTGTCTCAGACAGGGGATGGGGAGGAATAGGGAAAAAAACCTAATATTAAAAATGCTCATCAATTATTATCAGTACTACACACTGTTATTAGTAATATTTTGGAGTTAACAAAGTTCCTGCAGCCCAACAGTACTCCAGGGAAAAGATCAAAATGATACATAGGTCTTATAAGCATACATTAAATAATAGAATCAGAACACAATGTCAAACCATAAAATAATAATTACTCCAATAAAAATATCTGTGAGACCATCAAAACTATGGAATTTTATCCACAAACAGAATAAATGTTAACATAATTCCAGATTACCCTATAGAAGAGGTAGAGAATTATTTAAAAGATACTCTTTGCTTTCTAATGAAAAAAGCAAAATTGAATCTCATTCTTTTCTCCAGAAGGCTTATTGGGGGAGGTATAAAATGGACTCAGTAGAAGGATACAACCCTTTAAATACAATTAGTCTGGAATTCCAAGGCACTGGAAAATTAATATGACATCTGTGAAGTTCACCTCTATCCATAAAAGATATTTCTGTGGTATCCTATGAATATCCTCTTTCTAGGTCAGGTTCTGAATGTACAACCTAAACAAGCTGATAGATCTATCAATTGGCAGCTTCTTCCCACTGGAAGTCTTTTAAGTCCACCAGAACTCAAGAATAAAGTTCACGTAACAAATGAGTAAAAGGTGATTTTGAAATACATGTAGTATTCTACTCATTTTATCTATTCATTTCCTCAAAATCATATCTGCAAGATACTAGCTTTGAAGTATCTTGATTTATTTTATCATGCATTGTTGACACTAATTTTTTTTACTACCTCTGTGCCCTATCAGATTAGTTAATTCTTAACTTATCTATGATGCAATATTAAGATTTATCAAAGCTACGAGTAATCATACTTTCAAAAACAGTGAAACTTGCAGTGTAGTAGGTGGGAACTGACTGTGACATTAGTGATGAACATTTAATGCCTATAACATTTAATGCAACTAGCATTCATTGGACAATCATGATAGCATATGTTATGCTGCTATTCATTTCTCTGTAGATTCATCTCTTTTCTAAGGAAATAGATTATAAATTCCTAGAGGACAAGGGTAGGCTCTGAGATCCCTTAGAATATGCACACCTAATATTATCCTGTTTCCTCCAGGTTCCAACTCTGGTATTACCAGACCTTGAACCAGGTTTCTCTACACTACTCTGAAGCCATCTACATACTACTTTTCTGAGCATACTCTCTTTTACTTTCCTTTTTCCAACTTGCCTTTGTCTTATTATCTTTCCTTTCATTTCTTTCCTCTCCTCTTTTCTCCTCTCCCTGCCTCAAGATTTGACAGAATCATTGGTATACAGTCTGGGACTAATAAGTGCTCTATCTACCTCTATCTTTCTATCTCTCTATCAGAGCATTCAGGATTTTTATTGATGTTGACAATGAAGATGATGAACACAACAAAGATGATCATTTTCTTTTTTTATAGAATAAAATAATGGAGACATTGTGCCTTATTTTTTAAAAAAGATTCTTTAATAACTCTCAGGAATAAATGTTGGATTTGAACCAAGAAATAAAATTATAAGCAAGGAAAAGATAAAGTTAAATAGATGTAATATGTGTTTACTTATTTTTGATCAAAAAAGAAAACTTTTACCTGCTATCAAAGTCAAAGGCATGCTGTATGTATGTTTCAAAAAAGTATCTAAATAAATTATTCAATAAGGAAAAGTGATGCAGATTTGGTGTAAAAGGAAAAAGAATAACTTGTATAAAAATAGAATTATATGTACCATATTCAGTAAGGAATTACACACAGAATAAAACTGTCCTGAATCCTGTCATAATAGAAAAGTTTATTCATATGAAGTAAGCTTAAAGAATAAGAAAGTGTAAAACCATATCACCCCAATAAATTATAAGCACATGAATACAGGTATGGTATCTGAACAATAAAGGAAAGGAAAAGCAATAAGATCAGGAAGAAGCAAAGTAAAATAAAAGTTAATTTAGATTCTAAGAAGGAAACAAAGAAAAGAAATCACAATCTAAAATCTAAAGATAAAAAAAGGGATAAAAGAGAACACATAGAGAAAATAATGAAAACAAAAAACCAAAATTTTTAAAAAGAATAAGCCCAATTCCCCCCCAAAAAATTTTTAAGGACTGAAAAAGAAAGGATTAAAAGAAAATAAGAATTAAAGAGAAGAAAAGGTGGAAGGAAAAGTGTGTGAAGGGAGATGTGAACAGCTCATTAAAGTGAGAACATTATATTGCATCTGGTCAGAAAGATGAGTTTTGAGGTTAACAGAAAAGCCTAAATGAACTGAATTTCAATACCAAAAAAAAAAAAAAAAAAAGTTCTTATATCAAAAGTGAAATTTATTGTGCATGAAGGTCAATGAGGGAAAAAGCCATGAAGAAATACAATTTTTGTTTAATACACATAATGTAGATGCTTAAAAGATATATGAGACCTAAAGTAGAAAGTAATGGATTATGGACATGGACGTGGACGTGGATTAAGCAAGGGAAGATCAAATTTGTGAATGTCTATCTACCCACCCCACTAATGCACACATGCACAAGTGCACGCGCACACACACAAACAAATATGAAATAGAAAAGTTTTTTAAGAGTAGAATTTATTTCCTGTATGTAACATAAAAGATATTATATAAATATTTTACCTACATTTCAGGTTAAAAAAAAAAAAGGAGGGCACATAAACAAAATAAAAACAATGACAATTAATGTTTAGAATCTATCTACAAAGAGGAATAGTGTAAAACAGCATTTTTTTTCTTTTTTGCATTGTACAGAGAGATGACTTATTTTCTTGCTTTGGAAACTACTTATACCAATGCAGACTGACACTTTCTTCAGAACGTATAAAAGACATTGATACAAATACACAAGGATAAACACAATTTCCCAACAGACAAGTGTTAAAAGGACATAAACACAATTTTTAAGTAATATAAGAAGAGCCATATGAAATAATGCTCAAAAAATTCAGTCATAGAAAACAATTCTTTGTTTCTACCTTCTCTCCAACAGATTAGCACAGCTGTCCCAAAAAAGGAGGGTAATCGGAAATCTAAGAAAGTGTATGTGAAATAATACAGAATAAAATCAGTGAGCCAAGAGAATAATTTATATAATTCTTACAGCAAAGGAATATAATTTTGAAAAAATTAAGAATACTGAAAAATGAAACAACCAATAATGGCTTTTGAAAAATCCCAACCTATGATAAATCATTTTTACCACTTCTTGGCAGAGAGATAATGAAGAAAGGTACAAAGTAGACATACTTTTTCAAGCACAACCAATGCATGAATTTGCTTTCCAGACTATATGGGGTCATGGTTACAAATAAGACCAACTAGATTAAAAGGGTTCAATGACAAACAGAGCAGTTGTATTATTATTATATTAAATACACCATGATACATAAATTTAATTATTTTTAGAAGGGTTAGAATT
The DNA here is from genome assembly GCF_902635505.1 of Sarcophilus harrisii. Taxonomy (NCBI): domain Eukaryota; kingdom Metazoa; phylum Chordata; class Mammalia; order Dasyuromorphia; family Dasyuridae; genus Sarcophilus; species Sarcophilus harrisii. The sequence goes on from NC_045431.1 coordinate 75,629,543, forward strand.
TATACATTTTATAACATATTAGAATTTCATTTTCAGATGCAGTATCAAAATGGTGGAATGACGGCAGGCAATCTCCAAGCTCTCCCCCAAACCCCTCCAAATTCCTTTATATAATGACTTTAAAATTACAAATTTTAGAGCACACAAAAAGATAGAGTGGAACATCTTCCAGACAAAAACAAGAAGGTAAGAAGAATAGTTTTGTATGTGAGTCTAGCATGCAGACTTAGCCCCAGGGCCAGCAAAGTAGGAATGAGGCTTTAGGCTTCTAAATCAACAACCACACTGCGATTTCTAGAACTGTCAGCCCAGAGACACCAAGGAATGGAAGTCAGCAGAAAAGGTGTGCCAAGAGGTCCCTTCAGTAGCACTGAGGAGAAGTCTGTTGCTTTAGCACACCATGTCATACAGCTACAATGGGGCAAGGACACTTCTAATTGTTCCAGGGCAGAAAAGAAGGCTTGTTCTCAGGCCCTTGGGGGCTTTGAGAATAGCTGCACAAACCCCCAAAACTTGGGGCAATGCACCCTCCACCCCAGTTACTTTAACAAAGAATTAAAAGCCAAGTAATGAGTAGAGAAACAAGGAGAAAACAGAAAAGGCTCCTGTCATTATGGTGACAATGAGAATCAACATACACACTCAGAGGTTGATAACAAAATCAAAATTCCTCCATCCAAAGCCTCCAAGAAAAATAAGAAATGGGCTCAGCCCATGGAAGAGTTCAAAAGGGATTTTAAAAATCAAGTAAAAGAAACAAAGGAAAAATTGGGAAAAGAACTGAGAGTGATGCAAAAGAAAATTCAAAAATCTAATGAGAAGAATGCCTTAAAAAGCAGAATTGCCCAAATAAGAAAGGAAGTATAGAAGCTCACTAAGAAAATAATTCTTGAAAATTGTAATTGAGCAAACGGAATCTGATAATTTTATGAGAAATCAAAAAATAATAAAACAAAACCAAAAGAATGAAAAAATACAAAACAATGTGAAATAATATCTCATTGGAAAAAAAACTGATCTGGAAAAAAGAACCAGGAGAAATAATTTTTAAAATGGTGTACCAGAAAACTATGATTGAAAAAAAAAAGGGGGGTTTAGACAGCATCTTTCAAGAAATTATCAAGGAAAACTATTGAAATTCTAGAACCAAAAGATAAACTAGAAATCAAAAGAATTCACCAATCGCTTCCTGAAATAGATCCCAAAATGAAAACTCCCAGGAATATTATAGCCAAATTCCATAACTCCCAGATCAAGGAGAAAAAAACTGCAATCATCCAGAAAAAAATAATTGAAGTATACTAGACCATAGTCAAGATAACACAAGCATTTAGCAGTTTCTACATTAAAGAATTGGAAAACCTAGAATAGGATACTTCCACAGAGCAATAGAGCTAGGATTACAACCAAGAGTCACCTAACTGGCAAAAATCAGTATAATCCTTCAGGAATAGCCTTTGAGATGAAATAACCAGAGCTAAATAGAAAATCTGGAAGTTAGAAGTCTGTAGACTGAGTACACAGGTACAAGTTGAATATGAAAGGATAATATCTTAAAAAAAAAATTAAGGGATGAGAGAGAAATGTACTGGGAGAATAGGGAAAGGAAAGGTAGAATGGTATAAATTATCTGCCAGAAAAGAAGCCAGAAAAGGCTTTTACAGTGGATGGAGAGAGGGGAAAGTCTAGAGTAGAGAGTGAACTTTACTCTCATCAGAACTGGCTCAAAGAAGGAAAAAACACACTCAATATGGGTATAGAAATCTATTTCAACTTGCAGGAAAGTAGGAGGGGAAAGAGATACAGGAAAGGGGAAAGGCGGGGGAAAAAAGAGGGCATATTGGGAAAGGGGTGGTCAGTAGCAAACACTTAAGGAGGATCAGAGTGAAAAGAGAGAGAATAGAATAAACAGGCAGTGGAGGAAAGAAAATATAGTTAGCAATAGTAATTGGAGTTTCTCTGAAAAAGGCTTCATTTCTCAAATGTATAGGGAACTAAAACAAATTTACATTTTAAAAAAAGAGAGAGAGCCATTTCTCAAAAGATAACGGTCTATCTACACCCAAAGGACTATAAAATCATGCATATCCTTTAACCTAACAATACCACTCCTAAGCATGAATCCCAAAAGAAAATTTAAAAAGGGGGCAGTTAGATGGCGCAGCGGATAAAGCACCAGGTCTGAGTCAGAAGGACCTGAGTTCAAATCTCATCTCAGACACTTCAGACACACTTCCTAGCTGTGTGACTCGAAATTACTTAATCCCAAATGCCTCAGTAGAAAGGAAGGGAGGGATGGGAGGGACAGAAAGGAAAGGAGGGGAGGGAGGGATGAAAGAGATGGAAAAGAAGGAAAGAAGGATCTATTAATAGATGGCAAGGAGTAAGGAAGAGTGGAAAAGTAATAGAGGGATATGTTATAAAGGGGCTGTGAATGTCAAATAGAGCATTTCAATTTGATCCTAGAGACAAAAGGGAGACACCATACTTTACTTATGGACATGTTCAGTGCTTTAGGAAATCTTGATTACTGAATATAACTAAAAAAAAGAAGGAAAGAAGACTAAAAAGAAAAAGGCGGGGCATATGTGATTATGATGGAATGTGATTGTTCTATGGGAAATGATAAGCAAAATGTTCTGGAGAAAAACTGGAAAGTCCTCTAAGAACTCAAGGAAAAAGAAATATTGTGAGATGGCCAACTGTAAATGATCTTGTTACTATCAGCAATACAATGATCCACAACTACTCTGAAGGACTCAAGATGAAAAATGTTTTCCAAACCCAGAGAAAGAACAGGTTGTCTCTGAATACAGATTGAAGTATATTTTCTTTTATTTTATTTTTCTTGAGGGTTTTTTTGAGGGGGAAATCTGTTTTCTTTCACAACATAACTTTTATGGAAATATTTTGCATAACTTCACATGTGCCTTCTAATGGGGAATAGGAGTAGAGAGGAAGGGAGAGAATCTGTAACTCAACATTTTAAAAACAAATGTAAAAATTGTTTTATATGTAACTGGGGAAAATAAAAGTATTAAATATAAAAAATAAATATAAAACTAGGATGGTGTCATTTAAGTATTTTATTTCCATATATATGTTCCTTATATTTTATATAATTTCCATGTGTGTATGTATACACACACACACACACACACACACACACACACACACGGTCAATTTGTATTATTGTAAATATTCATCCATTTCTTTTAGATTGTTAGTATTATTGGCATATTCTGGGGTGAAAAAGTGCCTAATGATTTCTTTTATCTTTAATGACTATGCATTCACCCTTTTCATTTTTGATACTGGTAATATGCTTTTCTTTAAAAAAAAAAAAATCAAATTAGTTGGTGACATTGTTTCTAAACAATAAAAACAGCTCCTAGTATGGTACAATTTTTTTTACTTTCAATTTTATTAATCTCTCCTTCTTTAAAGGTGCTTTAATTAATACATTGTATTGCATTGTGATAAGAAAAAAAGAAGAAAAAAATTCCATTTCATACACAACCATTTGGCTGTTCTTTAATGAAATGTCTGTTACTTGATGTTTAAGTTCATAATAGAAAAAAATGTTAAAATAAACTTGAAAAAATCTTAAATGAGATTGATCAAATGGAAAGGAAGCCTATAAACTTTTAAATATCAAATTTGATAATCACATATTGAGCGCCCAATAAGTGTCAGGCACTGGCAATATAAAAAAAAAGACAAGTTCCTGTCCTCAAAGACCTTACAATCTAAAGAGGAAAACAACATGCAAACAAATGGATACAAATTAAGCTATATATAGGATAAAAAGGAAATAACAGAGGGAGATTAGAATTAAAAGGGGTTGGAGGAAGCTTCCAGTAAAAGATGGGACTTAAAGGAAGGCAGGGAAGTCAGAAAGCAAAGATGAGGAAAAAGTATTCCAAGAATGAGAGTAAGCCAGAAAAAATGTCTGAAACCAAGAAGATTCAGGAAGCCATTATCACTAGATCTATTAATACATGGCAAGGAGTAAGGTATAAGAAGAGTGGAAAAGTAATAGAGGGATATGTTATAAAAGTGCTATGAAAGTCAAACAGAGCATTTGAATTTGATCCTGGAGACAAAAGGGAGACACTGTACTTTACTTATGGACATATTCAGGCTGACATAAACATGTCATCATAGTGCTTTGGGAAATCTTGGTGACTAAATATAACTAAACTTTTAAAATATGAACAAAACTTTCTAGAGAAATAAAGAAGACCAAATTAAATCTACCCACTAGCTCAAATTTTTAATTAAAAAAATATATTTTAATTAATTCTCCACTCAAGCACCAAAATTATATTCTCAAAATATTGATCTGATCATGACACTGCTTCATTCAAAAATCTTCAAAAGCTCCATTTTGCCACAAGGATAAATTCTAAAATTCTTAATCTGACATAAAAACACAATATGAGTTCCATTTAAACTTCCACATCTTACTTCATATTATAAACCCTCACATAGTCACCATTCAATTCAAACCAGCCTGCCAGTTATATTCCCAAATAAGACATTCAAATCTTTTGGCTCTGCATATTTAAACAAATGATGTCCTTATCTAGAATGCAATCCCTCTTGAATTCCACCATATAAAATGTCTAGCTGTCTTAGAAGTATAGTTTTAAGTATGACTTTCTACATAAAGCTATTCTTCATTACATTATATTTAGAAGTTTCTACCTTAGTCACTACATACACATACCACTCCTCAAGTTCTACACATAAAGAGATCTAAGAAGCATTATATGAGCACTTAGAAACTCTAACCAACACAATGATCAATTCTAATTCCACATTATCCATGATGAAGCATGATACTCATCTCCATACAATTCCACATCTTTAGCTATTGCATATGTTAAATATATTTTCTAAAACAATACTATTTCATCACTCAAACCATTAACCAAGTCATTATAATTTTTTTAAACTGAATAAAACAATGCTAAGAACAATTTCTTGGGAAAGTTAATTAAATGTGTTGTTCTGCAATGACATCAACTAATTAATGATTGATTTGAAACTATTCATTTAATTCACCAATTCACTTAATTCACCAAACTGTAGGCTATTTCCTAGCTATTCCCTTTATCATGTAAAAACTATCATGAGACACTATCAAATGTTTTGCTATAACCAGGATAAATGATGTTCATAAAATTCCCCTGATCTATTTATTAGCAAACTCCATTCCACTGGGTTTACAACAGCAAAAAAAAAAAAAAAAAAAAAAAAAATCCACAACCCATAATCATACCCTTTTCATCAAATAATAATCATCTTCTTAAGACCAGGCAAAGAGATCATATAATAAATAACCTAATGCAATCTGTGAAGATAAGATATTACCAAAGAATCCAGAATACCTAATGTCAAAGAGAATTGGAAAAGATTAACATAACCAGGAAAGTAACAAAAGAGTACTATGTAGCCTATCTCACAAGGTAATATATATTAACATTTTTTTAAAAATAGAATGTTAACAAGAGAGAAAAAACACTGATATTTATAGGCTAAGATCAGTCATAAAATAAAAAGATAAAAGACAATAAAAGGAAAAGAAGATTGAGGTAAGAGTATGAGTGAAGATCTACACTGTATTTCTACATTATGAAACCTCTCATAAAAAAATTTAAGATGGTGTGCGCATGAAGCAGGTGGTAGTGCAGGATTGGGGTCCCTGGGGAGGAGCAGACATATCGCATAAAGAATTTTACTATTCGGACAAATATGATGATGAGGAGTTTGAGTACTGATACATCACGTTGCCCAAGGACATAGTCATACTGGTCCCTAAGACCAATTTGCTGTCTGAGTCTGAGTGGAAGAACCTTGGTGTCCAGCAGAGTCAGGGATGGGTCCATTACATGATCCATGAACCAGAGCCTCACTTCTTGCTGTTCCAGCAGCCACTGCCCAAGAAGCCTAAGAAGTAAAAGAGCATACCACTTCTTTTCCAAGCTATACATAGCTGTCCTTATCTGCTAACATCTTTCTGCTAATAGTGTTGCCTTCTTAATTCTCACTTGGGATATTAAAGGGATATTTAATACACTTTTTGAAACTGCTGATGACTCTCATGTTTCTTGAGCAAAGCTGACATCACCACCACCACCCCATCAAGTGTTCTAATGATTTTTGCCTCCAAAAGGCAAGCTCTGTATCAAGCTGAACACACTGGATAGATGGACAAAGTCAAGAGTGACTGAAGACTTATCACTGCTTAGTTGTGAGCCTTGTATAATTGCTGCTATTTGTGTTCGTTTTTTCTCTGCCAAGTTGTGTGTAAAGTGACTTAATGGATTTCTATTTTCATTTGTTGGAAACTTTCCATTTTATTCAAGAAATGTCTGTACTGTTTAAATCCTTTGAATAAAAAGGAAGTTTTTGTAAAAAAAAAAAAAAAAAAAAAGACAAAATTTTGAAAAGAGATTTTACCATGAAAAAACAATGAAACTGAGTGTTGCAAATATGTAGAAGTCACCAAAGATACTGAACAAGAGTTAGCAGAAATAAAAAAATGGAAGAAAACAAATCAGCAAAACTAAAGATATAAAGCCATTGAATTGGCCAGTGACACTTGTTATCATATAACATGAAAACAAAAAAAAAAATTGAATTGCCCAACTTTTCCCACTAATTTTCTGTATAATACTGGTCTACTCATTTAATTTTTAATAGATTCAATATCCTCACCTATAAAATTAGGGAGCTGAATTATACGTTCCTTAGGCCTGAAATTACAGAAAATAACAGAGAAACAGGAAAGGAAATAAAAGTGAATGATTTCAATTTATCAATGATTTGAATATCATGATTAGAAAATGTTAAGGATGATCAAACATTCAGACACAACATTTCCTAGCTATGTGATTCTGGGCAAGTTACTTAATACCAATTGCATCAGAAAAAAAAAAAAAAAAAAAAGACCAAATAGTTTATAGTGATGGTTTATTTTACAAAGGACTTTATGAGGGTAGTAACCCTATTGATCAAGTTCTTCCTTTATAAGAACCTTGCAATGGAGATAATTTATTAGAATTCAAGTCATATATATCTGTAGGATACAACCTGTTCAACAGAATATTAGTGACTGCAGCTGACAAGGTTTTAAATCTTTTTGTTAATTACTGTTTTGGTGCTTTAATTTTAAAAGAAAATAAAGTAAACAGGATAAGAAGTCATTGTGAAATATACTTATAAGGGTATATTCTGAAGCAAAAATATTCTCTGAAAAATTAAAGAGAAAGTAATTAAAAGAAGATAGTGAAGAAAATGGCAGAGTGGACAATAAAAGCCACAGATCTAAAAATGAAAACCAGGAAAATTTTGCATAAACACTAACGTGCTTTATCTGAAAATTAATTTCTCTATTGTACTGCTATACTTTTCCTCCCTTTTCTTGTTAAAGCTTCCAAAATTGAAGTCACACAGGCTATTTCATTCTTCCTGTCATTTTAAAGTCTTTACCAATTAACCTTTACAGTGCTAGACATGCTGGTTATTTACATATATAATATATTCGTATATTTCATTAGCTTCTCTGTGGTGTTACCCTAATCAATTGTCCTTTTAAAAATTATGCTTTGACTAATGAAAGTTCTTTGTTTTTAGCATCAAGTAGAATTTTATAGATTTGAAGACCATAAGATCTCTAAGAGTCTAAAGTTTAAAAAAAAAAAAAAAACTAGAAAGAAACTATGATATACATCATAGAGAATGCTTTACAAAACAATTTAGAAGTTAAGACCAATAAACAGAAAAGTGTGTGGGTGGAAAAGCAATATAAAATACTTGATCTCATAATTTAGCATTCCATTCCTTTTTTTAAGTGGAACACTTCCCCATTTTGTTACATTTTGACTCTTTACTACTAAATACTAAGGTATTAGTAGTATTAGTCACTTTAGTGTTTACTGATAATGTAGCAAATAGTAAATATCTCAGATGGTTTTAAATGTGACAACTGAATTTTCCCCCTCAAGATTTATTGTTGTTGTTCAACTACTTTTCAGTCATATCTGACTGTTTATGACCCAATTTGGAGTTTTCTTAGCAAAGAGACTGGAGTGGTTTCATATTTCCTTCTTTAGAACATTTTACAGATAAGAAACAGGATTAAATGACTTGCCCAAAGTCATACAGGTAGTAAGCATCTGAGGCCAGATTTGAATTCATAAAACTGACTCTTTTTGATTTTAAGACCAGCATTATCCACTGTGTCACCAAGCTGGCCCTACAAAATCCATACCAAAACATCAGTAACCCTATCTAATAAAACCAACATCTAGATCCTTACATATACTAGAACCTAAATAGAATACAACAGTATCATTATATTCTACCACTATTATTATTAATTTGATAATAATAACTCCTTTATAATGTATAAGCGAAGAAAAAAATTCAGAGAAATTATCTTTTATTATTCTCTGCTGAGTTGGGTTCAACTAGATAAGTTACCATCTCAAAAAAAGAGTCCAAGGGAGAATTCTGGAAAGATGACAGAGTAGTTTGATAAATTTCAAGCTTTTCCAATTTTCCCCACAAATAGAATAAATGTGCACCTCAGGGAGAACATAGACTGGTTAAAAAAAAAAAAATTCAAGAAGACCCCACCACTGAAACATAACATGGGAACAAGGAAGACTGGGATTCATCTTCAGAAGAAGACATTTTAGTTTAAAAAAAAAAAAAAAAAAAAGGTTGCTCTCCAAAGAGTAATGTGAAATGGCTCTCTAACCAAAGAGAATTTATAGAACTCAAAAAAGAATTCAAAAATCAAGTGAGAGACAGTGAGAAAAAACTAAAGAAAAAAATCAAAACCATCCAGCAAAACCCAAAAAAATTATGAAAAAAAAAGTTAATTAGAAAAGAAGGTATAGAGTCTCAAAGATGAAAATAACTCTTTGAAAATAAGAACTGGCCAAGGGAAAATCAGTGAAGCTATGGGAGACAAAGAAATAACAAAACAGAATATAAAGAATGAGAAAATAAACACAATGTGAAACAACTCATAAGAAAAACAACAGATCTGCAGAACAAATCAAAAAGAGAAAATATAAAAATAACTGGACTGCCAGAAAGTTGTGACCATAACTGGACTTCCACAAAGTTGTGACCAAAAAGAGAACCTTGATAAAATAATGCAGGAAATCATTTTAGAAAATAATCTTACCACATGTCCTGGAATTATATCTACTGATAATCAAAAGAGCTAGCCTGTGGCCAAAAATATCATACCCAGCAAAAGTAACTATAATCTTAAATGAGAAAAAATGGACATTCAATGAACTTGCAGAGATTTTCAGGACCTGAACTTAACAGAAAATAAAATATAAGAGCCAATATGAAAGATCAATTTTAAGGAATTTAACATGGACAAATTATTGATTTACATCAACAGTAGGATAGTTCAAAACGAAAATTAGCACAATTAAGGTACAAAATAGTTATCATGTCATACAAACGAGGTGCAGAGGAAAAACGGAGACAGAGACATTAGAGAGGGATGAGGGCTCATAGTTCTGAAACCTACGCACATTGAGAATGGGTTCAATAGGCAACAACACACATATATCATGAAGAGTATAGCACCCTCCAAATCTATAAAGAAATAAGGGCGATGGATGGGTGGATAGGGAAGCAAAGGGTGAGGAAAGAAAACAAGGAAATGATCCTTGGGTAGGGGCAAGTTAAGTAATAGGCAAATCAGGGAACAGAATTTAATTAAAGAGTCAACAGGGATGGGAAAGATGTGTGTATATATGAGGGAGGGGTTGAGTGTGTACATGAAAGTACATATATACATTTGTATATATAAATATATTTTTTCTTAATTATAACTTGGTTGGGGTGAAGAAAAGATTAAAGGGGGAAAAGAATAAAGCAAATAAGGTGCACAACAGAGAACCAAATAAAATTATAAGGAAGTAAAGAAAAGGTGGACATTAATGAATATAATTTCTTCTACTAATATATATACTTTCTTGACTCAGCAATCTGTTGTTATACATTTTGAATCCTCCCTGATGTTCTTCTAGGCACATGACAATGTTTTCTTTTGTTTTGCTATATATTTCTTTTCTGTTTATCTTTTTTTTTTCTTACTCTTTTTTCAAATAAAATAAATTTAATAAATTTTAAAAAATAATTCAAGTATATAGCCATTAAGAGAAAAGTTTTCCTTTCAGTAATATTTTAAGTCAAAATAATTAAACTTTTAGAGAGCGCCCCAAAATCCCAAAACTACATTAAAATCATTCTAATAATGTGGACTCCATTCCTTCTCTGATTAGTTACATAAGTTGGCGTGTATACATAACATAGAAAATAATGACATTAGAGATGCTAGTGCTCCATAAAAATATTTTGAAACAGATTTTGAAAAACCTTCGGTCAAAAACATTTAGTACACAATAGTCTAGCAAATACACCATTCTGAGCTTATTAACAAGCTTTCCATGCAGATTTTTAAAACAATAGTAATTTAAGGATTTTAACCTATTTTGTGTCATGGATTGTGGGCAGACTGGTGATCCTGTGGACCACTTCTCAGTCTTTTACTTAATAAGCATTTATTAAGCACCTACTCTGTGCCAGGAACTGTGCTAAGAGCTGGGTATATAAAGAAAGGAAAAAATAGTTAAAATTTTCAAGGAGCCCACCATTAAATGGAAACAATGTGGAAGTAACTATGTATAAACAAGTTATATACAAAATAAACTGTAGATAATCAAGACAAGAAAGGCAGTAGCATTATGAGATTTAAGAATAGGCTTCTCCTACAGAGAAGGTAGGATTTTAGCTAGGACTGAAAGAAAGTCAGGAAAGTCAGAAGGTATACATGAGGAGAAAAAGCATTCTAGGCATGGGAAACAGCCAATGAATATGCTCAAAGTAGAGAGATTTAGTGTCTGGTCTAAAGAACAAGGAGACCAATGTTACTGTATTTGGAGGAAAAGAAGGGTAAGAGCACTGGAAAAGTAGGAGGGAATGAAGATGTAAAGAACTCTGAATACCAAGCAGCGCATTTTATATTTAATTCAGGGAATGCCAGGGTATCCCTGGAGATTAGTGCATTGGGGGCAGGGAGCTGACATAGTTGACCCTGCACTTTCAGAAGAACATTCTGAAAGCTGGTAGAATGATGAACTAGAATGGAAAGTTAGAGGCATAGAGACCAAAAACCAGACAGCTACAGCTGACCTAGTATAAGGTGTTGACTGCATAAAAGACTATGCTAGGATAATGGCAGTGTCAAGAGAGAGAAGGAAAAGAGGTTATATTTAACTTGTTAAAAAGGTAAAATAAACAGAACAACATTTTTAAACAAACAAAATGAAATACATATGATTACAAAAGCAACCAATTATACTGAAATACAATTAGCAAAATATTTTTAAATAAGTTTTAAAAGAAAATCTGAAACTAAGAATATCTGTCTTAAAATTTATAGTATACTTCTTTCTTGGAAACATATCTACTTAGAAGTAACCAAGTCTTACAGAGGATAGACCAGTACTGCACAAGCTCCTCAGCCTTACAATGATCAATCTTTTAGAACGTACATAGAGAGGAGCTTTAAAAAAAAAAAAAATGTTCTTCTCCCCTGTAAAATAGAATCAAATTGAAGTAATTGTTGTGTCTCCTGGGCATATCATCCACTTTTCCAGATACGTTTGATAATTCTTAGAACAAACTCTAAGTTTGTCTACCTCTTGAAATACTGTCTCAAAAACTTTTCTTCCATTAAGTTTGCCACAATCTCCCAATTGCTCTTCTGAAACAAATTAATTTATAGCCTCATACCTCACATGGAATTTGGTATTTCATATAAATAATATGTTCCATTTTGTATTAAAGCTGAATATATTTTAGACATGTGGTCCAAAAAGCAGAAAGCAAGTCTTATGTTTGAATCTCTCATAGCACAAATCATAATGCACATTGTAAATGATTTTAAAAAGATTGCTATATCATCACACAAGGTATTATATCTAACATGATTTAATCTTCTCAAAACACTGACTGCTCTGAAATAGTCTGAAGGATTCTAGTTGAGTAAAAATTGGTTAATTATCCTCATACTTGTCAAAATTAAAAGACAAACAATAAATAATAAATCCATACTGAGGTTTATTTTTTTTCATTTTCCATAAATATATTTCTTTTTTTTCCCCAAGATAGCACTGTACAAATTGTTACCTGGAATAAATTTCTGCCATTCCATCTCTTTCTTTCCTTGGTTCTGAATATTTTCCTTTTCTGATTGCAAGAAATATCAACCAATTATAATGGAAGAGAAAAGAGTAGAAAATATGCATGACAACATGCAACATTTTAACTTTAAAATTGTCCAATGAGTAGCAAGATTTCATAATGTATTTTTGTGATGTATATGTTGGGCATTGAAGGGGCAACCCTATTTTCTAAAAAACACTATGGAGTTTCTAAGTAGACTAATTTCTCACATCAAAGTGAACATCCTGTGAAGTTTTACACATAATTCTCTCTGTACCTTAAGATTCTGAAACAGTTGCCAAATGATTCACTCTCTAAAAACTTATTTTCTTTATTACTAACATACCTTAAAGTCCATGGATTTTTCAATTTGAAAGTGGATTCCCAGGAAACAGGACAAATTACAAGTTAAAAAACCAGAAATAACAATAACCGCAAGAAGAAGAACAACATACTATATCTCTGAAGACGACTGCCCTAAGACGATTGATATCCATGTCTTGCAGAAGTCTGTCGAAATCTCTCACTGGAGATATGCCACCAGTTACAATATCCACTGGACTCTAATCAAGAAAGAAAATCACAGAGATGTTCAGAAATAAACATATCACTCAAAGAAGCTGAAAAGTAATATAAGGAATATTCCATTGTTTCTGCTAAAAACAGAAGAAAAAACCCAAAGTGGCATACAGACACAAAGCTACAGAGCCTACTAAGGAGAGTGACAAAGCAAGAAAGGTAAATGCCATAGCTAAAGAAAGCACTATAAAAATTAGAAAAGCAAACACTTAGAAAAGCAGAAAAGCCTAAGGAAGAACACAATTTATAATAGAAGTTAAAAACATAAATATTTAATATTATGTTTAGAAGTTAAAATTACTGCTTTAAAAAGTTCAACAATTTTTTATTACAGTTTTCACTGCTAAAAAAGTTAATCGTGAAATTACAATATATATGTTTATTTAAAATTCATTAATCCATATGCTTGCCTTTGCTGCAGATTTTCCAGCGGTTATCAAACTATGTGTTGTTCTATGTCTTTTTGCTGAGTCTCCACTAGATTTCAGTTGTGAATGCTGTTGACACTCTAAACAATTTCTTACTGCCACCGCACAAACTATTGAAAAAAATAAATAAAGTTAGGGGTGGGTAGAGAGAGAAGAGGTAGAATTTGTATTTAGGAAAAGGAAAATTAATTATTTGGAATGATCTCTGTAATGTATATTATAATGGGCCGAGGATTGAGTTGATGCACTGAGGTCCCAAGCACGTGAGGCTAAATAGTAATTGGACTATACTCTATTAATATACATGATTAGATAAAGAATGACCCCGACCACTCTCTGTGCAAGTCCTGATTGTTGTGTTGTATAGGAAATGACGATTTTGGTGGGTGGAGGCAGGGAGGCAGGAAGAAAGGCTGGGAGAGATTGACCTGGGTCCCATACTCCTAGCTGCTGGTCGTGTGGCTGCTGGTCTAGCTAGCTTCTTGACTCAGCTACACACATTGCTATTGCCCATTCTCTTCCACCTCCGATATTTCTTCACTGAGAATAAAGACTGATGATTTTCCCCTAACCTGAATTCCTAACTCCGGCTGATTTTAAAATATGTGGTCTTCACAGTATATTACAATATAAGTTTAAATATGATTATTATGTATATTATAATGCCTATATAAGAACTAACAGATTAGATTACCTTCAATAAGTTTTGTTTATTTACTTTGGGATTTCTTTTCAGTAAAACAATAGGGGTTAAGTGACTTGACCAGACCACACAACTATTAAGTGTCAACTGTCTGTAACCGGATTTGAACTCAGACCCTTCTAGGTTATATATATGTTGGCACTGAAAGTGGGGGGGAAACCCTATTTTCTAAAAAACATGATGGAGCTCCTAAGTAGACTAATTTCTAACATCAAAGTGAAAATCCTGTGAAAGTTACACATAATTCTCCCTGTACCTTAAGATTCTAAAATAGTTGTCAATGCTCTATGTACTGTGCCACCTTGCTGTCCCCCTTCAACAAATTATAAAGTTTTAGATGTTTTAAGTTATAATGAGATGGATCTCCTGCTTTGGTGGCATGTTAGTATCTAATCCAGGAACTAAATGAAAAGCCACCTCCCAAATTCCCATTATTCACACTACATAAAATTTAACAATTATTGTTGTGATGGAAGGTGAGAAATGTAAAGGAAAAGGAAAAGGGGAAGAGTTATATCATAGAAAATTGACTAAAGAAAGCCCAGTGAGAAGAGACCAAATAATATTAGCAGCTTACATATATATATAGTTAGGCTTGACTTTTATAGAGGGCCTTATACTACCTTATCCCATCAACTATTATCCGCAGGGCAATGATGTGTCAATAATATAAATAATTCCCACTAAAATATAAATTCAGTGAAAGGGGAGGAAGTGCATGAGATGGCACAGTGAATAGAGAGCTGAACCTGAATTAGGAAGACTTGAGTTTATATCTGGCTCCAGACATTTACTGGCTGTTATGACCTTGAGCAAGTCACTTAGCTATGTTGGTCTCAGTTTCCCCATCTGTAAAATGAGCCAGGAAAAGAAATGTCAAACCATTCTAGTCCTTTTACCAAAAAAAACCTCAAATGGGGTTACAAAGATTCAAACATAACTGAAATATGACTTAGCAACATCTAAGTATAAATGACATGTAGAAGATGGCTAATTGCTCACATAAATTTACAGCTTTACACTTTAGAGGGTATTTTCTTCACAACTCTGGAGAGATACTACAGAATTAATCTCATTTTATGTAGGGGAGCAGTTGGAAAGAGATTGACTATCTCAAAGTGCTTACATAATTTGTCAAAGGCTAACATCAAGAAATTAAAAGAATCAAGCTCAAAATGAACTTTTTTTTTTTTTTGCTGAGGCAATTGGAGTTAAGTGACTTGCCCAGGGTCACACAGCTAGGAAGTTGTTAAGTGTCTGAGACTAGATTTGAACTCATGTCCTCCTGACTTCAAGGCTGGTGCTCTGTCCACTGTGCCACCTAACTGTCCCAACCACAAACTCTTATTGTAAAACCAATGCCGTGTCCCACTATACCACCCTTGCCCTCAAATGAAACACAAAATTTGGATCTGGAAAGGATTCATCTTTCATATACTGTGATGAACAAAGAAAAAAATAAAGCAATTTTCCATTTTGGTACATTAAAGAACACAGAGTCCTCTATATATATAAGAAAGAAAGTGAGGAAAGAGATTTTATAAATTGAATTAGACTTCAGTAAGAATTCTAAATATCTTATCCCCTGGTGGATTCCTGGAGTTACTGATAAGCTGATAGGTAAACAAGCCCATATGCATTCAGATACTTGGAGAGACATCAGACTCCTCTTTAAAAATGAAAATAACACTAATAGTAACAATAGCTAATATTTATATAATACTTACTATATGTAAGCCAGTCGGGCACTGTGCCTAACATAATTTAGAACAGTGGTTCTCAAACCTTTGTTCTCAGTATCTTCATGTTGTTAAAAAACTATCGAGGATCTGTTCTAAGAGTTTTTGTTCACATGGGTTATATTTATAGCTATTTATTATATTAGAAATAAAAAATAATTTTGACCGTGTAGACCCTCTGAAAGGGTTTCAGAAACCCCAACAATTCTTTGGACTACACTTTGAGGACCACTGATTTAGAATATATTTTATAATTAGTATATACTAATGAAGAGCGGAAGTAAATTATTCATATAAATGATACCTTAATATGAATTAATTCTGAATTCTACTCAGTCCCTAGTAGATGTAATAATTGGTGTTTTTATTTGAGGTAAGATGATTTTTCACAGACAATTTTGAAGCCCAAGAAAAGGGCAAAACAAAGTTTCTTCTGATTAGTGGGAACTTCACATCTTCTTCCTCTTCCATCCTCAGAGCTACATAAATGTTGTATCATTAAAACGAAGCTAGAGAGATTTTTTTTCACTAAATGGCAGACTAAATAGATTTTTTTCCCACATATTCTCACTAAATGCATATTCCCTCCCTTCATTATTTTGTTTGATTTGAAGAGACATTTTATATTATTCCACTTCAATTAATATACAAAAATATAAATTTCAAAGTGTTTAAATAACACTGTGAGTGAATGCAAGCTTTGTTTGATTAACTCAATAATTTCAGATCAATAAAGTTATTTGTAAATCTAAGTTATGTTTCTCTATTAACACATATTACAATTTCAGAATGAGATTTAAATTCTTTTTGACCTACACCTCTCTATCTACTATCAAATTGTTTTTGTCTTAGAAACAAAGAGGGAATCGATGAAAGTAACTATGATTTAAAACTTCTGTAAATAAGAAAAATATTTGCACTGTTCTACCTAGAAACTTGTTTAAAAAAAAAAAAAAAGAAAAGAAAAGAAAAGCTTCGCTTCAACGAAATGTAATAGTATTACTTGGAAAGGTGTCTATATAAAGAAAAGTTATGGTGAATGATATTTTATAATAAATGGCTAAGTATAATCGGCAATTAGTATATTCATGACCTTAATGTAAACTGGTACTAGATAATAATGTTGCAAAGTTTCATAAAGGTGAAAGGTGAAAACTATTTTTGAGTTTTGCATTTTGAAAATAAAAGGCTATTATTTAAAAAAAGAAGAATGTTGATCTTCAATTATAGATAACCACTTGTTATGATTATTCCTTTGCTCTTAAAAATTTAGAAATAAAGACAAATGCTATCCCAAATATAAACATTATTAGTGATATTTCCAACGTAATAGGAAATAATTCAAAAAGCATTTATCAAATGCTTCCTATGTGAGCGTTTTTTATAGAAAAAAAAAATGAAACAGAAAATAGTAATTCACACTTACCCAGTCTAAGGCACTGCCGCAAAATTCCTCCAGATGACATATTTTTCTCTGCTTCAATTTCCGTAAAGCCAAGAGAACTTGCAAAAATTAACACATCTACAAGGCTGATTAATCTCTGCAAAAATGTCACAGAGGTCTCTATTGTAAGACCCTGAGTTGGTTCAATATTCTCCAATTCATGCTGCAAAAACGTGAAGTTTAGCATTATAATACACCAAGTACTATAAAGAAAAACATTTTTAATAAAACTACTATATAATTTCTGAATGTCACAAAAATCCAAGTTTGCAACAACAACAAAAAAATACTATATTAGCCTGTTCTCTGTCATATTATTACATGTTATTGCAAGTAATTAAAATGAAGTATACTGATGAAACATGCTCTCAGTCATCTTTCCCCATAACTACCTGGCCCTAAAATAGATGCACTTCTTATTCTTGGATTAGACAATATTTCTCCTTTTCAAGAGCAACAAAATATATAAATGATTAATTGAATCATAGTTTTGAAAAGTATATAAAAAGCATATTACTCAACTTTTAATTACTAGTCAGTAATTACTCATTTTAAATGAAACAAAGTGTATAATTAATATTTGTTCACAAATTTTAAGTAATACTGTTAAGAACTTACTGTTGCAGATGTAGCAGCTGAAAGCAATGGCAATATACCTCCACAAGACATAACCATATTGTCCATTACTTGAGAGATGAGATGAATTGTATTATGTACAAAGATGACATTATCGCTGCTATTTACAAAGTCCATAACTGTCTTTGTTGAATGGCTGTTAAAAGAAAAATTATATTTACTAATAAATCTAAAGAAATGAATCACAATTTGTCTACTTAAGAAGGATGGCATGATAAGGGAGTTGTTGTTATTTAGAAAAGGTAAGAACAATGATGATGTATCAAGCCTTTGAACTTCCTTTAGTGGACAAACAGATCATTCCTATTTGGAGCCTATTCATGCCACTTTTGTGTTGAAGCATTAACAATATTAACCTTGCAAATAATACACAATGTAGAACAAAAATTAAGACTTTAGAGAATGACTAAATAAACTGTGGTAAATGAAAGAAAAATTAAGAACATAAAAAATTCTGAGAATGATGGGGAAAATCCTATAAACTGATGAACACTGAAATAAGTGAAATAAGTGTTTTTTCCAGAACCATGAAAAAAAATTTGCAAAATGACAACAACACATGAAGGGAGAAGAAAAAAATACATGGACCAGGAAGCTTGGCTTTGGAAAAAAATATACCTCTCACACTTATTTGCAGAAGTAAGGTACTTCAAAGGATATAATGTCAGGTTTGTTTGATATGTGCATTGCATTTGTAGCCCTCTCTCCCTATTCGCTGCTTTTTATTCTGTTACAAGGTAGAGCTCACGGGGTAAAGGGAAAGAACAAAGTGTGGAAATGGACTTATAAAAAAAGAAAGATAGCAGTAATAAATTTTACAATTAAAAAAAATTTAACTTCCAAACGTTATGACAGAAAATGCCAGACGCAAACAATCAATTGGAAAAAATATGGTATATATGCAAATAAATAGCAGTTAGTAAAGATCAGAAAATTCCTTTAGTTCACAATGATTTTAATATGCAGAACACAGTTATCCTTAGATTTCATATTTATAATAAATGGGACAACTATAATGTTTCCAGAGGCCAAAGGTTTTATAATCATATCATTACAAACTATACAGGCAAGGCAACTAAGACAATTTGAAATGAAAATTCATGTCTACATCAATGCCTAGTAACATTCTGTTTTTATTAAAAACTGTAAAATGCCAGATAACATAGAATTTCAGGCTTGTAACATGTTATTTCAAACAAAAAACCAGTATTAGTGAATATCTTCTGAAATACTCAATGAACAAACCTTCTCCACATCTGTATATCCGTTTCTATGGAAAACAACAAGTCTGTGAGCAAACGCTGATGCATTTGAGACCACCTGAACTCAGGAATACGAAACATGGTAGATCTGGAATCTCTTCTTTGTCCATTGGCTAGAGCTGATGGTATTTCCTGTTCTATTTGCTCCTGTTCTCTTGATATCTAAGCAAAGAAAAATTAGTCTATCTTCAGAGAATGTATGAGCAAAAGAAATAACAGAACATGTATAGTGACAACTTTGAAATAAATAGTCTCATAGGTATGTGAATTTCAAAACTGAAATTATAGATGGTTATTAAGTTTACATATGCTATAAATCAGTATTAACCAATTCATCTGCAATTTTATTATCTTCACTTTGAGCAATATAAAAGTAAACTCAGTGCTTAATATCCTATGCAACCCTATCACCAAAAGAGATATGTAATGCAATAGCATAGAAAGATGACAAAAGGTACAAGTTCTCTGGAATGAAAATCCAAGAAGAGAGTGAAATTCAGAGAACAAATAAATGAAAAGAATGGCATTAACAAATGACTTAATGCAACTTGATGGAACCAATGGCAGAGTAATATTAGCCAAGGAGTAGAGAAGAGGAAAACAACGTACCAAATTTATCCAGAAATCTAAAAGCACAATGACAAGTAGCTCTACAAAAAGGAATGTTGCTGCAATAAAACACTATTTGGCTTTACAATAGGAACTATTCAGTTGCTCGTTTTCAGTCGAGCATGACTCTTTGTAACCTCATCTGGGACTGTCTTGTTAGAGATGTTGGAGGCATTTCCTATTTCCTTCTCCAGTTCATTTTACAGATGAGGAAACAGGCAAACTGAGTTAACTAATTTGATCAGGGTCACACAGATAGTAAGTGTCTGAGGCCCGATTTGAACTCAGGAAGATGGGTCCTTCCTGCTCCAAGCCTAGCACTCTATCCACTGTATCATAAAGATTATTCAAAATAAAGAATTAAAAGAATATCCTTTTAAAAATAATGTGAATTATAACTGAAGCCATACTCTAGAAGTACAGAACAAATGCCATTGTGTTCTCCCCTTTACCTCCCCTCTCCAAATTTTAATGATTACCAGGGGAAAACATAGAGGGAGGACAATCAAGATTTCAAGAAAAAGAAATCTGAAATTTAGGAGACAGGTGGAAGGTGGAACAAAAGAGGAACACTGCTACCAAGAAGTCTTATTTCATCTCTTATCTTCCCACTTCTACTCCATCTTTTTTTTTTTATAAGTTCTGTGTGTACTTAAAAAATTTTAAAGCAACATATACTACTACTACTACCTAATTCTACCCAAGTCATTTCTTGCCAGTCCACTCAAAGGGTTCTAATAAAAATGTGTAAGCTTCCGAAATTCCTATTTTTAAGCAACTTTCTGAATCTGCCATGTCTTAGAGCCTGCAACAGAAACCATGCTCTTAGTTCTAACAGCAGCATCTTACATATTATTATTTATCATCATTATGATATTATCATCTTTAATTTGTATAGCAACTTATATTTTAAGGAAGTTTTACTTATATTATCTCATTTAAACCTAAAAGTGACTTTTGGGAGATCGCAGAATCATAGACATAGATCTAGGAGAGAAATTAGAAGCCTTCTAATCAAGAAGCCTCTTTTTATAGATGAGGAGCCAAGGGCCAGAGAGATCAGGAAGCTTTGCCCAAGCTTCCAGAGGGGAGAATCTAACTTGAATCTTTTAATTTGCAATACAGCCTTCTGCACACTGTACCACATTGCGTATCAAATAAGGAAGGCCCCTTTTAATTCAACTAACATTTAACAAATAAGAAAACTAGGATTCTGGGAAGTTGATTGAGTTGTTCAAAAGAGTAATGTCAACAAGAGTCAAGATGTGAAATAAATTTTTTTTACTCCTAATACACTATTTCCACTATACTATTCTTTCCCCAATTAAGATCACACAAAAGCCAACAAAATCAGAGACAGTGTGAGGATGCAAATACTATTTCCAGTACACAAAAAAAAAAAGACTTTCTAGGAGTCTCAGATTTCTTCCATGGGTAAATAATTTTTAAATCATTTGGAGAATTAATTTCCTCAAGAAATGTCTTCAAGGAAAGAAATAGTGGTATTACTATTAGACAAATTTCCATACTACTAAATGAAGTCATTCCACACCACAATCTCTTCAGGATTACTATAAGAAATCAGAGAGAAGAGTAGTCATATGTCTTTGGGGGATAATCAAGGCCAATAAAAGTTAGAAGAGTGATCCCAGAAAGGATATTACATATGCAAAGAAAACATCTGAAATAAGTATTGAGAAAATGGTGGAGTAAAGGCAGGAATTTGCCCAACCTCTCCCCCAAACTGCTCCAAATTCTTTAAATAATGATTCTAAACCAATTTTAGAGCATCAAAACACCCAAAAAGATGGAGTAGAACATTTCCAGCCAAAGACACCTTAGATTCTCACAGAAAAGATGGGAGTCCAGTGTGCAGCCCCGGACCAGGACCGACCTCTGAAACAGAGGCAGTATTGGTAGCTTCCAGATCTCTCAGCCCAGAGGCACCAAACAGGATCTGGAAGGTCAGCAGAAACGATCTGTGCAATCAGACTGGGACCCCAATGAAAAATTACCACAGTTCCCCCTTGGCCCCCAAAGTCAATTAAGCGGGACCTTTGAATCAGCAGCAGTGATGGAGGTTTCTGGACCTCTCAGTCCAGCATACCAGGGAGAACTCAGAAGGTCAGTGGACAGGGTCGGTGGGAACAGGAAGAGAGTCTGGTGTGCAGTCCCAGGGCAGTCCAGGACAAAACACTAGATCTTACAGCTGGCAGGGGGCAGCACACCTAACATCTCCAGGGTAGAAAACAGCGTTTGTGGTTAGATTCGTAGAAGGATTTCTGAAAAGAGCTGCACAAAATCCCAGAAGCTTGGGACAAGACACCTTCTACTCTGGAAAAAGAGCTACTTTAACAAAAAGTTAAAAGCCCAAGTAATATGGTAGGAAAATGAGCAGAAAATAAAAAAAGTAGAGGGGGAGGGGAGGAGGAGGGAAAAGAGGAGGGGGAGGGAGAAAAAAAGGGGGAGGGGAGGAAAATTAGGGAAAAATTGAGAAAGATGCAAAAAGAAATACAAAATAACTAATGAGGAGAAGAATGCCTTAAAAAGCAAAATTGGCCAATTAGAAAAGAAGGAACTCACTAAGGAAAATAATTTCTTAAAAAACAGAATTGAGTAAATGGAAGCTTAATGACTTTATGAAAAATCAAAATACAATAAAGCAAAACCAGAAAATTGAAAACAAATTGAAAAAATATGAAATATCTCATTGAAAAAACAGGTGACCTGGAAAAATGATCTAGGAGAGATAATTTAAATATTATTTGTCTACCTGAAAGTCATGATCAAAAATAGACCCTGGACATCATCTTTCAAGAAATTATCAAGGAAAACTGTACTGATATTCTAGAACCAGAAGGTAAAACAGAAATTGAAAGAATGAAATAAGTATTGAGCTTTTCACCATGGCAAAGATCCATTGGAAAGATTCTTTACTCAGAACAATCTTTATTGGGTACACTAGTTTTTTGAATCCACTAAAAAAAAAAAAACAAAAACTTTTATTTTAAATTGCAATTATACAATAATCTGTTATCCAGCGTGTCCCTTACAAGTCAGGACAATTTCTTTGTGATGATTATTGTTTTTCTGGATGCTTAAACACTAATAGTTATTGTACTATAAATATAGTATTTTTAAGTATTGAGGGTGATATAGGAAGTATGACCTTTATATTCCTGAAATAACACTACCTAGTATTAACACCACACAACCTCATAGATGTCTATTTTTGTTCTTGTCCTAGTAAGCAAATCTTAGATTTCAAGACTTATTCAATACATGATTGTAGAGAAGCTTATGTAAACTCCTTATGTCTGCAAGTCTGTAACATAAGGCTGGCCTAAAAAAATCTGAGTAATTAATACTAAGGGTTTAATTATTTTTGGAAGCCCTATACATAATAGCCTACAATTATTATTTTTTGGGTGAAACTGGAATTCTATTAGGAATGTTCTTGGTTGGGATCCATTAGGAAAATCTATGGGTACTCTTTGGCATAAAAGGAAATCTGCCCAGGTATCAAAGGTACTAAGGTCTTTATATATAAGGCCTATTATATAGGAACCACTTTACAGAATATATAAAGGATCACCTAAAGATTTTGTTCAGACCTCAACTGGATGGCTCAATACACTCTGGCAATCATGGAACACTTTTCAGTTTGGTTTCTCAGCTAAAAGTGAGGATGTTACTTCCAGAGACCCCCAGTAACTTAGGCCCGAGAGGGAACATACCATATGCGCTAAGAGCTCTGTATGGATTAGGCAAAAGCCTCTGTGAAATGGAACACTTGCTTTTCTTATTCTTTTCTTTATTTTGTTGTAATGAGGAATGCCTGCTTCAAACAACAAAATAACTACCAGATAACTTATTAGAATTCTGTAAAATGATGTTTGTACGTTAAATTGCATCACCATGTATTTATATGCATGAAAAGACCTTAAGTCAAAATTTACTTGTAAACGGTGCTATATTTTCCCTGAAATCCTGTACTGATAAAAAGGATGATAAAATTTTTCTAAATCACTAGAGAGTTAATATTTCCAAATTGTACCAAACAAACTACAATAGATGCACTGAAGAGAGGAAATGTCATTCCTAAGTTTTGGGAAAAGTGAAGTAAAGTCCCAAACCCTGAGGAGAGCACTAGTCAACCACCCTCTAGGGACTATGCTTGGTAGTCCTAGGGCTTGGGAAAGTAAGTCCAGAGTTTACACTTGATAATATAAATTGTCCTACTTTATTTTAAATGTTTGATAATGCTGATTTAACTTGGACTATTAAAACAGACCTTCAAGAGAAAAAAAAAAGGCAAATTATTTCAGATTAAACTTGTAATAATCTCTCCATCAGGAATATTAGAAACTAAATCTTTTGATTTAAAACATTTATATAGTGACATAAAATATCAATCAATTCATCAACAAAATAACTTTATGTAAACATTCCTTCTCTAATTATAACCAAAGCTGAAAGCATATTGAAAAAGCCGACTGTACCCACCTCAGGACTGGGCCGATAAGGTTGAGAACTGTCTGAACTGGCCTTTAATTCCAGTCTCTCGGTATCTGTAGCTACACTGGAAACATCCAACTTGGCAATCTTTTTCTCAGAAGCATTACTAGTTTCTGAGTTGCTGATTTGTCCATCAATAACTGTTCTAATATCACCAGAATGTAGAGTCATTTTCTTTCCTTCATCTAACATCGGGTTGATTTCTGTTTGGGCTGTGACTTTGGAAGAAGTTACTTCCTTTGAAGTATCTGAATCTGGTAATGCCTCAACTAATATCTCAGAATCAGGTTTTTCATGGGCTTCAGATACAACTGACGACAACTCATTTTGCTGAAATTCTCCAGGTAACATGCCTGCCTCTGACAGTTGAAGAGGTGGACTGATTTCTTCTTGATGTTCAATGGGGGGACTACTTTCTACTTTAAGTTCAACATAATCCTCTTCATCATCTTCCATTGTAGATTTATCCAAAATTTCTGGAAGATCTGAAGTATCTTCTTCTAAAGGTGTACTTAGGACTCCAGTTCTATTATCTTCCTCACTCACTTTCATAGAATTAGAAGAGACATTCATGACTTGTACTCCAAGAGCTACCTGTAAATTGTCTTTACATTCTGTTTCATTGGTCGCTATTCCTTCCAAATCTATTTTATCTAGTTCCTTATATTTTTCTTCCCCAGCTTTTTTTTCTTCATCAGATAATATGTGATTTTGGTGTTCTATATTAGATTCTACAATGTCTTTTAGTGGCTCCATATCATCAGTACTGCTAATACAAATAGAAGTATCTTCCTTTATTTCTAATTGTGGAACATCTTCTGAAACTTCAACATCCTTGCTAATACCAGAGGCAGACTGGATTGGACTAGAGGGGCCTGGTCCAATTTCTTCACCAAATTTCCCTTGGTATTCCCTGAATACATTAGCTAGATTTTCTTTGTGCATTTCAAAAGTCACCTAAACAGAAAAAGAGAAAATTCCTTTAAAATATTCAAAGGGAACATAGCATATTTCAGTACATTTCCTAAAGCATAATCTTATAAAACATAATTAAATTCAGTTTATAAATGTCCTTATTATAAAATGAGTTAAATTTATGAACAAAATAATATATTATTATATTATGTTATAAATAATTACTATATTATATAAATATTATAATAAAAATTATATTACACATAAACCAGTAAGTTTATGATAAGTTTATACATTGATAATATTATAGGGAGAAAAATAAAATCAAAAAGAAAAAAAGAAAGCTCTAGTCTTACTTCCACCAAGAATGATTACATTTATATTGTGCCTAACGTATGTTTCTAAATTATTCTTATAAATTAACAGAACCAAAAACTGTAAAAAGCAACTCTAATCTTTGTTCCAGATCTAATCACACATATTGTCAGGAAATTCATTATCTTCCAGATAATATATTCCTACTACTAGAACCTAGGCCCATTTCCCTTAAATCTATCTACAAAATGATCAAAAACAGATGTTCATCTTCCTTTACATGTAGCAACCCTTCAAATATTTGAACAGTTAAATAGTCTTTTTTTATTTTTTTTCCTCCAAACTTTCAACGATGCATACTAGTCATCATACTTTCAAAGGTCTAAAGCTATATCCTAATATTGTATTTACCCTATAAACCAACAGTTTTTAACTGCTCATTCCTCCCACATCTCATTGAAATTCACCTTTTTCTTGGAATGCTCTACTTAGTATACAAAGTTTCATCTTAGCTCTCTCAATAATTCACCTCAATTTTATTTCTTTATAATTTGTCACTTTTGTACCTTAAAATATGCCTTTGTCATCAGGAAATGAAGTGAAATTAGATGCATTTTTTGGTTTAGATTTCTGAAGATTAAATAAGTTGACTATATTCAAAATAATTATTACACTTTCATGTGGACAAATCCTTTTTTTAATTAAAAATGTACCTAAATTGTAATCTTTCACAGTGAGACAAAATCAATAAGCACTTCATTCAACTATTATTTGGTAAACATTTACAGTATGACCAGCCTTATTCAACTTAGTTGGACCCCAAAGACAAAAGAGGGGGAAATAGACCCCACCCTCAAGAAGCCTCTAATCGACAAAGCTTGGTATTCTCAGTGGCAAGTACGATGCATTGAACATATGAAATACTTATTGAAAGTTTATTGGTAGAAAGGAGATTACAAATTATGTTTGAATTATACTAGCTGTCTTCTGAAATTTCTTCCCAAGATCTCATCTATACCAACTTGGTGAAAACTAAGAACCTAGAAATTTTGAACACAATCAGAGTACTCTTGGACTCTTGTGAAATTTTATACAAATGTATGGAACATAGCTTCATCTATTTATAGGTGGAATTCTTATTATAATTATATTAGAAAAATGACATGAAAATGAAGGGTGAAGTGATAAATTTTCTCCTTATGCAGACATCATTTGTTTTTGTGATTTTAATGCACTATGTAAAACTATATTATATATGTATAATAGTCATATGTCAAGTGCCATAAATAAAAAGAAAACTGTAAGTACTGCTAAGGAGAAAATATTAACTATAAATGTATGAGCAATTTTTAGAAGTATTTCAAAAATATAAAATCACAAGAGCTAAAAGACTTATCTGGTCAGTTCTCTTATCTTTTTTTAAAGAAACATTCTTAGAAAAGGAAACAAACACCAAAGAGATAATTTATTTAATCTATCTATCTATTTAATCTATCTATGGTAACAGAACAAACATACAGTACAAAATTAAAAGAATACCTACTTCTTTTTCTGCTTCCAATATCTTAGCTCAACTGCTTTCTTTCTATGGGAAAATAAATCTGCAATAGTACTACTATCATCCCCCTATTAAATACAAGTGATAAATCATCCCCTATGTTACAAAGCTAATTTTAAAAATATTTATAGATCTTTTCGATTCACATAACATTTTTGTTCCTTTATATCTATCGCATACATTAGAACCAGTCATTCTTCCTAACAAAGAATAAGTTCAGGAAATTAATCAACACGTTTAGTCTAACAGCATATTCAGTGTTCCATACCCATATCCATCAAAGAAGGAGATGGGTGAACTCTCCTCTTGAGAGGCAAGTTTGATCATTATAATTACAATATTCAGTTTCTATTTCTCTGTTTTTGCTATTTTTTTCTACTTATATTATAATTGCTGTGCTATATTATTTCGCATCAATTCACATAATCTTTTATGTTTTTCTGTGTTTTTGTTTTTCATCATTACTTATAGCAGTTATTTTCCATTATATTCATTCATGACTTGATTATCCATTACATTAACATTTGATATCCACAATATCCATTATATACTTATTTGATGATGAACCAAAATTGCTTAACATTTCCAATCAATGGACATTTACACTGTTTCCAATATACTTATGATGGAATGTCCTTTATAATAGCCTTTATGAAAAAGAATACGGAACTTTTATATCTATCTCTGACTTCCTTTGAATACAGGCCTACTAATAAATCCAGTGGCAAAAAGAATGGATATCACAATTATCTTTATTAACAGAATTTCAAAAATGTTTTCAAAAATGGTTACATCTAACTATCTGGGAAAGCAATTTAGAATTATGCACAAAAAGTCACTAAATTAGTATCTTCAACTAAAAAGTTACTGGAAACAATTTAAAATATTTTTATGTTAGCAGAATATAAAGTAAAGCCACATAAAATGTCAGCATTTCTATACATCATCAATAAAATCCTAAAAAAAAAAAAAAAAAAAAAAAGACAGTGAGAGACATCCCATTTAAAATAACCATAGACAATATAAAATACCTGGGAATATATCTGACAAGACAAATCCTGGAACTACATAAACATAATAATAACTGTTTTTTTTTTTTTATAAAAATAAAGTCAGACTTAAATAATTAGAGCAATAGTAATTGTTCATGAATAGACAAAGTCAATATAATAAAAATGAAAATTCTACCTAAATCTTTTTATTTAATGCCATCCCATTTAATTTACCAATTTTCTTTTATTTAGCTAGAAAAAAATAACAAAATTCATTTGGAAGAAAAAAAGGTCAAGAATATCAAAAGAATAAAAAAATATAAAGGAAGGAAGTTTAGCAATATCAGATCTATAACCATATGATAAGCCAATAATTACCCAAACTATCTGGTACTGGCTAAAAAAACAGAATGATTGATCACTTAACAAAGTAAACATATAATACAATAGAGGTAAAAAAAAATACAGTACATGATAAATATAATACAGTAAATAGTATAATACAGTAAACACAGTAGTAAGCTTGTGTTTGACAAATGATAAGAATTCACTATTTGTTAAAAAAAAAAAAAAAATTGTTGGGAATACTAGAAACAGTCTTATAAAAACTGAGCATAGACCAATATTGTAAACCATATACTAAGATAAGGTAAAAATAGACATGTGGCCTAGATATAGAGGAAGAAATCATAAAACAACAGGAAGCTTTTAAAACATATTAGCTATCAAACTTTTGGGTTTTAGAATAATTTATGAATAAATAACAGAGAACATTTATGAGATATAAAATAGATAATGTTGATTGCATTAACTTTAAAGGTTTTACTCCAAATAAAACCTATATATCCAAGATTAGACAAAAAGCAGAAAACTGGGAGGGGAGGGTGAAAAGGGAAAGAGATTTTAACAAACATTTTCTCATATAAAGGTCTCCATATCTCAAATATTATATATAAAACTTCGTTGTATTTATAAGATTATGAGTCATTTTCCAATTCATAAAAGGTCAAAGGACATGAACTGCTTTTCAGTGAGGTCATCAAAATTGTATATAGACATGAAAAAATGCTCTAAATCATTATTGATTAGAGAAATGCAAATTAAAGCAACTTTAAGATATCGTTTTACACCTGTCACATTGGCTAAAAAAGATACAAGAGGCAAATGACAAATGTTGGGAAAGATGTGGAAAAACTGAGACACTGTTGGTATACTATTGGTAGAACTGTGATCTAACCATTATTAAAGATGATATGGAATCATGTCCCAAAATAACACTATTAGTATGCTTTCCAAGGTGATTAGGAGAAAAAGGGAAAAAAAAACTTAAATATTTTAAAATATTTATAGCTGCTGCTTTTAATTTAATATACTGTTTTTCCCTAATTACATGTAAAAATAAATTTTAAGGTTCATTTTTTAAAATTTCATTTCAGGCCTGGAGAGACTTACATGGACTAATGTTGAGTGAAATGAACAGGACCAGGAGATCATTATACACTTCAGAAACAATACTATATAATGATCAATTCTGATGGACATGGCTCTCTTCAGCAATGAGATGAACCAAATCAGTTCCAATAGAACAGTAATGAATTGAACCAGCTACACCCAGTGAAAGAACTCTGGGAGATGACTATAAACCACTACATAGAATTCCCAATCCCTCTATTTTTGTCCACCTGCATTTTTTATTTCCTTCACAGGCTAATTGTACACTATTTCAAAGTCCGATTCTTTCTGTACAGCAAAATAATGGTTTGGATTTGTATACTTATATTGTATTTAATTTATACTTTAACATATTTAACATGTATTGATCAACCTACCATCTGGGGGAGGAGATGGGGGGAAGGTGGGGAAAAATTGGAACAAAAAGTTTGGCAATTGTCAATGCTGTAAAATTATCCATGCATATAACTTGTAAATAAAAAGCTATGATAAAAAAAATTTTTCATTTCAAATTCTTTCCTTCTACTCCTTAAGAAGGCAATCTGATATAGGTTATTCCTGTGCAGTCATGCAGATATATTTTCATGTTAGTCATGTTGTAAAGGAAAACACAGGAAAAAAAAAATCAAGAAAAATAGTAAAGAAAGGTATATCCTTCGATTTACATTCATATTGCTTTCTCTGGAGATAGCATTTTTTGGAATATCCCAGTGCTGAGAATAGTTAAGTCATTCACAGTTGAAAATCATAAAATATTGTTGTTAATGCAGACAATGTTCTCCTCTAGCAGCTCTCTTTCTGGTATCAAAGAACTGGAAATTAAGGGGGTGCCTAGCAATGGGGGGAATGACTAAACAACTTATAGTATATGATTGTGATGGAATATAACATAGCTTTAAAGAAATAATGAACTGGTTGATTTTTTTTTTAAAACTATACAAAAATTTGCATGAAATGTGAAGAACCAAAAGAACATTACATATGGTGATAGCAATACTGTTCAAAGAACAATTGTAAAGGAATAGGTTTTGATTTTGATTGTTAAACTCTAATCAACCACAAAAGAAATATGAAAGAAAATGCTATCCACTTCCAGAGAAAGAATTGATAAACAGAAGTATTATAATATAGTTTTACATATATACACATACCTATGTCTAACGGTGGACTTCAAATTCTTGGGTGAGGAAGTAAAAAGGAGGAAAAAAAAATTAAAAGCACCCAGCAGAGAACAAAAACCAAATGGAAAGACAAAAAAAAAAAAAAAAAAAAAAAACAGGATAGCTTTTAAAATAAAGGGTAGTATTTCTTACATAGTTTAAAAAAAAAAAGTAAAGTAAAACAGAGACTCATGGCTTTATTCTTTTTGTATAGACTCATGGCTTTATTCTTTTTGTATTGTGCTGCATACAAGAATTAATACAATTAATACTTAATTATATTGGCTTTTTGTCTTTAAGTTCAAAATGAATAAGCAATTTAAGGGGGGAAGAAAAAAGGGAGGCTGGGAGGACTTGAGGAAAACACCTAGGTTGAGGGAGAAGTAAGAATTAAAAAAGGAGATGTAAGCGTCTTCTGCATAGATATAATAATTGAAACCTTGGGAGTTAATGGGAATAGTTAAATGAAATAGAACACTGGAAGACAAGAACAGGGCACAGGACAAAGCCTTGGTAAATCCTCATGAGTGCAAGAAGCTTAAGTGAAGGTCTCTCATAACCATTGACTAAAGTAGGTAAAACCTGCAGGCCTAAGTTTCAGTTTCTTAAAAAGCATGTGGTAGAGGGGGAAAAGAAATATTTATAACCTGTCAACATTCCAGTTCCTAATAAGGGAAAACAACCTATATAACCAATTAGAATATATATGAGCGGTACTGGGGTTGGGTCTGGGCTTTTTCTTGGGATGCTCTGTATAAAAGTTTCAAGTAGGCACTGGGTGGTGGCTCTTTCCTGACTCTAAACACATCCCTTTTGCTTGGAGTTTGGATGACCACCCAGCTCTTGCGAGATCCTAATAAAGCTTTTGTTCTATAACTTGAGATACCCCTGAGAATTTAATTTTGGATAAAATTGTCCCACACACTCAGAAATAGCAAGTGATAGTGAGAAAAGATGCTGTAAAAGAAACAGAGAAAAAAATAGACACATAGTAAGAGAATCAAGAGAGAGTATTTTCTCTACTCTCTAGAGCAAAGAAAATATCAAAGTGAAGAGGGGGACTGACAGTATCAAAGACTTTAGAGAGGTCAAGAGTAGCAAGGATTATGACCAGTGTTAGAGTTGACAAGTAAGCAATCAAAAGTAACTTTTTTAGAAAGCAGCTTTGGTAGAATGGAGAGGTTGGAAACAGGATTACAAAGAGTTTAAAAAAAAAAAAAAAAAAAAAAAAAAAAAAGGAAAGGAATCTAGCCACAAAATGAAGGAGAAATACAGAACAATAACTAGTAGGGAAAGTCAGATGAAATATTGTTTTTCTTTCTTTCTTTTAAAATACTGTAAATAGTATTTTATTTTTACATAAACTACATGCAAAGATAGTTTTCAACATTCACCTTTGTAAAACTTCACATTCCAAAATTTTAACCTATCATCCCAATTCCCCCAAGACAGCAAGCAATCTGATCTAGGTTAAATATACCAGTTTCCTCTGCCACTCTACCAGTCTCCCTTCTGAGTCTGACTTTGACCCCAATTTAAATACCCTATTACAATTATATCAATTGTAGAACTATTACATCACCATGCTAAGTACTAAGTATATGTAAAATAGAGAACTGGTATTTCATCAATTCCACTGAGTTAATACCTTGTTTCAAGTATACTTCTTTCAAGTGTACTTCTCCAAAGTCCAGGCTCTCTACAGTTAAATATGTGTATTTTTTCGAAACATAGTTTCACATCTTACATGCTTTGCAAGAAAAATATGATCAAAAGTTAAAAAAAAAATGAGAAAGAAAAAAAGTCAACAAACAACAACAAAAGATGAAGATGTGATCTTGATTCACATCCAGTCTCCACTGTTCTCTCTCTGGATACAGATGACACTTTTCATCACTAGATTATAGTCTACATAATTGCCTTTTATCATCTCATTGTTGAAAAGAGCTAAGTACATAACAATTGATGATAACATTCTAATTTGTTACTGTGAACAATGTTCTCTTGAACATTCTGCCTACTTTATTCAGCATCAGTTCATACAACTCTTTCCAGGCCTCTCTGAAATCATCCTGTTGGTAATTTCTTACAGAAAAATAATATTACATAGCATTCATATATCATAACTTATTTAGCCATTCTCCAACTGATGGGCATCCACTCAAATTCCAGTTCATTGTCATTACAAAAAGGGCTGCCACATACATTTTTGCACATGTGAGTCCCTTGCCCTCTTTTATGATCTGTTTGGGATACAGGCACAGAAGAGACACTGCTAAATCAAAAGTGATTTTGATTTTATAACACTTTGGGCATAATTTCAAATTGGTTTCGAGAAGGATTAGATGAGTTCACAATTCCACTAGCAATACATTAGTGTCCCAGTTTTCACAACCCCCTCGAATATTTATCATTATGTTTTCCTGTCATTTTAGCCAAGAAGAGCTGCCTTAATTTGCATTTCTCTAATCAATAATGATTTAGAGCATTTTTTCATATGACTAGGACAAGTTTTAATTTCTTTGCTGAAAATCATCTGTTTATATCCTTTAACTACTTATCAACAGAAGAATGGTTTGTATTTTTATAAAATTTGAGTCAATTCTTTATTTTAGAAATGAAACCTTTATCAGAAACACAGGTTGCAAAAAATAAATTTTCCCATCTTTTCTAATCTTGGCTGCATTGGTTTTGTTTGTGTAAAATCTTTCTAATTTAATAATAAGCAACATTATTCACTCTGCATTTCATAATGTTTTCTGGTTTTTCTGTGGCCACAATTTCCTCCATAGGATTGTTTATAAGCAGCATAATAATAGACAGAAAACTAGCGATCAGTGAAAGAATAAAGATGATAACGAGGGGAAATCTGCTGGAGAAGACAGAATGGAATAGGATCACTTGTCATGTAGAAGGAGTAGTCTTGACAAAGAAAAGGGCTACTTCATCATTTAAACCAAGTGTGAAGAAAGAGATAGCAGCAGAAGCCACCTGAGTGACCTGAGATAAAGAACAGTAGAGAAAAGAGCTTTCTATGAAAGGCCTGTATTTCCTCAGTGAAATATGAAACAATGTTCTTGGCTGAGAGGTTAGGAAGAGTAAAAGCTGTGGGCAGTTTGAAAAAGAGGCAGGATTCTAAATCAAGTTCTCCTAATTCCAAACAAAACCCTGTAGAGTAGTCATTACACTATACTACTTCTAAATAAAATATATAACAAACAATAACATCAACTGGAAAAAAGACAAGTAAAACTGGGGAAAAGGTATTAGCTTGGATGCATTACTAAGATAGGTTAGTTAAAAATATACTACAGCTGGGATAACTGGAAATTAGCATGGCAGAAATTAGGCATGAACCCACACTTAACACCGTATACCAAGATAAGATCAAAATTGGTCCATGATTTAGACATAAAGAGCGAGATTATAAACAAATTGGAGGAACATAGGATAGTTTATCTCTCAGACTTGTGGAGGAGGAAGAAATTTGTGACTAAAGACGAACTAGAGACCATTATTGATCACAAAATAGAAAATTTTGATTACATCAAATTAAAAAGCTTCTACACAAACAAAACTAATGTAATAAACAAGATTAGAAGGGAAGCAACAAACTGGGAAAACATCTTCACAGTTAAAGGTTCTGATAAAGGCCTCATCTCCAAAATATATAGAGAATTGACTCTAATTTATAAGAAACCAAGCCATTCTCCAATTTATAAATGGTCAAAGGATATGAACAGACAATTTTCAGACAATGAAATTGAAATTATTACCACTCATATGAAAGAGTGTTCCAAATCATTATTAATCAGAGAAATGCAAATTAAGACAACTCTGAGATACCACTACACACCTGTCAGATTGGCTAAGATGACAGGAAAAAATAATGATGATTGTTGGAGGGGATGTGGGAAAACTGGGACACTGATACATTGTTGGTGGAGCTGTGAACGAATCCAACCATTCTGGAGAGCAATCTGGAATTATGCCCAAAAAGATATCAAACTGTGCATACTCTTTGATCCAGCAGTGTTTCTACTGGGCTTATACCCCAAGGAGATACTAAAGAAGGGAAAGGGACCAATATGTGCCAAAATGTTTGTGGCAGCCCTGTTTGTAGTGGCTAGAAGCTGAAAACTGAGTGGATGCCCATCAATTAGAGAATGGTTGGGTAAATTGTAGTATATGAATGTTATGGAATATTATTGTTCTGTAAGAAATGACCAGCAGGATGAATACAGAGAGGCTTGGAGAGAATTACATGAACTGATGCTAAGTAAAATGAGCAGAACCAAGAGATCATTATATACATCAACAACGATCCTGTATGAAGATGTACTCTGATGGAAGTGGATTTCTTTGACAAAGAGACCTAATTCAGTTTCAGTTGATCAATGATGGACAGAAGCAGCTACACCCAAAGAAAAAACACTGGGAAATGAATGTAAACTGTTTGCATTTTTGTTTTTCTTCCTGGGTTATTTTTACCTTCTGAATCCAATTCTCCCTGTGCAACAAGAAAACTGTTTGGATCTACACACATACATTGTATCTAGGATATACTAGGACATATTCAACATATATAGGACTGCTTGCCATCTAGGGGAGAGGGAAAAAATCGGAACAGAAGTGAGTGCAAGGGATAATGTTGTAAAAAAATTACCCTGGCATGGATTCTGTCAAAAAAAAGTTACTATAATAAAATATATATATATATATATATATATATATATATATATATATATATATATATATATACTACACTTTGAAAACAGCAATAAATATGAACTGAAAGCAAAGTGAAAAGATACCACAGCCAGAGGAAATGGCAAAAACAAACTCAAATGAAGGAAAAATTACCAGAATTGAGAAATATTAGCAGATTTTGAACATTCTAATAATTCAAAGAGCACACCAGTAAAAGTCCAGCATCACTATCATAGCACAGCAAAATTAGGATCTTGCTTTTAAAAGCTCAATGGGGAGTATTCTTACACTACCTTAATAACCAGTACTATTCTACTTGATGTACCCTGTCCTAAATGAAAACAAACTTCACAAATGCTAAACAGTATTCATGACAAAGTCAACTATGCCCCTGTGCCCCTAGGTTTATTACATAGATTTGTCTGGAATCCTCCACACTTAGAATGCACATTCTCCCATTTTAACTCCACCTCATAAAATCTCTATCCTCTTTCAAAGCAAAACCAAGTTTTACTTTTTAAGATTTTCCTGGTAATAATATCTTCCCATTATAGTTAACAACTTTGTACTCATTTATAATTTGCTCTCTTTATAATTATTTTGTATAGGCATATTCAGATGTACTTTTGTCTCACCTTTTAGAACGTCAGCACTTAGGGAGTAAATAACCTTTAATTCTTTCTATTTCTACCTACGGTACCTAAGACGCTTGTTTTTTTTTTTAAACACACAACAGAGACCAAATAATTGTTTGTTGATTGACTAAGTATATAAGACATATATCAGAGACTTCCAATACCAGAAACACAGTTGCCATTACAAAATTATTTAACATATTAAAACCCACAAGATAAATCATCAATAACTTTTAGTTACATTAGATTAATACCCTTTAGAGAAGAAAGCAAATATCACTACCACATACTCAAATAGATCTGTTACCTCAATAATTCAGGAATTCCTTCCAAAAATGCAGATTAAAACCTATCCAAGCCCATTGAGACTATTGTTCATGGCCCTTCCAAATTTCACAAGAAATCTATGCAAAATGCTGGAGGCCTTCCTTGATTTCTCCTTGCATTGCAAAGGCATCAGCAGAAGGCCACTGCTGTCTAGATGTCATTTTTGGATCTTGAATCACAACTCGTTCACCTTCTCTTCCTGTCATATAATTCTCTGATGATATAATTTAGTCCTGTTCCTCTCTGGAATTTAGCACATGTTATGTGTTGCAGCCTGTTCATATTAACTGTGTACCTGTCACTTGCCCTCTTTGTGATACTCACTCTTAATTCTTTAGAAGCAGACCTGTTCCATGTCTCACTGTCATATAGCAAGCCTGGTAAAATGTTAATATTAAAAAGCTGGGTCTCTCTTCCCACTATTGTTTATAAAGTTCCAGAAATGCTAGTGAAAGTTATTAAATAAATGAAGGAAATTAAAAGCATAATGACAGATAAAGAGAACACAAAATACTCCCTAATAAATAATGATATGATAATAATATCCTAAGAAATCAGCAAAGATATTGAAATAATAACTTAAGCAAAGCTGGAAGCCATTCAAAAAGCAAGCGTATTTCTACATAAAAACAAAATCCAAGAAACAATAAAAGAAAAGGGAAACCCATTCAAAAAACAACAAAGTACATAAAGAATCTGGAGACCAATCTACCAAACCACACACAAGACTTTAACAGATTTAAGTACAAAGTACTCCTTTAAAAAAAAGAATTAAGTACAACTTAAATTGCTCAAGAAATAGTCAGTTCTTGTGCAAAACAATAACAATAATAATAATATCAAGTTAAATAACACATTTAGTACTCTATCAAACCAAATGATCAAAGGGAAAGTATATAGAACTTAATAAAATAAAAGCAAAATTCATTTTGAAAAGCTATGAAAAAAATGCAAATTAAGATACCACTACACTTGTCAGATTAGCTAAAATGACAGAAAAAGATAATGCAGAATGTTGGAGGGGATATGGGAAAACTGGGACACTGATACATTGTTGGTGGAACTGTGAACGAATCCAACCATTCTGGGGAGCAGTTTGGAATTATGCTCAAAAAGTTATCCAACTGTGCATCCCCTTTGATCCAGCAGTGTTACTACTGGGTTTATATCCCAAAGAGATATTAAAGAAGGGAAAGGGACCCATATGTGCACAAATGTTTGTGGCAGTCCTTTTTGTAATGGCTAGAAACTGCAAATTGAAGGGATGCCCATCAGTTGGAGAATGGTTGGGTAAACTGTGGCATATGAATGTTATGGAATATTATTGTTCTGTAAGAAACAATCAACAGGATGATTTCAGAGAAGCTTAGAGAGACTTACACAAACTGAAGCTAAGTGAAATGAGCAGAAGCAGGAGATTCTTGTACATGTCAATATTAATATTATATGACAATCAATTTTGATGGATGTGGCTCTCTTCAACAATGAGATGATTCAAACCAGTTCCACTTGTGCAGTGACAAAGAGAGCCATCTACATCCAGAGAAAGAACCATGGGAACAGAGTGTGGAACACAACATAGCATTCTTACTCTCTCTGTGCTGTTACTTGCTTGCATTTTGTTTTCTTTCTCAGTTTTTCTTTTTCTTCCTTCTTGATCTGATTTTTCTTGTGCAACAAGATAATTGTATAAATATGTATACATATAATGGATCTAACATGTATTTCAACACACTTAACATGTATCAGACTACCTGCCAGCTTGGGGGGAGGGGGGGGAGGAAGGAAGGGAAAATTTGCAACAAAAGGTTATGTAAGGATCAAGGTTGGAAAAATTTCCCATGCATATGCCTTGTAAATAAAAAGCTTTCATAAAAAGAAAAGAAAAGATTTGAAATATCAAGGGAAATTATGAAGTAGGAATGAAGAAAGAATAGCCCTTTTACACATAAAACTATCTTATAAAGTTGTAGTCATAAAAATCATTTGGTTTTGCTTGAAAAGTATAGAAATAAGTAGGACAGAACAGACAAGGGAGAATCAAAACAATGAAACTCAATAAAGCAGTTTTTTTCTAAATCAGAAAACACAAGTTACTTACAGAAGAACTTTCTATTTAATTTGGGGAATTAGGGGAGAAGACTGACAAATTAGAAAGGAGTCTAGCAGATATACTTTAAGCTCAGGCCTAATTTCTCATCTAATATCACATTCCATAAAATATTCTAAAAGAGTATATGACTTTAATATTAAAAATGATAGCATACAAAAATTAGAGGAGAAATTAAATCATATATATCTCTCATAGTTATGGGTTGAAGTTGTATTCTTAATCAAACAAAGGATAGAGTTTATTACAAAAGATAAATAACTTTTTAAGTACATGAAACTGAAAATCTTTTACACAGACAAAATTAATGCACTTAGAAATAAGAAGGGAAACAAATGAAAGGGAAAAAATCTTTCTATCAAATTTCATTCACAGAATTTGGTTTCTAAGCTATATAAAAAACTAAAAGCACTGAAAAATAGGCAAACACTATAAGCAAACAGTTCTTGAAATAATTGCAAAATATTATTAATCAGAAGAAAGAATGCTTCAATCATTAATAATAATAAAAAGTAATACAAATCAAAGTAACTCTGAGGTTTCACCTTATATCCTAAAAAATAGTAAAGACCAAAAAAAATGGTAATAGTCAATGGTGGAGAAGGTTGGGGGAAAATAGGAATATTGTGCATTTTTAATGCAACAAAATTGAAACAATTTTGAAAAGCAATTTGGAATTATGTAAATAAAGAAATTAAACTATCCTTATTCTTTAATCCACAAATTCCACTACTGAACTTATACTCCAAGAAGTCCAAATATAACAGACTCCCTATATGCATTAAAATATTTGTAATTACACTATTTTTTGAGAGAAAAGAATTGGAAACAAAGCAGATGTCCATCAACTAGAGAACAGCTAAACAGATTGTGGTACATGAATGTCATAGAATGCTTCTGTGCTATGAGAAACGATACCTGTGATGAATACAAAGACATAGAAAGATCTACATGAAATAATATAGAGTGGAATGAGCAATGATGTATCATTACAACAATGTAATTGGAAAAAGCAACACAAACATATACAAACACATATAATCAAAAATGAACTTTTTAAAATTATAAAGAATAAACATGGCTCAAAGGAAGAGATGAGAAGATACTCCCAAATCCACCCCTATGAAGAAGTGAGAAGTCCACAAGTACTGCACATTAGATATATTTTCATATTTTTCAATATATTGATCATTTCTGCTTTTTCCCTGCTTTTTTTATCCTGAAAATATATTAAATAATATATAATCAATATTAAATCAATGCAGCCTGTTGTCCTCCTCATTCTCGACTCTAGATCCAATTCACAGTCCATCTATATCATCCATCCAAGACATACATATTGTTGGTCAAATTCTATAAGTTGCTGATCCAAAGGTTAAGTTCAAATCTGGATAATAATCACTCTTCATCCTTCAGTCTTTCTAACATGAATGAACACAGCCAAACTCTGAGTGAATACAGTTCTCTTCCAGGAAGCCTTCTGCAATACTCTGGGGATTGCTTCAATCAATATAATATCATCTGCAAATAGCAATACATAGAGGACCTCATTATTCACATGGGATTTTTCCTTGACCTAGATTCTGAGCTGGAATGTCTCTATCACAGTGGAAAATACATCTGAATGAGCATAAATCTATCCATATTGTGCCTCACCTTTTATTTATTATCAGAGAGTCATTGAAGAGTTATTTCTCATATTTTCTAATTTTCCAAGTTATTTCTCATCTTCTAAAGAGTCCCCAATAATCTTGATGGATAAAGACACCTTGTTATAACAGAGCAGTACTATAAGTTTTTCTTAACTTGAATAATAAACACATTAAGATATTGCATTCTCTGTATTTTCCCTTGTGAGATAACAAAAATGTGCTTCATTGTTGAATAGCACTCCTGAAAGCCTGCTTATCCCTAACCAACACCATCATTCAGAATGCTCTCAATTCTTATACTAGACAACCTTCATAAAAACTTTGTACATATGTAAGAAATCGAATCAAAGGTAGGTGGTAAATGATATCCTCTCAATCACCTTTAACCACGCTTTGTCATCTTCCCCTCTTTCAGATGACTTCTAAAAAATTATTTCAAAACACCTATGACCTAAGGACCATTCTCATAGCAAAAGACTTTGCCCATCTGCTAAAATGCAGTCACTTTCCTTGGTTTTTTTTTTTTTTTTTTGGATGTAATTTCGTTTTTGCAGTGTCCAATACCTAAAAATTCATTTTTTTGAAGAAAGTGTCCATGATTCTAGAACCATACAGCTTCTATATAAACACACCTTTTGCCTTTCTCATTTCTTTCTCCAAAACAATACTTTCCTATAATGTTCTCCCTACCCCACCTTTACAGTTAGTATATTTGTAGAATTTTTTAAACAATCTTTAAAATCCTCTTCACTAAAGGTTTTAATATAACTAGACACAAGAAAATTGGCATGTGGGGGGAAGGGAGAAAATCCATGTAACTAGTATTGTCTTAAAGGAAAAAAGGAACTTAGGTTGGCATATCTCTCCTTAAAAAAAAAAAAAAAAAAAAAAAAAAAAAAAAGGATATAAAAAGGAACCACTGCCTACATTAAAAATTACTACATTAAATTTTTGGAATTCCAAATAATTAAAAGTCTACAATGAAAATAAGTTCCTTGTCATTTCAGGGCCTCAGTGTAACATGTAAAATGTTCACATGTAAAATGAGTGAGTTGCACTAGCTAATCTCTTCCATTATTTCTAATTCTAAAATCACATAACATTATAGGTTTTCAGGATTATAAGGATATAATGAAGAAAGTAAGTTCCTAAACCCCTAAAGAAGCCTCAGGGAAATGCAAAAAAATAAAAAATAAAAACAAACAAAAACACCCACCACCTCCTGAGTTCTTTTACCAGAATAATCTGCAGAGTGAAAGCTGTAGTCACATTCTGGTCAGATGAAGGCAGGAAATGCAGCCTTGTCTTTCTCCCAAAATCCTGACCTTGGCATTGTCTATTATCCAGTCCTTGTCCTGTTCAATCTAGAAAAGACAATATAAAAACCTACACTTCACAACATCCCAAAGCCCAGCATCTCACCTACTTTTTGTAAATCTCTCTCCCTCAATAAAACTTGCTTCAACTTGCTTTGTTCATCCTTGGGCTGATGATGATAAACCACCTCTAAACTACAGCAATTCTCTTCTTAGAAGTATGAGTTGTACAATGTTATAATCCTAGTGTTAACTCAATGGAATTGATACAATGCTTATTGGTTCACACCTTAGAGCAAATCCTTACAAGGTGTTAAGTTACTAATATTGATAGAAACAATGCTTGTGTTTGTACCTTTGAGAGTTCACACATTGGCTCACATATTGGAGTTCACAAGTTCAGGAGATTCACAAGTCAGAAACCCACAATCCCACTCTCTCAGAGGAGAAGTCAACCTTTGGGTTCACACCTTCAAGAGATCATATATAAGAAAGAAGCCCTTAGAGCTTCAGTCAGTGAGTCAATTCAGAAGACGCCACGAGTCAGAGTTGAGCTAGAGCCAGAAGTCACTTGGGAAGATTGACAGAGTGAGAGTTCAGTTCGGGAGATTGAGAAGCTAATCTGCAGTTAGGCAGAACCAAGATTCAGAGAGAGGCTAAAATTTGCAACAAGAGCTCTCGGGACCATAGAAAGCAAACTGGGCTATTTTGGAAGAAAGAATAAAGAACTACTTTAACACCTGGCTGCATTTGGAGTGATTATTACTCTGAACCGAAACTAAGGCTGCCTCCTGAAAACCTCCCCAAGAAACCTGCCCCCACAGAGAATGATCATATTATACAAAAGAAGAGAAAACCACAGGACAAGATCTCAGAGGACACACCGACATTATCCCATGGCTCTGATTCAGGAAATGAATGAAGAATACCAAGGTTATAGCAAGAGTTCCACACTTGACAAGGTGTGATTCCTTCCAGCGAACACAAGGGCTAGGGTCTACCTACCACACTGAGAATAACATTTTTAAATCCTCTCTCTAAAATGAAGTTATAACGTACTGAACCATTCTTCCATGGTGTCTTCAATGTTTGCTCAATATAAATACAAATTTAGTCTTTTTCACTTAACTTCTTTTAAACTAACAAATTAATTAAAGCTAACTTCAAATTATAATTGATTATGACACAAAGTACACATTTCCTGTTGTTTGTTTCAAAACTGAGAAATGTTTTGGGTATTTGTCTGCTCTGTCAATGAACTGATTTTTAAATGCATGCAACCATGACATTTCAAATCCTACATTTTAACTCTAGCACACAGTCTTTTCTAGTGAAAAGTCAATATTGAATTGGTTTGTAGCATCTAGAATGGGCTTCCATCAAAGCACTACATCAAATCCACAAGGGCATAATATTGGGTTTAGATTCTTAAACTTCAAATTTTGACAGGTACAAGCTAACTAAAATGACATCAGGTATAATATTTCATGATAGATTTTCTCTGTTAGCTGAAGAGCTTCCCACTTAAGTGGAGAATTAGACATTAAAAAAACTGGCTGCCAGGCAATAATTTTAGCCATAGGACCTCATAAGGGTCATCTGTAGTAGCAAGAATATCCATATCAATAAAATTACAATTTTTTACGTGTACTTAAATTCTGAAAGTAAATAACATCAATTGTTTTCTATATGCAAAGTATAATAATTACCAATAAAAATTTTTACAAAATACCTTATACATTAGGGAAACTGTTACATATGTTAAACTTCATGTACCTAGTCAATACCTATTTTAGGGTGACTTTATCTTCTTAAAAGGACTACATTTAATCAACACTTCATGAAGTCAAATCTTTGAAGTGATCTACAAATTCGGCCACATAATAGATTTTTTTCTTTGAGTTTCCCATTAACTTCTTACATTAGATCTAAAGCTTAATGACAGCTGAATGATTCTAGGATTCCTTACAATGTGTTTCTTTTTCTTAAGACATTTGCATTTGTAACTGTAAAACTGATAATATACAATTAATTACCAGATATTGTTCTAAATTACCCAGCTAAAAGGCTAGCCATTCATCTTAGTTATTTGACAGCTAATCAATAGCCCTTTGAAATGTGTAGTGAGTACTTCTATATACTACTAGTTAAGGACACATATGAGCTAATAATTACAAGCATTCTTTCTGCCATTAATTTTAACTTAACTTGACAATTCACCTTTCCTAATAAGCAGAAAACAAATGATTAACAAACAGTATAGAACAAGGTCATTTTATTATATTTTCATCATATGCAGACAT
This sequence comes from Sarcophilus harrisii, assembly GCF_902635505.1. Lineage (NCBI taxonomy): Eukaryota > Metazoa > Chordata > Mammalia > Dasyuromorphia > Dasyuridae > Sarcophilus > Sarcophilus harrisii. The sequence goes on from NC_045431.1 coordinate 75,673,179, forward strand.
CAGACTTTCACCAATTCAACAAACTAACACCTATTCTAGATGTGAAGCAACATTTTGCTTCCAAAAAACTGTTTCTTTTTTTTGGCTTTTTAAAGATAGTTGTTTCTGAAAAAGAAAATACATTTGTCCATCATAGGTCTTTTTAACATAAAAATAATTGTTATGTAAGACTAATAATTACTCATTTTTAACCATCTGAACTAATATGACTAAAGGTCTGTAGAAAGGAAAAAGAATTATCAGACATTATACAAGATGTTAGGACTATAACACTGGGGAAACTAGATGGCACAATGGACAAAGCACTAGCTTTGGAGTCAGAAGGATCTGAATTTAAATCCAGCTTCAGACACTTAACACTTAACAGCAATGTGACCTTAGGCAAATCACTTAACCTCAATTGCCTCCCCTCTTTCAAAAACATAGTTAATTTCTAAGGAACATAAGATAGAAAACAAGTTCATCAAGAATCACTTATTATTTTAATATGTGTCAGGTATAGTCCTATACTAGGGGAGGAAGGGAAGAAGAAAAGGAGGGAGGAAGTAGTAGACTAATATACATACATATATATGTATAAGGCAACCACTAGAGACAATGTTTTCTAGGAATTGGCATGATAACTTGAAGGATGGTAGGATCAGGTGAGCTCTTTAAGGATGGGGAAAACCCAAGTATCAAGTCAAAAGAGAAAGACTAAAGATTAAAACAATGATTATGGGAACAATCTTATGGAAATGGGATTATAGAAACAAGAGTTAAACCTGAGAAGAAAAGTACTTCAACAGAGACTAGAATAAAGGAGAAATGAATGGGAAATATGTTATTAAGGAGTTATAGGATACAAAGTAGGGAAAAGAGAGAACTCAGGGTAAATGGGTAGGATACTCAACTAATTATATCAAGGGGATGACATAGGAGGCTTAAAGAAAAAAAGTTTAAAAGACTTGCTATGGGGGATAATATGATAATAATAATACAATAAATAATAATAGAGAAAAAATTGGGGACAACTAAAAAGACTGCTTTACTGAACTGAGAACCCAGTTGAGACTAGCTTAAAAAAAAAAATTGGGAATACACCCAGTCAGTAGATTCATGTGAATTTTTCCAGTCTTATACATCAGTATTTGAATCAGAATAGAGAAGAGAGATAGTGGGAGTAATTCAGGGTTAGAATTTGGCATGAAATTAACAAGATCAAAAAGTCCAAGAGTAGAGGATAGTCTAATATTGAACTTCTTAACTCTAGGGATCAAGATTGGAAAAGGAAGTCAGGATGTTTGAGGAAACAAAAACATGTTGAAGTCCTAAAGGAAAATGAGAAATTAGAGTTGAAAGGAAGAGGCTGAGCTTGTGCTCCTTGAGAAAAGAGACTTAATACCACTGAGGCTATATATAATGGCCACTAGGATATGAATTATGAAATGTATCCATAACATTATCTATATGTGGATATGGATATAGTAAATTGTGAGATAGGCAGAGACAGAGATGATATAGATAAATAGATGGCTATGGCTATGGCTATGGAATTAATGAACTTCAAAGGAGAAGTTGTTTCCCCATCAAGGGTCAGTGTGTTAGAAATATGAAAGAAGGTGCAATAGGTACAAAAAAGGATAACCAAATATGTAATATTTTTTGGTGGAACCTAAAATTCCATAAATGTCAAAAGACAGGTGCATCAGGGCAGCTAGGTGGCACAGTGGATAGAGCACCAGCCCTGAAGTCTAGAAGCACTTGCTGGCTGTGTGACCCTGGGTAAGTCACTTAATCCCAATTGCCACTATTTAAAAAAAAAAAAAAAAAAGACAGGTGCATGAAAAGAAAAAAAGTAAAACTGAATTAGAACATGTTAAGAGGTGAAGAGATGGGGATGAGAGGACAAGAATAGTGCCAGAGGAGTAGTGTAGTAATTTTTGTTATATACTTGAAGATTCTGTGTCACTAGGGCTGGAAGAATAAAGAAAGAAATTTGCCAATGTGAAAGCCACCTTTTTCCTGAGCCTCACTCATTTAAGAATCTTATAAATAAATGGTAAAGGAATATCTCAATTCTCTTTCTTCCAAATGTTAAGGAAGGAGGATAGGGCTTGATGTTAATGACACACCCTGGCAAAAAGAACTTTATGCTCCGAGTCTTTTGTCCTTGAAAGAAACCTTGAGAAAAGTAGCTAGTTGTTGGAAACTGCAGTGAATCTTGGGAAACAAGGAGACCTGATACCTGAGAGACATCTGAAGCTGAGTTCAGAAGGTAGAAGGCAAGTTATATAAGCTTTTGGTCTTGGACTGGATCAAACTGAGCAACATCAATAATACACATTGTGCTATCATGATGATGTAGAACCCAGATAAAATAGTGTTGGATCCAAACAGGTTTGCTGATGATAGTTAATTTGAGTTAAATACCTAGCAGCACTTCACAAAAGCAAGGGTAGGGCCTGCCAGTCAAAGTCAACACTCCATAAACAACATTTTAAAAATAAAAACTTATTACCTAGGGGAAACAACATTGGATCTAGAGTCAGGAGATGCAGGTTCCAATACCAGTTGTCACTTAGGAACTATGATCCTAAGAACTTCATTTTGTACCTCAAATCTCACTTATAAAATAAGCATAATAATGAACATTGCCTACATTACAGTAAAGTTGCTGTGCAAGTTAAACGAAATGATACACATAAGCTTTGCTGGAAACTGTAAAGTTCCACAGAAATTTGAACTTCATTAATTAGGACCTCAAAACTCTTTACCTACATTACCATATTTTATCTTCATAACAGCTGTGAGATAAATGGTAGAATCATAATTATTCTCATTTTACAGATGAGGGAACCAATTTTGAGAAGTTGAGCTACCCCAACTTACAAAACCAGTAAATGATAGAGCCAGAAGATAACTCAGGGTCATACAATTCCATGTATAAGTTCCTTCCATTCTGCTCATAAATAAAGTTTGATAGAAATCAGAGAAAGAGCAAATATGTCAACTACAAAAGCACTTCCTATTAGAATTTTAAATACTTTAATATAATCACAACAAAAGCACATAATTTTAGAGCTAGAAAGGTCTAGTAAATAATGCCTAAATTTCTTCCAATATTCATCCACTGTTTTAGGTCAAGATATGAAAAGAGGTTTCTTTGTTAACATGTTTTGAGCAATATTCCCTTGTTACCATCTGGCAAGAATAGAATTTAAACAAACAGAAGCCTTGAAACTATTTAAAATAATAATTGTTTTTGAACTCTCCTTTTCTGATTGTAGTACATGATATTAGAAAATGTATTAAAATATATAAATAAATGTAAATCCTGCCCTCAACACCTCCTTTTACCATAAAACTATCACCTCAGTCAATAAGTACTCCAACTTCTACACCTGCAGTATGTATGCTCAGCAGATCCAAGTTTGATTTCACTTGTAAGACTGGTTAAAACACACAGTATCACTTGAGTTCATAACCTGTGCTTACAATTATGTGGCTTTTAACTTAAGTAATTCTATTCAAGCAAAAACAAAGAAAGCTAAATTTTATCTAATTTTTCTCCTTTAAAAAAAAAATGAAAACTTCAAACAGTTATACATTTTACATATAAATTGTTTACACAGACCAAATTATTTTTAACACTATAGAAGAATTTAAAATGAAAGAAGTTTTGGTTTGGTAAAGAACAAAGTTAATTATTAGGTTTTTATAAACAAAATTTTAGCTCATAACTGCTATTACTATGTTATGCCTAAGGGACATGGTTCTTTTTGTAAGTCTTTATTAGACTATTTGCCAACCTATATTCAAAAACAACGTTTTTTTTAAAATTGCTTTCTAAACATTATTAATTTCCTATTTAAAATTTCTTTCTTGCACATGATGACAGAACATTGTATTTTTAAGCTGATTGGAATCATTAACAAAGATTTCTGATTATTTTGGAGAGTACAAAATGATTATATATTTTACCTAATTCTACTTCTTGTAGACTAATATATTTTAAGCTTATAAAATATTTAAGTTTTTAGTATATTAAGAGTCAAAGGTTATTGATCATATTTTTCCTTGTTCCCAATATTTAAGCACACTTTTTGAGTCTATAGGCATTAAATTTTCATATACACTTGATTCATATATTTATTCAGCAAAAATCTGCTGCTGAACACTTCAATAAGTTCAATACATTTGAAAAAGTGTTATAATTTTCATTAGCCATAAATAAGTTTATATATTTAATAAAATATTTTAGTAAAATTAGCTGATACAACAAAAAATTATCTTGGTTACTATCCAATGTTGAAAAAATACAGGAAAATAATGAGAAAATAATATAACTGCCAAGACAATAAAAATCAATTTGTAAAAGTTACACTTAAGACCAAAGTAACTAATGTAGTACAATTATGCTAGAAGAGCCCTATTACTACTTATAAAGAGTAGTGCAGCTGTTGGTGGAGAGGGTTACAGTGACAAACAGCTTTCCTGCTACAAAGGTGGCAGGAAATCTATCAAACTGGACAATAAAATTGCAATTGAGTTTCTTTGGCTTTTTATAGCAGCTGCATGTATCTTGATGTGTAGCTCTGCAAAAGCTATCCAATTCTACAACACTAGTTCTTTATACACTAGTTTTTTATCAAAGAACTGTGTTGTAAATTAGTTGTATTGGGATACCAAATGGCTGAAAAAAATAAAAAGGAAAAAATAAGTATCCATCCCATAGAATCGTATATGAGAGTATAAAAAAGCCCTTAAAATGTTTACATTCATAGAAAAAAAAAACTCAAAAAAAAAAAAAAAAAAAAAAAAAGAAAACCTGGGGTCCAATTATTCATTTAGCACCTAAACATCATACTATAAATTACTGATCTAATTCTGCACATGTGTTATGTGTCCAATAAATTAATATTCTTATATAAAGCCTTGAAGTGCATATATTCATGTTTATATTTTTAACGTAGCAAAAAGTATCTAGTCATCAATGTATTATGGCTTAAAGATGCTAAACTTGCAATCAAATTCCAATTAATCCATATATACTGACACAAGAATAGTTTTTTAAAAAAACATGAATTGAAAGAAACATATTAAAAAGCATGTAAGGGAATGCACACAATACAACCTAAGTATTCATTTTTCCCCTTCCAAATAATCAATTATAGTCTTTGATGTTATTTTGTAATATAGGAGAAAAAGATATAATTTTCTTTCCACTTAAGTAAGAAACCAGCATTAACATTAACAAATACCACAAATTACTTCATGTTATTTAACCTTCTTACCCGTATTGTTAAATCATCCTTGGTACAGTCTTATAAAAGTCATAAAAATTGGTTTTTAGTATGTAGTATGTAGCGTCTTCACAAATGTTTTCTTTTCAAATTAATCAGTAGTTTAGTGCTGTAAATCAGTGGAATAGAATATAAACTAGAAAAACAAAACTATAGTATATACATAATTTCAATTGTTATTTCAAGTTACCTAAAAACATAGTAAGTGCCTGAAATACTGGATAAGTTGAAATTTAGGCTCTAACTTTCCACAGTTTTATTTTTCTTTTCAATTATTTCCCTTCCTTAATCATAAAAAAGGACTAAATTTATATTCTTTTAATCCAGTTTTACCATATTTTTTCAAATTTTATATTATTTTTAGTTATATAATAATATTTCTTTTATTTTTCACTCAAAAATACATATGAAACTGTGATTTTAAGAAATTTCATTAATATTCATTCCAAGGTCATGGAGTTTCTATGTTTCTATGTTCCAGGAATATCTTCATCCTAAACATGCTTATTTCAGAAAAAAAAAAAAAAGGGCATTTGTAATATTGTGATCATGAAAATTACAAGAGTGAAAGCCAATCAGAGCAAAGCAATTCAAAAGAACTTTTTATAGCTACTTCCTTCCTTTTATAGCTGATTCCTGCTAGTAACACATGCAAATTCAATGCCACAATCAAGATAAGGCAAAATAACTGAAAGAAAAGCACTGCCAATGACTGCTTAGCTCAAATTTTGGTTATCAGTATCTTTATATTATTAAAAATGACTGAGGATCTGTCCAAAAAGTTTTTGTTTATGTAGATTATATTTATATTTACCATATTAGAAACTAATTGTGAATTTGCAGATCCTCCAAAAAGATTTCAAAGATTCCCAGAATTCTTAGAACCACACTTTGAGAACCACTGGCTTAGCACTTTAAATTCATATATTCCTTTTCAACAAATATTTACTCAGAATCTACCACATGCTCAGCACTCTTCAATTGGATATGAGGAACATAATACATGGCTACCCTCAAAATGTAGTTACAAGGACAAAGTATACATACATAGCATATACAAATAGCACATACACATTAAAAGTTTTTTTTTTTAATATTAATTAACAAAACAAAATCCCCAAGAAGTATCAGATCAATTCATGATTAGTTGATGAATAATGCTAAATTTAGAATAATAAACATACCAAGGTGTTTATTATTAGTACATTCTAAACAGCAAAAGAAAGCCATAAGTATATAGTAGAGGATTTAAGGATTTGTAGGAATGAGGCAAAGAAAGAGAATAGAAGAGTCACAATACATTGTCCAGCTTTACTCCTGGGCATCAGGAAGTTCATAAAGACAAGTCATGGAACTTAAAGTAATATTGACAGATTTCAAAGAAGACTTATGAAAAACTTTAAATGCCAAAATGAGAATAAAATTCATCCTGCAATCGATACTCAAGCCAATCAAGGCTTTGCAAGAAAAGCAAAATGTTTTTGTTTTTGCTTTTTATCTAACAAATAGTATATGGCTGTACTGGAATGGGAAAAGAAAAAGTCCAGTTAAAATATTACAGAGACCCTTTTAATAAGGATTTGAATGAGGGTTAGAAATGAGTATGGAAAAATAAGAATGGTAAGAGAAATGACAAACAATAATGACATCTGCGAATAAATGGATGAAAAGGTCACTACTTTTGTCTAAACTTCTTGGTAGTATAACAATATTAGGATATCCTCCTACATTGTTCAAAGAGATTAAAATTTGGATTTTTAATAATTAGCTGAATTATTCTTTTTTTTTTAATTTTTTCATGGTTTTAAAATTTTTAATCATATTTCTTTTTGGTACAATTTTCCAGACTATAGATTCTCATTTGGGGAAGGATTTCACATATATACTGTCATATACAAAAAACTTTTTTTGTCTGGTATTTAAAAATGTTCACAATCCAATTCCAACCTCGCCTTCCAGACTGACTACATGTTATTTCCACAGTCTAGCCAAACCAGTTAATATGCCATGCCTCTTGTAAGATATTACATGAGCTGTAAATGCTTTTCTTTGTCACCTCCATATCTTAGACTCTCTGGCTCTCTAAAGACATCTCAGATGCTATCTCCTACACAATATCTTTCACAGCTTCTACTGCTAATTCCACCCAACACCCATTGATAAAAATGTTTTATGCATATTTTGCTCTGTATTTTGAATAAATGTTCTCTCCCAACAAAAAGTTCCTTAAAGGTTGACATTACTTTAGCTTTGTATCTATATTTCTAATGACTAGCACATAAACACACATCATTTTGAAACAAAGCCTTCCAAGTAAGTTCTCTTTGAGGCATAGAGTTGAAGCTAGGATTTCAAGTTTTTATCAACAGTGTAAAGTATGACAAGATCCAAGTTGGAAGGACTCCAACTCTAAGTTGTCTTATCAAAATAGGACCAATCACTATGTGATGATTAAGAAGGGGGTGGAAGCGAAGGAGAACACAATAATTCCTGAAATTCTCTATTAAGGTATAGAAAGGTTGAAATGGAGGATATTTGCAAATAAAATTCAAAATTTTTGAAATGTTAAAGGTACAAAACATTGCTAGGGTTTCCTAAGGGCTGAATGGCCCTATAGTTGACAAAGAATACCTTCTCACCTATATTCCAATCAAAACAAAACAATCACAATCACAACAACTTTCGCTCTAAAGCATTATAATACATTGTATTTGTTTGGAGATATTCAACAGTTCAAATCCCATTAGTTATACTAAAGAAGTTAAGAAGGTGGGGACAGAGTGCCAGAAGTCTGGTAAGTAAAAGGAAACTCCCATTAGGCATTTAGGAAGCAACAAGAACCACAGAGGTTGGAAGTGAGTAAAATAAGCAGTTTCATTCAGGACAATTACTAGAAATACCTCAGAAAGGTTAAAGGATGCCAACAGAATGGGTCACTCTCCCATGGAAATTTACAACAAACATTTAGCTAAACATGGAAACTTACATAGAAGCTAAAATGGGGTTAGGGCAGTCCATCTCTTTCCCAGTCTTAATAAAGAAGAAATGATCAAAAACTAGTAACGAATGAACCCCCCAAAGCAGGGATAGAGAATGAACTATTGGCCAACAAAAGAGTACAGGATCCAGGTCCTGCTCTCTAACTAATGAAACAAACCTATGTTGCAGGGAAGGGGCAGATAATGAAGTGATTAGACTGTTATGACCTCTGTACACACAGTTTGTAGTTAGGGGATCTTAGTAAATCTAACTTTCTTCTTAATACATAACTACTCCAAGAATACTGAAGAGTAGCATAAACAACCAGAGCTACTTCTCCTGTAAATTTCTCAAATAAGAGGATGATCCAGGGATCAAGGGATCCTTGTGAACTGCAATGGGCCATGATGGAAAGCTTAACCTACTTTGAAAGGGCAGCTCAGCAGAACGAAGCAGAGCACTGAGCAGAGGCTCTAAATTCAAATCTGGCCTCAGACATTTGACATCTACTAGCTGTGTGACCCTGAGCAAATGGCTAACAAGGAAGGAAGGAAGGGAAGGAGGGAGGGACAGAGGGGGAAAAAGAAAGTGATAGCAACAAAGTAGTGTAGACAGACACCAGCAGATGGGCTTACCAATCACTGCTGGTGACCTTGAGGAATATAGTTTCTGTTCAGGAATGAAATGGAATCGAAATTGCAAGGAGTTGAGAAATTAATGAGATGTAAGGAATGAGGTCAAGTGGAAAGGTAGCTTTTTCTAGAAGGCTGGCAGTGAATGTGAAGAGCATTATATGATGACTACCTGAGGAGCTGAGCAGAGGAGAGGATCAAAAGAATGTTTTGTAAGGCCAGAATATATTTGGGCATGTTTCTCAAAAGCAGAAGAGCCAGCAAACAAAGAAAGATTAAAAAGAAAGGGTATGACTGAAACTCCTAAAGGAAAAAAGAATAAATGAGATAAAGAGTGCAAATATAGAGGGTTAACCTTGGCAAGGAAAGACTCCTCCTTTCAATGACACAAGTGAGCCACAATTAGAGTGGTGATGCAAAGAATTTATCAATTCATTGTAGGATTGTGTCAAACCTACAGGAAAAAGGGACATGGACAGACAAGGAATTGTATTTACTGTCTTAGTAAATGAGTGAAAAAGTAGTAGTCTTTTCATTACAGCTCTTCTATATTCACTTCTTACGTAGATTAGGAAAAAAAACATTTTTTACTTCAAAAAGATCATCTTTTATTAAATAAAACAAAACTAATGCAAATTGTCATCAGATATAGCACTATATTTATGTGCAGGCTTGCCTTTAAGGTAAGTAACTTTTCATCTGGACTGTTCTTACAAATTTTTATCTTTTATTTTTTTTTCTTTCCAATGCAGGAAGCAAAAAAAGGATTAACAGTTACTATATATGCTAAAGGAATATGTCCTACTTAGGACAGGAAGACTGGAATGGCAGGGAACTCCAGAGTAATATAAATGGATAAACAAATAAAATTTACGAACCCTAAAATTTCTGACATATTCCTTATACTAGAATCAAGAATAAAAAAGAAAGTACTAGTGAGCTTTAAAATTATAAATATGCAGTCTTCTAACACTGTCTAAACTTGAAAAAGACATAATACTAATCTAATTCACTCCAATTTTTGTCTTTAACAACAGAATGAGCAAAGAAGGGGGTGTGATTCAGTGAAAAGAATCCTGACTTCAGAATCTGAGAAGCTAGATTCAAATTCTTTCTCTACCACATAATATCTGTGGCATTTTAGACAACTCATCTCTTTTCTTCAAGTCTCAATTAATAAAATGCTCTTTCATTTGAAGTAGATAATCTCTCAGGTCCTTTGTAGTTTTAAATCTAGGATCCAGAGAACATTACAAAAACAGCTTGAGGCACTGCATGTTCCACTATTTGGCTTTGAATAGATAAGGTGTGCCACCTTGTGTTCAAAAGCTTCAAGCCATTAAAAAAAAAAATAAATGGAAATGTACAATCAAGGGAAAAGACATTTCCTAAACCACTATGAAATCCCATTCCATTATGAAGACAGCTGAAAGGCAAACACTCTTCATATTGGGACTACATGAAATTAATTCCTTTTTATTTTAACAAACCAGAGTTAAATACATGTTATTTAAAGTTTAAACTGACCCGGTCTAATGCAATAATTTAACACAACTGGGAAACCTATTTAATAACTTCTCTAGTTATGCATTTCACAGAAAGAAGTGCCTTATATTAAATAAGATTTTCCATTATATCTTAAATTTCTTTTACATAAATGTGACAAAATTTTAAATGATATTTAAAATATTAAAAAATAGTTCCTACAAAAAAAAAACTCACCTTTGAATGTGTGATTGACAATGTGTCCACCCATACTCGCCAGCCACCCCACTCATATTTGACTGCATGGTAAAGGAGAATTCGAAAAATAGCATATACCATCTCTGTTATCTTCTGCTCCTCCGAATTCTTGGGATTAAAATAGCAAAGTGAAAGCATCCATTCCTGCCACACAGAGCATTGCAACAAGCTCCTGAAAAATGTGAGAACGCACTGAATTATTGTTCACTTTAAATAAAATCCTAAAAAATTAAAATGATTCTAAAATAAAAGATCTTCAGTGCACATGCATCTAAAATAATTACTAGCTTAACACTGAATACTCTCATTTAGTAGTTTCCAACAATCTGAAAACCATTAATGAAACATATTCACTATTATTTTAATAAACCATTTTTTTGCTAGATTAGTCTCATAGAAAGTTACTGAAATTCATTTTACTACAATAAGCATATTCTGTTTATTTCTGCTTACCTTCGGTTTTCTCTGCTGTTATTAAAAAGTTTAATCATGTCAGAAAGAAAGGCTCTTCGAACCTCCATGCTCTCTGGACACTGGGGAGAATTACGCAGCAGAGTCGCAATAACTTTTAGTACCTCTGCAAGACAATTCATAAATAAATAAAAACCAAAAATTCAACAACAACGAAAAAAAGGCAACAAGAAAGAACTGTTTTGTTTGAAATTTCATATTGGGTGTCCCTAAAATAAATTATGTTAAATGCAATCTTTGATAATACTATTTACTTCTTTTAAAAGCTAGTAACAATAAGAAGAAATTACTCAATTTTACTTTCTGAACTTTCAAGAATGTAAGAGAATCTTTGGAAATTTGAACTAAAATTGCTTAAGATCCATTTGAATTTAAATGATAATAAGCATTTGTATGAGTCCCAAAACCTGTTACATACAAATGTTAATTAAATGTAAAACAAACTTTTAAATTTATAAGACCCTTCCAGGATTAAGTTCTGGAATTTTTAAATAATGTGGATGGATGAATTAAACTCTAAAATAAACATGAAAACCAGGGCCAATTCAGCATTCAAGTAATCAAAAGAAAGGAAAAAACCATCTTACCTTCCCTCTGTATAACATTTTCTGATTCCTACCATATACTCTTTTCATTATCATCATAAGTTTTTAAAATCTGTCAAGCTTCTCTTTTATAACTGAAAAAGTAAAGCTTGAAACAAAATCCCAAAGGAAATATAAAATCTATCCATCCCTTTAAATATGCGCAGACACACTCAATTCTACTATAATACTGTAATATCCTTTGTATTAAGTTGATAGCATTTTCTGACCTCAGATTAGAAAAATGCACTAACATACAACAAAAAAATAAGAAGTTTCAAATTCAAAATTAAATAGGCACATATTGATTTTTCTAAAAGTCTAACTTTTTCCTTTCTTACAAATCCAAAAATTACATAAAGAAGTCATTTTTCTTACAAAATGTTTGAGAACTATTAAATAAAATAAGATTCTTCACAAAAGAAAAATAGAAATTTAAAATAATAGAGTTGCAACATTTATAATGTGGCTTCCTACATATATTTATATATTGTAATTTTTCCTCTTATATGCTCTAATTTTTTCCAAGTTCAAATCTTCTAAAGTTTAAGATAATATGTTTTTTAACAATTATTTCTATCATTCCTGTAACTATAAAATGAAAGTGCCTATTCAAATAATTTCAGAGTTTTTCTTTCTTTCCTCTCAGTTCAAAGAAAAAAATTTTTTCACTTTATGACTAGGGAAAATAAAACTCCAAAGTTAATATAATTTATTATACTAAAATTCATCTTACAGAAACTAGTGAGAAGAAGAATTCAATGGCAATACCGAACTGATTTCATATAAAATACAGGAAGAGAAATTTGTATTTTGTACAACTTATTAAGAATTGTAAAAGCCAAAAGCCTCTTACACAAAGAAGAGGATAGATACTTTTCCATTCCAAAACTTATATTCTTCCTTTGACAATTATAATTAAAGCATTTATATAATACATAAAATACAGCCTGACATCTTCAAAGACTGCAAGAAAGACTCTGCTAGACATCTAACTATATAAGGAAAGAACCTGAACACAAAACTCTTAAAAAGTGTTATAAACTCTGCCTACAATTTGAGATCAATACCAAATATATAAAACAAAAGATAAAGGACATAAGCTTTCTCTTTATATGATTTATGTTATGTCTAAGTTCTTACTAAATAATAAATTTTGAATAAAATTCATTATTATCTACTAACATTTCAGAAATGGATTTTTTTTTTTAAATAAAAGGCAGAACAGTGTAATAGATAAAAGGTCAGGCTGAATCAGGACAGCCTGAGTTCAAGCTCAACCTCTGATCTTTACAAGCTGTGTGACTCCAGTCTAGTCACTTAAAACTCATGAGGCTTCAAGCATTGTTCCAAAGCTTTAAGAACCATAGGAGATGCTGATCGCTATCAGTGAAGGGAGTTCCCACAAGGATGAAATAATAAAAACAAATTTAAAAAAAAAATTAAAAAGTCATCCCATTTATGTGAAATATACAAAAAGTGCTTACGAGGATTTTGTATCTTCACTGATGAATCTGGATCAGGATGCTGTTTGTGTATTACCTGAGTGCAAATTTGTTCTATCAAAATCTAAAACGATGAGAAAACAGCAATATGTAAACATAATGATAATATAAAATTATAACTTATTAAATTTTCAAGCAAACCATAAGGCTGTTAAGTATTTACAGTAATGGAAAACATTTTATAAAAATTATACAGTAGTCTACAATTTTTTTTAAATCTTTTAATATTATTTAAATACACAGAATATCCAAATTTTTAAAGTAATTTTGCTTGGACATCCAGTTAGAATCCTGATGAGTGCAAAAAAGGCAGAACTATTTTCAATTTTAAAAAATGATCTTTTCAAATTATATAAAATCACTGTTACATAATTGATGACATCTTTAACAGGTTTATCTGAATCTTTTTAATGTGTTAAATTTCTAAATTTTTTCATTTTAGTTTTGTGGATGATTTTTTTTAACTTGAAACTGTATAAAATATCCAAACCAATTCATAATGACATCTTCTAAGAAACCGAGTCTAAATTCTGTGTTTGTACCTCAAAGAGAACATTGTAGGTAGTCATAGTGATAACACTTGTTTGAAGCATCAGCCTTTCAGCCAGCAATGAGAACAATCCATGTCCAAGCATGACTTCAGCTTTTCTTCTACAATTAGAGACAGGGGAATCACTGAATGTCTAATATTACTATATAAAAATTATATAAATATATATTATAAAAATTATTACTATAATAAAAATATTATTATATAAAAATATTACTATAAAAAAGAATTAGGCACAAAAGTTTTTTCAAGTTAAATGAAAACAATGCAATAAATATCACTCTTCTCATTCTCAGTTGTTATGATGCCTGGAATGTCCAAGACATAAACTCAAAAAAAATACAAAGCTAAAAAGGCTCATAAATACAAACTTGGTTAAATTAAAAAACTCCATAATTACCAAGAAAAAATTTATAAATTATGTAGATTTAGAATGGAAAGGACTCGATTAAAATTCTCCACAGTGCATATCAAATCAATCATTAATTGAATGACTACATATCACTATATTGGGTCCTATTAAGATTAGATTATAAAACAAAAGTAGTCAAGCAGACATGATTATAACTTGAGTACATTCTGTTTGTTATTGTGTTTAGGTGTGGTGGAAATAGCACTTCTTATAGACTTTCAAGTACTACAAAAATGAGCTATTTTGTTATAACATTCTCATACTGTACTGTACTGTTACATCTTAAATCTGAAAATAAATTTTAGTTTTAATTACAATCTATGATCTTGGACACTCATTGAAGCTCTCAGAGCCTCAGGATGCTCTCTTTTAAAATGCCTTCCAAGGGTAGCTAGGTGGCACAGTGGATGGAGTACCAGCCCTGAAGTCAGGAGGAAGTGAGTTCAAATTTGATCTCAGACAATTAACACTTTCTAGATGTGTGAACCTGGACAAGTCAGTTAACCCCAATTACCTCAGGAAAAAAAATGCCTTCTAGCTCAACATGTATAATCTATGATGAGCCAATTGTATCATTTACACAATATTGCTTATCTCCTCAATTTTTATACTGAACAAAATATGATCAGATAACAATAATTTTAAAGTTATCACTTGATATCAAAGGTTGATTAAAAACTATGTATGAGTGGGACACTCCTCAATTTCTGTAATTGGGGCAGATCGAAAACTTTATTTAAGAAGTACTGAGATGCAGCGAGCTAAACCAATTGTTGGCCTGACTCCAGTATGATAAGATCCAACGTGCGTAAGAGAGAGTAGTTCAGGGATCTCATAATGTTACCTATTTAGGGGAAAACCAGCCTAATTAGGATGACAAAGTTGAAAATTACATGCATCTATCCTCAAATGGCAGTTATAGCACAGGCAAAATAAAGTGTCCCCCTCAAAAATGTAAATACATATATGGATATATAGTCAGTCATGTTACATTATAAAGCATAACTAACATAAAATGTTAAAAGGTGAGGGGACAAGTCAACATTGTTGAATAGGAAAAAACAATACAATCTGACTCTTCTACCATTATATTCATCTGTAGGGTTCAGAGGTCACAATTCTATCATTCCAATCCTGGAATAAGGGAATCTCAAACTAAAGGCAATAACTTCACAAGACAATAACTTCTTCTAATATGATTCTGAGAAAAAAGGAAATCTAAGACACAACCCTTAGTTGAGGAGCATTACCTCAGCCAAGACACTGAAATGCCAAAAGCAGGTAAGTTTTAAGATCAAAATGCTATTATGTTCAGAAAGGCCTGGAGAGACTTATATGAACTGAAACTAAATAAAGTGAGTAGAACCAAGAGAACATTGTACATAGCAACAAAAAAATTATGTGATGATCAACTGTGATGGAACTGGATCTTTTCAAAAGCAGGTAATTTAGGCCAGTTCCAATAGACTTGTGATGGAAAGAGTCATCTGCACCCAGAGAGAGGACTGTGGGGACTGAATGTGGATCACAACATAATGTTTTCACTCTTTTTGTTGTTTGTTTGCATTTTGTTTTCTTTTTCATTTTTTGTTTCCTTTTTGATCTGATTTTTCTTGGTATGATAAATGTGGAAATATACTTAGAAGAATTGTACATATTTAACCTATATTAGATTACTTGCTGTCTTGTAAAGAGGGATGGGGGGAAAAAAAAGAAAAATTTGGAACACAAGATTTTGCAAGGGTGAATGTTAAAAACTATCTGTATGTATTTTGAAAATAAAAAGCAATTATTTAAATAACAGCTATATTGTGATGCCAGGATATTCAAGATTTAAATGGAATAACTCCAAAACACTCACTAGCAAAACCTCAATGAAAAATATAGCTTACCCATAAGATCAGTTAGAATTCCTAGAAGAAATAATGTAAAATAATTGGTGGAAAAAAAAAAAAAAAAAAAGAATTTGAGCTATTGAAGAAAAAACTAGAGAGAGAATCAACAGCTGAACACAAGAAGTATAAAACTTTACCCAAGTAACACACTCCTTGAAAATTAGCATTGATCAAATACAAGATAATGATTCTATTAGTTAAGAAAAAATATTAAAACAAATTCAAAAGATTGAAAATAGATAGCTTAAGGCAGTGGTTCCCAAACTTTTATTTTCAGTATCTTTATCCTATTAAAAGTTATTGAGGATCTAGCCAAAGCATTTTTGTTTATCTGGGTTAAATTTATAGACATTTACCATATTGGAAATAAAAACTATTTTTGAATTTGT
The DNA here is from genome assembly GCF_902635505.1 of Sarcophilus harrisii. Lineage (NCBI taxonomy): Eukaryota > Metazoa > Chordata > Mammalia > Dasyuromorphia > Dasyuridae > Sarcophilus > Sarcophilus harrisii. Next base: position 75,689,624 of record NC_045431.1, read on the forward strand.
AGACCCTATAAAAGGGTGTCAGAGATCCCCAGCATTCTCTAGACCATACTTTGAGAACCACTGGAGGTATCTCATATCAAAATCTACTTTTTTAGAAAATAAAGGAGGGAAAATCTAAGAATAATTAGACTATGTGAAAACCATGACCAAAGGAAGAGCTTAAACGTTCTATTTCAAGAAATCATAGAAGGAACTGGCCCCAAACTCTTAAACCAGAGAGCAAAATGAAAACAGAATTTACCAATCATCTCTAAAAAGAAACATCAAAATGAAAACATTCAGGAATGTCATGGCGAAAATCAAGAGTTTCAAGATCAAAGAAAAAATACCTTAAGCATCTAAAAAGAATTTGAGTACAGGAATCATGGTCAGGCTTATGTAAAATTTAACAGGTGTGATTATGAAAGAGCAGATATCATGGCATATGAATTTTAAAAGGAAGAAAACATAGGCTTACAACAAAAAATAACTGGCAAAACAGTATAATCCTACAGAGGGAAAATGAGCTTTTAATGAAACTAAGAATTTCTGCATTATTGAACAAAATGTCAGAGCAGAAGAAAAACTTTGAAATATAATCACAGGAATAAAAAGAACCATTAAAAAAAAAGTAAATACAGATAAGTAATCAGAAAACACTTTATAAGGACAAAGCCTATACATTTTAATAATGGGGAGGAGTCATCTTTTATGTGCATAGATATAATATAAATTTATGTTATACATGATCCTAGAAGGAATCAAATAAGATGAAGAAACTCAAAGTGATTTTTGTTAGATTTTGATGCATTGAAAAGGAAAAAAAGGTAAGGGGGAAAAGAAAATACAGGGGGTTAAAAAAAAAAAGAGGGGAGAAAAGGTGATAGAATTTATAATCTGAGTGCACAAGTAGAAGTCTATGTAAACATAAAAGCAGGAATCACCTGAACATCATTTCCTTCTATCTGTTCAAATGAAAGTGGAAAACACAAATACACATCAAGTCAACAAGACTTATTAAGCTCTTATTGTATATTAAATACTGTGGTAAATGCTAAGGACAAAAATTAAAGCAAAAAGAAAAACAAACACAAATACACAAAGAATTTGGTGCAGAAATATAGTGAATTTAATAGAGTAGAAAGAGAAAGCAGAAAGACAGGAAAGGGAAGAATAAAAAAGAAGACAGAGGAATGGATTAATTATAAGCAAAAAACCAAACAAACAAACAAACAAACAACCCACTGAGTTTAGAAGGGAAGGATTTTGAAGAGAGGCTTAACTGAAGAAATAAAGGGATAAGAAACTTTAATTTAAAAAAAACAAAAAAAAAAGTGAGGAGCAAAGAGAAGAAAAAGTACCAAAGCTTATCATAACTGAATATAAAATGGATGAAGATATTCATATAAAACAGAGGACAACAATATGTTGCTCTTAAGAAAACATGCAAAAATTTAAAATAAAGAGCAAAATCTATGGTACCATAGGAACTGAATAATTTGGTGAATAACCATTATTATTTAACATAATGCTAGAAATGTTAACGATAGCAAAAAGACAAGAAAAAGAAAATGAAAAAGTGCAGGCAAAGAATAAAATTATCACTCAGATGTTAATTTTAAACAGTAAACTAAAGAATAATTAAAATAATAATTTAATTCCAATGAAAAGTTGGAGTACATAAAATAACTTCACATATATCATCATCCCCATTTTCACATATTAACAATAAAACTAAACAGGAAAAAAATAAAAATAGAAATTCATTTAAAATAATTACAGAATACATAAAGCCTTAAGCATCTATCAAAATTCATAAAGGAAGTATTAGAATATTAAAATACACTGTTGAAATAAAGATAGAACTAAAATATTAGAGAAAACCTAATTATTCATACATAGATCAAGTCAATGTAAAAAAAATAACAATACTATCTAAAAATAACAATACCAATCAAACTACTGAAGGATTACTTTACAAACCTAGAAAAAAAACAACAATGAAAATGATCTGGAGGGACAAAAGGTCAAAAATGTCAAGAAAAAGAATAGGGAGGTTGGGGTGGAAACCAAGGGGACCTAGCAATACCGGATGTGAAAGTATATTACAAAGAAGTAATCCTCAAAATCATTGGGTCATCAATTAGAATGGCAGTGGACAAAAAAAGAGAAAATGGCAATGTTGGAGAGACTGTATGAAAAGAACTACAATGATATACGGTTCCTAAAGTTCTGAACTGGTAGTCTAAAAAGTCTAGAAAAGAATTTGTTTCAAAAGTTATTTAACTGTACCTAATATACTTTGTCCAAGTAGAATCACTACAAGGTTTATATCGAAGAAAATCAAAAAAAGAAGAAAAGGAGCACATATGGTATATATATAATATATGCATACACACATATCCATGCACATACATATATACACATACAAATATATCTATATACATACATATGTGTTTGTGTGTATGTATGTGTGTGGGCAGGTGGATGACACCATTGATAACTTGCACAACTCAGAGTCAGGGAACTCAGAGTTTAAATCTGACTTTTGCCAGCTGTGTGACCCTGGACAAGTCACAAAATCCTATTTGCTTCAAGTTCCTCATTTTTTAAATAAGCTGGAAAATGAAATGGGAAATCACTCCATCTTTGCCAGGAAAACCTCAAATGAGGTCCTAAAGAGATGAATATAACAAACAGCTGAATTGTATGTGTGCATATCTTTATGATTAAAACATCTTATGTTCATATTCAAATGCTTTATATTATTGACATGATAACAATTTTTTTTGAGAGGAGAGACTCTCTTTCGCCTGTGCTAGAAGTATAGCTATGACTTAAAGGTGGAAACATTAGTTTGACTTCCTCAGTTTCCTCATTAAGCTTTAGCAGCTTGCCCATTAAAGGAACAAAGGGCTGCAAATAAGTTATTTTGGAAAGCAAAGGAGTTAGCATTACAACCAAGATTTATCTAGCTAACAAAGGTGAGTGTAATCCTTCAGGGGATAAAACATACATTTAATGAAACAGGGTACATTCAAGCATTCCTGATGAAAACACCAGAACTGAATAGAAAATCTGATATCCAACAGAAGACTCACAAAAAGTCTATGTATATATGAAACATGAAAAAGTAAACATGAAAGAGCTCTCATGAGGTACTTAATAAAGTTAAGCCTTTTATATTCCTATGTAACTATAAGTAACTTCTAAGAATTTTATCTTTAGTAGGGCAGTTAAATGTAGTCAACAGAGATAGAGGGTATGATTATAAATGGATTATATTAGGATGATTCCTATCACCAAAAAAAATGTGAGAAAAAAGAAAAGCACTGGTAAGCACAGGGAAGAGAGAGGCAGAACGGAAGAAACTCCTCACATAAACCAGACACATAAGGTAGAGCTTCTATAGTAGAAAGGAAAATGGGCGATGGAGTAGGCAAGCAATGCTTGAACATCCCTCTCATCAAAATTGGTTCAAAGAGGAAAATATACCTGTTTACAAAGATAGAGAGACAGATATACAATCATACACCCATTTGAGAATAAAAATCTTACCCAATAGGAAAATAAAAGAGGTAGAGGATAAGAAATGAGGACTGGGGCAGGTAGGGATAATAAAAGAGAGGGTGTATTAAGAGAGACAGAAAAAAAAAAAAAGACTTGAGAAAAAAGAAGATAAAAGGAGAAAAAGATAAAAAAGATAAAAAGAAAAAAGAGAGGAAATACATAATAATCTTAAATGTATATATGAATGGGGTAAGCTTATTCATAAAAAGAAGTGGATAAAAGAATGGATTAAAAATGAGAATCCAAAAATATGTAGTTTACAAGAGATACACCTGAAACAAAAAGACACATATAGAGTTAAAATAATACTTCAGCCGAAGTTTAATAAAAAATAAAAAATAAAAAAACAAAAAAACAAAGGCAGGGGTAGCAATCATGATCTCAGATAAAACAAAAGCAGAGACCTAATTAAAAGAAATCATAAGAGAAATTACATTTTACTAAAAAAGCACTATAGATAATAAAAGAATATCAAAAAATTTTATATCAATTTTCTTTGATAAAAGCCACATTTCTCAACTACCTAGGGAACTGAATCAAATTTAGAAAAATTAGAGCCATCCCCAACTGATAATTGGCCAAAGAATATAAACATTCAGTTTTCATAACAGGAAATCAAAAAGATCTATGATCATCAGAAAAATGTTCTAAATCCATATTAATGAGAAGTATGAAAATTAAAACACCTCTGAGATTAAATCAAATTTCAATTATTAACAATTTAAAAATTAGTTAAATGTTAATTAAAACAGCTCACACACATCAGAAAATGACAGATGCTAGAGGAAATGAGGAAAAATAGTTACACAAATACACAGTTGGTGGAATTGAGAATGGGTCAATTATTCTGGAGAGCAACTGGAACTATGCACAAAAAGCTATGAAACTGTGCCATGCCCTTTAATCCATCAGTACCACTACCAGGTCTGTATCCCAAAGAGATCAAGGAAAAAGGAAACAGATCTATATGTTCAAAATTATGTATAACTGCTTTTTGTGGTAATAAAGAATTAGAAATTATGAGAATGTTTTTCAAAATCAGGTAATAATAGAACAAGTTGTGGTATATGATAGTTATAGAGTATTGCTGTGCTGGAACAAAAGACAAGAGGGGTGGTTTCAGAAAAAAATATGGCAATACCTGTATGAACTGACACAAAATGAAGTGAGAAGAACCAGAACATTACTAGGCACAGTAACAACAATGGTGTAATAATGATCAACTATGAAAGACTTTGCTACTCTGATCAATAATATACAATGATCCAAGAAATTCCAAAGGATGAAAAATAATGTTATCCACCTTACACTCAGAATGCATAATTAAATATAATTTTCTCACTTTGTTTTGTTTTGTTTTTCTAATGATATAGCTAATATGTAAAGGTTTTATATAATTTCACATGTACAACTGATATGCTTTTTCTTTCTCAGTGGGTATATAGGAAGAGAGGAAGGAAAACAATTTGGAACTCAAAATTTTAAAATGAAAGAATACTGAAAATAAATAATAAATTTTGGAGAGAAAAAAATGAAGAGATTGCTTCAGAAAAATCTGTTAAGAGTTATACAGACCGCTTCAGAGCAAAGTGAGCAGAACCAGAACAATTCATACTGTAATATCAATATTATAAAAATCAGCAACTCTAAAAGACTTTATGACTCTGATCAATACAATGATGAAGCATGATTCCAGAAGTAATAATAAATGCTATCCAGCCCATGAAAAGGGGAGGAACTAAAATACAAAATGAGACACAAATATTTGAAAATGATTAGTATAGATTTTGTTTTGCTTTAATATGCTTATCGATTAAGATTTTTTTTTTAAGACAGAACAAGCAAGGGGAACAAAAGAAAATGATTAATAGTTAAGAGATCATAAATGGCAGACAGTAATAATTTAAGGTAATAATATAAAAATTAACACTAAAATTCACTTTAGAGTTAATCTATACTCACTTTGGGGGCAGATGCTTCAAAAAGTAACCCAATGCTTTGAGAGCCTGTACTCTGATTCCTTCACTTGTGGATGCCAAAAGTTTGTAGATTACTCTATGTGAGAAAATTAAAAAAAAAAAAACCTTTGTGTTAATTTTAAAATGAAGACATAAGCAATTTTTTAATAAAAACATTCATTAATCTATGGGACCAATTTAAAGTCAAAGTAAGATGATACCAAGCAGCATCACCATAGCTAACAAAATGTACTCATAATTCATAGGTGTCAAATGTGAAAATTTGATTACTATCATCATAACTGACAATAGTTACTATCAATGGAGTAAGAACAAATAAAAAGTCTATTCATTTTTTTGAAACCTTTGACAAGAATTCAAGCAAAACTAAACCAAATACTATTATTCTTTTAATATGACAATTTTCATATTGCAGCTGAGATCCAATACAAGAGATACATATGTTCCCTCTATTTTGGAATTATCTATGATCACCTATCACCTAAAAGCAAAGAGGCAGCACAGGGGCCAGAATATCAAGTACTAAGTCAAAAAGACCTGAATTCAAACTTGGTATCAGACAGTAGCTAGATAACTCTGGGCAAGTCACTGAACCATTGTTTGTCTTAACCTCCTTTTGCAGATGAGGAAACTATCGTAACATACACCTACCTCCCAGTGTTCTTATGATGATCAAATGAGATAATTTTAAAGTGTTAACTGTACCTGGCACAGAGCACTCTATTAATGGAAAGTGATGCTGATGATGATGATGATGATGTTCTATCATAATCTATTAACTGAATTTTTAAGAAGGTGTCAATATAACAACAAACATTTATTAAGAAGCTAAGTGTTGGGAGAAACAAAGACAGACAACAAGAGCAATTGCTACCAAGGAATATACATGTAAATAACTGCGCATCTAAAAGACATAAACAGAGTACATGTAAGGTAATAATGAAGGAAGACACTAATGGCTAGGGAGAATGGGAAAGACCAAGAAAGACCTCCTGAAGAAGGGTGGAATTTGGAGTGAATCGTGAGAACTAAAGAATGAGGGACAGGCAGTACAAAAGCAAAATGTGTGTATGTGTGAATTAAACCTTAGTTGAGTCCATCATTCTTCTTTATAGAGTTAGTCCTATTTCATATTTTTATCTTATTTAAGGAAAGGATTCTGTATGACTTTAAATGCAGGTCTGCATGTATAAATAAATGAATGAATGAATAAAAGGCTAGTTAAAATTCAGTTGGGAAATAGCATGAACAATTAATAGCTTACTTCAATTTACCCATAAAAATTAAAAGACATTGTTCAAAACGCAGATACCACTAATTGTTAATTATTGATATTCTGGTCATGATTAATAATTTTAAGCTATGATGCAATTTAAATATGTAAAATATAATATGCCTAATATAATACATAAGTACATAATATTCAATAGCTATTATATATTTGTGTATATGTATTATATATACATAGTATATATATATAAAATATATATAAAAGTCATCAAAATGTAGACACACACAATCTGACAAATACAGAATTCATTCGATTAAAAATCAAAAAGCCATTTTTAAACTAAATTATTTTCTCCCCAAAATTCTCCCCTCTTCTTAATTTCTTTGTACATTCAAATTATACAATCATCCTTCCTGTAACCCAAACCTGAAACCTTCATTTTCCGCTCTCTTACTTCCCAATATCCAATCGGCCAAATTCTGCCATTACTACCTTCATCTTATTCTTCACATGGACTTCTTCTATCATCAAACATGACCTGGTACAGCCTTCATCACATTCAAGCCTATATTATACTATATAGCCTGCTGTTAGTCCTCCTGCCTAAAGCCTCCCCTCATTCAAATGAATCTTCCATTTAGATGTCAAACTGATCTTCCTAAAGTACAACTCCAACTACGTATATGTGTGCGTCTGTCTGTCTCTGTCTCTTTCATTCATTCACACACACACGCACACACACACACACCCCTTTGTCACCTATTCAATCAACTCTAATTTCTGTCCCTTGTCTCCAAAAGCAAATATAAAATTCTCTCTTTGCCTTTTAAAGCTCTTCAAAAAATGTTCCCTTCTTATCTTTTCAGTGTTCTTTACGATACTCTGTGGTCCAGTCAATCAATAGACATTTAAGTGCCTACTTTATACTATATAAAGTACTACAAAGAAAGGCAAAAGTAATAAATATCAAAGAGTTCAAAACATAATGAAAGGGACAACATGAAAATAACTATGCACAAAGAAACTTTTTATGGAATAAACTTTGGTTGATCAAAATGGAAGGCTCAGGAGGTGACACCCACTGTACCCATCTCTAATGGAAAACTATTTTTACTATACTATCTATATTCAATGAAAACATCCCAGTTTAGGAGGGATAAAGAAGCTAGATGATATTCAAAGGAAAGGAACCAGAAGAAGAAATGGTTATATGAGAAAAGAAGACTTAAGGAGGGCCATGAGAAAGGTCTTCAAAGACTTGTTCTACTTCATTGCAGAGGACACATATAAAAAAAGAGGTGAAAGTTCCAAAGAAGCAGATTTTAGTTTTATATAAGGAAAAGCTTTCTAACAATTCTCTCCAATTGAATTGCCAAGACACTTTGGCAATTCTTAGGTTCTCCTTCACTTTACTGAAATAGTCAAACAAGGGATGAATGGTCCAGCATGTTGGTTCTATTTTAGAAGGGATTATATTGTTTAGGTAAACTCAATTGCCTCTAAAATACCTTTCAAATTATGATTATGTAGGATTTTAAAAATTTATTAATAAGTAGGTAAGAATTTTTATTTAACACAATATTCCATGATGAATTCTACATTTGTACTATTGGGAGAAGTAGATAAACATATTTGTTAAGCAGATACCAGATTTCTAAAAAAAAAAAAGGCAATTTTTATTTATATGTTTAAATTATTTTAGCAATACTTAAAAAGCTCTTATAATAACCCCATGCTACCACTAGAAAGAAAGCTCCAAACATTCAAACACTAATGGTGTTTGGAGCAGACCTGGAGTACAGCAATATTGAAAAAATTAGAAATATTAATATCACACACAGGAAAATCAAGAGTGATAAGACTGCAACATATAATCATTGTCTTCCAAACACTACTAAAGAATAAATAAATGTTCTCAATATTAGATCAAGAGTATATATTTTTAAATTTTAAATATTAATGGTTTAGACATTTATTTTTGTTTCCTCTATTCAATTAAATGGTAAATTATGCTTTAAAAGGTCATAGAATCTACAAGTTCAAAAGTTTGAGGCAAAAACATTTATAGCTTAAAACGTATGAAAACAAATTATTTCTATCACTACTGTTTTAAAACCGCATTTGCTTTAAATTTTTAAAAGTATATGTTTTAAAATAGTATTTTTCTCGCTAATTTTTCTGTCTTAATGCTATAGATTTATGACTATAAAACATATCAAGACACATACACACGTTTCAGACATCCATAAAGATACTAATAAAATTAGTAATGAAATGAAATATCATAAAAATCAGATTTAGATTTGCAAGACTGAGATCACTGAATTCAATTCCCTTATTTATAGATTAAGGAAATGAACCTAAGAGAAGTTAAATGACTTTTGTAAAGTCACATAGGGTCCCACAGATGGAAGTATCTAATCTAAATCCTTTGTTTCCAATAAATCAGGCTGCCTATCTTCCATGCCATTAAACCATCAACTTCTTTCTGAAGGCATCTAATTCATTTCCTCATTCTGAAATGCAAGAAAGTTCAGCTTGTTTGTTACTTTAATATTTTCATAGAAACATCATAACAGACCAGAAAAGCGCATCATCTCTATATTTAGTAGTTATCTGTTTTTAACCACAGAGATACAAAACAAGCATCACAAGACACTTAGTTACTCTTCTGATAAAAAAGACTTGAACCAGTTCTGGTAGCTATCAGAAATGAAAATGTAACAGCATCTTAAGAAGAAATAAGCAAATGTAAGCAACTCACTTAAAACTTCCATAGGTCTCAATTTCATTATCTATTAAATGAGCAAGTTATTTATAATGCAACTGAATTTCACTGCAAATATAAATCAATGATCCCAAAAACTAGAGATCAAACCTTTAAAAAAAATAATTGCATTAAGTGACAACAGCAAAACGTACTTTCACTGAAAATCAGAACTAATATCCAACTTGACTAAATATGTCTCAGAAAGTAAAAGTGGTCTAGAACACAAAGCACAACAGAAGGTAGCAATTCTACAAAATTCTCACCCCTTCCTACATCCAATTATAATCTTTTTTGTTAATCCTAAATGTTTTATGTAATTTGGGAGTTGAAGTGAATTTTTTTTCTGAAAAATGATTAACATGTCAGGGCTGAGAATCAATGAAGAAAAGGAAAATTGATGCTTGACAGCACAACTATTAATATATAATGCATCCAGTTACTTTTCAGTTTTAATCTCTCCTTTACTTATAACAAAAACAGGATACAAGAGATTTTGTTTTAGGAGGAAATGCTTCTGTATCAATAATTATATGAAAAAGTATTTACTACATTATCCCATAAAGTATTTTTTATTATATGAAATCAATTATAAATTTCATATCGCCATACCAACAAAAGACAATTACTATGAACCAGCCTCTAGAACATGGAAATAGCTTTATAAAAGAATGCTCCTAACCCTTATTTCCTATAATAAAATTGTACCTATGGCAAAATTTACTTTCATCCTTCTACTAAACACAGAAATTCTAATTAATTCAATTTCTTTAAACTTTATGATGAGAAAATAAAATTTATTAACATAAAAACAATGAAATGATTGAAGAATTAAATCATGATTTGTATTGAGATTCATGACTGAAGATTAAATAATAGCATTCAAGATGCAACAACTAAATATATATTCTATGAGTAAGTCACCTATAACTGAGATCAGATATTATTTTAGCACTTAGCTGACTTAATATACTTTAGAAATAAGCATTCAGCTTTGACAAATACTAGTAAATTCTTACCGTAATCCATTCCTCTGATCAAAAGCAGGGATCATAGAGTTAGGATGTTCTGACATTAGTGCAACCAACAGTTGTAGTACATCCATTAGATTGTCATCCTATTTTGATTTTATTTTAGAAATTAAAAAAAAAAAACACCAACAATTAATTTTAATCTAGATTACATAATTCTCACCAAGGCAGCTGGGAGGGAAGACAAACTAAGATTAGTTTGAAAACATTAAAAAAAAAAATCAAATAGCCTATATAAAGATAAACTTTCAAATAAAATATTTAATGGAGCATAAAGGTATGCATTGGCAAAGTACAAAAGTGAAGAACATGCTAGAATTTAAAAAGGGGGTAAATGAGTTGCTTTCATTTTCTTCTTTCTTTTGTGAGGAATACCATCTAAGTATTGCCTGAAAGGGAAGACCCCTACAATCCATCTTACATATTATTTTATAAACACTATAGTATTTATTATACATGGGCTTTTGCTGAAATTTTCTTAAGGCCCAAAATTTCTAACAATATCACTACTTGGACAATGTGAATATTATCCTAAGACTAAACAATCCACAGGGTTTCTTTCATACTAGCAGTAACATATAAGGATATTACCTGGGAAATAATAAAAGAAAAGGTTAGGCCACTAGAAGTACACATGAGCATTATAAACTTATGCAGGTTTTATAGATCACTCCTTGGATTCTAATAATTTGTTAATATCACTTAAATTAGTATAATTTTAAGAATATATAAGGTACTCAAATTTTCTCCTAGGCCCCTAAAATTTAGTATTTGAGTCCCAATATTTACAAAAGGCTAAATGGATAGTGACAATACTTAAACCCCTAAGTAAAGAACTAGTAATTCAAATAATTATTTAATTTTTTAAAAAATTATACATGTCAGTAATCTGTTTTGAAGTAAGAGAACCCTAAAGATAGCCACATAAATCCACAGAGAAATACAGAATACCTAAACAAAGAAAAAAAAATCACTTTAACAATTCAAGGTGCATGAGTATTAAAAAAAAAAATCTAAACATAAATATAAACATATTTCAATAAAGAAAATAAACTTGCTCCCTTCCCCAAGCTCTAAAATGATTCAGATAATCTTATCAACAATATTTGCCAAGTTATCTATCACTTTTTAAAATGGAGAAACCAGGAATTATTTTATATTTTTTATTATAACCAAATGTTTAATATATCACAAGACCAAGAGCATAATAGTATATAAGTATACAAAGTGGAAAAAAAGAAACAAATGCTGTCCCATTTTTGAGCTATTTAAACATCTTTTTAAAAACATTCATACAATCAGTTTTATTTTCCCCATTTACTTTTTCCTAGGTGTTACTTGCATCTGATATAAATTACCTTATCTGGTACTACTGTATGAAAATGTAATGGTAAAAATCCCAAGTTTAGTTCCAGAAATCCTTTAGACGATAAAATAGTTTAAGTCCTACTAAAATGAATTATTTAGCTTAATAGGTAATATTCTAAAGAAATAAAATTAAACAGAAAAAAATTATAAAACAAAAGTATGTAATACATCCATTATTAGCTACATATTGCCTGTTTTTCAAAACTTTTTGCTTTGGCCTTTTCAAAGACAAAATTAATATATTTTAACAACATAAATTGGACCTGTTCTTCAAATCAATTTAAGGATATTTAACTCCAAATTTAAGAGGCTTTAATCATTCATTATATTCTCCTTGCAGAGCCATCTTGTGGTAAAAGAGAATATTCCTAAAATACATTTTTTCTTATAAGCCTTTATTCCTATATTGAAATATTTATTCCTTAGGTACAAATAATAATAATATATAAAAGATCAGGAAAAATATTACTTTGCTTCAAAAGTAAAATTTAAACAAAATATATACCATGTAGTACAGTTCCAACATAAAATATAATTTAAAAATTCAAATGTTACCTCATGCATAGTAAGTAGATAATTGAGAATGGCCTGTAATTCATCTTCTTTTACTCCAGAATCCTTAAAATGCACAAAACAATTATATTTTCTATGTGAAATGATAGGAAAATTTTAATAGAAACAGAATACACAGAAAGATCTTTAGATCCAGGCATCTGCCTCAAAAATAAAAGATAGAAATAACTTAACATGGCTAAATTTATTTTAAATTTTAGCACAAAGTTGTATCATAAATAAGAGTTAGCCTACATAAAGATAAAATTTTTATTTGATAATGAAATACGCACATGCACACACACACACACACACACACACACACACACTTAGCGACTATACATCTTCGACCATGTACAATTTATGGACATATGTGCCTCTGTGTTCATATAACAAGTAATTATATGATCAACGTGATAATAGACATATATATCCATAAATTTATGGAGAAAACACATGTATGTATATAGATATAGATAGTTCTAAAGAACCCTAAATAGTAAACTAGTAATCAAACTATGAATAAGTATAACAGTCTCAATATCCATTTATGTAGTTTTATACTATACTTTTCCTATACCTACAAAAATTAGAGATATAGTCAGAAATAAAAACTATAGGGATAGAACAAGACTAAAAAAAGATAAGATACATTTGAATGTCCTACACACATGGAAAATTAGCTTATATTTTTAAGTTAAAATTATACTATGTAGAAAAGTATTACATCCTCTAAAAATATATGTTAACTCTTCTACTGCTATTAATAATGCATTTTACATTTATACTACATATTACAATGTTCTAGCATACTTTTTTTTAAACCAATGAGATTTAAATTATACCATCTGATCTTCACATATATACTTTGAGATAGACTGAACAGATATTTTGCTATCCTCATTTTCTCAATGAAGAAAAACATATTAACATTAACATTTCAGGTCACACAGGAAGTAAATAGCAAAACCAAGTCTAGAAACTGGATTTCTTGACCCTTCCTTCAGTGCCCTATTCTCAATAAACAGTGCTTTCTAGCACAAGAAAAAGCACAGAACAATGTTAACATCAAACATGTCGAGATATCAGAATTGTGTAAAACATCACATCAACATGATCATACTTTAAAACTCAATTTTATTTTAATCAGCATTACAGGGGACAGCTAGGTGGTGCAGCAGGTAGAATAGCCCTGGAATAAGAACTAAGTTCAAATCCAGTCTCAGATATATGACACTTATTAGCTATGTGACTCTGGGCAAGTCACTTAACCCCCTCATTGTCCCACAAAATAACATGGAAAAAGACAATTCCAAAGAACTTATAATAAAAATGTTATTAAGAAAAAAAGACAGTATGACAGATTGCTGAGAAAAATTTACTCCTTTACATGACCTATCCACCTTTTATAGAGAGCTGTTTCTTTAATATGACTAATATATGAGAAAAAGAAGAATTCCAAGTAGGCATTATAATTTCACCTTGAACACAAGGACAGAACTACTTTCTACTATATAAACAGTTTGGTGGTACTTTGGGTCTAGAAACATAAAAACATAAAAGAAAATAAGTGAAAACTCTTAAAAGGCCTGAATTTCTATTTTATTCATTAAAGTGATAAAGAAGAAATTGTTAGAATGATATTGGGCCCTTATTGTGAAACTACAAACTATTAAAGATAAGGGAAATACAAGACAAAGAATCAAAACAAAGGTTTACTCACCTTCATCACCAATTGTTTAATGAACATCAATAATAATGCTCGTAGGGAAAGGATTTCCTTCTGATTAGGTCGAGGTCCATCTTTTAAAACAAAAATTATGCTCAATATTTTTATAAAAATCCAAAACATCTATTTTTTTAAATTAACAAATCTATTTTGATTTCAGACAAAATTCACTTTTCTAGAAATTGGGTTTCTAACTTCTTTAACTTTCTGAGGTGAACTTCAAAAATCAATTAATTGAATTGCAATGTCTCTAATTCAAATTGAAGGTAATCACTGAATTCTGAAATACTACCAAAACATGTTTAGACTCAATGGTTAATTAACAGGAGAGCAATTTCATGAAAGGACTTTTTGAATAGTCAAGAGTTCCAAAGAAACATCTGAAGGGAAGAAATACACAAATATAAATCTGTAATTCTGATAATCACTATACTATAATATATTAAAGTACCATAATTGACTCATTTTGGAAAACAATTTTTTTCTCACTTTCACCAACAAAGAATACCTCTTTCTACAGATTGTGAAGGGACAAACCAAAATGCTTCATAATTTTGACTTCCTTACCTCTATCTGTATTCCCCTAAGTCACACATGGATAACATTAAATCAATTTACATGTCTCAACCACATAAATCCCAACTAGAAAGCTTTTGAAACCAAAAACCCATTGTTCTAAACTTTTAAATGAGGTACCTGCTTGTCACACATCATTTCTCCCTCCATACCACCTGTCACCATTTATGGCTGACTCCCAGACCACCAGGAAGAAAAAAACAAACAAACAAACAAAAAAAAAAAAAAAACCAAAAAAACACGACCTTGAGCAGAAATAGTCTAAAGGGGAATAGTAAGCCTAGAAAATTTTTCCTCAGCATCATTTACAAGAGGTAAAACTAACAAAATTCCTGAGTCAGACATAGAGACCATGAAATTCAGTTTACACATGAATAGAATTTCCTCTAAAACCTATCTAAAAATTGGCCATTCTGACATCTTAAGCCACATTCAGTGGTGAAGCAAAGATAGACACAGAGGAAGGTAAAGCAAATTATACTTTTAAATGGCCCTAATAATAGCTAGAAAAGGAGTTTAGAACTATGGATTCAGATGATACTGAAGATATGATCTAAGCCCCTTATTTTATAAATAAGAAAACTAAGACCAAAGAAAAAATGATTTTTTTTTTTTTTTTGCTGAGGAGACAATTGGGGTTAAGTGACTTGTCTAGGGTCACACAGCTAGGAAGTGTTAATTAAGTGTCTGAGGCCAGATTTTAACTCAGATCCTCTTGACTTCAGAACTGGTGCTCTAATCACTTCTCCACCTAGCTGGCCCAGCAAAAATGATTAAATCCATGGCCATACAATGACTTATTGACACATCTGAGATTAAAACCCTAGGTCTCCTTAAGACCAATTAGACTATTAATCATAAACCTAGGCTGTGACACTGAACTTTAATAGATCAAATATACAGTTTCTCTTGACTTAGAGACCAGTCATTCCTATCTGATAGCATTAGTGTAAGATTAAGTATTTCTGCGAAATAAAAGAAAACAGATGTACAAGAAAAATTCAAGTTACTGTTTCTCTGATTCGTAGAAATTACAATTATTACCTATTACCTAGAAATGATTCTCCTCAACATAATTTAGTCTATTCCTTTGGGGGGGAAAAAGCCTATATTAGCATTAGAAAGAACTGATATTCATTATATTAAAGGAGAGCAATAATGTATATTTCCTAAAATATGAAAATCTTCATAGAAAAAAACAAATTATTTTGCCAGTGGAACAATTGGTGGTAGTTGACAACTATGATTAGCTAACATACTCAGAATTAACAGAAAACCCACTCTTCCTCTCCCTCTTCTCTCTCTGCATACATACATACATACACATTCACGAATAAACATATACACACATAACAAATAATCAGATAAATGGGTTTTATCATCCACATAACTCTCTTAAAGTCCTAGGCCTGCTAAGTAGATTTACCTACATACATTCCATCTTTAGCATTATATGAGGTAACTACTTTTAAGACCATAAAGTAAGAACTGTTAAAAAAAAAATAAGAAAACTATTAAAAGTATTAGGGTAACATTCCAAGGGGGGAAAACATCCAGAATACAAAGCATTCAGAGGAAAGAGAAATCAGAAATCATGACTCTTATTAAGATATTAACATACCTAGGCCTTTTGGAGAAATGCCACTGCGATCCTGAGGATTCACTGTCCAGTAATAGTATTTCAGTGTATGCATTATGAGAAGCACTGTTCCAACTCTTCGAATTGCATTATATATGTTGACTGTGCCAATGAATTCCGTAGACAAATAAGTGTACAGTATCAACTGAACCTAAAAAAACCAACTGAAATCAGTCAAAACAATGCAAAACAAAATTCTTACATTACTCCTAATACTGATAACGCTAACTACTTGATGGCAATACTGTTCTGTATGTATATTGTTTCAAAAAATTAAATATTTGGTGTAGTAATTATATACTACTGAAAAAAAAACCCAAAAAACTTTTTAAACATATACAGAGGGCACTGTTGCATTTTCAGAAGTCAATATCATACACTCTGGAAAAACACAGGAAAATTACCAAACTATGCAATGGAAATAGCTTCATTTTAAGTTAGGTTTGCCCTATGGCAAAACTGTATTTTATCCTACACTTATAAATGCTATATTTAACTGTATAACACTTTGAATTCATTTTGGAATAGGATGGAATAGAAGGAAAATATCAGCCTCAATAACTTGTGAAAAAAATCTTACACTACCACCAAGTGGAGCTTATTAGTATGGCAACATTTCTCCTAAATGCAAAAGAGCACAGTAACAGGTAATTACTACATTTTATGTTAAAGGGGTCATAACATGACCTGGATTCAGTGACTAGATTCAGTCAGGAAAAGACAGGAAAGCAAAGCTAGAAAATCTAAGCAAAAGAAAAGTGTAAACAAAGTATGAAGATGGAAATGCACAATACTAATAGGATATTTGATCGTAAATCTAATCATGTTTCGAAAGCATGAAAATTACATATAAAAAAAGTTTAACAAGGAGTCACCTCTTCCAATATTAGTATGGGTTCAAAAGTTCTAACTTCACAGTTTACCAGACATCCTCCCAGTATATGCCGGTTTAAATTAGTCGTGCTAATAGGAAATAAGAGCCTCCTCCTTGATCCTAACTTCAACCAACACTAGCATCCTTATTTTTTAGAAATTTCCATACCAAATGTACTTATTGCCACATCTGATAAGTCTTTTATAGATGACAAGCACACTTATTCACATGGTGAACAGTAACTATTCAATCTAACAAGTAAATATGCATGTGATTTTGACTAAAAATTGAAGCTTTATTAAAGCAACAAAATTCTAATTTTGGAAACAAGACAATCTTTCTCTGTGTGGGTATGTAAACACATACACAAACATATTCAATGCTGGCATGTCTCATAAAAATATTAGGCATTACATATCACCAATTTACTTTATTCAGAAAGTAATTTTATTTGATAGCTACATGTAAAACACGATGAAATAAAAACTACTGTCCTTTATTCAAGTGCTTAGATGGGAAGAAAAAAAATGAGTATACTAGAAGATAAAAGAATTTAAAATTTGAATGGTCAGGAAAGGTGTCATGAAGGAAGTAGGATTTGAACAGGTCTCAAAATAAGTGGCAAAATCTATATAGGCCAGAAGCACATTTAAACAAATAAAATAAACAAATTTAGTGAAAGAAAATAGTACAACATAAATACACTTGATATATTCAGAAAACTGTAAATGGATGAATATGGGTAGAGCATAAGATCCTATAATAGAGTAGCAAGAGATAAAGGCAGAAACCGAAGCTGACATCATTTATGTGTTAAACACCCAACTAGGCATAAGCAAAATGTACCTCAAAGAAGTCAGTCATAGAACTGAAATTGAAACCACTGGATCCAGTTTAAAGATGACTACAATAATCAAGTTGAGAGGACAAAGGTTTCAATTAAGACCTTAGAAAAGGAACAGGAAGAGAAGGATAAATCAAAGGCAGAATAAAGTCCAAGATTAAGAAAAAAAGGCAATGAAGGCATGTTGGAATCTCTACAAACTTTAGACATTGGAGTTTATAGAGACAATAATTATCTAATTTGGCATGGTTTAATATGATTGATTTGATCTTGGAGATATTTTGGGCTAGAACTTTAAACAAGGTACTAAAAACAACTGATGGAAACAATGCTTGTGTTCACACCTTTAGAGAGCTCATAAGTATCTAAGTACTCAATGGAGTTCACACGTTTGGGAGAATTCAGGGTTTAGAAAGAGATATCTGAATTCACACCTCCCTTAGGGCCAGAGAGCATACTGGGAGATATCCCGAACAATCCCACTCTCAGAGAAGTAGCATAAATACAGCTCCAATAAGCCACTCGAGAGAGTTTCTTGCGAACATTGACTGGGGTCGGAGAGGAGCACTCTGGAAGAAAGCCTACAAGCCCTATCTTCGAGGCAAGAAAGATTCATCGTATCTTCCAACTTGGTCTTGGCTGCAGTAGGAAGGACAAACCTTTAGATTTGGAGACATTAGGGCAGAGCTCTTGGAACCAAGCAGAGAGATAGGCCTCTGGGCTAACCGTGCTATATTGAAGGACACAATAAAAGATCTGAACTCTTATCACCTGGCTGTGTTTTAGAAAAAGAACACCCACAAAGGCAGCAAAGCATTCAATAACCAGGAATCAAAAACAGGTTCAAATTAAATCTTTCCTAATTTTGAATATACCATTATTCAAATGGACAACCACTTTGACTTGTCTCTGCTTTAGTTTTATATGTAACATAAAGTCACTGAGTTGTAAGGTGCTGCCATTTCTCATATAAACAGTTTGACTGCTAAAAACAATAGATTACTGGCAACTTTGGAGAAAAGTTTCAGTTAAATGATTAGGTGAGAAGCTATGCTGGAGTTAATTGATTTTGTTAAAATAGATAGTACAAGGGTGTGGGCACAGGACCTAAGTAGAAAATAGTAGAAATGTACAACCAAAAAGGAGATTACTTCTAGGATAATAACAAAGATCTTGAGCTACAAGCCAAGAAGACTTAGCTATCTTCCATATTAAGAAAGCAGCGAAACTTGCTAGCCTAAATCAGCTCAAAGAAAGAAGTGAGATACAGACAGAATATCAACTGTCATGAAATTATATATGAAAAGTGCTGGAAAATAACAGATATTTAATAAACACCTGTTCCTTATCTCATATCTCCCATGGGTAACCTGGCATTACATCTTAAATAAAGAGTTCAAAAGAGATATTCTCTATGTGATCAAAAAAAAAAAAAATATATATATATATATATATATATGAAAATTATATTGAAAGCACTATCCAAAATGTGAGGTTGATTAGCACAACTAACCTCTGACTAAATTCAGTTTAATAAAAAACTGAAAGATGATGGAGTAAAGTCAGGAAGCTGCTCAAGCTTTGCCCATTTCCCTCAAAAACCACCGGAAACCAAGCCTCTGAACAGAATTTGATGGAACGAAACCCTTCTCTAGCTCAAGACAGACTGGAAAAACTTCAAAAAAGGTCAGTCTCACTGGGATGAAAAAAGTATTCAGTCCATTTCAGATGGAGTCTAGGAAACTGTTGAGAGGATCTTAATCATAACAAATCAACACCTAATACCCTCATGTCCTGGCTTAGTAGAGGAACAGATTGTGGGGGGAGAGGAGTCAGCTTCTAGTGCCAGCTCAGAAGGCACACTCTGGAAAACTAGGCTGTTTGCTGCACAAAGCAGGCAAAGCTACCCCCTGCAAATACAAGAGACCCTTGTTCTCAAAGCCAAGGCTTAGAGCAGCACAGGTAGCTTCAGATAGCTCCTTTACCCCAGGAGCAGAGCTCTGCCTTAAAAGTTAAAAAAGAAGAAATCCCTAAAGGAAAGAAAATGAGGAAGAAACAGAAAGAATCTAGACCTAAGAAAGCTACTAGGACTGACCAAAACACAAACTCAGATGAGGATAGGATGTCCACAGAAGAAATCTCAAAGAGTGAAATAAATTGATCTCAAGCCCAAAGAGGCTTCTTGGAAATACTCATAAAACACTTCAAAAGGCAACACTTCAAAGGTAGAAGAAAAAATGAGAAAAGAGAAGGATGCCTGAGAGAATCAATAGTTTGGAAAAAAAGAAGGGAAAAAATGTCTGAAGAAAACAAATCCCAAATTGTAGAGGGCCACAGATAATAGGGGAACTCTGGGTGAGGTATAAGATCCTTCAGCCCAGAGAGGAACCTGCTGACAATGTCTGGCTCCCCATCTCCCCTAAGCATTCTAAGGTGGCAACCTGTGTTGTAGTTGAAACTGAGTGATACCAATCCAAATACAATAGCTAGTTGTTTATGTGTCCCTGAGCATGCACAGTATTGCTTTGGTGATTTAAGGGTATTAGGGTATATAAAGGTAAGAGAATTTGGAATAAACAGACTCCATGTTTTGACAAGCCTCGTGGGTCTCCTGCCTTCATCACTTCTCCACTAGGACCAAGGACTCAGGTTGATCTCAAGATCCTCCTGAGAGATAGTACTCCACAGATGGAGTGGGTTTAAAAAAATAATCACTACTACTAATCAAGGGGGGAGTAATAATAAGAGATAGGTAAGGTGATAGGTGGGGGAGTAAAAAAAAAATTCTAGTAAAAGAAGGTAGAGGGATGATAAAAGGTAAATTGGGGGGGAGGGTAAAAAAAAAGGACAGGGTGGAAAGAGAGAACAAAAGTATATACAAGGGAGAAAATAGGATGAAGGGAAATACAGAACTGGTAATCTTAATTGTTAATGTAAATGGTATGAACTCTCCCATAAAATGAAAGCAAACAGGAGAGTAGATTAAAAAACAGAATCCTACAATATGTTGTGTACAAGAAACATATTTAACACAGAGAGACACTTAAAGAGTACAGGGAAAAAGGTTGGAACAGAATATATTATGCTTCAGCTGAAGTAAAAAAAAGCAAAAGGAGTGCCAATTCTGAGCTTAGATAAAACAAAAGTAAAAATACATCTCATTAAAAGCAATAAGGAGGGAAAGTACTTCTTGATAAAGTGGTACACATGTAGTATAGTTACTGTTTCATTGTTTACTATACCACCAAGTGGTAGGCAAATTCCTAGAGAATATTTTTACCCAGTTATAGTAAGAAATAGTAACACTATTCTAGTAGAAGACCTCAACCTTCCCCTCTCAGAATGAGACAAATCTAATCACAAAATAAATAAGAAAGAAACTAGAGAGGTTAATAGGATCCTAGAAAACCTAGATAGATGATAGACTTTTGGAGAAAACTAAATAGGGACAGATGTATTTCTTTCGGTCTGCCTTTTTCTCAGCAGTACATGGCAACTACACAAAAATTGAGCCTGTATAGAGCATTGAAAACCTCACAAGCAAATTCAAAAAGGAAGAAATAATAAATGCTTCCTTTTTAGACCATAAAGCAATAAAAATTATATTCAATAAAGGGCCAGGAAAAAATAGACTAAAAATCAATTGGAAATTAAATAAGCTAATACTAAAGAATGAGTGGGTCAAACAACAAATCACAGAAAATATCCATAACAATAAAAACATACTACAATCAACTTACTGTAATAAATAAACTTACTACAAAGAACCTAAAAGCAAATGTATAATCCTCTATGCTTCTGGAGCAAAACCATTGAAATTACAGAGGATGATAACATGAAAACTATGAAAGCGATTAAAGTTATTTCAATATCAGTTATAATTCCTGAAAAGGAAGACAGTTAAGCAATAGCAATTAATAAGAAAGATGTAAGTAATGTGGGATGGCAAAAATTAGATAACCTAGGACAACTTTCTACTAAAAATAACAGAAAAAATTAGCATGCTTTTAAAATTGGCATATAGTAAATAGTAAATATATATAAACAATATATAGTATATAGTCAAATTAATTATAATAATAGTGAGAGACATCTCCACAATTATTCTCATTAGTAATAAAAGCAAAGCACTAAGCTGAAGGATTTTTAAAAGTTACTTAAGACCATTCTGGGATGGAAATAAGTCAGACGTCATGGCAAAGAAAAATGTCAAATTAAAAAAAAAAAAAAGATAAAAAGATACTGCCTATAGCTGCCTACTTTGATTATTTCCAAATGGCAGTCAAACAACGGCTAGTTTCTCTTGTTCACATATAAAAAACTAGTTTAAAATAAGACAAATTGCACCCTAATAAAAGCAAGGATGTCTACAGAGTTATGTAATGTTTTTGTCAAACAAAAAGAATAAATATGTATTTCTAGTATAAGGAGTAATGGAAGAAAAAAGCTAACATCAGATATTTTAAAGGTCAGGTAGGCATAGGTTTAAAATTTTTAACTTTGGGGACAAACTATTACTATTTACAAAGGAATTTCAGGTACTTAAAAATTTTCATTGTAAGGTTTGGAGGATGATTATATCTGACCTCAAGTCAACTGCAAAGATGTTTAAACAATGTGGCTTATGTCTACCTGCTGTCACATGTGAGCTCACTCATATGTTCACATAAGTGCATTTGCATTGCACAATAACATTAATCATAAAACACACTCAATTTATAGAAATCTTTTAGGTTGGTAATATCTCAGTAAAGGAATAGACCTAATGAGTACCTGATCTTTAAAATATCTGATGTTAGCTGGATAGGTTAGGTGGATATACATTACCCAGTAAAGATCTAATAATCAAATTCAACAACAGACACCCAGTGATTTTCTTATACTGGCAAAGTCATTTAATCTCTCTCTCTGCCTCAATTTCCTCAACTCTAAAAATGGAAATGATAATGGCATCCATTTGCCATAACTGTTCTGTGGATCAGAGTGAGAGATTTGTTGAGGGAAAACGAAGCACTTAGCACACTGATATGTAATAGGCATATAAATGCTTGTTCTCTTCCCTTTCCCTCTTGTTGAAGTAGAAAACTGGAAACAAAGTGAACACCTATCAATTGGGTTGATCAAATTGTGATATGTGACTATAATACGATATTATTCTGTCATAAATTTTGAATATGAAGAATTTGAAGAGGCAGAGAAAAGACAAGAAAAGAAAAGACAAGACAAGAAAAGAAAAGAAAGAAAACAGAATGAGAAAAATATGAATACACTTCCTGCTTCTCCTCAATAGAAAAGAAAACTACAGGCACAAAATATTTCATGTTGTCAGATTCCCCCCCCCCCCCCCCCCCCCCTCTTTTTTCCTCTTCTCCCCCCCCCCCCCCCCATTGGTTTTCCTTAAGTAATGTCTTGATGATGCGAGTTTAAAAAAAAAAAAAAAAAAAAAGGTAGCTCAAGGCTAATACAATACAAAAAGAAATCTATTGAACTAATAAAATTAAGAATCGATTTTATGAAAAATACCAACAAAACAAATAAATCTTTGGTTAATTTGATCAGAAAAAGGAAAGAAGAAAACCAAGTTACCAGTATGAAAAAAGAAAAGGGTATAGCTGTGTGATCCTGGGCAAGTCACTTAATCCCAATTGTTTCAGCAAAAAAAAAAAAAAAAAAGAAAAGGATGGACAATTGAAAGAATATCAAGTACTCATGGGTATAACAATAAAAATTCTACTTTATTCAGTACTATACCAATCAAACTCCCAAGAAATTATTTTATAGAGCTAGAAAAAATAATAATAAAGTCCATCTAGAGGAAAAAAAGGTCAAGAATTTCAGGGGAATTAATGGAAAAAAAAACATGCAAAGGAAGGCGGCCTAGCTATACCAGACCTAAAACTATACTATAAAACATTGGTTATCAAAATCACTTGTCACTGGCTAAGAAATAGAATAATGGATCACTGCAATAAGTTAGATTCACAAGACAAATAGTCAATGATTATAGTAATCTAATGTTTGTAAATCCAAAGACCCCACTTCTGTTATAAGAACTCCCCATATGACAAAAATTGCTGGACAAACTGGAAAACAGTACAACAGAAACTAGACACTGACCAACATCCAGACTGAAATAGGTTCATGATGTAGATATAAAGGGTTTTACTACAAGAAAATTAGGAGATCGAGAGATAGTCTAACTCTCACATCTGTGGAGAAGGGAGGAATTTATAGCCAAAGAAGGACTAGAAAACAATATGAAATGCAAAATAGATTATTTTGATTACATTAAATTGAAAAAGTTTTGCACAAACAAAACCAATGCAGCAATTCTTCCCTTAGAAGGGAAGCAAAAATCTGGGAAATTTGTTATAGCTAATGTTTCTGATAAAGGCTTCATTTGAAAAATAAATAGAGCATTGACTCAAATTATAAATTATAATTATAATATAATTCCCTTATTGATAGTCAAAGGATATGAACAGACTAATTTTCAGATGATGAAATTAAAATCATTTCTAGTCATATAAAAAAATGCTCTAAATCACTACTGATTAAAAAAATACAAATTAAGACAATTCTAAGGTACCATCTTTAGACCTCTCATATTTTCTAGGATAACAGGAACAGAGAATGATAAATGTTGGAGGGGATATAAGAAAACTGAAACACTATTGTACTATGGGTGGAGCTGTGGGATGATCCACCCATTCTGGAGAACAATTTGGAACTATGCCTAAAAGGATGTAAAACCTTTTTAAAACCTTTTTTAGTGCAGTCTCACTACTAGATCTGAATCCAAAAGAGATCCTAAAAAGAGGGAAAATTGAGTGGATGTTGAATAAGTTATGTTATATGAATGTTTGGGATATTATTGTTCTATAAGAGATAATAAGTAGGCTGATTTCAGAAAAGCCCGGAGAGGTTTACGTGAACTGATGCTAAGTGAAGTGAGTAAAACCAAGGCAACATTGTATAGAGCAACAACAAGATTATTTGAGGATCAACTACGATGAACAACAATGAGGTGATTTAAGGTAATTCTAATTGACTTGTGATGTAAAGTACCATCTGTATCCAGAACAACTATGTGGATCAAAGCATACTATTTTCACCTTTGTTGTTTTTGCTATTGTTTGTTGGTTTTTTAAATTCTTTTTTTTCCGTTTTGATATGATTTTCATATGACTATCAAGATGAATATATAATAAGGTGTTTAGAAGAACTGCAAATATTTAACCTATATTGGATTGCTTAGGGATGGGGAGAAAAATTTGGAACATAGGATTTTGCAAAGGTCAACGTTGAAAACTATCTTTGCATGTATTTGAAAAAATAAAATATTAGAAAAATTTCAAATAAATGAAATTTTAAAAATGACTCAATGGGGGATAAGAACTTATTGGAAAATGATTTTTTTTAGAGGCAAGAATAAAATATTTTTTAAACTCGAACCCAATTTAAAACATGGAGTTGTCTAATGCTAGTAAACACAACTGACTGTATTTTGGATTAATGTTATCCCATTAAGCAGAATCTTTTTTTCAAGTTATTTATATATATATATATTAGACATTTATAAATATTTATGTATATATGTATATACACAAATATATGAATTTGTATATATGTAAACATATATATGTGTATATGTAAATTTGTATATATAAATATATTTATAAATAAATATTGACATATAAATTAAAGTAGCACTCCCATCTTATAACTGAAATTTCATTTGGCATTTTTAAAAATGCAAAAATTAGTAATTTTTTTTACAAGTATATGCACACCCAAATATACGCAATAGTTCTTAGTCTACAATTAAAGACGCACTCTCTGTACAGATTTACAATTTTAAGTACAAAATGGAAAAATAAAAGGAACAATACATTCAAATGAACAAGACACATCTTACCTTAGCAGGAGTATGAATCCATATTGCAGGATTGAGAAGGATGTGATCGCACAATTGTTTCAGAAGTGGCACCCCATTATGCAGACTACTCAGGTATTTTGAAAATGCCAAACAAAGTTCAAGTACAGCTCTGCTGACATGGCATTTGGAAGACTGTAAAAGGAAAAAAAAAAGTTCTAGTTTTATTTTAATAAAATCAGTCAGTTATTTCAAAGAATAATAGGCAAAAGACAGGATTACTGGGAAAAAATTCTGTCTTATACATTATCTCACACATCAGAGATACAATGGAACTCCCCAGCGATCATTCATCAATCTGCAAGATGTGTGAGATGCCAGAAACAAACTATGACAACCCCAAATAAATGATTTCAGCAAAAAAAAGGCTCCTGCTTGGGGGGGGGTGGTGGGGGGGGTAAGTGTCAGTTAAAAAAATAGCCAACAAAAAAAAGTGTAGGGCCTCTAAACACATGCAAATTTTAAGTAAAAATTGTGTATTACCTTTTCAAGGCTGTATCCTATGACCAGAAAGCCCTTAGAGGAAAGCATCTGTTCTTGCATAGCAATGGAGTTTTTCAACAATTCCATGATAAAAGCCAACAGGGTGGAGCTAAGTGGGAAAGAAGGGGAGAAATCCTTGAAATAAAATTTCTAGAGAAATTTCCACAAAGCAGAGAAAAAAAGAATAATTTACAAGGAATCAAAGAAAAGATGAAGTCAGTAATATGCAAACTTCTGTTATATATGTTTCTTGAAATAGAAACTTATCATTACATTTTTGAATCCTCCCTGATGTTCTAAACATGACAATGTTTTGTTTTATTCATGTTTTTTTTTTCTTATTTTGTATTTAGTTTTAAATTTTTTTTAAAAAGTGGGGAGGAAAAGAAATTTCCAATGGTATTAGGGATACAGAAATCATAAAAATCTCTATTAAATTTTAGTAGAATAGGAATGGAGAGGATAAAGAGATAATTATCAGCTCACTAATGCTTACAGAGATTTTTTTTTTTTTTTTTAAGAAAACAAAAAACATAATATAATGGATAGAGGGCTGACATGGATTTAAGTTTGGTGTCCTATACATACTAACTTTAAGACTCTGGATAAATAAGTTAGCTTCTAAGACCACATTACAGAGACGCTGAGCTGTATCAACAAGAGGAGAACTTCAGATCAGAAATTCCATACACAACCCTGGACTCCAAGATAGCGAGATAGAGAGACAGACAGAATGAGAGATAGACAGAAAGACAGATAAATAGAGAGACAAAAAGGCAAGTAGATACAAAGATACACAAATACAGACAAACTTCTCAAGAAAAAAAAATTATTTGGCTCATAGTGCTTTGTTTTTTGTTTTAATTCAACTTTACATATTACACATACTGCAAGCAGATGAAATAAATCCCATCATTATTACTGTTTATTTTAATAACCCAACTCAAACATATCTCTTTCAGATTGTTTCCCAACGAAAATTATGTTTCATTCTCAAAGACGACCAAAATAACATCGAGTTCCAATGGGTGCAACTGTGGCCGATCAGACCAACAGGAACTCAGAACACTCTGCTACAGATGGGACCTAAATAGTCCCTATGAACATTCAGGGTGGACTTTCTAACTGTGCACATCTCATATTTTTTCCAGAGCTAATTCATGTCAGCTTTGCTCACAGAGCACAGCACCTTCACTGATGAGGACGCACCGTGCTGGGCAGTCCTGTGCCCATGTCACCCATGTCATACAATTTTCTTACAAAGTTCTTAAAGGAAACCTTGAATAAGCCCTTGTGCTGCTTTTTCTGACCACCATGTGAGCATCTGTCCTGTGTGGGCTTTCCATAAAAGAGGCTTTTTGGCAAGTGTACATTTGACATAGGAACAATGTGGCCAGCCCCATAGCACTTGTGCTCTCTGTAGTAGAGTCTGAATGCTTGGCAGTTCAGATCAAGAAAGGACTTCAGTGTCTGGCATCTTATGCTTCCAGGTGATCTTCAGAATCTCCCTAAGACAATTCAAAAGAAATGGATTCGGTTTCCTGGTGTGGTGCTGGTACACTGTCCAGGTTTCACAGGTGTACAATGAGGTCAGCACAGCGGCTCTGTAGACCTTCCGTTTGGTAGTCAGTCTAATCCCTCTCCTCTCCCACATGTTTCTTCGGAACCTCCCAATCACTGAGCTAGCTCTGGCAATGATTGTGTCACTCTCATTATCAAGGTGGACATTCCTGGAAAGTTCACTGTCAAGGTAAGAGAACTTACCCACAGCATTCAAAACTTCACTATTTACTGTAACCATGTGGTTCCACGTATAGATAGTGTGGTGCTGGCTGAGGGAGGTTTTCTTGGTGTTAATCACTAACCAGAATTAACACAAGCAGCAGAAAATCAATCTACTTTGTTGCTTTTCAGTTTCCAAAGTTGTTTTGAGTGCCCAGTCATCTGCAAACAGAAAATCACGCACCAACAGTGTCCCCACTTTGGCTTTGGCTTGTAGCCTTTTCAAGGTGTGATAGCTGACCGATTCGATTCCATGTTTGTACTCATTGAAGGGGTTTGACAACGTGGCTGAAAACATCATGCTAAAAAGAGTATGGGAGCCCCCAGCCCCGTTTCACTCCACTGGTGACTGGGGAAGCTTGAGAGCACTGTCCACTGCCCAGAGTCCAGGCAAGCCTGCCATCTATAAAACTGATGTGTCATACTGATGAACTTCTCTGGGCAACCACATTTTGGCATAATTTTACCAAAGCCCTCACAACTGACAGTATTGTCAGGTCTACAGTTGTTGTCCACAGACCTCTGTTCTGCTCCTGGAATTTTTTCCTAGAGTTGTCGGGCAGTAAACATATGTCGATTTCTCCTCGATCCCTTCTGGCCCACACTGGCTCTCAGGTAGATGACCTTTGTCTAGGTGTAGGGTCAGCCTATTGAAGAGCACTCTAACAAGAATCTTGCCAGCAATGACTAAGAAAGAGACCCCCTGTGATTGCCACAGAACAATTTTTATAAAGAAGGATATCCTGGTATTCCAGGTATCCTGGAACTCCATAACCTCCTCTTGCCATATAATCTGGAAAATTTCAGTCAGCTTTTATATGAGCAATGGACTTCTAAATCTCTGTTGGAATAGAATCAGCCCTGGTACGTTACACATGAAAGTAGCCTCTTCTTCAATTGGAACTTCAGGTAGGGAGTAATTGATTTCAACTTGAGCTAAGCAATCAGTAGCTTCAGCAGTGATTGATGATGGTCTGTTGAGAAGACTAGGGAAGTGTTCAGCCCATCTCTGTCATCACGTCCTTATCACTAAGCAGCGTGATACCATCAACACAGAGTAGCTGAGATGCACCACAGGTCTTTGGCCCATAAAGAGCCTTCAGTGCATCAAAATGCTTTGGATTGTTACCATCATCATAAAACTGAATTTCATCTGTCTTCTTACTAAGCTAAGAATCTTACATCTCTCTGTTCTTTTGTTGATGGAACTGAATGCTATCTTCTTCTTTTTTTTTTTTAATGGAATCATTGCCAACTTTATTTTGAATCACCCTTTAAACTATTTATTTTTTCTTTTTTTTATTTATTTTTTCTTTTCTTTTCTTTTTTCTTTAATTAAATAACTTTTTATTGACAGAACCTATGCCAGGGTAATTTTTTACAACATTATCCCTTGCACTCACTTCTGTTCGGATTTTTCCCCTCCCTCCCTCCACCCTCTCCCCAAAGATGGCAAGCAGTCCTATACATGTTAAATAGATTACAGTAGATCTTGGATACAATATATGTGTGCAGAACCGAACAATTTTCTTGTTGCTCAGGGAGAATTGGATTTAGAAGGTATAAATAACTTGGGAAGAAGAACAAAAATGCAAGCAGTTTACATTCATTTCCTAGTGTTCTTTCTTTGGGTGTAGCTGCTTCTGTCCATCCTTGATCAATTGAAACTAAGTTAGATCTTGTCTTTGTTGAAGAAATCCACTTCCATCAGAATACATCCTCATACAGTATCGCTGTTGAGGTATATAATGATCTCCTGGTTCTGCTCATTTCACTCAGCATCAGTTCATGTAAGTCTCACCAATCCTCTCTGTATTCGTCCTGCCGGTCATTTCTTACAGAACAATAATTGAATGCTATCTTCTTAAAGATAAGGGTGCAACTATCTTGCTGGTGCACCCTATGGAGTTTTTGTTTTTTACTTAGCAGCTTCCGAATTTCTCCATCATTTTCATCAAACCAGTCTTGATGTTTGTGAGTGTTCTGACCCAGAAGAGTAAAAATAGTGCTGTATAGCAAATCTCTTGAGAGCCATCCATTCCTTTTCTCCTCCATTGTTGCCAACTCTGTGTTGGCTCAACTTACACCTTGCAAGTTAGCAACAACTGTTCCCTCTCAGAGAAGCGTATTCTCTCTAATACGCTGACACTAATTCTTCTAGTACTCTGGCCTGGGGCTCTCCACTTTTGTTGAATATGAATATTCATCTTGGAGAGGAAAAGCCTGTGCCAGACCTGCACTCAGCTTATATGTAGTGACATATTGCTTTGATCGCTCTCACATCCTGTCTCTTCTCCTTACAATTACATAGTCTAGTAAATGCCAGTGTTTGCTGTGAGGGTGCATCCACGAAGTTTTATTGTGTTTAGGTAAATGGAACATAGTGTTGATGATGAGAAGGCCATGAGATACACAAGTCTTCAAGAGTAAATGACCGTTGTTGCGATTTCCAACTCCATTCTTCCCAAAGAGTCCCTGCCTTGTCTGGGTAGTTTGAGCCTCACTCTAGCATTAAAGTCGCCCAGAATTATAAACTGGTACTTTTTTGGCACATTGATGATAAGGGTCTCCAGGTCTTCATTACATTTTTCTTTGATCTCATCGGGATTTGTCATGGTGGGAGCATAGGCACTGATGACGGTGGCATGGTATTTTCCTGCAAGTGGCAATCGCATTGTCATGAGCCTGTCATTCGCTCCTTTTGGATGGCCAGTAAGCTTGGTTAGTAGATTAGTTTTGATTGCAAAACCTACACCAGCTTCACGGCCCTCCCTTTCACCGTGGCTACTCCAAAAAACATGTAGCCAGCTTCTACTTCAGGAATCTGGCCTTCATTTGCCAGCTTTGTTTCATTGAGGGCCTATTCGGACGTGATACCTGTTGCGTTCTCTCGCATTAAGAGCTGTTCTCCTTTCAGGTCTACTAGATTTTGTGTTGTCTATAAGTGTACATATATTCTTTGTATGAGTGGTGAGAGGAAATCAACTTTTCAGAAGCTTTTTATACATTTTAAGTGTCTCAGTCATAGAGCAGGATCCCTGAATGCCATGGTAGTCAGGCCAGGGTTGAGTAAGCAGATAAGTTTTGGGGCACCTTTTCTAGTCCCTTCTTCACTCATGGAGGTGGGCGGTGCGATCCTTAACAGGCTGCTCAGACATCCAGGGGCTGCAGCTTCCAGTAGGGAGACAGCCCTATGGCTTGTACCACCCCTGTGCAGGGTTATGACCCCAGAACCTGCTGCTTCATCACTCACCTGTAACCATGGGGCTTTAAGAGAGGTAGAAGTGGTAAAATGCAATGCTGCTGTCGTTTGATTTGTGCTTAAGTTGGATGTAAGTGAGGCAGAGTTACACAAAGTTGTCAGCCTCACTCTCTCTTGCAGACCCATCATTGGCCAGTAGCAGGACAGAGTCAAGACCGCTTGGTGATGACTCCAGATGCAGGGGATGACCTCGGTTTCTTTGATGTATGACCAAGCTCTAAGGGCTCCACAACACCTTCTTCATCTGCCTTCATGGCCACTGGAACAAGTTGTTCTTATCTGTTCATTTCATCAGGGGAAGTCTTTACATGCCTAGGGTAGACATCCCCCAGCTCATCATGGGGTTTAAGACCCTTTGGTGATCCTCAACCTGATTTGGTCCATCTGCTGAAAATGGTTTAACAAAGATGGAAAGGAGCTCTATAAAGGGCTCAAGAGCCATCACTTCAGAAGCCCTAGTCTATCCAGAACACCACTTGCATCGCAGAACTTTTTCTCTAACACACCAAGTACTTCAAATAGCTCCTAAAATTCTAGCTCCTCTAAGGGGGTGTCTCTCTCTCTCTGTCTCTCTTTCTTTCTCTCTCTCTCTCTCTCTCTCAATATTTGCAATAATATGATTTATCTGCCCTATTTTTCATCTAAATCTTGTCAAAGTCAATATTTACAAAGAAAAATCTCAGTTGTTTAAGAAAACAAACATATGAATCCTTAAATAGAAGATATCTTTCCAATCATATACCTACTACATATACTTGCCAGGGCAGAATTCAAAAAACTTATTTGACAATTAGCAGTCATTTCTGAAATATAAGTTTAAACCACTGGTCTGTGTTTACCAATGCTGGACATTCCCCAAGAATCAATGAATGACTCAAAGTGACGTATTCAAAATATAAAGTGAAATAAATGTAATAAATGTAAGATGGTAGTGTGGTACATTGACCCATTCTACATATTTAGTCATCAGTCTATTATTATACTATCATATTTTTGCCTGGGTCATTATGTAATCATTCCACCAAGTGACATTTAATTCATCAAAATTCTAAGGAGTAATAAATAAATAATTATTTTTTAAATAAGTATTGCTTTAACATGGAAGATGCTATGATAGATGTTCTACAGCAAATAAAATTATGACATGATCGATCCCTTAGTATAAAATGCTATGAATAACTCCATCATTAGGATAACACCCCAAACCAAAACAATATTATAAGAGTACAAGCCAAACTTTCAAATGCAGAAATTATTTTCCCCCTACTATCATCTGAGGGTCAATTTAAGCTTCACAATTACCTTTATTTTTTGTTTGCAAACAAGAACCTTTTCAATTTTTTCTATAAATACTTAAGAATGATATTTTAGCATTTCTATTACCAGCAAAACACAGAAGGAAGAGAAATTCCCTTTAAAATAACTTCAGATAGTATAAAATATTTGGGAGTTTACCTGCAAAGACACACACAGGAACTATATGAACACAATTACAAAACACTTCTCACACAAGTAAAGACAGATCTAAACAACCAGAAAAATATTAATTGTTCAGGAGTAGGCTGTGTAAACATAATAAAAATGAAAATACAATATACATTATTTGTTTAATGCTATGCCAATCAAACAATCAAATAATTACATTATAGAGTTAGAAAAATACTGACAAAATTCATCAAAAAAAAAAAAAAAAAAAAAAAGGTCAAAAATATCAAAGGAAACAATGGGAAAAAATGAAAGAAAGTAGCTCAGCAGGACCAAATCTCAAACTATACTATAAATTTGTAATCATCAAAAAAATACGGTGCTAAGCAAGAAATAGTAATTAATCAAGAAAAAAATTAGGTATATGATACATACAGAAATAAAGGACCACAGTAATTTAGTGTTTGATAAATCCAAAGATTCATAAGCAAAAGCTTATGATATTATGGGAGCATGGGAAAAAAATCATCTGTCATATCTATGTAAAGAAAGAGATAATGAACAAAGAAGAAAAAGAATTATAGGAGGTAAAACAGACAATTTTTATTACATTAATTTAAAGTTTTTGCACCAATCTAACCAATGCAACAAAAATCAGAAAACAAGAAATTGAAGAAAACATTTTATTACTAGTTTCACTAATAATGGCCTTATTTCTCAAATATATAAAGAACTAACCCAGTTTTTAAAGATAAGAGCCATTCCCAGATTGACATATGGTAAAATGAAAGTATTAAATATGGAGTTTTCAGAAGAAATCAAAGCTAACAAAATATTCTAAATCCTTAATAATTAGAGAAATGCAAATTAAAATAACTTCAGGTCAATTAGATTAGCTAACATGAGAGGAAAAAAAAGACAAATGCTAGAGGGTTTGTGGAAAAGCAGGGACATTCATATACTATTGGTGGAGTTGTAAACTGTTTTAACCATTAAAAAATAATGTGAAACTATGCCCAAAGAACTATAAAATTGTACATAACTTTTAACAATCCAGTAATAACACTTCTATATATGCATTCCAAAGAGATCAAAGAAAAAAATAAAGTACCCATATGTACAAAAATAGTGATAGCAGCTTTTTAATGTGCTATTAAAAAATTAGAAACTGAGGGGATACCCAAAGTGGAAAATGGCTGAACAAGGTGAGATACATAATTGTGATGGAATACTGATTGCTGTGCTGTAAGAAATGAAGATTGTTTCAGAAAAACTTAGAAAGATTTATATGAACTTCTGCAAAATGAACTTAGCAGAACTGGAACAGCACTGCACATGGTAATAGTAACACGGTAAGGATGATCAACTATGAGATATTTAGATGTTCTGATTAATACAATGATCTACAACAATCCAAAAGGACTCATAAAAAAAAAAAAAAAAAAAAAAAAAAACTAATTGTACATTTCTGGGGGGGGAAAAAACCTGATGAATAAAGATTGAAGCATTTTCTTTTTCAGGTTATTTTTCTTGCTTTTTTTTTCCCCTACAAGGTAATTGTGGAAATAGGTTTTGAATTATTTTATACACATAATGACCATCGTATTTCTTGCCTTCTCAGCAGGTGGCCAAGAAGCACAGTTTGGGAGAGAATTTGGAAATTAAAATAAAATTTTCTTAAAATGTAACAATATAAAAATAATAAGATTACTACAACTTTGAAGGAATTCTAATCACCACAAAGATCAACCATATTAAAAGTACCAATGAGGGAGCACACTAACCACCTTCTGACAGAGAGGTGATAGACTTAAAAAAACAGATAAAACATTTTACAGACATAGCCAAAAATTTTCTTCATTTGACTATATATATTCTTTAAAAGTTTTTAACTTTTTTCACTGGGGTAGGGAAGAAAGAGTATTTTTTTGCTATTTTTAAAAATTTAATTAAAAATCATTGTCCTCAAGTTTTATTCCATAATTGCTACACTGTATTATTCTATAGTTGCTATGGTTCCATTTAAAAAGCAAGTAAAGGAAAATTAATTCTAGCCCAAATAAAAAAGAAAATAATTTAATTCTTAAAGAAAATTCTTCAAAAGGACAAGAATTTAATTTTTAATCTTAATGTTTAATTTGTACTTTCAAAAAATTCATTAGCATTACCCACCAAACAGATGTATCAACCTGGTCAGATGAATACTGTTTGTAGTCAAGTTGGGCAAAGAGAGGAAAAAGCACCTGCACTCCTCCAATAGAATGCATAGCACTCTGGATAGAATGTGTCAAAACTGCCTTCACATCCTGATAAAGCAGAAAGCACAAAAAATTAATACCTAATTACTGTTATTACTGTAATTAAAATAAAAATACAATTAGAATGGCAGAAATGCTTTTAAGATATTAAATTTAGTTTTGTTTATATAATCAGCCATGTAAATACTTACATAAGTAAATACATATATCAATATTAGTGGCACTAAGTGGTTCAGTGAATAGAATGCTGGGCCTTGAGTCAAGAAGACATAAGTTCAAATCTGATCTCAGACACTAACTAGTGTGTGACTCTGGGCAAATGTCTGTTTGTTTTAATCCCCTTAGGAAGGAAATAGCAAAACACTCCAGTAATCTGTGCCAAGAAAATCCCATGAATGGTATGATCTACAGGGTCATGAAGAAGCACAAACAACTAAATGGCTAAACAAAAATGTAATTACGTTGTAACATCTGGACTAGCTTTCTGGAGGTCCTCCGGAAGGGCATTAATCTCAGCAGGATAGACTCTACGAAAATGGTCAAGAATAGAGCCTACATTCTTTATTCTGGCCCATTCTTGCTCTTAGTGCAGGAGACATGAGAGCCACCACAAGCCTGGTCAAAGATAGAATGTCTATTTTCCAGTTCTTCTTAGCCCTTATATACCTTATCGTAATTACATCATTACAGCTTACTGATTATGTGTGAACTAGAGAACCATTATCTCATCAATTCCACTGAGTTAACACCTTGTTTCAATTCAAGTATAATTCTCCAGAATTCCTATCCTCTACATTATTTGATATTTAAACATTGCTCATTCAAAAATATTCTGAGAAGTGCATCATACCTGAAGCATAAGAGCATGAGGTGAATGAACAAATATAGAAGGGTTATCCTTGGGTGATGATTCAAGACATAACTGGGCATCAGTAGCCCGCGGATTGTATGTGAATGCAATAGCACTGGACAGTTTACCATCATAAAGCAAAAGTTTGTGATGCTCAGCAAGGAAGAGGTCACTTTCTGCTTTGAATTTAAAAGTACCCTAAAAAATAATATTAAAGAAACTTTAGGATAGTATGTTGTGAAGCATGAGCCAATAATAAGCCTATAGAATTATTAAAGAATTATATAACTAATGAACTTTTCTAGCAATACTGACAGTCTTTGCTGGCTATTCTACAGCAATAATTTCTAAAATGACAGAATTCATTAAGCATCAATTATTTGCAGAATATTACATTTGTTATTGATAGCCATAAAAAATTATAGTAAGACTAATTCTATAATTTAAACAGGTAATGCAATGCAACAAAAGCACTAATCCTAGGGTACAAAAGATTTCATGTTTAGCACCATATAAATTTAATTATTCCATAACAAAACACAAAATGTAAATATTCCCAACTAAAAAAAAAAAAAAAAACCCACAACAAATAAGTCTTCAAACTGTAACTACTCAAAACAGCAAGAAGAATAAATGGGGTTTTTTTTGTTCCCTTTGTATCCTAGTTCTATAGTTTTATATTTTAAGACATATGAAATAGATTTCTATCTAGAGTGTCAGAATAATTTAAGAGGTTAGCATTAAATTTATCAGCTGATTTCATTCTTTCTTAGAATGTATTAAAAAAAGCAAAATGTTTAAACAAAGATAAGACAAAATAGTTATAAAGGTAGTTTTTTAACCACTAATATAATTTCCTTATGATACCCTGAGAAATCTATCTTACTCTGCAGGAAAATAAAAGGGATGGGTCCTTTAAAACAAAAAAAAAAAAAAAAAAAAAAAAAAAAAGAACATATTGGAGGGAGAAGTGGTCAGCAGCAAAACACTTTTGAGGAGGGACAGAGTGAAAGGAGAGAAAGAATAAATGGGGGGTGAATATTATTAGCTATAGTAATTGTAAAAAAAAATTTTTTTCAAAGCAGGTTTCTCAGAAAGAATATTATTGTTCTCTGGGAAATGATGAGCAGGATGCTCTCAGGGAAAACAAACAAACAAAACCTGGAAAGTCCTCTATAAATAAAGTAAAATATACTGTATATACATTACTATATATATATAGATATATATATATGTATATACATATATATATGTATATATATATACACACATATATATACATATACAGTAATATATATACTATAATATATTACTACTATATATACATATATATAATATATTATATAATACAATATATTGTACAATGTATTGTATTATATAATATATTATATATATGTATATATAGTAGTAATATATTATAGTATATATATTACTGTATATGTAATAGCAATTTTCTGGGATGACTATCTATAAATAACTGTTACTTCAATAGTACAATCATCCACGACTTCTCTGAAGGTCTTATGATGAAAAATCCTATTCATACCCAGAGAAGGAACTGATTGCTTCTGACTACAGACCAAAGCATTCTTTATTTCTCTATTTCTCTCTTTATTTTTAACTTAATTTTTCTTGAGAGTTCTTATTTTCATTAGGGTGGGAGATCTGTTTTCTTTCACAACTTGACTTTTGTGGAAATGTTTTCCATAACCTCATAAGTAGTTTCTTAATTGTGGGTCAGAATAAGACCTAGAACTCAAAAACCTTAAAAACAAAAAAAAAAATTTTTTTGTAATTGTTTTGAATGTAACTGGGGGAAACGTTGAATAAATAAAATTAATTTTTTTTAAAAATGGTACTCTGCATTACTTAAAAAGGAAATTTAATTCTTACTTTGTAGAAGGCTATATTTCAGTATCTTTGAGCAGTAGTGATTTCCAGGAAAAAGAAAATTTCTGTTGTTTCACCCACTTATGTTTTAGGATTAGATTATTTAATTTACCATTAATTTGGCTTATTTTTCACTGTCCCTTTATTACAAGTAATTTTTATTGAATCAAAATCGGAAAAGGATGCATTTACTACATCTGCCTTTCTGCATTGATTTTGAGGTTTTTGTGCCCTAATACATGATCATTTTTTTGTGTAGGTTCCATCTACCGCCAAGAAAAAAAAAAGCATATTCCAGAAAGAAAAATTCTGCGGGAGCTGAGAAAATGCATTTCAAAAACATTTCCTTTAATTTTTATTTTAAATAACTTGGAAACAAGAGATATAATACTTAACCAAGATCTATACGCACAACTTAACAAGAAAAGGCAAGACATAAAAGTGCTGCCTTTGTAATTTATGTATTTAGAAATATTATAATTCACTCTTATACGTAAAAAAATTTACATGAACCTACAATGGGAGCATTTTAAAATAAATTTAATTCACTTTCACTCTAAAGATAAGCTTGACAACAAAATTAAATCAGCACTCTTTTACTATTCAGGTAACAAAACATTTACTCAGTCAA
The DNA here is from genome assembly GCF_902635505.1 of Sarcophilus harrisii. NCBI lineage: Eukaryota > Metazoa > Chordata > Mammalia > Dasyuromorphia > Dasyuridae > Sarcophilus > Sarcophilus harrisii. The sequence continues at coordinate 75,728,280 of NC_045431.1, forward strand.
GATAAATAAGAATATAATTATTTCTAAAGATATTCTAAGAAAAAACCTGTCTTGAGAATCAGATTTAATAAACTCTCAGCAATGACTGCAATTAATATATTTCTTCAACTAAGATCTTCCCACATTTGTAGCTTCAGAACTAAATGCTCTCTTAAGCAGTTTGTAAGAATTTACTTGAATATAATACTTTCCAAGGTTAATTTAAATAAATATTTATAACCTCTTAAAATTCACTAAGTAAAATAGATCTCAATATACTACTAAGCATAAATTTTATCCAGAAATAAAAGATATGGTAAGAAAAGTTGTTTTAAGGTAAGTCACTAGGGAATTAGAATTGGCCTCATTAGGTTCAATTTTTTCTCACAATTTTGATGAAAAAAATCTTATGTGGGATTATGTGGGAACAATATCCTAACCATGCAATAGCCTAACATATAAGCTAGGCTAGTTTTTACATTTATTAAAATCATCCTTGAGACTTGATTGGCTCAGGAAACGAAAGGCTTACATTATTTACATCTCTTCCTGGTAACCTATGTACAAAATATCTACCAGGAGGCTCAGGCACCTGATGATGTTTGGTGAATCAAAATCATCAGTCAGGCAAAAGAGCTTTTTAAAAATCAATCAAGATGTCCTTAATGTCTTTCCCTTGTATTATTTCTAATATTCTCCGTTCAACAAGGCTAAACAAATCTCTTTTAAAAGCTATGGAACAATCTGTAAGTTATCTCATTTTGTTTCAATATAAAACCTAAATTACCAGGGTGCTGTCCAAAGTCAGATACAAACCAGAATAGATTGCAACATGAGAAATTTTACTATAAAGAAGACCAGAAATCAATATAAAAATGTGAAGCAAACTTCTTTTTTATTTTATATTAAATGAATTTTTTAAATCCATGACATTTTTAGTCACTAGCTATAATAAGGTGGTCAGAGTTTAGAAGAAGGATTTATGGATCTTCTATTTACTAGAGCAAAAGCTTCAACAATCTCTCCCATAAAAAAATAAGACAGGTAACACAATGGATATAGTGCTAAACCTAAATTCAGGAAGAACTGAGTTCAAATTCATCCTCAGATATTTATTGTCTGTGTGACACTCAGTAGGTTGCTTGCTCCAGGTTCCTTAACTGTAAATTGGAGACTATAATAACACCTATCTCACAGAATAGTGAAGTTCAAAAGTGCCTGATAAATAGTGGGTGCTTAATAAAGAGTAGCTCCTTCTTTTCCTAAACTTTCCTCCTCCTAAACTTTCTATGAAACATTTTAGAATTTTGAAATAACAATTAAATTAATATGTAAGGAGTCAGCTGTAGAGAGTTTGTTTTTTTTCCTATTATGGCAAAAAAAAAAAATTATTAAGGTACAGAGAAAGAGAAAGAAGAGGAATTCTTTGTTCATAAAATTATTGTAACCTTTATATTTATAAAGTTGAAGAGAGTTTTTTTTTAATTCTTCAAAAACACTTAAGTTGCTATCTTGAATAAACTAAATGGTATAGAATGATGCTTTCAAAATCAAAGAAAAGTTGTTTGCAATTAGCTAAGGTTTGAGGTTATGGTGGCTATGATCAGTATTGTAAATAATGATGTGTCTTTTTTGCTATTTATTTCATCATTGACAAATTATAAATTCAATACCTTTAATACATATTTAAACCTAGGAGATTAAAGGGATTTAAAGTAGATAATAAGGAGAGACAGATTTCAAATGTTACAGAATCCTCATTATGTTTCAGAAAGTATATACATAAAAGCTAACATACAAGCAAATACATGGAATAACAATGAGTAACTAATTTGGGGGAAAACTAGCTTTTTACTAATTTATTAAATAAATAATGGGAAAAAAATTAGGAAATTAGTTGATTAACTGAAAGATTTTTTTGAATTATGAGTAGAAACGTATGTTCTATAAATCTCGCCCTATATTACCATAACATTTAGGAAAAGGTTAAATATGGATTAAGTCAAATAGCAGGCTGCAGGATAATCACAGCTACTCCTTTATTCCCATAATTCTTGTAACACAATCTTAAATAATTCCCATGAAAATTCTAAATTTTCAATTTACACGGTCCTATCTTATTGTTTTTCATGGCAGCAAACATGAAAAATTGGTGCCATAAGGAAAGTAAGAAACAATACTTATTTCCATTCTCATATATCGTTTATCCACTATTTGGCCATGTCAATATTGACAATAATTCCCATGTGTATTTGAGGGAAGGGTAGTTTTTTGTTTCAAATATTAATAATCTCTACTCCAAGAAAAATCAGTAGCCATTTTCTGTACATGCTGATGGACATCAATCTCAATTATTACAGAATTTAGATTAGAAAGAGACTTTAGCAATATCTGCCCAACATCTAAATTCATAGATGAAGAAACTAAGGCCCAAAGAAGATCAGTAAAACTGGAACCAACTGTTGCAGAACTAGGATTTCAAGTTTAAATATTCTAGCTACTTTCCACCACACTTGGTTGCTTCAGTGTAATTCCAAGAACAGAGTTGGAGAAGCTGGAAAAATTTTAATGGCTTCAAAAGGAGATTATAGAGATAATTCAGTAGCTCTCATTTTTTGAACTATTAATTAAAATGAAAATTACCCCTTTGTAATTGTTCTGGCAAGGCACAAATCTTAAATTTACAATATTTAAAAACCACTATCAGAAATCCCACTGAAAGGGATATAGGTTGTATCCACATAGAGATAGTTTATCCATTGAAGTATTGAAAACAGTTAAGTCAATATCTTAAAATTCTACATACCTCAGAGTACCCACTTATTTTAGGTAAACAAGTTCTTTTCCAAACATTATTGACTATAAAAGTAAGTTAGCTTACCTAAAAACTTTAACTTACTTTAGCAAATGTAAGTCATTTCAGGAACAATGTGGGGAAATGTATTTAAAGAAACATTTGTGCTATGCATATTTCACAGCCTAAAGCTAAATAAAGGACCAAGAATAATCAGTCCAATAGGAACTCATTACTTCCTAAGCAGTATTATGACATAGGTTACTCAAGACCATCAATGATGTTATTCAAGGTCTAAAATATTCACATTTCCAAAACAAATCATTTCAGTGTTCAGGTATGTTAGACCGATTAGTCTGAAATATCAAAGTACCTTGTATCCCAACCCTAGTTGATAAACAGCAAAAATCTGAGCAGCATTGAGAGCTTCACTGAAAAGGTAAACAGCAGTCATTTGTCCACAAAATACTCTATTGGCATCTGCAGTTTCTGAAGAGCCTAAGAAGCACTTATCAAATGTCTGTGGAAAAAATACAAAAGAACTTTAAGTTAATCATAATGAAAATGATAAAAAGTTCTGTTTACTGGTAAAGTTAATAGGAAAATCCTGGAAGTCAGCAACTGGATTTGTTTTGCTTTGTTTTGGAGGGAGGAAAGCATCTCTAATGTCTATTGTAGGGGCAAGGAGAGATTTAATAAATTCTGTTATTAAAATTTAGTTTCAGATATTAGTACTGCTAAGTTTCATGAAAATAAATGCCATAAATGTAGTTCAATTTTCTCTTCTCTACAGACTCATTTCTTTTTAATAAATGACAGAATAAAATATCTAAGGCCATATAGTCCAATAGAACCCTAAAAGAGTAACCTCTCAACAGCCTAGGTCATGAGTGATAATCCAGACTCTGCTTGAATTTCCAGAGAAAGATCCTATTGGCCTCCTAAGACAGCCAGTTCCACATCTGAGTGGGCCTAATTCCGAGAATGTTTTTTCCCCCTCTAAAACACTAAATTTACACATCTTTCTTTATAATTTCCATCTAACATTCCTACTTCTACACTCTAGGGATCAAGCAGAACAAGTTTCCCCTTCTATATGACAATCCTTAAAATAACTGACACTATTACATTTGATACTTAACTTTGTTTTCCAGAGTAAATATACAATTTCTTCAACTGAGCCACAATACACAAGTTGATCCCTTTACCATGCTGATCACACTACAAGGACATTATGAAATTTATCACTGCACTTTCTAAATAATGACACTCAGAAGAAGAAACCAATGTAGAATAAAGGGGCAACAGATTACAGTGGAAAGAATACAGACTTAGAATTTACAGCTGCAAAATGCAAAAGATGTTCCCTCTTGCCCAGCGACATTGAGCATGTCATATAATCTCTCTAAGCCTAAATTTCCTCATCTATACAATAAGGAGTGTGCAGACTAGAGACCTCTAAATTCCTCCTGGCTACGAATCGTGATTCCTCCAGCTTCCTAAGTTTACTTGCTATCGATAGACATTAGACCTCTCTTAAATGATGTTCTGTAAATAACAGCCAGAATGAGTACTGATCATAACATCATAGAGAAGCTAAGTATGGTAGGTTAAACCAAAAAAAAAAAACCTGCATAGCATAAACAGAAAACAAAATGTATTTACAAAAAAAATCTTCTGAAAATATATATAAACGTGCATTGCTAATGACATCTTCTCTCACTTTTACCACAGCAGATGCTGTCTTTCTTTTATAACCATAAAACGACCTTACATTCTCAATAATTCCATGAAGCCATGATACATTATCTCAAACTAGATTCCAAATTGGAAAACACAAATACCTATTTGTTCTAAATAACACATCTAATATATAAAACTAATCTTTCAGTTTTCCTTCATGCCGCTTATCTAATATTTGATTAAGCTAGGAGTTCTTAAATAGAGATCAGTATATAGTTTTCAGGGGGTATTAAAATTTGGAGAGAAAACAATTGCATTTTCATTTCACTATAACTAGTTTCTTTTGTTTATCTTATGTATTATATACATTTTTTTTGCATTTAAAAATATTATTCTGAAAAATGGTTTGCAGGCTTTGCCGAAGTATCAAAGGTGTCCAAAATGGAAAAATGAACGAAAATTCCTGAGATTAAGCTTCGACAGATAAATTTAAGTTCTATGATTCTAGGAATTATTGTCATTTGGAATTAGTCATTGATGATTAATAAATTAGATTTTCTAAAAGCACATACCAACCATAAAAGAAGATTACATTACTACATTAACAGTTTTCTGTCAACTTATTCTACCTAGTGACAACCTTCTCCTTTATTAATTAAAAAATAACATGAACTGGGGCAGTTAGATAGTGCAGTGGAAGGAACTGAGGCCTTGTAATCAGAAGGACCTGATTTCAAATCTGATCTCAGACACTTAACCCTTCCTAGTTATGTAACTCTGGGCAGGCCATTTAATCCCAATTGCCTCAGCAAAAGTAATTTTTTTTTTTTAAAAAGCCATGAATTAGGATAATAACTGTCTTAAATCACCCTAAAAAAAGTATAAAAGATTTTATATTGCTCATTTTATTCCATCAGAAGAATGATTAAGAGTTCATACTTCTATTTCAAACTTTCTGTTATTATTTTTAAATTTTTTCAACTACTCACATCACTAGTATTGACGAACCATGTTATCTCTCCATATGAAGCGAGTTCTCCATTCACATAACACCGAAGCTCACTGTTCTTCCAGCGGTTATAAATGTGCACTATTGTTACCATATACCACTGAACAAACAAAAATAGAAATCACTAAAAAATAATAATTCATGTTTAAAATTAAGTTATCCTGATATCAATTGGTAGCCATGCAGCAAACATATGTGGAGATAATACAAAAATATTTGTGGAAAAGCAACACGGTGCAGTGACCATCATAAGAGTTTTGTTCAAGCCACAGCTATGTAACTGCCAATATAGCCCAGAACTTGCAAACTGAAATGAGTAGTCAGGCTAAAGTAATCTCTTAATTTCCTTCAAGCTCTAAATCCCATGACACAAGATAGTCAAGAACAAACAGCTCTCGGATAAAACTATTTCCTCATCTGAAATTAAACAAGATCCAGGAGGCTTTCAAGTTAAAAGGCTTCATTCATATAAAAACATTTACAAAAGCAACTTGATTTAGCTATTAGTATATAATAAAATGGTAACAGAAATTTAGACAGAATGCTGTGGTGACATTGCTAGTTTTAATAAAAAATGCTATTTTCTGATATTGCTCAAATATTAAGCCTTATCACAAGTTATATAATGGGTAATAGTGTTGGATTTAAGATGTCTCAACTGAAAATATTCACATGCCAAAAAAAGGCATCATATAAATGTCATATTTACTAAGCAACCTATAAGTGTGATCTTTTTTAACTGATAGCAAGAAAGTCTCTATTTTTGGCAGAAAAAAGCTCAATATCCTATATGCTCTATTGAACCTAAAATGTGTTTGTAAACTTTAAATAATTTGATCAAAATTCCTGCATGTAGTAATTTTCCAAATCTAAAGCTACACTTATTTAATAAGCATATTTTTATAATTCTATTATTACCATAACTTCTAGACAGTGGGCACAGATTTTTTTCAGAAATATAAATTGACATTTTTATAATGTTCTCAAAAGCAAAAGTTTAGTAGTTAATTTAATTGTTGCACTTCAACTTTGTTTTCTCTTAGTAGAAATATGGGTAATATTCACTTCACCCTACAGGTCCAAAATCATCATTTATACTAGCAACATAATTACTTACAAGAAATGACAAAACAAATATGCTACCATAATTAAGAAACACTAAAATAATTTACTGAATACCTTCTGTGGTTTGAAATCAAATTTCACACAGTGCTGGAACCCTTTTCCTTTGGATTTTATTGCAGTTATAATCAAACAACCTCCAACAAAGTGAGCAGAATATCCAAGTCCTTTGTTTGTTCTGAAACTATAGAAGAGAACAAATTTTATTTTTTCTTTAAGATTTTTTTTACAAATTTCCAAAACAAATCAATAACCCTGTCCAAATTAAAAATACATACCAATACAAATAAGGTTTATCCTTATCCACATTGATGTTATTTACAGGATCCATTCTTAGCCAAGTATGAAAGGTAAATCCATTCTGGTACGGCCATTTTGCTATAGGAGGTAATGCAATAGCCTAGAGAAGAAGATTTGAATCACTCAAAAAGCAATTACCTAGTATTCAATGTAATTATTTCTTAAATTCCTTACTACAAAATCTGCATCTAAATGTATCTAAAGAGAGATGGGGCAGCTAGATGGTACAGTGAATACAGAATCAGGACTAGAGTCAGGAAGACTCGTCTTAAAAATTTTGTTAAAATTTGACTTCAGATACTTACTAGCGATGTGACCCTGGACAAGTCGCTTACCCTGTTTTATCTCAGTTTCCTCATCTATAAAATGAGTTAGAGAGGGAAATGGCAAGCTACTCTAATAACTTTTAAAGAAAATCCCAAATAGACTAAGAGAGTCAGATACAAGTGAAAAAAATTAAACAAAAAATTTACTGAGTTTTAAATATGATGAATTTGACAATTCTGGTAAAGAGTACTGAATATTTATATGATCTACAGTGTCACTAGCTACTATTCATCATAAGTAGGACATAAATCCAGCTAACCAAGGTTAGCTCTCTATTCAGTATGAAACACTGCCATGTTTCCTGTTCCTAAAACAAACTCCCTCCTCATGTAAAGTCTCAAAGAATCCTTGGATTCCTTCAAGAATTGGCTTGAATGCCTTCTCTTATGTGCAAAATCTTTCTTGATCCTTCCTGGTTTTTTAATCTTTTACTACTTCCCAAAATTATTTTTATTTATTGTTTTTCATATTATATGTCTCAAAAAATTATAAGATACTGGAGGGACAGCAGATATTTTCTGATGAACATTGCAAGTAATACCACCATAGCTTGCCCATTGTGGGTACTAAAAAGTTTCTTAAACTTGTAGAATTGGATTTTGACATTTTGTCACACTTACATAATTTTACTAGGCTGGGAGATGGAAAGGGTAGGAAAGCATTAGTCTAGAGCTATGATTTGGAAGCTCTTGGGCAGATAAGACAATATTCCACAAAGCATAATCTTACATAAAAGTGTAAGGAACCAAAATGTTAAATGACCCAGCCAGGATCACACAGACACTATATGTAGGCAATGATCCTATTGTGAAGGTAGGCTGTTTAACCATTCACACTTGCCTCTATCCTGAGAAATACATATAAAAATAGATGCTAAAAAAAAAAAAAAAGTGTCACCAACCTTAAAATATCTAATATTCAAAGTTTTCAGAAAATATTTGAAAGATCAACAATAACTCTTTCAAAATATCAAAAAAGCTTTATTAATGATGTTAAAACAAATAAGAATTATTTGTATAATCAACACCACAAGTCTTCAAATGAAGGATTCCAGAAAACACAACAGTCCTAAAACACTTAACAATTCAAATATTATTTTAAACACATTCCTATCTTTTGGAAGCAAACATTTAATTATCCAAGTGGAAATCAAAAAAGAAATTACTTTTTTTTTTTTTTTTTTTTTTTTTTTTTTTTTTTTTTTTTTTGCTGAGGCAATTGAGGTTAAGTGACTTGCCCAGGGTCACACAACTAGAAAGTGTTCAAGTGTCTGAGGCCAGATTTGAACTCGAATCTTCCTGACTTCAAGGCTGGTGCTCTATCCACTGTGCCACTTAGCTGCCCCAAATTAACTTTTTTTTAAAGATAAAAGATTATGCTCAAAAATAGAAGAAAATGAAAAAATTCAGGAAAAAAGATCTGAACAAAATTTAAGATGGCAAATGTATTGGGATAGGTTTGGGAAGGAAGACAGGCATTAAGACAGGTTATTTTAGGCCAAGAACTTGATGAAACTGGGGATGACTTGAGTCAAGCTCCCATAGTCCCACAATACCAGTGTAAGCTGTTCTGATTTTCCCCTTGGAAATTTTTAGTTTGGGGAGGTACAGAGGGAAGAGGAGAGAGAGAAAGTTCCCCAGATACCAGGGAACTTCTTTATTAACTGTTTTTAGTCTCTTACGTGGATCTTTTGTCTTCTCTTACTTTCCTATAGCACTTCTTATGGCATTGGAAATCACTCTCACCCAAGAATTGGATATATTTTTATTAAAGAATTGTCATCCTACACCAAAGAATTCTGCGGGATCTACAGCACTTGTCAATATAATGTGACCTCATCAATTGTACAATTATGATTTTTTCATTCTTCTTCAGTACTTTTTGAAAATAAATCTAATTTTTGATATTTCTTTTTAAATATTAAAGACTACTTAGATGTTAAGGGACAGGTCAATTCTCCGAGAGCCTCCATAGCTGTGGATCATAACATCTGAAGGAGTTGCAAAGCAGCCTTTGCTGACACAGATGTTGCTTGTGGACTGGGAATTAGATAAACTGGAGGCAGAGGGAAGAGGAGAGAGGTCAGACAACGCAATGGCCTCTCAGTCAGAGAAGTCAGAGAACAGCAACTGTCTCTCAGTCTCCTTGTATCATCCTCCTCTCACAAAAGGAGTTCCATTCTGGGTTGGATCTCCAGCAGCCACTGTCAGGTGGCTCGTGTATTCCAACATTTAGGTTATGTTCCCTTGGAAAACACAAGAAGCCAGCATCAAGAAAATTAATCTAGTGTGCTCCAAATAATTAGTCCAACTCACTCTAACAGATGAGAACAATATTAGTACTATCTGAGGGAAAGTGGTAAACAGAAAATAAAGGATCTAAAGCTGAAAACTGCAGAAAATGGGCAAAGGAAAAAAAAGTAAAGTAAAATAATATAAACTATTTTTTAAAAAATAACAAAATGTTTAACAAAAATGGGACACATTTATTTCATAGTTAAGAATAACTTACTGCAGCACTTTTCCCTGGAAAATTGAAAAAGGCATCAGGACCATATTTCTGAGGCATATGTTTTAACACAGACAGCAACTTCCCAGCATGAGGAGGCTGTTAAAATAATAAAGATTTCACTCAACATAAAATAAACAACTTTATATATTTTAAAACATACATAAGAACAACAATGTTCTAACTGAAGTAGACTAAAATATGTTTTTTTTTGAAACTTTTTCCAATGCTTTCAAAGTAATTTATTTTCTGACAGATGAGCATTCATCACAATAGAGATATCTCAAATAAGCAAAGTACAATAGTTCATAGCAGTCATTAGTATTCTATATAAAAACAGTTAACACTCAGAGTTTCTCTACAACCTCTATCCATGTCAGATTGCCAATTTTTTTGTACATTAACAAAAAAATTAAAAATAATTTTTACATAACTCAAGACTTTTTCCCTAAAGTTTTATGTTCAGTTCAATCAACAATCATGCTAATGGTCAGAAGCTAAATGAAGAATGAATAAAATTTTAACTGTTATTATATTCAAAGGGCTATAGGTACAAATAATAAAAACCTCTAGCATTTATACAACCCTCTAAAGTTTCAGAAAACACCTTAAGCATATGATATCTTATTCAAAAAGATAAGCAAAATAATCCTTGTATTTAAGCAAAATAAATTAACAAAGTTCAATCCATATACCCAAACAATGAAATTTTTTGAAAGCTTACTTTTCCTGTCAAGGTAAAGTGTGACCCATAAATGATATGGTACGGGGAAAGGAAGTTCAATTTAGACTCAAAGGACCTGGGTTAGAACTACAATTTTGCCACTTAATAACTATGTTGTGACCAATCACTTAACTTCTCAGGAGCTCAGGCCTGGTCTATATACATAAATCTTATGTCCCTCCCTCCCTAAATATGAGATTCCATCATCTTATAATCTTAACATGCTCAATCTCTCCACCAAAATGAAAACAAACAAAACAGATGTAGATTATGGCTTTCCCCTATGAACAGTAAAAAGTTTGATTTAATTGGATCAAGTTATAAATAAAATCATTGATTCATATTTTTTTTTTAAATAGGCAAATGCTTGCTATGATGTCAGAATAAGTTAAATAACCCTAGAGATAAAAGGGTAAAGAAAGCAAAAATTTGAGTAAAACCTATATTTTTAAGTATTAAGGCAGGTTTTAAATTTCACTTCCCCATTAAGAGGAGATATTTGCAATTATCACCACTTCATTTCCTTTAAGGCATTGCAGTTTCTTTTGTCAAGATCAAATTCAAAGGATTATGGCAGGTAAGAATTAGAGCAGATTATAGTGATTTCTACATCTGGAATAAATACTGAAAATGTTTTTCTTACAACTTCTTCCTTTAAAGAAGTAACAAGTAACTTTTTTTTATTATTATTATAGCTTTTTATTTGCAAGATATATGCACGGGTAATTTTTCAGCATTGACAATTGCAAAACCTTTTGTTCCAATTTTTCCTCTCCTTCCTCCCACCCCTTCCCTCAGATGCAGGTTGGCCAATACATGAGTAACAACTAACTTTAACAATTACTCACATCTGAGAGGTTCGTAAAAGTAGCTAATATAACTTAAAAACATCTAATAAAATGATGAACATTTTTCAATACAAGAATATTAAGTAAGAAGATACCATCTTTCACAAAGTCTGTCAACAAATATTTATTTAGTATTTTGTTCCAGACACCATGTTTAAAGAAAAGCAAAAATATGGTTTTTACCCTCAAGGAGCAACATTCTAGAAGGGGAAAATATATGTGATATAAATGAAAGACAATTTGGTACTAGCAATGACATATACAGAAACCTTTAAGACACTGAATTTGTTACTGCAAACAAAGGGACATAGTATATATATGGCTAACCTTACAAATTTGTCTACTTGAGTTAAGTTCAAGGCCACTCTAATAAAAGTTTTTCAAGTAGCAGTGGTCCCATTCTTAAGGCTAGAAAATAAGAATTCCAGGGAACTATACACTTTTTTCATAAATCACCTACCTCAACTATCCAAAGTAACAACATTATTCATGGAAAATATACAATCAATTAACAGTTGAATTGTCAATGATGCCTGACAGTAATAGAATGAAGAAGGAATGGGTGTCTTTCTAACCCTGTATGACCTTAAATTCAACTCTGGGAGGCACACCTTTCTCTAAAGTGCCAATTGCATCCAATTTTTCATTCATTTTTCTTTCAATTTGGAGAATGGGGGCAGAGAGAAGGGGAAAAGGATGTAATATTACTAAGGTAACATGATGAAAATCAATAAAATAACACCACTTTGAATCCATCTTTTTTGCTTAATTCCAGAAATGAATTCAATTATGAAATTTTATCCAATGTCTGGTTTCACTCTATCACAAGATGTGTTGAAGAAAGATTTCAGACTCCTTGTTATGAAAGCACCTTTCTTCTAACTGTATCATTGTGATATCAGAGGTATAAATGAGAGGAAAGGAGGAGAAATTATAAAAGAAATGAGAATCCAAATAAAAACCATCTGAAGACACTTGTTTGTCTCCATTATTTCAAAATGGACATTTAAAAGGAAAAAAAAAATACAACTTTCTATAAATATCAAATGACAATTTTAAAAAATGAAGACTAAATATTTTACCCATTGGCCTTTTTCTCCTTGAAGTTTACTGAAGAACAGTTTTAGTTCCCGTACAGTCAAATTATAAGTAGCCAGCACTCCCAACATATCAACCAAAAGATCTGGAGATGAAAGAAGTAAAATTTTTATAGCATCATACATCTGTGTTTCACAATAAGTAAGACATACTTACCAACTTCAATGAACTTACTTTTTAAGCAATTAAACATAAAAAGAATTGGAAAAATTATTTTAAATATCTATTTTATTTCTTAAAAATATTCTGCTGGCAGAGAAAGTCATACCTGCGATCATATTGTCAACTTTGTCAATTCTCCTGAGCACTTGTTCAACAAGACCTACTTCGGTACAGGCCTGAAGATTTCTTATACTCTTTTTCAGAATGGCAGTAAACATGCTCCATACTTCTGCTTGGCAAGTAATATCACACTTATCCAAAAGATCCACCATGCAAATAATACTTTCCCCTTCTTGGATGATAAAGTTCATTTCCAAATCAAATTGTCCACCAACCAGCTTCCAAAAAGGGAAAAAAACAAAAGGCATTTACTATAGATAAACATACACACACACACACCCAGCACACACAAGTGTGTGTTAATTCTCTCTACCTTTCTGGTAAATGAGTACATTCATCTATTTCATTTTCTATCAGAAATCTGGGGGGGGAAACTAGACAATAGCTGCAGCAAATAGTTAAGAGAACTTTTTAAAGAAAGAAAAACTCATTAAAATTTGAAAATAACAAGCTACTAAAGAAAATAAGGGGGTTTTATACTTAGGAAAAAAGATACTTTAAAGTGGAAATTTTAAGAAAAGCTACAATAGCAAAAGATAAATGAAGGCAATGGTCAAGGCTAAACCTTTATTATATACTATAGCAGATTGCAACCTCAATCTATTTTCACTGTCTCTACTTCTGTCTCTCCCCGTCCCCACTTCTCTCTCCCTCTCTCTTTTTCTTTCCCTCCCCCCTCCTCCCCTCTCCTTTTTCTTCCCCTTCCCCCAAGCCCTTTCCCTATCTCGTTTTCAACTTTTCTCTTTGTACTAGCTTTTTCAAATGGCTTTAAACATTTAGTAAAGGATTCAAAATGTAACAAATTTCTATTTCAAGAAACTATATATAATAGAACACATTGTATTCAGAACTGCCTATCTTTTTTTTACTTCCTTATAACTATTCTTTTGTTTTCTGCTGAGTACATTTTACTTTTTTTTCCACCTTTTCCATCCTCCCACTCTCCTCCCCCAAGCAGGCTACAATTAAACACAGATTTATTTACGTATACATAGATATATACAGATACCCATATATATACATAAGCATCTATACATACACATATGTAGATACCTATAATAAACATATATTTATGTCCATCTATGCAATATATTATACTTGTCTATTCTGTTTCTCTGATGGAAGATAACTTCATTTTTCTTAACTCCAAATCTTTTCATATTTTTCTGAATCCACCAATGCATCATTTCCTATGCTACAACAATATTTCAACGTTACACTATCTAATTGTTTTGAACCAGTCTAAAACAAAATTAATATGGCTGACATATAAAGTAGATTTCTCTCACTGAATCTTTTTAAACTTTGACTTGGTCCAAGATCAATGATTACTACCCTCTACCTATTTTTTCCAATGAATTTCACTCCTGTTCATTGTTACTATGTTTATGTATATTTCCTTTTCTATCCCTGCTCATTCTTCTATTTTACTTCTACCAGCTGGTTTGTTTTGCTAGTGCTTCCCACTTCACTAAGAATCTCTCCCTTATGTCTAACTATCATTTCCCTCACTCTTTACCCCACTCCAATTAATGTATATGTCATCCCATTCTCTTAAATTCACACACCCTTCTATACTCCACTTTATCCTACCTATTCCTCTCTCCCCCCCCCCCCATCTTATTTCTATATAAATTTGAGAGTTTTATACCCTTCTATTGTTCCCTCATTAACCCACTGCAACGTGAGTAGCATTTCAGGACTAAAAGCTCTCCTTGCCCATCTCATTCCTCAATGTCAGTTCCTGCACCTCATTCACATAACTATTACTTCACTTTTTTTAAACACAGTTTTGCTTTTTAGAATCACTTCTTACTCAGCTCCTACACCAGTCTCTTTTGAACTACCCAATTACCAATGACAAAGATATATGTTTTATATTTCCATGTATGAAACATAAAGAATATTCTTTTTGGAATCCCTTGAAATGTCTGATGTTTATCTTTTATTTCTCTTGACCCTTATATGTCAAATTTTCTATTAAGTTCAAGATTTTTTACAAGAAAATCTGATAATTTGCTAAGTGACTTTTTTTGTTTATGTTCAAGATTATGCTTAATTTTGCTGAATATAATACTTTTAGCTGCAATCCTAATTCTTTGGATCATATTTATGAAGTATTGCAAGAACTGCAGTTTTTTATTGTAAGACCACTGATAGGTCTTGTGTAATTCTAACTGTAGCTCCAACATATCTGAATTAATTTTGGTGGGTTTTGTTGTTGTTGTTGTTTGTAAAATTTTCTTGTGGATCAGGGGGTCTCATAATTTAACAATGATGCTCCAATATGTTTTGCTCTTTTTCAGTTAATGATTGATATATTCTTTCTATTTCTACTTTTCTCTCTTGTTCAGGACAATTTTTAAAAAATTATTTCTTGTATTATTATATCAAAATTCATTTTCCCTCATAGCTTTCAGGTAATCCAATTATTCTTATGTTTTCTCTTCCTGATCTGTTCTCCAGATCGGCTGTTCTTATGAGAAATCTCACATTCTTTTCTATTTTTTTGTTCTTTATATTTTATTATTTCTTGCTCTCTTACAACTTTGCTGGCTTTTCCAATTCTAATTTTAAACGAGTCAGTTTCTTCCTTAAGATTCTGGATTTTCTTTTCTAGTTGGTTGACTTTCTATTCATAATGTTTTGGTTTCTTGGATTTTTCTTTTTGTTTTTGCTCTATCTCTCTTGTTTGATTTTTTATGAATTTTTTTTGTGCAGGTATTGTTACTCTTTGGGGAAGGAGAAGCTTTTTTTTTTTTTTTTTTTTTTTTTTAACTTTAGCATCCTCTTCTGAAGATGAACCCAAGTCTTCCCTATTTGCACAGTAACTTTTATGTGACTGGATTCTTTCTCCTTTGCATACTCATTTATTTTTCTTTTTAAAAATTCTCGGGGGGGGGGGGAGAGGGAGAGAGGGGGAGCCAAAATGGCAAAGAGTGGACAGCTTTTTGAGTACTTCCTGGTTTCCCTCAGAAAAACATCAGATCAAACCTCTCAATGGTTTTGGAGCAACAGAACACCCAAATATTTGGAGTGTAAAAAATTTCTAGCAGATGACATTCTGAAAAATCTTCAGGAAAGGTCTATCTCAATTGGGGAGAGAGGGAGAAAGGAGAAGGAAAACAGAAAAAGGGGGCAGCCCACTGCAAAGAGGCTTCCATGTGCTGGGGGAAATCTACTGGGAGGATTGTAGCATTTGCTACCCTATCCTGATACAGAAGCCAGTAGATCAATAGACTAGCTGTGATACGACTCAATTACAGAAGGCAAATAGTGAGCCCCTGAACTCCAGCATAACAAGTGAGACTTGGCCATGCCCATTCAGCACAGGAAGGAAACCTGTAGCACTCATCCCAGGACAGCTTAAAGCTGCTATCATCTGAAGAGGCAGCTTGGAACAATCTCCCCTTTGTCCTAAGAGCAGACCTCAACCTTTAAAAATGAGCACAAAAGCCAAAAGAGCTCCGACAATAGAGAGCTTTTATGAAGATCTCAAACCCTAAGGACACTAACGGCAAATCATCTCCAGATAAGTCCCCAAAACTGATATATATTGGTCTCCATCTCACCAGGCTCTCTTGGAAGAATTAAAAGAGAGTTAGATGAAAAATTGAGAAAAGAAAAGACTGCTCTGGAAAAAGAAATGCAGAAATTGTCTGAAGGAAATCATTCCTTAAAAAATAGGTTTGGTGAAGTGGAAAAAGAAAACTATATGAAAAACAGAATTTGTAAAATTAGAATAAATGGAAGTGAAAGACTCAATGAGACATCAAAAATCAGTTAAACAAAACCAAAAAGAAAAAAGAAAATAGAATAAAATGTAAACTACCTCATTAGAAAAACAATTGACCTGGAAAATAAATCCAGGAGAGAGAATCTAAGAATTATTAGACTACCTGAAAACCATGATGAAAAAAAAAGCTAGACAACATCTTTCAAGAAATGAAGGAAAACTGTGCTAATGTCCTAGAAACTAGAGGGTAAAATAGCCATTGAAAGAATCCATCAATCATCTCCTGAAGGAGACCCCAAAATGAAAACTTCAAGGAATATTATACCTAAATTCCAGAATTATCAGGTCAAGAAGAAAACAATTCAAGCAGCCAGAAGGAAACAATTCAAATATTGATGAGCCACAATCAGAATTACGCAGGACCTAGCAGCTTCCACTTTAAAGGATTGAAGGGTCTGGAATGATATTCTGGAGGGCAAAGGAACTTAGACTGCCCTTAAAAATCAATTATTCAGCAAAATTAAGCATCATCTTTCGGGGGACAAGATGGACATTCAATGAAATAAGGGATTTTCATTTATTTTTGATGAAAAAACCCAAATCTGAACAGAAAAATCTGACCTTCAAATACAGAACTCAAGAGAATCATAAATACATAAAGATTTTTTTAAAAAACCCTTATGTTTTTAAAAGGTTAAAATGTTTACATCCCTATATGGGAAAATGATTTGTTTAAATTTTGAGAACTGCATCTCTGCCAGGGGTATACTTGAGAGGGTGTTGTAATGTTCAGGCTAGGTTTCTGGAGGATTTCAGGATCAGCCCGAATCCTTGATCTTCGTGGAGAAGTGATGAAGGCAGGACAGACACCATGAGAATGGTCAAGAATAGCGTCTAGGGTCTTTATTCTGGCTCAGTCTTGATCTTAGTGCAGGAAACATGAGAGACATGAAAGGATGGTCAAAGATAGAGTATCTATCTTCCAGTCCTTTTTAACCCTTATATACCTTATTGTAATTACATCATTACAACATACTGATTATGTATGAACTTAAAGAACCATCATATCACCATACTAAGTATATATGTGAACTAGAGAACCATCATCTCATCAATTCCACCGAGTTAACACCTTGTTTCAAGTATACTTCTCCAGAGTTCTGGTTCTCTACAGTGTATAATGTTTAATTTGACTTTAATGATGGTATAAAAAAGAAATTAGAAGTGGAAAAGGGATTGTATTGGAAGAGGAAAGGAAAGGTAAAATGGGATAAATTATATCTCATGAAGAGGCCAAAAAACCTATTACAATTGAGGGAAAGAAGGGAGGGAGATGAGCAATGAGCAATGTCTTAATTGCACTAGATTTGGCTCAAAGAGAGAATATCAGACATTTAGTTTCATAAGGAAAATTGTCTCACTCTGCAGGAGACCAAAAGGGAAAGGAAAGGGGAAAGCTATAAGAAGGGAGAACAAAAGTAGATGGGAAAGGATTAAGAAAGGGGGAAAAGGCTATGAAAAGGCTGTTTGAGGGAGGTAGTGGTTAGAAGCAAAACACTGGGCTTTAGGGAAAAGGGGAAAGGAAAGGAAAAGTACAACTTAGGGAAAATAAGATGGCTAGAAATACAAAGTTAGTAATTTTAACTGTGAATATGAAGGAGATGAATTATCCCATAAAACAGAAGCAGATAGCAGACTGGATTTAAAAATATATATATATTGTTTAAAAGAAACACTCTTAAAACAGAGTAATCCATACAGAGTAAAGGTAAAAGCCTGGAGAAGAATCTATTGTGTTTTAGGTGAATTAAAAAAAAAAAAAAAAAAAAAAAAAACAGGAGTAGGGATCCTAAAAGCAAAAGTAAAAATAGATCTAAGGAAGAAAAGTACATCTTGCTAAAAGGTACCATAGATAATGAAGTAATATCAATACTAAACATAAATGCATCAAGTGGTATAGGATCCAAGTTCCCAGAGAAGTTAAGAGAGCTGCAAGAAGAAATAGACAACAAAATGATCAGGGAGTGGGGAGAGGGGAGAAGAGGGATGAGATCTCAAACTCACTGTATTAGAACTAGATAAATCACAAAACAAACAAGAAGTTAAGGAGGTAAACAGAATTTTAGAAAAGTTAGATATGATAGATCTTTGGAGAAAAGTAAATGGCAACAGAAAGAAATATACTTTTTTCTTAGCAGTACATAAAACTTACACAAAATAGCCCATGTATTAGGGCATTAAAAATCTGAAAATCAAATTCAAAATGACAAAAATGGTAAATGCATTTTGTTCAGATCGTGATGCAATAAAAATTACCTGTAATAAAGGGCCATGGAAAAAAAGACAAAAAATTAATTGGAAATTAAATAATCTAATCCTAAAGAATGAGTGGCTGAAACAACAAATCATAGAATCGATGGATAATCTCATGCAAGAGAAGGACAATAATGAGATAACATACCAAAATATATGGGTTGCAGTCAAAGCAGTTCTTAGGGGAAATTTTATATCTCTATATGCTTATTTGAATAAAATAGAGAAAGAGAAGATTAATGAACTGGACATGCAACTAAAAGACCTAGAAAAAGAACAAATTAAAAAACTCCAATTAAATGCCAAATTTGAAATTCTGAAAATAAAAGGGAAGATTAATAAAATTCAAAGAAAACTATTCAACTAATAAGCAAAACTAAGTTGGTTTTATGAAAAAACCAACAAAATAGATAAACCTTTAGTTCATTTGAATAGAAAAAGCAAAGAATAAATCAAATTACTAGTATCAAAAATGAAAAGGGTGAATTTTCCATCAATGAAGATGAAATCAGAGCAATAATTAGAAGTTATTTTGCTGAAATGAATGCCTATAAATCTGATAATCTAAGTGAAATGAATGCTTACAAAAATATAGATTGCCCAGATTAACAGAGGTAACAAATTATTTAAATAGTCCCATTTTAGGAAAAAAAAATTGAACAAGCTATTAATAAACTCCCTAAGAAAAAATCTCCAGAATCAGATGGATTTACATGTGAATTCTACCAAACATTTAAAAAGCAATTAATTCCAATACTATACAAACTACTTGGAAAAATAGGGAAAGGAAGAGTCCTATCAAATTCTTTTTATGATACATATGTTGTGCCGATACCTAAACTAAGTAGGGTCAAAACAAAGAAAGAAAATTATAAATCAAATTACCTAATGAATATTGATACAAAAAATTTAAATAAAATATTAGCAAAGAGATTATATCAAGTTATCACCAGAATATACACCATGACCAAGTAGGACTTAAATGAGGAATGTAGGATGGTTCAATATTAGGAAAACTATTAGTATAATTGACTATATCAATCACGAAACTAACAAAAATCATATAATTATCTCAAAACATGCAGAAAAGGCATTTGACAAAATCCAACACTCATTCTTATTGAAATACTAGAGAACACAGGAATAAATGGAGTTTTCCTTAAAATGATCATTATTATCTATTTAAAACCATCAGCAAGCACCATATGTAATAGAAATAAAACTAGAAGCATTCCCAATAAGAAGATCAGAGATAAAACAAGGCTGCCCACTATCACTATTACTATTCAATATAGTATCTGAAATGTTAGCTTTAGCAATAAAAGAAGAAAAAGAAATTAAAGGAATTAGAGTAGGTAATGTAGAGTAGGTAAGATAGAATAGGTATTCTTTGCAGATAATATGATGGCATACCAAGAGAATCCTAGAAAATGAACTAAAAAACTATTAAAAACAATTAACAACTTCAGCAACATTGCAGGATACAAAATAAATCCACATAAATCATCAGTATTACTATATGTTACCAACAAAGTCCAACAGAAAGCGATACGAAGAAAAAAATCCATTTAAAATAACTGTAGCTAATATAAAATATGGGGAGTCTACCTGACTAAAAGTCAGAAACTATATGAACACAATTATAAAATACTTATTGTACAAATAAAATCAGATCTAAACAACTGGAAGACTATCAAGAGCTTATGGGTAAGCCAAGCTAATATATTAAAAATGAAATTTTACTTAAATTAATCTACTTATTCAGTACCATACCAATTAAACTGCCAAGAAACTACTTTACACAGCTAGAAAAAATAACAACAAAGTTCATCTGAAATTTCAATGGAATTAATGGAAAAAAAATGCAAATGAAGGTGGCCTAGCTGTACCAGACTTAAAACTATACTACAAAGCAGCAGTCATCAAAACCATGTCTGGCTATGAAACAAGAGTAGTTCATCAGGTTCACTAAATACAACAGTCAATGATTATAGTAATCTTCTGTTTGATAAACCCAAAGATCCCAGTTTCTGGGATAAGGACTCACTACTTGAAAAAAATTTCTGGGAAAACTGAAAATTAGTATGGCAGAAACTAGGCATTTACCCAAACCTAACACCGTACACCCACATAAGGTAGAAATGGGTTCATGATTTAGACATAAAGAGTGATACTATAAGAAAATCAGCAAAACAAAGGATAGTTTACCTCTCAGATCTGTGGAAAAGTTAAGAATTTATGGCCAAAGATGAATTAAGAGTACATTATGGAATGCAAAATAGATGATTTTGATCATATTCAATTAAAAAGTTTTTGTACAAACAAAACCAATGCTAACAAGATTAGAAGGGAAGCAGAAAACTGGGGGAAATTTTTTACATGCAAGAGCTCTGATAAAGGCCTCATTTCTAAAATATATAGAGAATTGACTCAAATTTATAAAAATTTGATATATTCTCCAAATTGATAAATGATCAAAGGATATAAACAGGCAATTTTCAAACCATTTCTAATCATTCTAAAAAATTCTTTAAATCACTATTGATTAGAGAAATTCAAATTAAGACAACTCTGAGGTACCACTACACGCCTCTCAAATTGACTACTATGACAATTAAAAATAATGATAAATGTTGAAAGGAGTGTGGGAAAACTGAGAGACTAATATATTGTTGTTGGAATTGTGAATTGATCGGATCATTCTGAAGAACTATTTGGAATTATGCCCAAAGGGTTATCAAATTGTGCATACCCTTTGATCCATCAATGTTTCTACTGGGCTTATATCCCAAAGAGATTTTAAAGGAGGGAAAGGGACTTATATGTGCAAAAAATGTCTGTGGCAGCCCTTTTTGTAGTGGCAAGAAACTGGAAACTAAGTGGATGCCCATCAATTGGAGAACAGCTAAATAAGTTACAGCATATGAATGTTACGGAATATTATTGTTCTATAAGAAACAATCAGCAAGATGATTTCAGAAAGGCCTGGAGAAACTTACATGAACTGATATTAAGTGTAGTGAATAAAACCAAGAGAACATTATAGATAGCAACAAGATTATATGATGATCAATTCTGATGGACATGGCTTTTTTCAACAATGAGGTGATTCAGGAGATGGAGAGAGCCATCTGTATCCAGAAAGAGGAAGAATGGAACTGAATATAGATCAAAATATAGTTTTTTTCACCTTTTTTGTTGTTGTTTGCTCACTTTTTGTTTTCTTTCTCTTTTTTTCCCCATTTTATCTGATTTTTCTTGTGTAGCATGATAAATATTCAAATATATATAGAAGAATTGTACATATATTGGATTTCTTGCTGTCTTAGGGGAAGGGAAGGAGAAAGTTTGAAACAAAGTTTTGCAAGGATGGTTGAAAACTATCTTTACAAATATTTTTAAAGTAAAAGACTATTATTACCAAGACAAAAAAATCTCTTTTGAGATACATAGTAATAGTTAGGTCAAAGATTATGCATGATATTATAGCCTTTTGGATATAGTTCCAAATTGCTTTACAGAATGATTGAATCAGTTTATGATTCAACCAACAATGCCCTAATGTTTCATTTTTTCCACATTCCCTCCAACATATATCATTTTACTTTTCTGATCTATTAGCCAATCTAAAGGTATGAGAGAATGCCTCAGAATTGTTTTAATTTGCCTTTCTCCAATCAATAGTGAGTTCACATAACTATAAATAGTTTAATTCCTTGTCTGAAAACTATTCCTAGCTTTTGATTGTTTATCAATTGAGGAATAGCTCTTATTTTTTATAAATTTGACTCAGTTACCTATATATTTGAGAAATGAGGCCATTATCAGAAAACCTTGCTCAAAATTCTTTTCACACATTACTATTTCTAATCGTATGTCCCCTTGTTTATTCTATTCTCTCTTTTCTTTCATGTTGTTCCTCCTCAAAAAGTATTTTGTTTCTAACTACCCACTCTCCCAATATGCCTTCCCTTTTAACACCTTCCCTGCTTCTCATAGTCTTATCCCCTCCTATTTTCCTGCAGAGCAAGATAGATTTTCTTGGTTATAATCCTAGCTCCTTTGTTCTTTAGAATATCACATTTCAAACTCACCAATCTTTTAATATGGAAGCTGCTAACTAAATCCTGCTTTACCCTCTATGCAGCTCCACCATACTTTAATTGCTTCTTTCTGATTCTTGCAATATTTTCTCCATGATCTGGGAGTTATGGAATTTGGCTATAATATTCCTGGGAGTCTCCATCTTGGGATCTGTTTCAAGAAGTGATTGGTAAATTATAATTTCAATTTCAATTTTGTCCTCTGGTTCTAGAATGTATCTAGCCTTTTATTATTATTATTATTATGGCTTTCAGAAAGTCCAGTAATTTTAAAATTATCTTTTCTATGTCCAAAGAGCTATAAAAATAGTGTGTGCTCTTTGATCCAGCAATGTAATTACTGAACCTGTGTTCCAAAGAGATCATAAAAGACATGAAATGATGCTGAGTAAAGTAAGCAGAACCAGGAGAATATTATAAATAGGAATAGCAAGGTTATGTGATGATCAACTATGATAGACTTAGTTTTTTTCAACAATACAATGATCTTCAAACCGTCAAAATTAACAATCTCAAAGTCATCCTCAATTCACCAATATGTATCAAATAAGCTTGGCAATTGCCTTTATTGCCCACAATAATTTCTTGTGGATATGGATGTATATATATATGCATGTATATTTAACACATGTGTATGTATGATTTCTCTTTTTATTTAAACAGAAACTCCCTCACTTCAGCCCTTCATTACTTCTTAATTAGATTATTTATTCAAACTGCCTCCTAATTGTTCTCACTGCTTTAAGCTTCTCCCCAGTCCTTTCTTCTCAGCTGCAAAGGAATTTTCTCTAAAGTCAATGACTTCTTTATGTGACTCAAATGAAGACAGGCTGCAGCACTTCTCTTTCCCAAGGTAACCCCCCCGCCCATGCACACATGATCCCATCGTTCTCCATCTTTTCTAGCAGACTGTGCCCTCCATCAACTGTTTTCTCAATATGTTTTCTTCATGTTGAAAGGATGTGTGCTTACTGACTAAAAACACATTCATGTCTCCCTCAAAATTAAAAACTTATCAATTATCCATCCCCTCCAATACTTTGTTCTCCCTTTTGTGGTTAATCTTTTTAAGGAAGCCATCTACAATGATTCTTATACTTCCTCTCATTTCATTTTCTTCTAAATTATCTTTAGTCTGGCATCCTCTCATCATTCAAGTGAAATTGTCTACAAAATTACCAATAATTTCTTAATTGCCAAATGATTTTTTTTCAATCTCATCTTTCTTGATCTCTCTGCAATCTCTGACACTGCTGATTATTCTCTTCTCAATAATCTATATTTTCTAATGCACATTAAGTATCTCTTCCTCTTTCCTTCTAAATCAAAATCATAACCTTACTTAGATTTCAGAACACCAATCATCCTATCATGAATTTCAAAAAGATCCTGTGATAAAGGTCTTTTTAAAAAAATGGAGATGTTTCAGTGTTTTAACCAAAAATAAAAAAAACCTTAAGTATAAAAGAAATCTACATTTACACCCTCATACCCTCTCTTTCTTCTTTCTGTATTCTCATTTGATAATTTCATCAGTTCTAATAAATTCAATTATCATCTTTATACAAATAATTTTTATATCTATATTTGGAAATCTATATTGAAATCAAATTATGCTTTTCCAACTGTTTTTTAGCATCTCAATCTGTAATTCTAATTGTCATCTCCAACTCTACATGTTTAAAACAGAATGCACAATTCCCTTAAACCAAAACCTTTCTAATTTTCTTAATCCTATTAAGAACATGACCATTCTCTTAAGTAACTCACATTTAAATGCCATGCTCAATTCTTACCTATTAATTCTACTTTTGCCATATCCAGTTAATTGCCATGCTTTGTCAAATGTACTTTCTTATTCCATCTTCTTTTCTCCATTTATCAAGTTTTTATCATCTAAACTATTTCAATGGCTTCCTAAGTTTCCCTGTATCTAGTGTCTCCCCTTTCCAAACCATACAACCAGATCTGCCTAATTGATATTTTTCAAGTGCAGGTCTGATGATGTCATTATCTGATCAAAAAGCTTTTTATAGTTATAGAAGGTTTAAAATATTTTAAACTGAACTTATCCAGTTAACTATATATATATATATAACACACACACGCACACACAAATATTTATAGCTACTCTTTTCATATTAGCCCAAAACTAGAAATTAAAAAGCTGTGTCCTAATGAGGAAGAGGTAAAGAAATTATGGTATATGAATGTAATGGAATATTATTGTGTCATAAAAAAATTATTAAATGAACAGTTTCAGAAGCAACTGGAAATACTGCTTCAATTTCCTTTTTTGTAAAATATGTCATTTTTAGTACTTACTTCACAGGGTTATTGTGAGATCAAATAAGAAAATTTATATAAATCACTTTGAAAGGTAAAAAAACACCAATTTAATTGTTAGGAAATGGCTCAATAGATTTTTACAGCAACCTATGGCCAAAAAAAATTGTTGGAAGGAACTGAAAAAAAGATTGTGAAATTATTTTAAAACTAACCTATGATTCCATCAATATCCTCCTTACCTCTTCTTAGAAAATTCTGAAGATGTTTTATTCTCCAAAGATTATACAGATTAGACACATACTCAATACTAAAATACACGTCACAAACTGCATGAAGTATGAATATAAATATATTTTTTCAATTTATTATTCTTGGGTTTTGGTGTTATGGGCCAGAACTCTGAACCTGAAACAAAGGATGCTTACCAGGTACTAAGTGGAATTGAGGAGACAATGTTAAATCTAATTTAGCATTGGTTTAATCCTACAACAAATAATGGTTTCCTAGTGATATAATGATTAGTTTGTACTCAGTGTGGAGCATATATGCTAGAAGCCTCAGCCAGGGAGCTTGAGAGACAAGTGGACAGAAGGCTGGAGGCTGAAGGCTGGAGCACAAGCCCTTGGACTCAGACAGATTCATCCCATCTCACACCACCTTGGCGGCAGGCTCTCCTCCCTCCTTCGTTTCTCCACTGAAACCAAGACTCCGGAAGGCCTCCAGAAAACTGGCCGAGCCCAAAGTGAAGAGATAGGACTTTGAAAGAGATAATAAAAGATTTGGACTTTAACACCTGGGTGCACTTGTGATGATTACTAAACTGAAACAAAGGCTGCTCCCAGAGACCCCGAGAAAACCTCAACAGAGAACATTACATTTTAGAGAGAACACTACATTTTGGTCTGTGTTTTCTTTTGCATGATGGTTATTATGAAAATGTTTTATGTGATTATAAAATGAATGTTAAAATGTTTTGTTTATATTTAATTGAAAATAAAATAAATGGCAGCTAGAGGGCACAGTAGATAGAGCAGCAACCTTGCAGTCAGGAGGACCTGAGTTCAAATCTGTTCTCAGGCACTTCCTAGCTGTGTGACGCATTTGCCTCAGTAAAAATAAATAAATAAATAACTGAGTAAGTAGGTAAATAAATGAATGAATGAATAAAATAAAGATTAAATGAAAAATGACAAAATACAAAATTATAAGTCATTTTAAGACTAACTATATCAAATTTCAAATGAAAAAGGCAAAAAGATGTAGTCTAACAGGTATGTTAAGCCTTGTTCTCTTTAAATCATACACAAAAGAAATAAAGAGTAATTCAATTATTAAACTGCTACATCATTACATTGCTATAATATTAACATAAAGTGGACAATTTTTTAAAAATACTAAGCATTTTAAACTTTTTCTAATCCTTATTATAGGTAACCTTTGTTTTAATTGTAGCATCTAAAAAAGTAGGGTACCAATTTATTTTACATCACTTAAATCTCTTCTTTAAAGCTTAAAGTTACGTAAGAAAAGCAAAAAAGAATGAAGGAAATTAAAACTGTAAGAAGGCAAGGGTATTCTCAAACAGGAGAATTTACTAAGGTCTAACTTTGGAAAATATCTGTGAAAAGACCAGTAAATTAACAAAAAAAATAAAATAGAAAAGCGTGTAATATTGTTCTGTATTTTAAATTCGTGAAAGGTGAAAATACAGCTGAAAGGAATAAAAAAAAAGTCAGGAGACAGAAAAGGTTAGTAGAAATTCATCAGTGACATTTCTTCAAAAAGACAGATAATAACTTACACTATCCTGCCTAATGAATCAATAACATTCTAAAACTTCTCCAAAAGACAATTGCTTTCAATTACGTACTTACATGCTTTAATTACACTTAACAAGTTTAAATGCAAAGGGAAGTACTATTATACAATAAGTATATTTTACTGACAATAGCAAAATCTAGAGAAGGTTGTAACAATTTCTAAAAATTGTTCAAAATATATACTAAATCCATCATATAAAATCATTCTAGTTGCAATTAACTTCACAGACCTTACCTTCACCTTAATACTAACACCAATCCTTCATTTAGGATCCCATGAATCAGTAATGACATATCTAAAAAGCAACAAAATTAATTTTACAAACTAATTTGCTAGATATGTGCACGTACACATGTGTGTTTTTCACCAGCTTTCAAACTAAGTTTACATTACTAGAAGTGTCAAGGCAGATATTTTAATATTTCTCCATTGCTTAAAGCATTTTAAAATGTGCCTTTCAAAAAGAAAATTGTTGGAGGATATTGATACACACAAACGCATGGCATATTTGATATACTATATGTATGCATACTTATTATATATAAAAGCATGCACAGAATCTACAGTATGTCATGTTAACCCTTTCTAATAGTTATTTGAAACTGATCAACCTTCAAAACACAAATTTGTTCCCAATGACAGGGATCATAATCCACACTCAAGCATTGGCTAGTTATTATCTGAGCTGTAGTAATGGCTATGCACTACAAAATGTAATCTTCCCAAATGTCACAGTAAGTTATGAATATCTGAGCAGTCTAATGTACCTTACTAGCCATGAAATGTGAAAATGTAATCTTATTACCTTTTTTATGGTTGTATTTTTTTGAATAATGTGGCCTAGAAACTGATGTATAGTCTTTCTTTGCACTTTACCATGATTTGGTCTCCTATGCTGTATGATACATTTTTCAAAACCATCCAATTCAGCGTATTTTAGATCTGAGCCTGAACTTCATAAACAATCTTTATAGCAACCTACAGAGTAGGTTAACATTATCCTTCAAGTTATAGTTTAATGTTCAAAACTATAGAAGTTTTTTAAAAAGCTTACATAATAACAATTTTACATTAGAAAATTTAAATAGGAAGTTATTTTTATTTTCAAAGTAATATTCTTAAAATAAATCAAAACAGGACTAACTCATTAAAGATATGCTCTGTATTTTAATTTCATAAGCATCAATAGTGAGGAGAAATTTTTTTTCAGACATCTCAAAACTGAGAACTGCCAATTAGATATTAAATTAAAACACATTCTAACACTCAAAATATATTTTCTTATTTTTTTTTGGCCCCTTCATAGAGTGCTTACTCTCCTTGATTTAGGAAAAGAAAATGAGAGAATAGGAGGGGTACTGGAATCAATTCAGAAAACCTGAATATTAGTTCTGGCTCTGCAGATAAATTGGTTATGAAACCTTCAACAAGTAGCCTAATCTCTACAGACCATATTTACCATCCTTTAATATGAGGATACTAGACTATATTATCACTACATATAAGGACCCTTTCAAGTCCAAAACAGATTCTCTTTTCAGCTTTTATAAATATTTCTATTTTTGAAGAGGGTTTTCTATACTTTAAGCAAAATTTTGCCTAAGAACTTTTTCAAGTAAACTATATCCTTTCAGTCTAGGATACTTAAATCTATTTGTAATCGTATCAATATGGATATCCCTGCCACTGACACAGATTGCAACTCACCCATTCCTGCTTTTCTGTGTAACCTATGTCCATCTCCTCCCATAAATTCTCCACAGGGTGGAGTTCTTCCAAATACTAACCATATGCCAGATCTCTCTTGTCCATTTTTTTCATTGACAGTCTAGTGAAATCCTTTCCATTGCTCATCTTGAACTCCTCATCTTTTCCATTTGTAATGTGCTGAGGCCTATTATATCCACCACACACCTTTCCATAGCTCTTTCGGTGACTTCCTTTATTTAAACTTTAATTCTTCTACAAGGACTGAGATTTTCTACATGATATGATATATCCACATCATAAAAATATTGCTGTTAAATAAGAATAAAAATGGCCTTTGCTCCAAGTGGAATGAACATGTAATAGCCCAGGCTTCACTTCTGGGACTCTCATACATGTACTGATACAGAATCCAACTACCAGCATAATCAAAGCCTTAACAATCAGCTTCATTCATTTGACATACATAATAGGGCTGAACTCTTAAATGATTATGTATCTCAAGAAATTCTGCAATATGTCTTACCTTTGAGGCACTAGAAAATGGGAACAATCAGTCAGTAAACTCTTATCAAACATCTACTATGTGCCAGGCACTGTGCTAAACACTGGGAAAGGAAAACATAAGACAATCCCTTCCCTCAAGGAGCTCACAATCTAAAGGAAATAACAACAGGCAAATATGTACCAACAAGCGTATGTAAAAATAAATGAGAAACAATTAAGAAAGTTCCCACAACAGAACTGAGAGGCTAGGGAAAAGCCTCCAGTGGAGGGTGAAATTTTAATTGGAATATGAATAAAGCAGGAAAGCCAAATAAAATCATTCTTATATTTAATTGACACTTCTTTTTTGTTATCACATTTCATGTAGAGCAAGAATCAAAACTGGCATAACATTTTTATTAGCTAAAAAAGGCAACACAGGACTGACCCCAATGTTGTATTTTTTTATTAAGGATTGTCGTGGCCAAAACATTGACTATGAAATGGCTTGTCTATTAATTTAAAAAATCAGAGATTTATAAACAGGATCTTAGCAATCAAGTCCAAAACACCACGACCCCTTTTATTTACTGGTAAGGAAAACAAGGCCCAGGGAAATCAAATGGCTTGCATAGAGTCGCACAGAAAGTAGGAAAGATGTGATAATGAGCCTTTCTGTGCTTAGTTAGGCTTGTCTTCAAAAAGTAAACACAGTAAACTCCCAGAACCATAAGGGAAGTCATCCAGCTATAAAAGAAATGCCAACAGCATGCATTGCAGTTTAGCCTTGAAAAACTCCATAATATGATGAAGAATCAAAATCGGAATTTTACAACTGAAGCAAATTTAAGAATAACAAGTTTTCTAAAAGTTGAAGTGGTTTCCTCCAAAATGATGATTGATATTTTCATATCTGATGACCAATCTGTCTTCAACCTTCCTCATCTGATTTCATTTATGAGCACAATCAATTAGAGGCTCTTCAATAAAGAGGTTATGCTCATCTCCAGATAGGTGTTTCTATGAAGTCTGACAGGAGTTAAAAGCCTGAAACATCTCTGCAGTCTCCTTTGTTAAGTTTATGTTCTAGAACTGAATAAGCAAATTCTCACATCTCTTCCATTTCAAGAATACAAGATTCTGCAACACTAGCCCCTCAAAGGCATTTTACATGGAAGCTAACATAGTTCTTTTCCTAAAAGGGAAGGAAGATGTCTCTAAAGCTTCCATGACCCAAGATGCTAAGGCTAAAGCTATAAGGGTTAACTAGACTCTAGGAGCAAGGAATGTAGTTTAAGGCATGTGGGAGAACCTGAGGGATGAGAGGTACTGAGGAGCAGCCAAGTTCTACGTGAAGGTGGGACATAGTCCCAAGAAGTGGTGTCTGACCCTAGGTACCATATCTCTCTCCTTAGTGCTCTCAAAATTTAGCACACCTCCCTCCCTCTTCTCAGGCCAATCCTGTTATGTCAGGTTCTTAGAGAACCTCTCCTTCCGCCCAGATCCTCAGGGGGATATAAATATGTGCTATCTAAAAATAAAGTTCTCTTTCATTTCACCCCTACCTACTGGTGGTCTGTCTCTATGGGATCCAGGTTGGTGCCCGAAGACGGATAAGTGTGGCCTAGCTGGGCCACCAATGGGTGGGCAGGTAGAGCAGTCCAAAGGGGGATGCTACAAAAGCCTCACTGCAGTTGACACAGCTTCCCAGTAGCCTCAGGTCCCATGTGCCTTTCTGGTCACAGAAGGGTATTAAAAACACAGTCTCAATTGAAGTTATAGGATTATGTTATATGGCCTGTGAGTTCTTGTCCTGGTGTCCAGTCATTTTTAGTATGGAAATGAAGGGGCTGTATATGAGTTAAGTGCTATTACCTTGTTGAGTACAGTAAACCTTTTTTTTCTATGCAGAATGATCTACTGGTATTTCAGTTAGTTCAAATATCAAATCCAAACTATCAGAGAAACAGCCTCAGTCAGGTCCAATCCATGAGAAATGTCATGGTCCGTGGTTAGAGCACAAAGGTATCACAATGTCATGATTAAGATAAGAAATATGCAGTAAAATAGCATGGCACCCTGTTTTTAAAAAAGGGGGGGAGGTCTTTCTGGTGGTATATGGGGAATCTTCTCAATGGAATAAAAAAGGCATTAATTAAATTACGCAGGGATATCTAGTTCAGTGGATAACAGAAGAGGCTGCCAGCCAAGTAATGAAGGCATCAGTCTGCCTTGTTGACCAATGATTTAATGGTAACAATGACAATTAGAACCAATCTGAATTACCTGAATTAAAAAAAAAAAAATACACATTGTTGGTTCAGTGCATTCATCAGCTATAGGAAGATCTCTCTTTGTGTACAGAGAAGCAGCTATTGGAGTTGATAAACAACAAAAATGAAAGAGATAATGTAGATGGAACAGGTTTCAAGCAAAAACCAACAGACCATTGGCAGGAAGCATACATAGAGGTTTTACTGTTTTTTACTGAGATTAGAAACACATGACAAAAGACTGAGGTAAGAAGTGAGGATTAGATTTGGCACATAGTGGTAAGAAAGTCATTTATATAATAACAATAATACCATAGAAAAACAACTTTGAAAGACTAAAGAACCCTAATCAACAGAACCAATCACAATTCCAGGAAATTTATGATAAAATATATAACTCACATTGTGAGAATTTGCTTTATTTGACTATATTTATTACAAGGGCTTTGTTTTTTTTTTTTTTCCTTTTAAATAATGAGAAATGTGGAAGAAAATGCAAATTATTATTAATTAAAACACAAAATTTAATTTTAAAAAAGTCACAGACTTATCTTATTATTGTTCTTCCCTCTGCAGCCTACTACTTCCTGTGAGATTTCCTACACAAAAGGGGCAGAAATTTTTTCCACAAAGGAACTGGGGATGTTACAAGAGAAATTTAAACAGAAACTTAATGGGTTCTTAAACAAAAGTTAACAGTATGGTCCAGTAAAAGCAAAGGAACATACCTAGGTGAGTTCTACTCAACTGGGAACTCTCAGAGGACTGACTTTTGCAGAATCAGTTAAAACAATTAGATGTTACAAATAGAGATCACCCATTTTTTCCAATTAGATGGCTGAGATGGGGAATTTTGCATATGTGCCCCTACAGCATGTGCAGCTAGAGGATGCAGTAGAGTGCCAGAACTGGAATCAGGAAAATTCATCTTCCGGAATTCCACTCTGGAATCATATACTTATTACCTGCATGATTCTGGGCAAGTCACTTAATCCTGTTTGCCTCCTTTCCTCATCTATAAAAAATGAACTAGAGAAGGAAATGGCAATCACTCCAGTATCTTTGCCCAAAATATTTCAGGAAAAATCAGACATGACTAAAATAACTGAACAACAATGGTGGGGTAAGGGTTGGAATGGAGTGGTGTGGGGAAACCTGAAAGAAGGGAACCATGTTCCCAGAGTAAATTAAATTAATACACTAGATCTCTGCTACATCCCACTGGCTACAACCTATGAACACTCTGTGTAAGGGAACAAGCAAAGATCCTATGGAGACCTGGCCGAATGGAATTGGGCAGATCTCCTTCACTACCGTGAATTGACTCCTGACTCCAGGCTCAATTATGTACATTTGTTGTAAGGACTGTTTTGCTTCTGTGGTTTTTTCCTAGAGAGAGAAGAAGGGGATGAAATGATAAGGAGAAAAAAAATAAATGCTTGCTATTTTTTTAAAAACTAATTGAAATATGAAATTACTTTCTTATCAGTAATATCACCCATGAGGGTGCTAGTAAAAATTCAACATGAAATCCAACACAGGTAGTAAAACCAATACTAAGATCCCTGGCTCATTTATGGAGTTGTGTTTGAGTTTAAAATATTTTTTTAAACTTTAAAATGATATAAAATATAATCAGCTTGATTGCGATTACAGCAGGGAACCTAGAAGGTGCCTACTGGGACATCCCAGTTTTCACAGGGAAAGATGGTATGAGTTCATTATATATAACCTTCAGAATCCTCTGCATGTCAATACAGAGAAAGTCAAATGGAAACCTATGTAATATAATCAACCCAAAACAATAGGTCTCACAATGAGATATTCTCATATGGTAACAGACATGAAGAAACATAAGGTACGTTATTTTGCTATGCCAATATAACAATCACCCTCAGTGGCTGATGAAGGCAGAAGGCACCTTCACTTCCTAGAGGATGAGTACAGGAAGCTGAATAAAGTTGTCATGCCTATTTGCTGTAGATGTTAAGTGATTTAATCAATACAGTAGACCTGATAATGTAGGCACAGAGAGAGTAATGGGAAATTACCCAACTCAACAATTGCTAAGAAAGAGAGTAGTTGATCATTAGAACAGATTAGGTTCATAAGACATAATAGCCAATGACTATAGTAATCTAGTGTTTGATAAATCTAAAGAATCCAGTTTCTGGGTCTCATAAGAACTCACTATTTGAAATTAAATATGCTGGGAATACCAATCAGACTCCCAAAAAACTATTTTAATGACCTAGGAAAAATAACAACAAAGTTCATGTGGAAAAACAAAAGGTCAAGAATTTCAAGGGAATTAATGAAAAAAAAAAAAAAATCAAATGAAGGTGGCCTAGCTGTACCAGATCTAAAATTATATTATAAACCAGCAGTTACCAAAGCCATTTGGTATTGGCTAAGAAATAGACCAGCTGGATCAGTGGAATAGATTAGGTTCAAATGACAAAACAGCCAATAACTTTAATAATCTAGCGTTTGACAAACCCAAAGACCCCAGCTTTTGGGATAAAAACTCACAGTTTGACAAAAATTTCTGGGAAAATTAGAAATTAGTATAGCAAAAACTTGGCACTGACCCACACTTAACACCATACACCAAGATAAGGTCAAATTGGGTTCATGACCTAGGCATAAAGAATGAGATTATAAATAAATTGGAAGAACACAGGATAGTTTACCTCTCAGACCTGTGGAAGAGGAAGGAATTTATGACCAAAGAAGAATTAGAGATCATTATTGATCACAAAATAGAAAAATTTGATTATATCAAATTGAAAAGTTTTTGTACCAACAAAACTAATGCAGACAAGATTAGAAGGGAAGCAATAAACTGAGAAAACATTTTTACAGTCAAAGGCTCTGATATTTCCAAAATATAGAGAGAATTGATTCTAATTTATAAGAAATCAAGCCATTCTCCAATTGATAAATGGTCAAAGGATATGAACAGACAATTCTCAGATGAAGAAATTGAAACTATTTCTAGCCATATGAAAAGATGCTCCAAGTCATTATTAATCAGAGAAATGCAAATTAAGACAACTCTGAGATACCACCACACACCCTCAGATTGGCTAGAATGACAGGTAAAGATAATGCAGAATGCTGGAGGGGATGTGGGAAAACTGGGACACTGATACATTGTTGGTGGAATTGTGAATACATCCAGCCATTCTGGAGAGCAATTTGGAACTATGCTCAAAAAACCATCAAACTGCATTGTTGGTGGAGTTGTGAACGAATCCAACTATTCTGGAGAGCAATCTGGAATTATGCCCAAAAAGTTATCAAACTGTGCATACCCTTTGACCTAGCAGTGCTACTTCTGGGTTTATACACCAAAGAGATACTAAAGAAGGGAAAGGGCCCTGTATGTGCCAAAATATTTGTGGCAGCCCTGTTTGTAGTGACTAGAAACTGAAAAATGAATGGATGCCTATCAATTGTAGAGTGGTTGGGTAAATTGTGGTATATGAATGTTATGGAATATTATTGTTCTGTAAGAAATGACCAGCAGGATGAATACAGAGAGACTTGGAGAGACTTACATGAACTGATGTTAAGTGAAATGAGCAGAACCAGGAGATCATTATATACTTCAACGATACTGTATGAGGATGTATTCTGGCAGAAGTAGATTTCTTCGACAAAGAGAAGATCTAACTAGGTTTCAACTGATCAATGATGGACAGAAGCAGCTACACCCAAAGGAGAACACTAGGAAATGAATGTAAACTGCTTGTATTTTTGTTTTTCTTCCCGGGTTATTTTTACCTTCTGAATCCAATTCTTCCTGTGCAACAAGAAAACTGTTTGGTTCTGCACACATATATTGTATCTAGGATATACTATATATTTAACATGTATAGGACTACTTGCTATCTGGGGGAGGGGGTGGAGGGAGGGAAGGCAAAAGTTGGAACAGAAGTGAGTGCAAGGATAATGTAAAGAAATTTTTTTCAAAATAAAAAAAGAAGTAAAGAAACAAATTGGTAAATACTACAAAAAAAAAAAAAAAAAAAAAAAAAAAAGCTATCAAACTGTGCATACCCTTTGACCCAGCAGTTTTTCTACTGGGCTTATATCCCAAAGAGATTTTAAAGAAGGGAAAGGGACCTGTATGTGCAAGAATGTTTGTGGCAGCCCTCTTTGTAGTGGCCAGAAACTGGAAACTGAGTGGATGCCCATCAATTGGACATTGGCTGAATAAATTGTGGTATATTATGGAATATTATTCCTCTGTAAGAAATGACCAGCAGAATGATTTCAGAAAGGCCTGGAGAGACTTACATGAACTGATGCTGAGTGAAATGAGCAGGACCAGAAGATCATTATATACTTCAACAACAATACTACATGATGATCAATCCTGATGGACGTGGCCATCTTCAACAATGAGATGAACCAAATCAGTTCCAATAGAGCAGTATTGAACTGAACCAACTACACCCAGGGAAAGACCTCTGGGAGATGACTTTAAACCACTACATAGAATTCCAATCCCTCTATTTTTGTCCGCCTGCATTTTTGATTTCCTTCACAGGCTAATTGTACATTATTTCAAAGTCCGATTCTTTTTATACAGCAAAATAACTGTTTGGACATGTATACATATATTGTATTTAAACTTATACTTTAACATATTTAACATGTATTGGTCAACCTGCCATCTGGGGGAAGGGGTGGGGGGGAAGGAGGGAAAAAGTTGGAACAAAAGGATTTGCAACTGTCAATGCTGAAAAATTATCTATGCATATATCTTATATATAAAAAGCTATAATAATTTTTTAAAATGCTGAGAAAATTGGAAAATGAAATGACAGAAACTAAGCACTGACCAACACCTAACACCCTATACCAAGATAAGAACAAAATGGGTTCATGATTTAGACATAAAGGATGATACAAGGAGCAAATTAGGAGAACAAGGGATAGTCTATCTCAGGGGTCCTCAAACTTTTTAAATAGGGGACCAGTTCACTGTCCCTCAGACTTTTGGAAGGCCGGACTATAGTAAAAACAAAAACTTTGTTTTGTGGGCCTTTAAATAAAGAAACTTCATAACCCTGGGAGAGGGGAATAATTGTCCTCAGCTGTCGCATCTGGCCTGCGGGCTGTAGTTTGAGGACCCCTGGTCTATCTCATAGTTCTGTGAAGAAGGAATGAATTAATGATCAAAGAAGAACTAGAGAATATTATGAAATGTAAAATGGATAAAATTGTCTATATTAAATTTAAATGTTTTTGTACAAACAAAACCAATGTAGCCAAGATTAGAAGGGAAGCAGAAAACTGGGGAAAAAATTTTATATCAAAAGGCTCTGATAAAGGACTCATTTCTAAAATGTATAGAGAATTGACTCAAATTTATAGGAATATAAGCCATTCACCAATTGATAAATGGTCAAAGGATATTAACAAATAATTTTCAGATGAAAAAATTAAAGCCATTTCTAGTCATATGAAAAAATGCTCTAAATCATTATTGATTAGAGAAATGCAAATTAAGACAACTGAAGAACCACTACACATTTCTCAGATTTGCTAAAATGACAGGAAAAAGATAATGATAAATGTTGGAGGGAATGTGGAAAGAGTAGAACAGGAATCCATTGTAGGCAGAGTTGTGAATTGATCCAACTATTCTGGAGAGCAATATAGAACTATGCCCAAAGGGCTATCAAACTATGCATACTCTTTGATCCAGCAGTGTCTCTACTGGGTCTGTATCCCAAAGAGATCATAAAAAAAGGAAAAGGACCACATGTGCAAAAAATGTTTATGGCATCTCTTTTTGTAGTGGCAAGGGACTAGAAATTGAGTGGATGCCCATCAACTGGAAAATGGCTGAATAAGTTATTGTATGTGAATGTAATGGAATATTATAATTCTATAAGAAACAATCAGCAGAATTTCAGAAAAACCTGGAGACACATAAACTGATAGAACCAAGCAATAACATAGCAATAACAAGATTATGTGATGATCAACTCTGATGGATGTGACTCTTCAACAATGAGGTGATTCAGGCCAATTCCAAGAGACTTGTGATGGACAGAGCCATCTGCATCCAGAAAGAGGATGTGGAGACTGAATGAGAATCACAACATAGCATTTTCACCTTTTTTGTTGTTGTTTCCTTTCTTTTTTGTTCTCATTTTTCCCTTTTTGATCTGATTTTCTTTTGTAGCACGCTAACTGTGAAAATACGATTAGAAGAATTGCACATTTAACTTATATTGATTATTTATTGTTTAGGGGAATGTAGAGGGCCAAAACTCTGGAGAATTATACTTGAAACAAGAATACTTACAACAAGGTGGTAACTCAGTGGAATTGATGAGATGATGGTTCTTTAGTGTGTGTGTGTGTGTGTGTGTGTGTGTGTGTGTGTGTATTTAGTACTTACTTAGCATGGTGATGTAATAGTTCTCTAGTTCACACATACATAGTGTGCTGTAATGATGTAATCATACTGAGATATTTAAGGGCTGAGAAGGATTGGAAATGAGACATTCTATCTTTGATCATCCTCCTGATGGCTCTCCTGCCTCCTGCACGCCTTAATTCGAGAAGCTAGTCCGAACATTAATTACATTTTGGTCTCCAAACATGGATGACCTACACTCAGCAGTTAGACTGATGTGATCGTAAGTTCAGTGGAGAAGTCCCTTTGACGTAGAATTAGGATTAGTAAACTAGTCACTTTCATTTTTCAACTAAAATGGGGCAAATACTAAGAAAAGGGCGTTTCCCACCCTAAGGGAAGTGTGTAGCAAGCATAGTTAGGTTAATAAAGGAGCACGGTTTGTTGGTAACTTGGGAACAGATCATTAGACTCTTAGATACATTAGAATACATGGCTCCTTGTTCTTTAAGGAAGAAAAATTAGAGCCAGATAAATGGAAACTAGTGGGAGAGCAACTAATTGAATAATAAATAACTGAAAATTGAAGGACAAGATACATCTGATTTGAGAATTGAAGCATACCCTGTGATTGAAGAGTTTAATTCTCCAGGTCAAGAAAAAAGAAAATACACTCCATTTAATTTGGAAATTATCAATGATCTGAAAAAGGCTTACATTCTTTATGAGTCTACATCATCTTAAGTTAAGATGTTATTAAAGAATTTGGCTTTTGAAGTTTTAACCCCTAATGATTGGAAATCTATAGCAAGGACATGTTTAGAACCTGGACAAAACTTGTTGTGGCTTTCTGAGTATAGGGAACTCTGTAGAATACAAGCCCAATGAAATAGGCAACCTGGAGTTAATATGCCAGTCACCTTTGATCAACTAGCAGGTTTAGGTCTTTATGCATACACTTTAGCACAAATTAATTACCCTATAGCAGCATATGAGCAAACTACTGCTACTATCAAAGCACGGGACACCCTCCCAAGAAGACAAGATAGAGGGGAAGCCTCTGCTGATTTCGTGGGACATCTGCAGACAGCTGACATACAAACTATTGGTGAAAATGTAGCAATAAAAATATAAGACAAAATGCTAAGGAAAATGCTGATGAAGCTTATAGAAGAATTATACTAGGACTATACAAGGATGCTCCTTTAGAGGAGATCATAAGACGTTGTGCAACAGTGGGCAAACATATCTTTTATATCCAGGCTATGATGCAGATTTTAAGATTGGAACATGGGAAGACAAGGTCCCTTTTTTGGCAAGGGACTTCCAGAGAGACTCGTCAATACTTTCAATGTGGTAAAGTAGGGCATCAGAAGGGTGCATAGAAGATGGGGTGGGAGAACAAGACCCAAAATGCAACAGAGGCTTCCACTGGGCATCAGAATATAGATTGACTCAGGGAAACGTGAGACAGGGTTCGACTCCAGTGCCCCAGGCAAAAAACACTTGGGGCATGATAGCAGGTGATGCTACACCTAGAGAATCGTTAGAAGTTCAGTACTCCAACATGATCAATCAGCCAAGAAACAATCTGATAGGAGAAGGGATTACAATTGTGGAGAATAGAATTGTATGCAGCTGGGACTACTGAGATATCCCCTGGAGAGGTGAAATCTGTCCCTGTCCAGCCTATAGATCTTTTATCTATCTCCAGGCACAGTAAGCTTGCTTGACCATTTCACCTCCTGAAAGTGCTTACAAAACAGTCTTCATCCATATACTGATGTGGGAAACTGGGGAATGTGTAGCTAATATCCCAGTCATTAATATAAGTGGACAACGTATGACTTATCAATCAAGAGAAGTCGCTGCATCAGGTTTACTGATACATACCCCAACAGGCAATTTGGTGATATTTATCCAGATTTTGACTTCCAGCAACAGAATTCAGGAATATTCTGGACTGCAGCTGTTACAGCTGACCATCATATGCATATTGTCTATATAAATGGCATACCATTGAAAGGGTTGGTAGACACGGGTACAGATCATACAATCATTAGAGGTGCCATTTGGCCCAGTCATTGGCCAAAGATTATGGCAGACACCTATGGGTCTGACATAGGAGGATCAATAGCACCTGAACTTAATACTACCCCTTTGAAATGGATATTTGAAGGTAAAACAAGAGTTTTTATTCCTTTTGTAGTAGAAAAAATCCCCATTAATCTATGGGGAAGAGACATCTTACAAAAGTTAGAATTACAAATGAGTACTTCAGCTTTTTAGGCAGGGCTGCTGTTGAAGACCTGCCTGCACTCTCACCTGTTCCCATTCAATGGAAAACAGATAAACCAGTATGGGTAGAATAGTGGTCCTTAACAAGTGAAAAAATTCAGGCCTTAACAACAAATATAGTAAGGAGCAACTTGACCAAGGACACTTATGACCTTCTCTAAGTCCTTGGAATTCCTCTGTCTTTGTTGTAAAAAAGAAATCTGGAAAATGGAGGATGTTTTTGATTTAAGAAAAGTAAATGAACAAATGGAAACTATGGTAACTCTTCAGCCTGGACTTCTATATCCTATTCAATTGCCTAGAGAATGGACTTTTTGGGTTATAGACATTAAGGACTGTTTCTATTCTATCCTCTGGATAAGGAGGATATAAAAAGATTTGCTTTTTCAGTACCCAGCATTAATTTAGGTGAGCCTTATAAAAGATATGAATGGACAATTTTGCCACAAGGAATGAAAAATAGCCCTACTATGTGTCAAATGTATGTTGCAGTTGGGAACACCATATGTGACTTTGCTTCACCTCTGGTAGACCTTTTCTTCTCTTCTCGTGAGAGGATGATGATGATATAAGGAGATTGAGGGCCAGTTGCTGTTCTCTAACCTCCCGACTGAGAGGCTGTTGCATTATCTGATCTCTCTCCTCTTCCCTCTGCCTCCAATTTATTTCATTCCCAGTCCACAAGCAACACCTCTGTCAATAAAGTCCCCAATCCATTAGAGATGCTCTGTATTAAACTAAACAACCAGACTGCTTTTTCTGACCACCATGTGAGTGAGTGAGGGGCATGATGTCATGTTATATGTGGTGAGAGAATATAAGATAGCCATATCTTATCACATAAGATAGCCATACCTAGCCAACTGCACTTATTCTAAAAAAAAAAAAAAAAAGAGTCCATTCAATCAACATGGCTTTCAATTTGGGTGGATCTAGCAGTATGGTCACCTTCCTATATTTCATGGCAAGGGGTTTGTCCCAACTCAGTAATAGATTTAGCATAACGCTCTAATCACCAAAGCTAGGTGTTTCATTTCCTAGAAGCCATGTCCATGTGGAATCAATACCATCCTAACAAAGACCACTAAGAGATATCTTGGAATTGAGGTCAAGGAAGATCTATTTTGAGGAAACTGGAGGAAAATTCCTATCTCCCCTTATGACTTTTCAGAAACCATTTAAAATGACTATAAACAATATAAAATACTTAGGAGTCTATCTGCCAAGACAAACTCAGAAATGATATAAACACAATTATAACACTTTTCACACAAATAAAGTGATTTCTCAACAACTGGAAAAATATCACTTGCTCACAGGAAGGTTTAGCCAATATAATAAAAATGACAATTCTCCCAAAACAAATTAATTCATTGCTATATCAATCAAACTTCAAAAAAATGTCTGATAGAGCTAGAAAAAAATTACAAAATTCATCTTGAAGAACAAAAGGTCAAGAATATCAAGGGAACTAGTGAAAAATAATAATAACACAAAAGGAAGGTAGCCTATCAATACCATATCTAAAATGATATTATAAAGTAGTAATCATCAAAACTTTCTGGTACTGGCTAAGAAATAGAATGGTGGATCAATGAAAGAGATTAGCTACACAAGACACAATAGTTAAAAGATCAGAATAATCTAGTCTCTGATAAATCCAAAGACCCCAACTTTGGGGATAAAAACTCACTATTTAGCAAAAACTGCTGGGAAAATTAGAGAACAATAGGACATAAACTAGTTATAGATCAATATCTCACACAATACGGGCATCTGAATTAAGATGTAATGGATGACTCTTTAAGCAAATTAAAAGAGCAAAGAATAGTCTACCTATTAGACCTATGGGAAAGGGGGAAAAAATCATGGCCAAACAAGAAAGAAAGAGCATTACAAAATGCGAAATAGATAATTTTATTTATAGTAAATTAAAAAGGTTTTATACAAATCAAATCACTTCAATCAAGATTAGAAGGAAACCCAGTTGTGTTTTTCCTTCTCAAAGAGGACCAAAATGACATCACTATGTTAGAGTCAAGTTACAGTGTGTCCCAATGTGGCTGATCAAACCAATAGGAACTGCCACAATTTGGACTGCCCTATGAACATTTACGATAGATTCTCTGACTTTACATACCTCACATTTCTTTTGAGCTACTTCAATTCTATTTTGCTCAAAGAGCAAAGATAGAGTACACCATGCCAAGCAATCCTGTCCCAACATCTCCCATGTCACATGCAATCAATTATAAAGTTCTTAAGCAAAACTGCTTTTTCTAACCACCATGTGAGCTCCCTGTGTGAATTCTCCATAAAAAAGTCTTTTTAGCAAGAGTACATTTGGCATTTGAACACTTATGGCCAGCCCAACAACATCTGTGCTCTCTGCAATAGAATTGGAATGTGTGACAGTTTAGTTTGAGAAAAGACCTCAGTGTCTGGTATTTTAACCTGCCAGGTGATCTTCAGAATATTCCAAGACAATTCAAATGGAGGCAATTCGGTCTTGTGGCATGAAGCTGGTATATAGCCCAAGTTTCATAGGCATACAACAGTGAGGTCAGTATAATAGCTCTGTAGACCTTCAGTTTGGTAGTCAATCTAATGCCTCTCCTCTCCCACACTCTACTTTCCAAGACTCCCAAACACCAAACTACTCTGGCAATGCATATGTCAATCTCACTATCAATATGAACACCCACACAAAGTATATTGCCAAAATAAGTGAACTTATCCACAGCATTCCAAACCTCTCCATTTGCTATAACCAATGGTTCTACATATAGATGATGCAATGCTGGATGAAGGAGTACCTTCTTGGTGTCGATTGTTAAACCAAAATTAGCACAAGCAACAGAGAATTGATGCATACTTTGCTGCAACTCAGCTTTAATGACTGAATTGAATACAAAATCATTTGTAATAAAAAATAATGCACCAATACTCCACTCACTTTAGTTCTGGCTTATAGCCTTTTCAGTTGAAAAATTTGTCATCAATGTAGTAGCTGATCTTGAACAGGTTCAGACTACCATTCATGGCAGGGAATCTTTGGGAACTAATAGCAACAGCAATGGGCACTTACTATGGAAGTCTTGTGCATTTCATGACCTTCTACTTTCTTATCACCAACACTAAACACAATAAAATTTCATAGATGCATCCTCACAGCAAACATTGGCATTTAAGAGATTATGTGAATGTAAGAAGAAAAGACAGGATGTGAGAGTGACCAAAGCAATATGTAATGCAGAGTGCAGGACTGAGCACAGACTTATCCTCTCTAAGCTAAACATTTACATTCAACAAAAGTACTGGCATCAAAGCAAAAAGACTACCAGAAGAATTAATGTCAGCAGATGAAAATCCTTCCCTAAAAGGAACGAATTTGTTGTTAATATGAAGGTTAACTTGAGCCAAAACACAACTGGCAACAAAGCATTTATTCACCTGGAGCAGAACACCCACAAATATCAAAAATCAAGTTTGACAAAAATAATGGGGAAATTCAGAAGCTGTTAAATGAAAAATGAGAAGTCCACAGAGTGTACCAGCAGAATAGTTCACCCATCTCTAAAAAGGCAGCATTCAATTCCATCAAAAGCAAAATACAGAAGCAGATAGATAGCACAGTGGAAAGAATACCAGTCTGGAATCGAGAGGACCTTAATTCAAATCCAGCCTCAAATACTTGACACTTGCTAGCTGTGTGACCCTGGGCAAGTCATTTAACTCCAAGTGCCTAACCTCTCTCCTCTTCCCCACCCCCACCCACCCCCAAAAAAAGTACAAGTGAAACTTAAGAGGCATTCAGGATTCTTGGCTAAGTAAGAAGGCAAATGAAATTTGCTTTTATTCAGATAGTAACAAAGCACTTTAATGATGCACTGCCGGCTATTTAGGGGCCAAAGACCTATGGTGCATCTTAACAACTCAGTGCTGAACACATTGATTTGTGATAAGGACATGATCCTACAGAGATAAGCTACCTAGCCAAAGTTCCATGGTTTTTCCCTTTTGCTCT
This sequence comes from Sarcophilus harrisii, assembly GCF_902635505.1. Classification (NCBI taxonomy): domain Eukaryota; kingdom Metazoa; phylum Chordata; class Mammalia; order Dasyuromorphia; family Dasyuridae; genus Sarcophilus; species Sarcophilus harrisii. Next base: position 75,772,389 of record NC_045431.1, read on the forward strand.
GATTTTCGCTTCCAATATAATTCCTCAAGCAATGTGTATTAAAAATAAATAAAATTTTTCAAAAATTAGAATTTTAAAATTAAGAAAATTAAATGAGACTAAAAAATAATGCTAAAAATTTTATTTACATGTAATTGAGAAAAAATAAAAATTAATAAAAAAAAAGAAATGAGAACTATAAAAGAAAAAGTCAAAAAAGGAACAGTTTCAAATAAAAGGTATGAAACCATATTCAAAGCATTAAAATGAACCTGAATTAGAATAAAGCAAAGAAAAGATGATGATTCTATAAGAAACAAGAAATATTAAAGAAAAGTTACAAGACTGAAGGGGGAAAAACAAATAAGAAAATGTAAGTCTCTCACTGCAAAAGCAACTGATTTGAGAAACAGATCAAAGAGAAATATTTTTCAAAACACTTAAGGCCATATCCAAAGAAAAAATCTAAACAATATATTTCAAGAAATCTCAAAAGAAAAATTTTAGATCTCTTAGAACTAGAGAATAAAGTAGAAAAAGAAAAAAAAAAATCCATCAGTCTCCTCCTGAAAGAAAAATGAAAATTCCCAGGAATATTATATCAATATCAAGAGTTTCCAAGTCAAAGAAAACTTTCTGCACGTAGTCAGAAAAAGAATTTAAGTGTCAAAAACTCACAATCAGGACCAAACATTATTTAACAGCCACTATGGGAGCTCAGAATATTATATTCCATAAGTCTTACATCCAACAATAACTTACCCAACAAAACTGAGTATAATCTATCATCCAAAGATGCAAGGGGGAAGAGGGAGACAATTAAAAAATTAAAAGAGATAAGGAAGGAAACTACATCCTGCTAAAGGGTAGCATAAACAACAAAGCAATATCAATATTAAACATATATGCACCAAGTGGTATGGCACTCAGCTTCCTAAAGGAGAAGTTAAGAGAGTTGCAAGAAGAAATAGACAACAAAACTGTAATAGTAGGAGATCTCAACCTTGCACTCTCAGAATTAGACAAATCAAACCACAAAACAAATAAGAAAGAAATTAAAGAAGTAAACAGAATATTAGAAAAATTAGGTATGTTGGATCTTTGGAGAAAATTGAATGGAGATAGAAGGGAATATACTTTCTTCTCAGCAGTTCATGGAACCTATTCAAAAATTGACCATATATTAGGACATAAAGACCTCAAAATTAAATGCAAGAAAGCAGAAATAGTAAATGCTTTCTTTTCAGATCATGATGCAATAAAAACTACATTCAACAAAAAATTAGGGGGAAATAGACCAAAAAGTAATTGGAAACTAAACAATCTCATCTTAAAGAATGATTGGGTGAAGCAGCAAATTATAGATACAATTAATAATTTCACTCAAGATAATGACAATGATGAGACATCATACCAAAATTTGTGGGATGCAGCCAAAGCGGTAATAAGAGGGAATTTTATATCCTTAGAGGCTTACTTGAATAAAACAGAGAAAGAAAAGATTAATGAATTGGGCTTGCAACTAAAAAAACTAAAAAAAGACCAAATTAAAAACCCCCAATCAAATACTAAATTGGAAATTCTAAAATTAAAAGGAGAAATTAAAAATATTGAAAGTAAAAAAACTATTGAACTAATTAATAAAACTAAGAGTTGGTTCTATGAAAAAGCCAATAAAATAGATAAGCCTTTGGTAAATCTGATTAGAAAAAGGAGGGAGGAAAATGAAATTAGTAGTCTTAAAAATGAAAAGGGAGAACTTTCCACCAATGAAGAGGAAATTAGAGAAATAATAAGGAGTTATTTTGCTCAACTTTATGACAATAAATTTGATAACCTAAGTGAAATGGATGACTACCTCCAAAAATATAGACTTCCCAGATTAACAGAGGAGGAAGTAAATTGCTTGAATAGTCCCATTTCAGAAAAAGAAATAGAACAGGCAATTAAACAACTCCCTAAGAAAAAATCCCCAGGACCAGATGGATTTACATCTGAATTTTACCAAACATTTAAAGAACAATTGGCCCCAATGCTATATAAATTATTTGATAAAATAGGGAATGAAGGAGTCCTACCAAATTCCTTCTATGACACAGACATGGTACTGATACCTAAACCAGGTAGGCTGAAAACAGAGAAAGAAAATTATAGACCAATCTCCCTAATGAATATTGATGCTAAAATCTTAAATAAGATATTAGCAAAAAGACTACAGAAAATCATCTCCAAGATAATACACTATGATCAAGTAGGATTTATACCAGGAATGCAGGGCTGGTTCAATATTAGGAAAACTATCAATATAATTGGCCATGTTAATAACCAAATTAACAAAAACCATATGATCATCTCAATAGACAATTGATTTTTAATGGAATAAAGAACTTCTAAACATTCTCAATAAAACGACCTAAGTTTCAAAGAAGCTTTAAATTGTAGGCATAAGAGCCAAGAGAAACATAAAAAGGTGAACATGAACAATCAACCATAAACATGGATTAAATGCTTACATTGTAACTGGAAGAAAGTATCTCTCTTCAGTCTCAGGGATCACAGAAGTTTAATTAGAAAGAAGGCATGGGAGTGGTTTTGTTGTTTTTTTAATGATCCTAAAAGAATGGAAGGGTAAGGAAAGATAAGATAAATAGGGAAGAAGGGGAGAGTAAGATTGGGAAAAAGTATCTCACATCTTTAAGATGCAAAAGTAGTATTCTCTAGAAACAAAAAGAAAGGAGGAATAAACTGGCTCTTGAACCCAACTCATAATAACCATGAGGGCAAGAGGAAGGAGGGAAAGAGAAAGAGAGAGGGAAAGAAAATGAGAGAGAGAGAAATGAGAACAAAAATACATTTCACTGAATAGGGAAAGAGTGGAAGTGGGGGGAAGGGGGAAGAGAGAGAAAGCGGGAAAGTAGATTAAAGGACGGGATTAGTCTTAAGCAAAAAAAGCAAAAATCCAAAAAGAAAAAGGGGAAAAAAACTTCTAAAAGGGAGGTATGAAAGCATTCAGTCTTTTACTTATATATTTATTTTTACAGTAGCAAAGAATTAGAAGTTAAGAAGATGGCCATCACAAAGGCAATGCCAAAATAGTAACAATAATAATACATAAATGTAAGGAATACCATTGTAGTTTGGTTTCTGAGAGAATGGTTTCTGAGAAATTCTGTAAGACTTGTGTGACCTAATCCAAAGTGTGGCAAAACGAAAACAATTTCTCAATGACAATATTGTACAAATAACTCTGAACAATTTAACTGCTTTTCTTTTCTCTTTCTTTCTTTCATTTTTTGCTGAGGCAATTGGGATTTTAAGTGACTTACTTGCCCAGGGTCACACTGCTAGGAAGTATTGAGTGTCAAACTACTTTTCAAAGGTAACCATCATCATTTCCCTTCACAGCCAAATTGGTCTTTTTAATGGTTCTCACACATAACATTCCATTTCCCTTATATTTGCCTAATAGCTACCTCCTCCCCTTTTAAAATCCACACCAATTACTACAAAAAGATTTTTCGGCTCATCCATCTGCTAATGCCTCTCCAACTCCCTTAAAATTTTTTTTAAAAAAATCAACTTTTTCTTGTATATCCTGATATATGTATGTGTTGTCTCACTCAACTTAATATAAGCTTGAGTACAGAGAATATTTCATTTTTAACTTTTTATCCCTAAAATTTGCCACAAAGAAAGCATTTTAATATACTCAACTAGTTATATACAACCTAAAAAATAGGAACCAGCTAATAACATCATTTTATTTAACAATTAAGCACAATGAGAGACTAGTATCTAATAGTACAATGAAGTGGGAAAAGGACATGTATTCAAATACTGGCTATTTAAACTAAACAAATTATTTAACTACCTTGAATCTCAGTTTCCTTATTTGAAAAATAAAAGGGAGTTGGATTTGATAGTCTCTGTAATCCCTTCAAGCTCTAAATCTGGTACTATACAATCCTATGAAGTCAATTTTAGCACTGAACCTAAGAATCCATGGACTTAATATGAGTGTGTATACATGTCTGCATATATTTGTACAAAAGTTAAACACTGCAGTATGATACTTTTAGAATATTTTTCTTAGCCAGATGCAGCTATAGTTTCCCCTGCAAATTTTTCTAATATGGTAAACAGTAATATAATGAAATATCATTACTTGAAAATTCCTAGAGAAAACAAGGAAGTTTATATACATACATTCAAGTCAAATGAATTTAAACATGCTTACTTTATCCCTGCCCAAAAAAGAAAACAAATATTTGACTTTTTTCTCTTTGTATAAATACCTAGATTGTCATATTTTCCTACAGAAAAACGAAATATATATTAATCTTAAATATGGTTTAACGCATAGTCTTTTGAATAATATCTAATGATTGCATTATAGAACAATGTGAAAATTTTTATCATATCAGAATTGAACATTTCTGATTATATAATACATCATATCAGATTCATATGTGTGCATTGAAAGCTAATAAATCATTTAAATCATGGTACACAGAACCTTTTTAAATTTGCATTCATCTACAATAAATATTGCCATCTTTTATAATAACTTGCGAGTGCAATCTAGGCAAAACTAGTGCCTAGCTATAGTAGGGACACATTTTTCAAAAATCAGAAATCTGTCATCAGGTAACAGTCAGTGAGAAGTCCACTCAAGTTACTCTAAATCCATACCTGAAAACATGTAAAAGAGATAATTAAATAACACACATACCACATTCAAATCACCCATTAGGTTTTTATCATGACTTTATACCTGCTTAAAAACAGGGCACACACACATTGAATTAAACATTAAATGCCTCCCACTCTATAACCAAAGCATTAGCAGCCATTTTGTGAATGTGATGCTTTACAATTTGAAGGCAATTAAATTCATTTCAAAGAAAAATCAGAATGCTAAATTACTAATTTTTAAAATGCACATCACCTCAAGGCTAATTTATGATAAAATAAATGAAGATGTATGTTATTTAAAGTTCTCCATACAATAGTAGGTATCTTATTTAACATCAGATTAAGCTATAGAATCAGTATTCATGAGTTATTTCTAACAGTACAATATTTTTTTTTAAAAATAAAAACAATACCTAAACAGTATTATAAGCAATCTGATTTATTCAAAATGTAAATTTACCATATCTATAAGCCAAACTAGTTATCACTATAGTTGCACTATAACAAGGGATCGAAGTTAATAAAATACTTCAAGTGACATAAAATTAAAATGTTTACACAAAGAAAATCAATGAATATGGGATAAGGGAAATTATCAATTGGAATTAAGTTTGCAAATATTTCTGACAAAGCTCTGTTTGCCATAATATGGAAGAAATTGATATATGTAAAAACAAGAACCATTCCCAATGGATAAGCAGTAAAAAAATATGAATAAGCAGTTTGCAAAAAAAAAAAGCCAACATGTATTTCTTAAACTCCTACTAAAAGCTATCAACTACATAAAAAATATTCACAAATCGCTAGTAATCAAAACGTGAATTAAAACAAATCCGAGATTTCATTTCATATCTAGCAGATTGGCAAAGACAACAAAAGACAAAAATGATAAATGCTAGAGAAACTGTGAGGAGACAAGCTCATTAATGCACTGTTGGAGGAGCTGTGAATTGGACTAATTAAGCAATCTAGAAAGCAATCTGTTATTATATATAAGTCAGCAAACTATACAAGTTCAGACAGAATATTATCACTATTTCCAAATATCCCAAGTCAAGGCCAATAAGTTCAAAGAATAAGGTACAAGTCCCACCTATACAAAAATAACAAATGTATATTTTGTGATATTAAATAATTGAGTAGGAGAGGTGAAGGGAGAAGAAAAGGAATAGGTGCCCATTAAAGAAACAGCTGAACCACTGAAATATGAATGTTAAAGAATACTACTGTGCCTTAAACAATAAATAGGAAGAATTCAGGGTAACTTGGGCATGACAGCTATCTTCAAGTATCTGAAAGCCTATCAAGCACAAGAGGGATTCAATTCATTCTGCTTAGTTCCAGAAATAATAAAGAAATAATAAATAATAATGATAGAGAAAGAGAGGAAAAAGAGAGGGAGAAGGAAAGAGGGATTTAGGCTCAATTGGAAAAGATTTCCTAATAATTACAGCAATCTACAAGTATAATGTACAGCTTTGAGAATAAGTGAGTTCCTTCTCACTAGAATTCTTCCAGGAGAATTATAGAAGTCATTCATATTTATATATGGTCTTTAAGTCTCTTCCAGATTCAGATTTTGTGACCCTGAAATTATTTTATGATACAAAGTAAATAGAACCAAGAAAACAGTGTACACACAGTGGCCACAATCACAAAAAAATGAAAACAATATTAAAGAACTATGATTCATGTTTAACGTATATTGAGTTACTTGCCATGTAGGGGAGGGGGTGGAAGGAAGGGAGGGAAAAAATTTGGAACACAAGGTTTTGCAAGGGTGGATACTGAAAATTTTCCATGCATGTGTTTTGAAAATAAAAAGCTGTAATTAAAAAAGAAAAACAAAGAACTGTAATTACCATAACATCTCCCACATTTTTTAAGAGGATTAGTGAGCTACCTATAGATATAGAATGAGGCATATTTTGTGGTCAATGTGTTAAATTACTTTTGCTTAACTACACTTCTTTATTATAAAAAAGGATTCTATTAGGGAGACAAGGAAGTCATTGCAAAGTGACATGAACGTTTTTTTTTTTTTTAATTCAATACAAGTTTTAAAACTAATTATAGAAGTCAACAATCAATAGAATATTTCATTTAGGTGTCTTCTTTGAAGGCATTTGGCATTGCCAGGGCTGTCTGCTTTAGGCATATAGTCATAAAAGAAAAATTACAGACAAAAACAGAGCTATCACTATCTCTATGCTGATGACTCATATCTTTACACATTTCCCTAATCTTTTCTACTACAGTTCCATATCACATTTTGCCTATTAGACATTTCTAGCTAGATGCCCTATATTTCAAATATAAATATAGAAGTCATTCAAGAGTTAAGTGCCTATAACATACTAGGCACGGTGTTCTAAGCTCAAGGGATACAAAGAAAGGCAAAAACATTTTCTCACAAGTAATATACACTTTAATGGCGAATACAATACGTAGATAACTAGGTATTTGAAAAAAATATCTAGAATTGACAAAAGGGAAAGAGAGAAGAAGCTCTCTTAGCTTGTTCCTGTGAACAGAGCAAAGCCCCATCAAGATGATAATCCTTTCTGTATCTATGTTTTTCCACTATGTTTTTCTACTCCCATCCCCATAGCTCTGGTATCATTCTCTTTATAGAATTCAGTATATTTTTTACATGTTAAGGATGATTACTAAAGCTTATATGTTTATTACACAAATATGATTATAGCTATATTCATATTAATTAAGCTCAGGATATCTCAGGATTTCTGTCATTGCTAAGCTAAGAAATTCATCTATTATCTATATTAATATTCCCTTATGTATGAAATATCTCTCCAGAAAAGGTTATTAGCCTTTTCTGTGTCATCAATCTCTTTGGCCGTATGGTAAATGGTAAATACATGGGATCATAAAAATAAATCAATTATACTGAAACAAAGCAAACTATAGAGTTATTAATTCAGAATTAACATTTAACATAAATCCATAGACCCTAAGTTAAGAATCCCTGCTCTAGAACAAAGCTAGATAGTTATTTTATTTTTTAATTTAATTTTTCTTACTTGATAGAAATCCATTTTTTTCTCCCTCAAAATTTTCCCACCACCACAGGAAAAGGAAAATAAAAATAAAAACCTTAATAACAAATATGCATAATCAAGCCATGTCCAAAAATGTCCAAATATGGTTATTTTAAGGATTCAACTTTCGAAGAATTTCAAGAACAAAATATACTATGAGTACTGATCTTATAGATTTAGAAATGATGTAAACAACAATTTGTAGAAGTTGAAGAATTGTTCTCCAATCCATCGGGACCAATAACATTCCCAAATTTCACACCATAGAAAACTTCAAGCTAATCTATTTAGGAATTGCATTTCCCCAGGAAAACCTACCATCACAGTAGTACAGTTTTAAAGCTAGAACAGATCCAAGAGACAATCAAATCCAAAACCACCTCTGTTCATTTCAAAAATTAAGAAACTAAAGCCTAAACAGGCTGAGTGACTTACTGAAAGTCACAAAGGTAGAAAGTTAAAAAAAAAAAAAAGAACAATTTAAACTAAGCCCTCAGAATTCGGTGGCACTCATCCTATTCTATCTTATTAGTACAAATGTAGTTAGCTAAAGAGGTTTTTCCAAATTTTTACATATTTCTTAAAATCTCCCAAAACTCCCCACCCTAATTTTACCTCATATGCAAAAATTAAAATCATTCATTAAGCAGTCTCTCTTCTTTATTATTTTCCCTACTAACTTATTGGAATCTTTACAAAGTGTTAAGCCATTGGAGTTGATTTGATCTTAGAAAGAGTTATTTTGGGCCAGAACTTGAACTAGGTACTAAGTACAACTGATGGAAACAATGCTTGTGTTCACACCTTTAGAGAGCTCTAAGAACTCAATGGAGTTCACAGTTTGGGAGATTCAGGGTCTAGAAAGAGATATCTGAATTCACACCTTCCTTGGGACCAGAGAGCACTCTGGGAGATAACCCAGAATCCCTCTCCCTCCAGAAGGTGGAGTTAACCTTTGGGAGATCACATAAATATAGGGAGCTTTTGAAGCTTGAGGTAACTTCTTCTGGTGGAACTGAATGGAGGTACAGAGAGATTCATTGCATCTTCCAGCTTGGTGCTGACTGGAGGCTGAAGAAAGCAGAGGCAGAAGCCAAGGACAAAGCTGCATCTGATCTCTTGGAGCCAGGCAGAGAGCTAGGCCTCAACTAACTGGGCTATTTTGGAGGAAGAAATAAATGTTTGCATTTTTACCAACTGGCTGCGATTTTGGAGTAATTATTTATTTCAACTGAGACTAAGGCTGCCCCAGGAAAACCTTCACATTTTGGCGCCCTGAATGTGGGACTGACAGGACCCTCAGCTGATTTAAGTGGAAAAGCCTGTGACCCTGATCGAGTGGAAAAGTCTCTTCAACCCAGAAATTAGAGTGAGTACAACAAAGAAATTGTGTTAAAAGAATTAAAGTAGAATTTCAGCTAAGGTGGGACAGATCTTTAGAAAACAGCCTTCTGTTTCTGTTCAAGGAAAATGTTTAGAGAGTATTGTTAAAGTTATGGAAAGCCAAGGTTTGATTATAACTCTTCCTTCAAACTTGCTTCAAATAAAGAGATTGCTTTTGTCCTGAACAAGGTAAACTCTAATGCACACATGATCCCATTTCATCTGATCTTCTCCACTATAATGCCTCTTCTATCAACCCTATTCTAGCTAATCTTCAATATCTTTCCATCTACTGGCTACCTATATCAATCTACAAATAAACCTATGACTCCCCCTCGCTTGATCTACTCAGACACACTACCATTACACATCTTTCTTCTCTTTCTTAAACTCTTTGAAAAAAATCATCTATAGAGCCTCCATTTCCTTTCCTCTCACTCCCTTCTTGACTCTTCAGTTTGGTTTCTCATGTTATCATTTAACTGAAACAGTTCTCTCCAAAGTTACCAATGATCTCTTAAGTACCAAATCTAATTGCTTTTTCTTAATGTTTATCCTTCCTGCTGTGTGTAGCTTTTGACACTATTAGTCATCTTTTCCTTCATACTCTCTTCTCTCCTGGCTCTCCTATCTGTCTGAATCTCATTATCAATCTCCTTTTCTGGATCTAGTCTAGGAAGATAATGAACTAATGTTGGATGTCTCCTAGAGCTATATTCTAGCCCTTCACCTCTTTTCCTACTATACTATTTAACTTGGTAATTTCAGTTATCATCTCTGATTCTCAGATTAATTTTCCAGCCCTGTTATCTCTCTTGACATCCAATCTTGCATCTCCAATTGTCTATCAGAAATCTTGAAATGGATATCTCACACACATTTTAATTTCAAAAATGTCCAAAAATGACCTCACTATCTTTCCCAAAAACTCTCCCCTGCTCCAAACTTCCCTATTACTGCTGAGTCCAAGTGAATTCCCTAAAGTACAGCTTTTCCACATTAATCAACCAATTCCAGTGGCTTCTTATTTATAACTTCCTGGATGAAACATTAAATGATGTTTAGCTTTAAATGTCTTTATAACCTGGTCCCTTCCTAATTCTCAGTCTTTTTACACATTATTCTCTTCTGCTTACACTACACTCCAATAACACTGGCCTACGTGTTGCTACACACACACACACACACACACACACACACACACATACATATTCTCTCTCTCTCTCTCTCTCTCTCTCTCTCTCTCTCTCCCTCCCTCCCTCCCTCCCTCCTTCCTCCCCCCCATTTCCCCCATCCTGTGCCTTTTCACTACTCCATGCCTAGATTGTTCTCCCTCCTTATTTTTCTCTCCCTTTTTTTTCCTCTCCCTTTTTTCTCTCCCCTTTTTTTCTCTCCTTTTTTTCTCTCCTCCTATTTTTTCTCCTATATCCTCTATTTTCTCTCCTAGTATCCTTCAAGTTTCAGATAAGCTGATATACAGTATGCATTTAATAAATGCTTGTTAATTGGAGAAAGCTACTAATTAGAGAAATGAAAACTATTTGCCATCTCAGCAAGAAGTGAGAAAAGAAGAAAAGAACAGAATGTGGAACTCAAAACTTTCTTTTAAAGTTAGAAAAATTGTTTTGAGAGGGATGGAGGGGGAGAGAAAGAAAGGGGGGGGGGTCTCAGTGACTATGAGAATGAACATGAGAAAAACAAGTCAAAAGAAAATGTCATTCGTGATAAGATTTCCAAGAGGCAACATGACAGAGGTAGGCAGAGGTGGGGTGTGGACATTGTGAGGTTAGAGTTAAAATGGATAGGAATAAGGTAATGGGAAGCAAACACTTTAAAAAAGCTATCCTCCAAGACAGTCAAAATTTTGATTTCATTGATATTATTCATATTCATAGGGTTTGTTTTTTTTTTTTTTTAATAAATAATGGATAGAAGACTAACATTCTGGCAAAAGGAGACTCTAAAAATCATCCTAAAGTCAAATCTAATCATACCATTACTTTCATATTGCAACCTACAACAAGGTTTTGCCAAAATCAGGACATCTTATGCAGTTAATCTCTGAGTAATCATTCTTTTTTTCATTTCTTTCTATTTTCCCTCCTCTAATTCAACACAATTCAAATCTGGTAAAAGGAATTAAGTCAGGTAGAATATCAATGGGAAAAGTTCTCTAACAAAGAAAGGTAAGTAAATTGTTTAAAATCCTAACTCAATCTCTCAAGACTTCTGAGACAGTGGCTTTCTAATTCATCTTCGATGGGGATTAGTTAGTTGACTGGCTTCACAGCAGAGAGCTGCAGTTTCAGTTACCAATGGAACTTGCTTCCTTTCAGAATTCTTATCTTTCTTCAAACTTAGCTATTTAGACATTATTACATTTTCCTGGCCCTAGAAGAATTCAGCTCAGACATCAATTTTAACTCGATTCATTATACAGACTGGCAAACTAAAGCCCAAATAAGTTAACAAGGGAGTAAACATACCCATTTCCCTATCAGCCAGGTAGCTCTCAAAATAGAAACTTTCACAAAATTCTTGGTAAAATCATATTATAAAATACTGTAATGATTTCAAAGTCCACTTTTAAAAATCTTATCTTTCTGAACTAGACAATCAAAAGAAATTATTTTTAAAGTATTTTAAATCACACCTTCACTACAGAGTTATAAAGGAATGACAATCATGGACTCAAGATATGATGGAAAGACTGCAAGTTCAATGGCACATGAGACAGATGGGATAGTTTACGCATGTTGAAAAACTTTATAATAAAATTAACCAGAAGTAAATGAAACAACATATGTACTTCAAGAATCTTGGCAACAGTGTAAAAAAAAATCATTTGAGCATTAAAATCTACATTACTAAGAAGCCATTTAAATGATCCATTCTGGAAAAATAGCAATGAGATTATTATTATTAATAATTCAGGAAGATACATTAGGAGAGATACAATGATTTTAATTAGACATTGTAGTAATACTTTATATGCTATTATAGAAAAATAATCTGCTAAATGTATTTCCTGGACATAAATTTTGCTGATCTGTCAGAGGGGAGACAGGTGAAATAGGGAAATCACAAAGCATCTTTGTTAATGAATCTTCATTAATTTTCTTCATATTGTGGAAAGGAGGATGTAAAAGAGGGACAAAAAGGAGAAATAATGAAATTATGAAACTGAACTATCCAAAACTTAACCAATAAAAGAAAATGCCCTTTGAATGGAATAGATACTTAAGTGAACCTCTTATTTCTAAAAACTGTCAGTTAAAATAATATCAAAATTTGTAGATACTGGAATAGTTTGCCACTTTTTTCTCTAGCTCATTTTACAGATAAGAAAACTGAAGCAAATAGGATGAAGTGATTTGCCCAAAATCTCACAGCTAGTAAGAGTCTGAGGTCAAATTTGAACTTGGAAAGTGACACCTCGCTAATAATAAGTGGGACAGTGGATGGATCATCAGGCTGGAGTCAGGAAACCTGAATTCAAATCAACCTCTGACACATAAGATTAAAAAGTAAATCAATGACAATGCAATACATTTACTCCATGCCAAATGTTCAGACTGTTTGTGGCTTACCTGTGGTAGAACCTTCCAAACTCATATTAGTCTAATCAGCCACAATTAGATTTGCTATACTTTGACTGTGACATCATGATGTCATTTTCATCCTCTTCAAGTACAAAGGATAACAAAAGATCAGGAATGATAGAAGTAAGGATCCCAAGGTGGAAAAAAGAAAATATGCACAAGGGTTTTTTTTGTTGGTTTGTTTTTCTGCTTACCATTCATTAGTCAACTTTCTAGTTGCTGACTGCCAAAGCTTAAGAATCTGAATGCATTTCTAATTAGCAAAACATCAAAATTTCAAAAATGAAGTGCTAAAGCAATAAATTCTTTTCAAATAGGAATCAAAACAAAACAGCAAACTGACAGAGGAAACTGAACCATGGTTTTCCCAGCAAAGATGAATGGAGAGAAATTTCAAGCCTTCAAGAAAAGTTACTGATAAGTAACTGAAAATTCTTCGATGATGATATCACTGTCAACTACCAATGATGATGAAAAGACAATTATAACAACTAAGCCTCTATAATGATGATGATTCACTTTCTCACAATTGGACCTGTGAAATAGGTACTATTATTGTACTCATTTTAGAAAAATTTAAACCCATATCTTCCCAACTTCCAATTTCAGCATTCAATCCATGCTCTAAAGGTGGACTATGAAACAGAGCAGGGAAACCAGCTGTTTGTTCTACAAAACTTTGGCAGAAGAAAGGCATAGGGGTTATAGGTGACAGCTTTAATCACCCTGACCATCTATTAGGAAACAAAAGCACTGGATGAAAGGTTCAGAAGCCCCTTAAAGCCTGGGAATCAGCAAGTAAAAGCTGATTGACTCTTAAAATAACAGAATTAGAATTGGAAGATTACTCATTGTGCTGGTAAAAAAAAAAAAGACATAGATGGGTTAACCTCCATTCACGTTCATCACTCCTTAAACTCGGCCTCTGCCCCTGTGTCCTCCGCTTTGTCACCTCCTTCTAGACCTAGACCTCCTCCACACACTCTGTGCCCTTAGTTTCTTTGGGGCTCTCTCCCTTAGAACATTAGCTCTTTGAGTGCTAAGACTATCCTTAGCATTCCCAAAAGTCTTAGTGGAGTTTTGATCTTTAGCAACAAACTATTTCAATCAATGACTCAATAAACATATATTAAGCACCCACTATGTACCAAAACAGTCCTTGCCCTCAAAGAGCTTAAAATCTATTGGGAGAGATAACAGGCAACAAATATATGGAAAATAATCAATATACAGGACAAATAGGAAATATTTAACAAAGTGGAAGTATTGGAGTTAAGAGGGCTAAGGAAAGGTGAGACTGGTTGAGTCTTAAAGAAAGCCAACAAAGTCAATCATCAGAGTTGCGGAGGAAGAACGTTTCATGCAAGAGGAACAGCCAGAAATAATGCCTAGAACTGAAAGACAGTATGTCTTCTTCATGAAAAAGCCAAGAAGCCAATGTCACCAGAAAAAAATACCTGTCAAGTAATGAGGTATAAGAAGATAGCACCTGACATAGGGTAAGCACTTAATGCACACTTTATCTATTTATATATCTTTCTTAAGTGATTTAACTAAGTTAACTTTATATCAAACATTGAGCTAAGTTAACTAAGTTAACTCTATTTATATATCTTTCTTAAGTGACTTTAACTAAGTTAACTCAAGATATAAACTCAAGTTCTCTGACTCTAAACCCAAGCTACCATGAACAATAAATACCTTCTTGGGGAAATTGATTGAAATGATAATGGAATATAAATTATAGTCAGGCAGCAGAGAAAAAATTCAAGAAAAGAAAGATAAAGTCAAAAGGCCTCAAGACTTACAACAGATTGAACATTATTCCTCAATTTAAAAGCTTTCTTTTAAAAGATTTTTCCTTTTTCTAACAGCTCTAAAAGGGGTAAAGAAATTTACTTGCTCTAAAAGATCATACATTTAAAAGCAAAACTAAATATTATAAAATATATCAGATACATTTAATGAAAATTCATCTGAAGACTTTCAACAAATCAATATTACGACAATCTGGCCTCTTTCTTGCCCAAACGTTCACCCTTTAACTACTCATAGAATAACTAGAAGTTTATAGTTTATACCACAATGCATTACAGAGATCTTACAAACTGCTAGCAAACATTCAGTACTATAAAAAAATGAAACTGATGAGCACCATCTCATGGGCATTTGGGGTAAAGTCAGTTTTGCAAAAAAAACTCAAAATATATTCTGATATAAGAATTATATTTGATGTAAGAATTATAAATTATAATTATAATACATATTATATATTAAAATTATGCTATATATGTATTATATATACAAGTTATATATATAAACTATAAATTACACAAATGAATATTCAAGTACATTCAAAATTTTCCATATGAGTATATGGAGACAGAGATAGTCTATGCATAAATACAAAATAAGCAAATGCTGAACAGTTCATTTAATAGTGTAAACCAAACCAAAATGTCACTCAAAAGTCAAAATGCTAACTAAACAGACTAAGCATTTAGATGAGTTTATTAATTTTCAAAGAATTCAAATTGGTCCTTCTTCATATCACATTTGTCATTCTGTGACTTTGAGTAAGTCCTTCGCTTTCTATAGGAAGCTATTTCTCAACTGCAAAATTAGTGTGGGGAACAGACACAGGATACAGTACGTAATCTCAAAGGTCTTTTCTTGCTATAGCAATCTAGACTCCACATAATTATTATATTCTATCCAAAAAGAAATGCTTTAAAAAAAAATTCTTCAGAATGTTACACATACTTTTTTTAGTTTTACATACATTTTTATTTTTCTTTTATTTATTTTGGGAGAGGGGCAAGGCATTTTGGATTTAAATGATTTTCCCAGGGTCATACAGCTAGTTTAAGTATTAAGTATCTGAGACCACATTTGAACTCAGGTCCTCCTGTCTTCCGGGATGGTGCTCTATCCAATGCTCCACTTAACCATCCCCAGCGTACATTTTTAAAGGAAATAAATAACTATAGGCACTTGTAAAGTCCAAGTTAGCTCCCTTGAGGCCTCAGAATCAGCCAGAGTCAGGATATGCAAAAGTCCTTGGTCTTTAGGGGGAGAAGACAAGGTGACAGACAAATGTGCCAGGAATTTTGCCAAGGATCTCTCCTCGATTCTAGAGTCCAGAATCTCCACCTTTCTCCTCCTCTTCCTGAAGCCAAGTGAGCTCTGGCCTTGGTCACCCTACCCCCTAATCCTTACCTACAATTATCTTTATACCAAACATTGAGCCAGCATCAATGGTGAGAAGAGCCATTTATCCAAACAGATGCTAATACAGTCACTGTTTTATTTTGAATAGGTAATTAGCCTTAAGTGCTTGGCTGTCTGATTCAAGTACACCTATTCAAAGTTTCAGCCCCTTACAGGCACTTTTTTAAAATAAAAGATATGAGCATAGCATGTGTTGATTTTCATTCAGTCTCCATAGTTCTCTCTCTGGATGCAAATGATATTTGATACTTTCCATCCACAGTTTATGGGAATTGCCTTGAATAGTTGATTATTACACAATCTTGCTGTAGCTGTGAAAACATTGTTTTCATGGTTCTGCTTGTTTCACTCAGCATTAGTTCATATAGTTACAAGGTTTGGGGCATAGTTCCAAATTGCTCTCCACAAACAATGCATTAGTGTCCACACTTTCCCACAACCCCTCCAACATTTACCATTATCTTTTTTCTGTCATTTTATCTAACCTGAGCGTGTATGCTGGTACCTCAGAGCTGTTTTAATTTGCATTTCTCTAATCAATAGTGATTTAGAGCATTTTTTCATAAGATTATAGATGTCTTTAATTTCTTCATCTGGAAATTGTTCTTATCCTTTGACCATTTATCATATGGGGAATGACTTGTATTCTTATACATTTAACTCAGCTCTTTATATATTTTAGAAATGACGCCTTTCTCAAAAGCACTGGATATAAAAAGCCTATTGGCCATAAATTCCTCCCTTCTCCAAAGATTTAATTG
This sequence comes from Sarcophilus harrisii, assembly GCF_902635505.1. Lineage (NCBI taxonomy): Eukaryota > Metazoa > Chordata > Mammalia > Dasyuromorphia > Dasyuridae > Sarcophilus > Sarcophilus harrisii. Next base: position 75,789,102 of record NC_045431.1, read on the forward strand.
ATAAACTATCCCTTGATCTCCTAATCTGCTTATAGTATATCTCAATTCCCTCATTTTACACACAAAGAAATTTGAAAACCAACTACTCTTCTATCATCCAAATGTATATGGTAGCTAAGTGACATAATAGACAAAACACTACACCTGAAATCACATGTAGCCAAATCTGAATACACCCTTACTAGACTTTTGCTTGCCATTTGACCCATTTTTCAATTGAAAAATGGGAATAATAACAGCACTTACAACTAAGGATTATACTGTAATAATCACTTAGCAAAATTATTATTAAGAATTTAGTAAAAACATTTAAGTAATACAAAAATAGCTATTCATTATTATTATTATTAGTGCGTTAGAAAAGTGAAATGATGCTTCTTAAGTGCTTGGAAGAAACAGATCATTGTAACTATTTTTTATTGCATTAAAATACTACATATGACATAATTCAATAAAGTCATGATAGCAATTTATTTTATAGGAAAATTAAATAACTGTCACCATCTCACATTTAGGTAGCAAGGTAGACAATCAATTTGACAATGATGTGACATAGGTATTCCAAATATCATTATTCTCATTTCATAACAGATAAGACCAAAGAAAAGTTCATGGACTTCCACAAAAAAATCAAACTCATAACTTTCAATTCCAAATCTCGAGCTCTTTTCACAATCCTGGAACCAAAGAAGATTACAAAAAATTTCCAAGCATAATCAATGCCTCTAAATAGGACCTAAAAGAACTGATGGTAAAAAGATTATCAAAGCCATATTCTAAGTAGATCAATGACCAACTAAATATGTATTCCAAAGTTACTGTGTGTAAATTCAAAAGAAAAAATTCTTTAGATAGCAATAATTATTAAAGGCTAACAACCACAAATCTTCAAAGACAAGAATGATAAAGAAAAAGCAAGACTGTAAACTCCTTGAAAATAGAAATTGTTTTCTTTGCACTTGTATTCTGATTTCTTGATTTCCTGAAGTTGGGGGTCAAAGAGGAAAGAGATATATAAAAAGAAAAAAGAAAGTGAATGATGATTAAAAGATCAACAGAGAAAGAAGAAAGCATTGAAATTAAAAGCAGACAACTCATTACCAGAAGCAAGAAAGAATGTTCCAAATCACTAATCATAAGAGAAATGAACATCAACACAACTCTCAGGCTTTACTTTACTCCCAGAAAATTTGCAAAAATCAGAAAAAGTGTCACGAATCCATGTTGAAGAGTTTATGGAAGAATATGCATACTAATGCATCATTACCACTTTGTAAAGCAACCTGGAAGCAAAAGAATGTGATTAAACTGTCCATATTCTGTGAGCTTTTAGATATAGATAGATAGATAGATATGTTTGATAATGGAGTTTCAATATTCAATCAAAACAATAATATATATATATATATATATATATATATCAAGGAAGTCATTCGTAAAAAGAAAGACCTCATATACTACCAAAAATACACCACTTTTTTATTATTTAAACATTAGAAAAAAAATAAGATTCCCATTAATTCCCATCAATTGGGGAATGACTAAACAAACTGCTGGAAATGAATATAATGAAATATAGTTGTGGTGTAAGAAACAATGTGTGTTATGAATCCAGAGAAGTATACAAAGATCAATATGAACTGATGCAAGATGACGTAAGCAAAGTCAAGAAAATGATCCACATGGTAACTCCAAAACTGTAAGGGAAAAAACAACTAGGCACAAAAAAAAAAAAAAAAAAAAAGAAAAAGAAAAATCAAAAGTAAATGTAGAGGGTCACAGTTAGTGGGGAAACTCTGGGTAAGGTATAAGACCCTTAAGCCCAGATGGAACCTGCTAACAATGTCTGATTCGCCTCCCCATCTCCCCTAAGGACTCTCAGCCTTCCTGAGAAGTCAGGGGGCTGTGACAACCTCCATTAAAAAAAAAAAAATACTTATTATGAGAGAGAGAGATAGGGGGAAGAGGAAAAGGTTTACTTGGGATAACTACATGAGGTCAAAAACAGAAAATATCTGAAAGTAGAGATACAAAGAGAGGAATACAATTCCTGCCCAAAGACAACAACATTTACAAGTACATACAAGAAATGTATATGAGGTAATTTAAGGAATGGAAAGGTAGGGGGTCTGGGAAATCAAAAAAGAACTCTGGTAGTGCTTAAACTGATCACTGAAGCAAGGGATTCTAAGTGACAAAGGTAAAGGAATTCATTATAGTTATGTGGGACAATTATTCAAAGGTAAAAGGATAGGAGAATGACGAAGCAGAATTATCAAAAAGGCTGACTTGTTTAAATTTTCGTGAAAGAGAGTAATCACAATCAGTCTGGGAAGGCAGGTTGAAGCCAGATTATGAAGGGCTTTAAATGTCAAAAAGAAGACTTCATATTTGATCCAAGGAGCCATAGGGAATCTCTAGAATTTCTTGAGCTGAGGAATAACATAGTCGGACCTTATGCTTTAGAAATATTACTCTGGTAGCTATAAAGAAGAATGAATTCAAGAGGTAATTAGTCAAAAAGACCAAAGAGTAATTTATTTCACAGCTAATAAGGCCTGGACTATAATAACTGCCATAGCATGGAATAGGAGATAGATATGATGGATGCTGTAGAAACAGAATGATAAGAACTTGGCAACTGATTGAAAATAAGGTATAAAGAATGAATTTACACACACAAGTAAATAGAAGGACAGTGGTACTTTTGAGAAAACAAAATAAAAGGGGAGGAGGATTTCAGGAGGGAAAAAGAGAGATTATATATGAGACATGGTAAGTTTGAGACACATATACAGGACACCCAAAAGGAAATTAATGATGCTGAATTAAAGAGAAAAAGAGAGTGAGACGGAAACAGAGATAAACACTAAACCAGGACATAAACTTGGGATACATTTCCTTGTGAAGAATAAAATACCCATTTCCCCATATGAAACTTGGAATACACTCACACTTTAAGGCCTAAAAAGAGGATAAATAACTAATATGTTGGATTATAATATGCAACAGCTGAGAGACAACATATATTGTGCCATAATTCCCATCATAACAAAAAAAGATTCTCCTTTGCTTCAATAGAGTTACAATTTAGTAGTCAAATTTTACTTCTCTCCTGTGAAATCTACACCTCCCTATATTTGTTGGAAGTAATGAATTAAAATGGGTGTGATACAAAAAGAAAAAATATGTGTATGTGTATAATGTATGTATTATATGTATGGAGATACACATATGGGACATGTATACATCCACATAGTCCCTGATAACAATAATGTATTAAAACATTAAAATAATTTATGTTAATAATGATGACCTAAGTTATCACAAAAAGATTAAATCATAATAAGTATATTTGATTTATTAAGGCAAGAAACAGAAAATATTTTACAAATATCCCTATCAAATAACGCAAACATTTTAACATGAATCAATTCTCAAATATCTAGAGACCTTATTTGCTAACAATATTCCACAATTCTAGATGTCTGAAATGGCAATATTATTTAAAGGACTAGGTATAGTGAGTACTCGATAATAATAAACTACACTATTTCACCTTTGGAAAAATTCTAAAACTTTACTTCCACTGATTAATAACAAGTTAAGATAAACATGGTGCTTCAAGCCAAAATCCTAACGTTCAGGCCAAGATCTGTGCAACCTTTAGCAAGGCATTTCATTTCTCTGGACTAGAACCTCCTTATCTGTAAAATGAAAGGGTCAGAGTGTGATATTTCAGGTCCCTTCCATTTCTTACATTTGACAGTTCTATGTATTATAAGAATGCAAATACTTTAATGAACTTTAAAATCCCAATACAAGAGCTGAAATGAAAATATAAAATATCAGCTAAAATAATGAATTATTTTGTGTTAAACTGGTTTTGAGAGGAAAGAATACCCAAATAGACAGTTCAAAATACTTCATGAATAACATCATGGAAAATCAACATAGCTTCAAGGGGGCCTCAGAAGACTGAGCAGAGTTACAAAAGAATATGAATAATAATAATTAAAGAAAATGAGAAGGAATTGGCTGTGGTCAGTACTGTACTACAAGAGTTCCCAAATGAGGATCTCAGTGTCTAGTATCTTATCCTGCCAGATGATCTTCAAAATCTTCCTAAGACAATTCAATTGGAATTGCATTTTCTGCAATTCAAATGGAAGCTATTCAGTTTTCTGGCATGGTGCTGGTATGCTGTCCAGACTTCCCAGGCATACAACAATACGGTCAGCACCAAGGCTCTGTAGACCTTCAGTTTGGTAGTTAGTCTCATCCCTCTCCTCTCCCACATGTTCCTTCCAAGCCTCCCAATCACTGAGCTAGTGCTGGCAATGCTTATGTCAGTCTCATTATCAATGTGGATAACTCTGGAAAGTATACTGACAAGGTAAGGAACTTATCCATGGCATCAGAATAACCATTTGCTATAACTGATGGTTCCACATATGGACAATGATGGAGGTTTTCTTGGTGTTAATTATGAAGCCAAAATTAGCATAAGCAGCAGAGAATTGATCCACACTGTTGCATTTCAGCTTCAAGGGGCTACCTCGAGTGCACAATTATCCGCAAACAAAAAATCATGCATCAACACTCCATCCCCTTTAGTTTTCAAATCCAACAATATAGCATGTTGAGAAAGTACAAGTACCTGGACTACATAGTCACTGACCAGGCTGTCATGAGATGCCATACAAACAGTATGTGAAGATATTCACTCCATGTAAACTGCTGTGTAGTGAAATATATTGTTTGGAAATGGGAGGGGAGGGAGAGAGAGCACCCCCAGTATAATTTGCAGGGAATGAAAATTTTAACTAAGAGGAAATGTATCAGCCTCTTCCTTCCATTAATGCTTCCATAAATATAAATGAAAACATGGGCCATAGCAACTAGAGAGAAACTGGACAGCACTATGCTGACATGAAGAATAGTAAATATATCACCTGCAGGCTTCCACAGACAGCCACATGCACTAAGAAATTAGTACACAGGGAGAAATAACTTTGACAAGAGAAAGAGGCTTACTTCAAAGGTGCTGGGTCAATTAAGTGAACCATATTTTTGAAAAGGAAAGTGGCTTCTGCAGTATCACCAAGTTTTCCCCATATAATGAAGATGGCAGAATAATTTCCATAATCTATAGAACTGGGTATAAACCATGCTATTGTTCGTGTTGTGTAATTAACTTCCTCATATTCAATGCCCCCTTAACCTAGGTAGAGGTGAGTCGTTACTTAGAAAGAAACACCAGTTAGCTACTGATGTTGAATTGGGGGGGGGGGGGGGGTAGAGGAAAGACAAATGTAGCAACCACTCATGGACTGAAACCATTGCTAATCAGTACTGAAGCTGATTCATTCTTCCTTGGGCAGTCTGGTAGCATCCCCACCTCCACTCCTCCTAAAAGTTCATCATATTGGTGCCAGCCTTAGTATGGACACTCATTTACTTTAGTCTTCCTTCAGCTCAAACTCCTGACCTGAAGTGATTCACTAGCTTCAGTTTCCCCAGGAGCAGGATTACAGTCATGAGCCATCACAATCAGAAAAATTTTATTTGGTAATGGCATTAAATCAGATCTTTTGTAAGGCACAGAAATTGGAAAGAGATACTACCAATAATTATATGGAATGGTGAAGGGAAGTATGAAAAACCCCAAAACTATATCTAAATCTGTCATGTCAGTATGGACCCAAATGTCAAACTCTATTCATGCTGCCTCATCTAAAAAGCACATTCTTCCATCCTCAGATTATTCCAAATTTGTATTCTCTTTCAAATTCTCAACTATACTCAATACTAATTCTGTCCTAGTTCTTGATTTCATTTGTCATATTCTTCTTGCCATTCTTGCTTTGTTCTATCCCAGCATATGACAAGCCTATTTTCTTTGTTTTCTTTTCCTTCTCTGGTTTCTTCTTATAAGGCTACACACAAGACTTGAACTGTTTTCTCTTTCTCTCACTTCCCAAACTCATACATCTCAAAAAACTTTCAGAAAGTTCCTTTACCTACCAAACTTATCAATGATTACAAAAAAAACTATGGATAAAATAAATACTACTCCATTTTTAAGTGATGCTCACAGTAAGACTAAAAGACACTAAAACAGAGATCACTGCCTCCCTTCCTTCACCAGCACAAAACATATACGTTATTCAGCACCAACAAGTGCACAGTTCCAAGGACAGTTGGCAGCTCTAGGATCAGGAAACAAAAGAACTATTCCCCAGACCTACAGTCGCATATTTCTGGGTAAAAAGCTCTTACCTGAATGTTTTTTGCCAGCACTTCAAGTTCAATATGTAAAAATTAGAGCTCATCTGCTTTCCAAAATCTGCCCTTTGGTAAGGTGATAAAAGAGAAGACAAAGGGGCAGCTAGGTAGACCAATGGATAGAGCATCAGCCCTGAAATCAGGAGGACCTGAGTTCAAATCTAGTCTCAGACACTTACCACTTCCTAGCTGTGTGACCCTGGGAAAGCCACTTAACCTCAATTGCCTCAGCAAAAGAGAGGGAGGGAAAGAGAGGAGGAGGGAGAAAGGGTGAAAGGGAGAGAGGGAGGGAGGGAAGGAGAGAGAGAAAACATATTAGAAGACTTGGAAGGCTTCAAGAGGGAAGGAAGCAACATAAAGGAAGAGGTTTAAGATTTGAGAGAGATGGGGGATGACTGAGGTTGCAATCTGCTATAAAAGAGAAGACAGAATCAAGGATAAGTGTAGAGTTTGGCTTTGGTTTTTTTTTTTTTTTTTTTTTTTTAATTTAATAGCCTTTTATTTACAGGATATATACATGGGTAACTTTACAGCATTAACAATTGCCAAACCTCTTGTTCCAATTTTTCACCTCTTACCCCCCCACCCCCTCCCCTAGATGGCAGGATGACCAGTAGATGTTAAATATATTAAAATATAAATTAGATACACAATAAGTATACATGACCAAAACGTTATTTTGCTGTACAAAAAGAATCAGACTCTGAAATATTGTACAATTAGCTTGTGAAGGAAATCAAAAATGCAGGTGTGCATAAATATAGGGATTGGGAATTCAATGTAATGGTTTTTAGTCATCTCCCAGAGTTCTTTTTCTGGGCATAGCTAGTTCAGTTCATTACTGCTCCATTAGAAATGATTTGGTTGATCTCGTTGCTGAGGATGGCCTGGTCCATCAGAACTGGTCATCATATAGTATTGTTGTTGAAGTATATAATGATCTCCTGGTCCTGCTCATTTCACTCAGCATCAGTTCGTGTAAGTTAGAGGTTGGCTTTGATAAGGAGAAGGACCATCTCACTGTCAAGAAACTTAGAGGAAAGTGAGTGTAGAAATAATGTAAATAGAATTTGGGATGAGAAATGGAAAGGAAGAGTGTGCTTACTTAAAATGGCCTGAATTTTTTTCAGTAAAGGTAAAGGAAAACTAAGGAAGGAAAAGATTTGAAATAGATTTTTTGGGAAGTAACATAAGGAATCAATTTGGAAAGAATATAATATACACAATCAAAATGTTTTAATGATTTCCTCTAGCTTCTTTCAACAGCAATAAATAGTAGAAAAGGAGACATATGATGGAAATAATCTGGGGGTGAAGTTTTATAAGATGAATAGATAAGGACAAGGAGATAAGGGATTCAAGAGAACCAAGGATAGTATAGGTTTGAAATAACTAACAATAATGCCAAAACTCTAAGAGGAAGAAAAAATCAATGCAGGAATAACAATCTGAAGAACAGAAGTATGAGAAGACAGAACAAGAAGTTGTGGAAAACTGAAGTCAATAAGGAGATAAAAAATAAGTTATACATAAGATATAAGAATTTCAGTTTCTAAAAGCAAGTGGAAAAGTTATGAATAATGGTAAGATTCAGATGCAAATATTCATCTTATTAGATTTAGTCCAACATTCTAGACTACCAGATTCTTTTTAGAGCCAAGGTTTCATTTATATTTGCAAATTCTCTCAATTGTGTGTCATGACAAAAATATGATATATATGTACATATATGTATATATTAAAAATCTTTGCCTTTATTTAAATCTTTATAAAAATAGGTCCAATCACAGATCCTTGGAAGTACCATTTCTAGCAGGAACTTCTGAGCAGGATGTTATCAATAGAACAGTCAAAATTTCAAACTAGTTTTATGATAGTCAAAAATCCTCAGTGAGACTATATATATGTGTGTGTGTGTGTATGTATGTATATATATATATATATATACACACACCAAATTTACATTCAGAAATTTGAACTCTACCTATAGCTGGGATAGGGGGAACCCCTTTATCTAATTCCACCAACACCACCCCAATCCATTTGTTGAAATTACAGTATATAAGAGACGCAGGTAAGAGAAAATAACATGTAAGGGTTCATTCCCTTCATACTTTCAGTTAACAATCACAGAAATCTGTTTCCAACTTTGATTGGTATATTTGTATATTAAAAGTCCAGGAAACTTAGTTGAGGAATGGTGGAGACAAATGACTGACTAGCTACTAGAAGGAAACGTCTTGGCGAGAGGTTAAAAGCAGAGGAATCAAGGTGAACAGTTAAAAAAGAATCAGCGATAATGAAATCAACTAGGATTTGTTGACCACCTTTTTTCTTGGAGAGTGGAGCAAAACCATGCATTAAGTGCCCATGCCCATGACATCCAACAGAACAGGTCACCCAGAAGCAACACCTTTGTAATCCTCTGCATTTGTTTTACACATTTAAAAACATTATTCTGAGAAGGAGGTCAACAGAGTTCACCAGACTGCTAAAGCAGTTCATGAAAGACAAAAACAAACAAAAAAAAAACAAAAAACTCTGGACTCTAGAGTAAAGGTAATTACATTGATTGGGGATCATGAACTATTTTTAAAAGTATAAACAAAAAGAATATCAGAAGCCTGGAACAGCTGCTTCTCAAAGAATGGAACCTAGGATTAAGTGTTGGAAGGATCTTCTTAAAGTGTTACTACAGTAGTTTGGGGGAATTCAATCAATATGGAATATCCAACCAATAACTCACTACATTATCACATTTATCTTTTTATTTTTCTGAGTACTTTATGCCAAAGAAGAGCTTTTTTGCTGAATAAATGAAGAACAATGAACAAAAGGACTTTATGTTCCTTAACTCTTACACTACAACATTAGCAGTAGGGTAAATGAGCTACAGTCTGAGGTAAGATCGAGTGATTGATAAGAAGCCAAATGGCTGGGCATTGTGGCACTACATGCATAATTGATAATACTGAGGGCTGGTGAATCTTCTGAGTTTGGGAGTTTTGAGGTTCAGTACCCTAAGTCACTTGGATATCCACACTAAATCTATCATCATAGGAGGAAAAAGGATGGATACCAAGTTGCCTAAGGAAAGACAATCTGGTCCAAGCAAGAAACAGAATGTCAAAGCACCCCTGCCAATCAGTAATGGAACCCAGTCCTTGAGAAACTCCTACACTTTCAGTCTAGACAAGATAGGGTCAGTTAATCTCTACAAAACAAAATAAAAACTGTCAGAGAGTAATGAAAAAGGCAAATGAGCTTGGAGCCAGAAAACCCAGATTAAATCTTATTCACCTTCATTCCTTCTACAAGGGAGTCTAGGAAAATCATTTTATCTATCTGGGTCTCATGTATCCCATATATACAGTGATGTATTCTATATGTACAGATCACCTAAGGCCCATTTTCATGAGCTTGAAATCCCATGATCTAAAAGAGAAAAAAAAATATATTGTGAAATCCATAATTCAATCACCAAATCAATTACTCCGTTCCGTTCCATCATGTGGGTCTGCAAAAGAGCAACCAGATGAAAAAAATGGAGTACAATTTTACTTTTGTCACTAAAAATGAAGATTTTTAATGCTTGCCTTTCAATTGAGCTAGTTAGGAAATTTAAGAAATTATTAGACCACAAGAAAAAGGACCATATACAAAAGCCCAATAAAATATTACTGGAAGTTTTAAGTTCTTTTTGCCATTTGCAAATTTTGTTGAAAATGTCTACCCCTCTTTAAAGAACATAAAGTTTGACTAACATTATGCCCCACCCAAATGGTCAGAAAAGAGTGATGCCAGCTATAATAGACCCACTGAAATCAAAATCTAACTAACTTCATTCAAGAAAACTCTTTAATAACTTGTTCTAGAAGCAGGTTTCCATATTTCCCTCTTTCTTCAGAAAAGGTATTTCTCAGCCTGTATACACACTGTCCTTTTAACCATGATATCTAGAAGAAAATAAACATGAAAAATTGGCAAACGTCCCAGAAATAAAATGGAATAGAAGGATTTGAAATTAAGATGATTGCATCACTATCTTTATTCAAGTACTACTTTCAGGGGGCAAAAATGGAATTCAGTAACATCAAAAGAAAAACTAGGCCTGAAGCTAAGGCTCACTTTTTAATGTGAACAGACCAAGTGTTATATGTAAGACATAAACAAAACTTCAGGTTCATCCTCAAATCTCCAAACCATAGATAAAAAAGCAAATCAGAGATTTAACAAGGGATAACCAACACATTAGAAGGAAGTACACTAAGATCTTTCAGGCTAATGCTTCATGAAAGACTACTTAAAAATATCTCACCTACACTACAATACCTTCATTCAATACCTCACCCTAATTTAGATTGTCAGACAGCTTTCTCAAATGTGAAAGCCAAAAAAAACCAAAACAAAAAACAAAAAAACCAACAAATCAAACCAATCCTTGAATAGTCTTCATGCTATCCTTACCAAAGATGAAAAGAGAATAAGTTTATCGATCAAGGTGAAACATCATACAATAGATCAAATGAGAAACTATTTGTAAAAGGCTTAGAATAGTGCCTGGCACTTAGGAACTATATTAATGCCAACCAGCGACAACAACTGAGATGAGGAAGCCAGGGTAGCCAAAAGGCAGGATAAAAGATATAAAGAAATGGTTGTCAAAAAAAAAAAGAATTGCAAACTACTAACAACTATATAAAAGAACGTTCCAAATCACTTATAACAAGAAAAAAATAACAAGTTTTGTTTCGTAAAGTTTTAGTTTAGCAAGTTTTGTTTAGCAAAATGTCTGTTGAGTGTCCATTTTGAGATACTAGAGCTGGAGATTTAAGATCAGGGTTCAGGGCTTGATAAGTAGATCTGGGAATCATCTACACATAGATATAATAATGGAACCTAAAAAAATTGATGAAATCACAGAAGAGGGCACAAGACTGAGCCTTGGGAGATATCTGGAGTTAGAAGATATAAATTGGATATAGACACAGTAAAGGAATCAGAAAGAAGCAATAAGTTATGAAAACCTAGGGGAAAAAAAAAATAGACCAGAGAAGAAGGTAATTAATTATGTCAGTGGTTGTAGAAAAGTCTAAAAGGATGAAGATTGAGGAAAGGCGGTATATTTAGCAATTAAGACATCATTGGTGACTTTGGAGAAAGTGGTATCAGTTGAATGATAGATGGAAGTCAGATAGTAGAGTTAAGAGAATAAGAGGAAAAGAAAATGGAGGTACTGACTGTAGAGGGCCTTCTCAAGGAAGTTAGTGGCGAGAGGACATTGGATAAGATCAATCTTGAGGCTGGATACATCAAGTGAGTTTTTTTTTTAAAATAAGCGAGGCCCGAGCATGTTTATAGGAAGCAGGGAAGCAACCACTAAAGAGAAAGACAGGGAGTGATTCTGAGCTAAAAAAGATCCAAAAGAAAGACCATGAAAACAAAAGTTACGTTAAAAGTTACTGCATATATACTATTTCAGAGTAGGATTAACAGTTGATAAAGCTTATAAATATATGTACAATTATTTACAATATTTAAAAAGTATATAATAAATTAAACATTTTACTTTCAAAATCATCTAGTTGGCTGTTTATTTCCCACTTTCTATTCTCTTCTGTGCATTTTCTTTTAAATGCTTCAGCGATCCTTTTGTTTCTTTTTTTGACATTTTTGCTCCCAATTTAAAAATAAACCTTTATGGCAAATCAACATATTTACTTTCTATTAATATTAATGCAATGAGTATATACTTTACAAACACTGGTTAACATCTAAGTTTATATATAATTGGAACAAAAAAGACAGTCTTTCTAAAATTACATGTAAACTGCCTAACCTGAATGTTTAAAACAGATATGGTCTGTAATAATGAAATTTTTAAGCCATATCTAAACCAAGGATTTGTTTTCACAAGGAGAAAAATAAACTTCCAAACTATGAAGTCAAGTCATCAATCACCTGGGATCCTGTTAAAATTACTGATTAGCATAATAACTAAATAGCAGTGATTCAAATAAAGGATTTATCACTAGAATGCTTCAAGAGCTCATTAATGATTAAACAAAAATTTTTTAAAGCATCAACAAAAGATACAACCACTAAAATTGGCAAAAGTTGACATAGAGAGTTTTTCAGTATTTACTGACATGCCTTCTAAATGAGAAAAAATTGCTTATGCAAAAGACAAAAATCAAAGGAAAAATTAAACGGGTAGGGCCTAGAAATTCATTTCCTTTCACTCATCCCACATATATCATTATTCTACTATTCTAAAGTTCCTGAAAACCATTTCCTTGTGAAGAATAAAATACCACTTCCCCATATGAAACCTCCTTATTATCAAATATGATCTGTACTTTGTTAAAGTGGGTTTGCTTAAGAAAAAATAAGCAAAAGTTAAACTCTGTATATAATGATCAGTCAGATCAGATAGTTTCTGTGGTTTCATAAAGAAAGATTAGCATTTATCATCTCAATTTTCCATTGCTGAAAATATCCCTTAAGGTTCTGAGGGAAACTTTTACCTGGCCAAGGTCAAATTCAAGTATTCAGTCAACAAATACCAAATGATTAATTATGGGCAAAACAGTTAAAACAAATCCCTTTTGTGGAATTTTACAAACTAGCTGAGAATTCACATGTAACAAGATTGAACAATACAACAAAGCATACAATTTATACTATATATTACAATATGACAGTTGTTTGCTGAGAGATTAATAAATATTTGGAATAGCTAAGAAGTAGGATAATAGATAAGCCTTGAAAGGGGAAAAAAATTCATTTTGGACACTTACTTTGTATGAAGCACTGTGGGAGATATACAAACAACTTGAGACCAATTTCTGCTTCCAAAGACAAACAATTTAGTTCATAAAAAGCCAATATGCAATATTTAAATATATGTGAGAAAAATAAGAGACATAACACATAAGTACAGAATAATTCTTTGAAGAGATTAGGCAAAATAAGTTATTATTCCTTATAGGTTAAAAATGCATATCTAAATGTTCCAAGAATATTTGCTTCAGAATAAATTTCTGCTACAATAAGATTACCCAAATATTGAAAAATTGGGGCCATCATTTCCAAAATATATAGAGAATTAACTCTAATTTATAAAAAATCAGGCCATTCTCCAATTGAAAATGGTCAAAGGATATGAACAGACAATTCTCAGATGAAGAAATTGAAACTATTTCTAGTCATATGAAAAGATGCTCCAAGTCATTATTAATCAGAGAAATGCAAATTAAGACAACTCTAAGATACCACTACACACCTGTCAGATTGGCTCACATGACAGGAAAAAATAATGATGATTGTTGGAGGGGATGTGGGATAACTGGGACATTGATGCATAAGTAAAAAAACTATTGAACTAATTAATAAAACTAAGAGTTGGTTCTATGAAAAAGCCAATAAAATAGATAAGCCTTTATCCTAATCCCTATATTTATGCCTACCTGCATTTCTGATTTCCTTCACAAGCTAATTGTAAAATATTTCAGAGTCTGATTCTTTTTATACAGCAAAATAACATTTTGGTCATGTATACTTATTGTGTATCTAATTTATATTTTAATGTATTTAACATCTACTGGTCATCCTGCCATCTAGGGGAGGGAGTGGGGGGTAAGAGGTGAAAAATTGGAACAAGAGGTTTGGCAATTGTTAATGCTGTAAAGTTACCCATGCATATAACCTGTAAATAAAAGGCTATTAAAAAAAAAAAAAAGAAGAAAGAAAGAAAGAAAAATTGGGGCCAGTTTTTCTTTCATAGCTATTTCATCTACTTGAAGTAGGTTAAGTGCTTTTGAATATTTGTTATTTTTTTTTAATTAGATACTCTATTTTAAAAGTATGGGGAAAAAAAGTAAAGCGTATCAGGCTTATATGTAGCAAATAAGTAATACTTACTAATTCTCATATTTTCTAGACAAGCCATTATTCACTTATGCATTACCTTCAAATAAAACTCCATAACAGACATGACAAGAACTATCCTTGTTTAATGATTTACTAAATATTGTGATCAGGAAGTGTTAAATAAGCTGCCAAGTTGTTCACCAATAACAAGGAGGCAATGCCATTAGTTTCAAATAATAGAACAATTCTGACAGAGAGGTTCTCAAACAACCAATATTATACTAACTACATTAATTCCAGAACCTTCTCAGAGGAATTCACAATAATACCAAAGAGTGTGATTATACAGAGCAAAAAAAAAAAAGAACAAAAAACAAAAATAAAAAACCTCAAAGTTGATCAAAAATACACATTGCTCAGACTATGGCATGTCATTAAAGTACTCCCTTAATATATGAAAACATACATACACACATATCAAATGCACACAAAGATATATCTTGGAATAGCACAAAAAAAGTAATTGGACTTAGGACTCAGAAGAAAAAAAAATAAAGCTAGAATCTCCTCGGGAAACTGAACAATGCTTTCAGTGATTCTAATTAAGATACTTTCTGCTACAAAGACATTTCTTGAATACTCATTTCCCCTGTGAGATGTTCTATGGTTCAAATCATGAAAGACCACAATCTCAGGAGGAAAAAAAACCAAAATTTGTAAACAACCCAAAAAAAGCAACTGAAAGACAATTCAAATGGATGTGTGATACAATAAATATGAATATTCTAACAAAAGATGAAGATCTCAATTCAATTATGCCTATCCATCCAATGTGATTCTTGCCAATATCCTTCCCTCAGTTTGAGAGAGATCTAAATACATAGATCTAAAATTAAATATTGGTTCCAATCATGTGAACAACCCATCTTTTTATTTTTTTTTTACTTCACACCCAAGAAAGTGGCAAAGACCACCAGAAAAGGAAATAACCTTGATGCTGCTGGGGGAAAAATAGGCATATTAATGAACCCACAGATGGAGCTAAGAATTGTTAAGATAAAAAAATAAACTGTTCATAGCCTTTAACCTATTATTTGAATACCATTCGCATTGGGCATATATCTCATTAAGGTAAAAGAATAAGATAAAATGCCCAAAATGTACCAAAATATTCATAGCAGCACATTTGTGATAGTAAAGAATTGGAAATATACTAAGTATCTATCTATTGGGGAATACCTAAACAAACTACTTCAAGAATTTGATGGAATATTATCATGCAGTAAGAAATAACATATACAAAGAATTTAGAAAAAGGGGGAAATTTTCTATAAACTGGTAAGACAGTAAAATAAGCAGAACCAAGAGAATTATATATACAATGATTACAATTTTATATATATTATTTTTTCATTCCTTTCTCTCTCTCTCTCTCTCTCTCTCTCTCTCTCACACACACACACACACACACACACAAAGAAAGCCCAACTCAGAGTAACTTAATTTTTTTTTTTAATCAAATTGCAAAAACTGATGAAATATCTCTCCTTCCTCCATTTGGGAAAAGAAGAAAGGGGAAAAAAAGAGAAGGGAAAGGAGAAAAGTACTTACATAGAGCCTACTATTATACCTGACGCTACAGCAGGAGCTTTTAAAAAATACTGTCACATTTGATAATAAGAGAAATATAAAGGTAAAATATTGCCTTATTTTCAGAATGTATTAGAAAAATCAGTGAATGTCAGAGTTATAAATGTCTTCAGAGAGTGCAGAATCTGACAATATCCAACCCAAGAATTCCTTCTATAACACAGATCCAGTAGGTTTTCATTTAGCCTACACTTGAAGAAATTCAAAAAGGAGAAATGCAGTACCTTTCAAGGTATTCCATTCTATTTTCCAACAGCTCTAATTGTCAGGAATTGTCTTCTTACACTTTAGAGAAATCTCTCTACAGACTTCTCATCCAATGGTTACAGTTCTACCCTCTGGGACCAAGCAGTACAACTCTTATCTGTCTTCATGACATTCTCTCAAATACTGCAGAGACAGAGAGAGAAACAGAAAAATAGAGAGACAGAGAGAGCTGGGCAGACCCGAGATGGAAGAGAGTAGATAGATCTTTGGGTGCTTCCTGGCTTTCCTCAGATCAATACCAGATCAAGCCTTTAAACTGGTTTTTGGAGTGACAGGCGGCCAAAGAGCAGGCACAGCACAGGGATTCAGATATCTGCTTGCCTGGGAATCTACACAGCAGGATTGGTTACTCTGCCCTGATTCAGAAGCCGTGGATCAGCAGACTAGCTGTGAGATATCCAACACAAGTACAAAAGGCAAATAGTGAGAACTCCAGCATAATGTGCCAGGATATCCAGCAGAGGAAGGAAGCCCGCAGCACCAGCCCTAGAGCAGTGTTGCCCTAAATGCACTTATAGAGGAAGCGTGAGACAATCTCTCCTTTATCCTAAGAGCAGACATCAATCTTTAAAAATGAGCAAAAAAGGCAAAAGAGCTCTGACCATAGAGCTTTTATGAAGATCTCAAACCTGGAGGATACTAAAGGCAAATCATCTCCAGATAAAGTCCCAAAGAGTCAGACAAGTTGATCCCCATCTCACAAGGCTCTTTTGGAATAATTCAAAAAGGATCTTAAAAGAGAGTTAGAAGAAAAATGGGGAAAGAAAATGAGAATTTTGCTGGAGAGTTAGAAAAAAAAAAAAAAAACACAGAAATTATCTTAAGAAAATTCCTTAAAACTAGATTTAGCAAAAATGAAAAAAAGTATATAACTCCTTACAAAATAGATTTAGTTAAATGGGAAAAGAAAACAACTCCTTGAAAAATAGAATTTGCGGGGCAGCTAGGTAGTACAGTGGATAGAGCACCAACACTGAAGTCAGAAGGACCTGAGTTCAAATCTGGCCTTAGACACAACACTTCCTAACTGTGTGACCCTGGGCAAGTCACTTAACCCCAATTGCCCCCAGCCAAAAAAAAGAAAAAAAAAATCAATGGCCAAATGCAAAAGGAGACAAAAAGTTAATTGAAGAAAATAAGTCATTAAAAATTAGAATTGAACAAATGAAAATGACTGACTCAAGAAATCAGTCAAACAAAACAAAGAAAGAAAAACAAAAACAAAAAGGAAGGGAGGGAGGGAGGGAGGGAAGGAGGGAAGAAAAGAAAAGAAAAAAGAAAAAATAGAAGTAAATGTAAAATACCTCACTGGAAAAGCAACCTGGCCTGGCATGGAAAATGGATCAGGACACAATCTAAGAATTATTGGACTACCTGAAAACCATGATGAAAAAAAAGGGCTTAGACAATATCTTTTAAGAAATCAAGAAAAATTGCTCTCATGTTGAAGTAGATGGTAAAATAGCCATTGGAAGAATTTACTAATCATCTCCTGAAAGAGAACCCCAAATGAAAACTCCAATTTTAGAATTTAGATCAAGGAGGCACAATCAGGATTACCCAGGACCTGGCAGCTTCCACTTTAAAGGATTAAGGGGACTAGAATATGATATTCTGCAGGGCAAAAGAGCGTGAATTACAGCCAAGAATCAAATATCCAGCAAAGTTAAGTATTATCTTTTAGGGGAAAAGATGGACATTAAACAAAATAGGTGAATTTCATTTATTTTTGATGAAAAGATCAGAACTGAACAGAAAATTTTGATTTTCAAATACAGAACTCAAGAAGCATAAAAAGATAAAAAAGAAAGAAAGAAAAAACTATGTTTCTTATAAAAGTTAAAAGGTTTACATTCCTATATGGGAAGATAAGTTTAACTCTTGAGAATGGTTATGGGTATAGTTAGAAGATGTAGGTATAATTTGACTTTAATGTGATGATATAAAAAAAGAAATTAGAAGTGGAAAGGGGATTGTACTAGAAGAAGAGGAAAGGAGAGGTAAAATGGGGTAAATTACATTTCGTGAGGAGGCCAAAAAAACTCACTACAACTGAGGAAGGGAAATGAGCATTGAATGAATCTTAATTTCGTCAAATTTGGCTCAAAGAGAGACTATCAGATATATTTAGTTTCATAGAAATACCGGTTCTCACTCTACAGGAAAGTAGAAGAAAGGGAGAGGCTAATAGAAAAAGCAGAAGGGAAAGGGGACAATAAAGGAGAGAGGAGTTGTAAAAGGAGAATGCTATTTAAGGGAGGTGGTCAGAAGTAAAAACTGGAGAGGAGAGAAAGGAGAAAGGAATGAGAAAAGTGTAAGTTGGGAAAAATCAGATGACTGGAAATATGGATTTAGTAATTTTAATTGTGAATGTGAATGGGATGAAATTCTCCCATAAAACGGAAGCAGATAACAGACTGGATTAAAAGCCAGAATCCTACAATATGTTGTTTACAAAAAACACATTTAAAGCAGAGTGATGTAGAGTAAAAGTAAAAGGCTGGAGCAGAATCTATTATGCTTCATCTGAGGTTAAAAACAAAACAAAACAAAACAAAAAAAAAACAGGGGTAGAGATCCTGATCTAAGATCAAACAAAAACAAAAGAGATAAGGAAGAAAATTACATTTTACTAAAGGATACCACAGATAATGAAGTAATAAATACTAAACATATATGCACCATAATATCCACATTCCTCAAGGAAAAGTTAAAAGAGATGCAAGAAGAATTAGGCAGCAAAGCTATACTAGTGGGTGATCTCAACCTTGCTCTATCAGAACAAGAGAAACCCAATCATAAAATAAGTAATTAAGAACTTGAGGTAAATAGAATTTTAGAAAAGTTAAGTATGATAGATCTTTGGAGAAAACTAAATGGAGACAGAAAGAGCTGACCAAAAAGTAGCAAAATAATTGAAATGTTGTCAAATTTTGTTGGGACAGAGGGGATAGGAAGAAAAGGAGATGTGAGGAGAAACAACTTGAAAAAGAAACAGCTGAAAGGGAAGATAAAGAAAAAACAAAACTCAAACAAGAACTCAAAAGAACAGCAGCTGAAACTTAAACAGTGTTTTAAAGTATTTATACCCATTCTCTCATTTGCTCCAAAAAATAACTGGGAGGTAAGAGATTCAGATATTATAACCCCCTCCCCTTTAACAAGATGAGAAAACTAAGGCTCAGAGATTAAATGCTTTGCCTAAGGTCACACAGTTGGATGTGTTAAAGGTTCACTTTCACTATATCAAATTACTTCTAGGATCATTTAGCATAGGGACAAATCAATTCAGACACCTTATAGCTCCCAAGGTCATGCTGCACAAGAATAAAGTCACCTGTATTCACAATGATGAACATGGGTCATGGAAAAAAAAAAAAAAAAGGATATGCCAAAATTAATATAGTTTAGTAAACAGTACACCATATAAAAAACATTATGCTAGCCCTTGGAACAAATGCAAAAAACATGGCCTAATTTAAGATTATTTGGAGCAACAAAACTTTCAGAGATTTTTTTCTTTTAAATATCATAAGGTGCTGTAATGTCATTAATGACTTTTACAATGTTAATAAAAAGGTTTATTGTTTTGCTACCCTACTAGTTGTTCTTAAAATTGTAGGACTAAAATGAAACCATTAATAATGGCTTCTTAAAAACCTGAGTACTTATAAAACTGTAAAAGAAAAATTATTCAGAAAGTACAAAAACATATTATAAGACAGTATAGTGTAATAGATAGAGTATTAAACTTGAAATGAGAAAAATATGGATTCCAATCCTACCTCAGCTACTTACTGGTGTGACCTAAGGCAAATCACTCAAATTTCTCTGTGCCTCTTTTTCCTGATCTGTAAAATGAGGTATTGGATTTGATATCTATTTCCTTCCAGCTTTTTATTTATTACCCTAATATATTAAATGTAGAATGAATCCATATTACATTAACTGCAGAATGAATCCATGCTAATTTTAAAATCATAGAAATTTGAGATTGACAATAATAAATAAAAAAATCTGTTAAATAAATAAAAAAACTGTTTCTAGCCATATGAAAAGATGCTCCAAGTCATTATTAATCAGAGAAATGCAAATTAAGACAACTCTGAGATACCACTACACACCTGTCAGATTGGCTAGAGTGACAGGGAAAGATAATGTGGAATGTTGGAGGGGATGTGGGAAAACTGGACCCTGATACATTATTGGTGGAATTGTGAATACATCCAGCCATTCTGGAGAGCAATTTGGAACTATGCTCAAAAAGTTTTCAAACTGTACATACCCTTTGATCTAGCAGTATTACTACTGGGCTTATATTCCAAAGATATCTTAAAGAAGGGAAAGGGACTTGTATGTGCAAGAATGTTTGTGGCAGCCCTCTTTGTAGTGGCCAGAAACTGGAAACTGAGTGGATGCCCATCAATTACAGAATGGCTGAATAAATTGTGGTATATGAATATTTTGGAATATTATTGTTCTGTAAGAAATGGCCAACAGGATGATTTCAGAAAGGCCTGGAGAGACTTACATGAACTGATGCTGAGTGAAACGAGCAGGACCAGAAGATCATTATATACTTCAACAACAATACTATAATGATGATCAATTATGATAGACATGGCCCTCTTCAACAATGAGATGAACCAAATCAGTTCCTATACAGCAGTAATGAATTGAACCAGCTACACCCAAGGAAATAACTCTGGGAAATGAGTATGAACCGCTACATAGAATTCCCAATCCCTCTATTTTTGTCCGCCTGCATTTTTGATTTCCTTCACAAGCTAATTGTACACTATTTCAAAGTCCAATTCTTTTTGTACAGCAAAATAACTGTATGGACATATATACATTTATTGTATTTAACATATATTGTTAAAGTTAGTTGTTACTATACTATATGATGACCAGTTCTGATGGACTAGGCCATCCTCAGCAACGAGATCAACCAAATCATTTCCAATGGAGCAGTAATGAACTGAACCAACTATGCCCAGAAAAAGAACTCTGGGAGATGACTAAAAACCATGACCAGTTCTGATGGACCAGGCCATCCTCAGCAACGAGATCAACCAAATCATTTCCAATGGAGCAGTAATGAACTGAACTAGATATGCCCAGAAAAATAACTCTGGGAGATGACTAAAAACCATTGAATTCCCAATCCCTATATTTATGCCCACCTGCATTTTTTATTTCCTTCACAAGCTAATTGTACAATATTTCAGAGTCTGATTCTTTTTGTACAGCAAAATAACGTTTTGGTCATGTATACTTATTGTGTATCTAATTTATATTTTAATATATTTAACATCTACTGGTCATCCTGCCATCTAGGGGAGGGGGTGGGGGGGTAAGAGGTGAAAAATTGGAACAAGAGGTTTGGCAATTGTTAATGCTGTAAAGTTACCCATGCATATATCCTGTAAATAAAAGGCTATTAAATAAAAAAAAAAAAAAATTTTTTAAAAAAAAGTTGTTACTCATGTATTGGTCAACCTGCCATCTTGGGGAAGGGGTGGGGAGAAGGAGGGGAAAATTGGAACAAAAGGTTTTGCAATTGTCAATGCTGAAAAATTACCCATGCATATATCTTGTAAATAAAAAGCTATAATAATAAAATTTTTAAAAGAAAAGATAAATAAAATAAATAGGATTTGGCCAATTAGGGATTTCAGACTTTCCCTTAGCTTTATTTATCTCTTTGTAGCGGTTCTATATTAGAAAAGACCGATCACTAGATGATACGCAAGGTAACTAATATAAAAGCTGACTAATTCTTTCTTTCCACTGATCTAACATGTGCCTAGTTTTTCTACTGTGTAAATCTGCTCTTGTCCTTGCTTTCAAGAAGCTAACAAACTAGTAGGAAAAATAGAAGAAATATGTAAACATATAAATTACTAACTAAAAAAGTTAGTATGTGACAATAGATTAATAGATAAGATTTTAATTAGCAAAGATATGGGAGACCCTACTAGCCATAGTAATTCCTAAGCATGGGGAATAGAATGACTAAGGGCAAAGAGGTAAGGAAGCAAATACCAAGCTATACTAAGGGAATGACAGCCAAAATAGATTAGCATAGGGCATGCAAAAGAAAATACTGAGAGGCAAAACTGCAAAAAGCAGATTAACACAAGATTGGCGAAGTTTTAGAATGTCAAACTAAAAAGTCTGGCCCTTTTCCAACAGTCAATAAGGAGTACAGATTGATTAGCAGGAAAATGTCTATTAGACTTGTGCATTAGAAGGATTAAAGTGGAAGTTCTGCAGATCAGATTAGAACAAGGAAGGGAATGGAAATCTAAAGGCTAACTAGAAGAGTACAGGTGAGAAGTAAAAAAAAAATCCTGAATAGAGAATGAGAATGGGAATGTATAGGAAATAAAAGATTTAAGAACTATTGTGCAGAGACAGTCTACAGCAGGGATCCTCAAACTATGGCCCAAGGGCCAGATATGGCAGCTGAGGACGTTTATCCCCCTCACCCAGGGCTATGAAGTTTCTTTATTTAAAGGCCCACAAAACTAAGTTTTTGTTTTTACTATAGTCCAGCCCTCCAACAGTCTGAGGGACAGTGAACTGGCCCCCTATTTAAAAAGTTTGAGGACCCCTGGTCTATAGTGTATACCCTTTGACTATATCTCAAACAGGAAAAAGACCGCATGCAGAACAGCTCTTTTTGTGGTGGCAAAGAGATGGAAACTAAGGAGGTACTCATCAATGAGGGAAAGTTGGACAAAATACAGAATATGAATAGAATGGAATTTTATTTTTTCAAGAGAAATGAAAGGAATGATTTCAGAGAACTGGAGAAATTTATATGAAGCAGTGGTTTCCTGACACAGTTTCTTCTTTTCAGGCAACTTTGGCTGGCCTGGTCCAGGAGCATAAAAGGTCCAATTAAGCTGAAGCATCTACACACTTGATGGGTGCCTGAGACTACCCAACTCACTGTACCTTGTTGACTGAATGACTATATATGTGTTCAGAAGGAACGAAGACAGCCACATCCAAAGAAGCAAAGTGTCACTGTATCCTTGGTGCCTATCTTTGCTCTGTAGGGCAAAGTAAGTCTCACTTTTGTTAAAATATTCAGTAATTTTGTCAGTGCCTTACTTCATCCTAACACCAAACCCAAACTTTGGCCTTAGAGACATAAACTACAACAGAAGTGATAGAGTAAAGTGAGCAAAACATCACAATTTATGCCAAAAAAAAAAAAAAAAAAAATGACACTATAAAGATAAACAACTTTGAAAGACTTAAGAATTATGATCAATATAATGATCAACCATGATTCAAGAGGGGAGGGAAGAAGGGAATAAGTATAAGTGCTTCAAGACACTGTGCTAAGAGTTTTCTACAAACACTATCTCATTTGATCCTTAAAATAATCCTGCCAGGTAAATACACAGAAGACAGATGATGAACTCATCTTCTGAGGGTGCAAAATAAGAAATATATTTTTTGCCCATAGCCACTAGAGGAATTTGTTTTGATTGATTGTGATTAGTTTTAAGGGTTTTGTTCCCCCCCTCCCCTCCTGAGGGAGAGGGAAAAAGGGAAAAAGAGAAAAAGTGTTTTTGTTCATTGAAAAAATAATTTTTTTAAATTATTTATAGATCTTAGCAAGTGATTGGATTTGAGAAAAGAGAAAACAAATACTGATTTTCCTACATACCTTTCAGCTGTCACAAAATTAGCTACTAGGGGCGGCTAGGTGGTGCAGTGGCTGGAGCACCAGCTCTAAAGTCAGGAGGACTTGAGTTCAAATCTGATCTCAGACTTAGACACTTAACACTTCCTAGCTGTGTGACCCTGGGCAAGTCACTTAGCCCCAATTGCCTCAGGGAAAGGAAAAAAAAAGAACAAAATTAGCTACTATAATCTGCAAACTATCTAGAACAGAAAATAGGGGAGAACTGAACATGTTTGTAGGTAGAAAGGAAGATAACAATAGGGAAAGGAAGTCACAAAATCATAAAGCTAGGTTTAACATCCTCATTTTACAGATGAGAAAATGGAGGTTCAGGAACTAACTTTTGCCTGAGATCAAACAGACAGCAGTTGTCAGAAATGGGATTTGAACCTATCTATGTTCTCTAACTCCACAGTCAGAGCTCTCATTCATACCATGAAACTACAGATGAAAGAAAAAAATCAAGGTCTTGCAAGGGACAGATGGAATAGTATCAAAGGTACAGGAAGAAAATTCCCTCTTGTTCTCAGACTGAAAGAAAAGAAGAAAATTTGAGTGACACATGAAGAGTGAATCATTTTTATTTTTAGAAAATATCAGACAGCTTCAATGTTAGTAACATGAAGAAGAAATCATCTCAAAGGAAATTCCTTAAAGATTCTGAGTATTATGTTAACCTGAAGAAATATTTATTGCAAATATTTTTTCCAGTCTTTCTTTGTGTTCAATATTAAAGGTATTTTTTGTCACCCAAAAAATCATTTTATATGATCAAGTCCATTTCAAATTCCATATGCAATATCTTCTATTTGTTAAATTAAAATTTCCATCTATTGTCAAAAAGAACAAAGAATGATTAAGTAATCATACAATGACAGAAAGGACTTCACTATAATACCAAATATGAAGAATAAAAAATCTCGGAAACATTTACACAAATTGATGGAGAGTAAAGTGAAAACAAAACAATGTAAATGAAAAGAACAACAACAATAAAGAATTACAATGTAATTATAATGGCCAAGTTTGATCCTAGATTAGAGATGAGGAAATGTACCTCCCTCCCTTTTTTGCAGAACTGGAGGACCGAAGATGAAAGCAAGATACTAACATAGACTGTCAGATTTAGTATGTGTTAATTTTGTCGATTTTTTTCATCTTAAAATTACAAAATAATCCACTCACCCACCCAACATAGAACACAAAATTCTCTAGTTTTTGTTTTTGCTCAAGTTTACATACCCTCTGTTTGTTCAACCTTTTTAAGTATATTCTAAATTGTTTTCATTGAAATGTATTTGATTCTAACAAGTAATTTCCATAATCATTTTACAAGACCTTAGTGAACTGTCTTTTTTAAACAGTCCTTTCTCTATTGCAATGTTCTCTATAATAATGTTTCACGTAATCCCTCTTTATACTTATTTTTAAGAATGATATATAACAATTCATTTGAAATTCAAAAAAAATTTCAAGATTTCCCAATTCTTGATATAACTACTATGATTCACTGGGGTTAATAAAATGATTGATAAAATGAAACCTCATTTTTATTTAAATCAGATTTTTTAAAATGCTTTTTGACATAATTTATTTGATTGGAAAGTTTAAGATGTTATTATGATTTTCCACTTCCAACCGCTTTCTTAAAAAGCATCTAAGAAATTATATCCATATAGTCTTTTTTTAAAATATGATATATAAACGTGGAAATATATTTAGAAGAATTGCACATATTCAACCTATATTGGATTACTTGCTATCTAGGGAAGGAGGAAGGGAGGGAAGGAGGAAGAAAAAATATGAAACTCAAGGTTTTTTGCAAGGGTAAATGTTGAAAACTATCTTTGCATATATTTTGAAAAATAAAAGGCTATTATTAAAAAAAAAAAAAAAGAAAAGCATGATAAAAAAGATCACAGCATAGGAAAACATGAAAAAGAACCTCACATAATGAAGACAAGGAAGAGTTGTGATTTGCATCCTATATACTAGTAGAAAATGAAGGAAGCATACATACCAGTAATATCAAAAATCCAATAAAGTACAAAATGGATTCATAGAAGAGACACAATATTGCAAAATTCCCAGAAACTTCTACACATGAAATAAAACCATTATGAAACAAGAAATAAAACTATTGTGCCTCATAAGAATGACGTTAACTACTAAAATCTCATTTAGCAAAAAGGTATACAGTTTTAATTTTCAAACTATTTTTATCTCAAAATAGCATTAAGAGCCATATAGAGAAATAAAAGGTAATGACCCTTTCATCACACTTTGTTGTACAGTGTTAAGCTCTTACCTCTTTATAAAAGTACAAAGGGCAAGAAAGTAAAAGAACAGAGGGGATTGGTGAGAATAAATCTGGTTAAGGAAGAAGAAACGTCTAGCAAGAAATGTCATAGAGACAGTAAAAAAAAAATTTTTTTTTTTTTTGCCAGATATCTCTTGATTTCTGAGTACAGTTTTCAACAATAAGAAACTGTATCAAAGAATCTTATAAAAGGGGAGAAAAAACTGGAGGCAGTAGGGCATAAAAGATCCTGGTTCAAAAGATTTGAAAACAATTACTCTTTGGCATAAGATTACCATTAAAACAAATATTAAAAAAGGCAACAAGAAAATGAAAAGCTTGGGTTGCCTAAAAAAAATTTTCACATTTCACATCATGAAGATAAAGAAACTAAATAGTAAAATTATACCATCGAACAAGCCTCTTATTTGACATATATAAGAAAAAACATAAATTAACTGACAATGTTAGTTAGGCAAATTGTTTTATATAACAAAACAAAACAGCTTGCTATTTTCTTCAAAGTCTAAAACTAAAATAGTTAAAAGGACAAATGTCCATGGATGAAAGGCAAGGAGGAATTCATTTTTAAATGTCTAACTTTTCTGGAACTATGCCCAAAGAATTATCAAACTATGCATACCCTATGATCCATCAGTGTTTCTATTGGGTTTATATCCCAAAGAAATCTTAAAGGAGGGAAAGGGATCCACATGTGCAAAACCAGTTGTGGCAGTCCTTTTTGTACTGGCAAGAAACTGAAAACTGAGTGGATGCCTAGCAGATGGAGAATGGCTGAATAAGTTATGATATATGAATGTTATAGAATATTACTGTTCCATGAGAAATGATCAGCAGGATGAATTTCGGAGAGGCTTACATGAACTGATGCTGAGTGAAGTGAATAGAACAAGAGAATTTGTACATGGCAACAAGAAGATTATGCAATGATCAACTCTGATGAACATGGCTCTTCTCAACAATGAGATGATTCAGACAAGTTCCAATGACCTTGTGATGAAGAGAGCCATCTACACCCAGAGAGAGGACTGTGGGAATTGAATGCAGATCAACACAGCATTCTCACTCTTTTTGTTGTTGTTTGTTTACATTTTATTTTCTTGCTTATTTTTTCCCTTTTATATTTGATTTTTCTTGTGCAGCAAGAAATTGTATAAATATGTATGCATATATTGGATTTAACATTTTGACATGTTTAATATATTGGATTACTTGCTATCTAGGGGTGGGGAAAATGGGGAGGAAATTGGAACATAGAGTTTTGCAAGTGTTAATGTTGAAAAATTATCCATGCATATCTTTTAAAAATTAAAAGATATAATTTTAAAAATTAATAATAATTTTTAATAAATTCTGAATGTGACCTCAAATAATATAACAGAAAAGAAATAAAACAGAAAATGATCAGGAAAAAAAAAGTAAAAGTATTCAAATTTTTAACTCACATCAACCTGAAAAGAAAAATATTATTATAAAATTAACTCAATTTACATTTCTCTTTACTTTTGACTGAAAAACCTAGAGAAACTTTCCTGCTTTTTCAATTCTCAAAAGATTCCTGCCCTTTTTTAGCTAAACTCCTTCATAATTCATCTAGAATAAGTGTCTCTGTTCCCATTTTCTTCTTAATCCATTAGGCTTTCAACAACTTTATCATTCCACCAAAACTGTTCTCTCAAAGTTACTAATAATCCTTACTGTTCTTAACCTCTCTGCAGCCTTTGACACTGTTGATTACTCTTTCCTCATTGACATTTACTCCCTAGGTTTCCAGGACATCATTTTCTTCTGGATTTCCTCCTACTGATGACTATTACTTCTGTCTTCTTTGCTGGATCTTCCTCTAGATCACTCTAACTGTGGATGTCCCTCAAGGTTTGGTCCTAGACTCTGTTTTCTTCTAAACTACTTCACTTGAAGACCTCATCAGCTCCCAAGAATTTAATTGATATCTTTGTGCTGATGATTCTCAAATCTACTTTTCCTCTCCCAGTATCTCCGTTGACTTCCAATCTTGCATCTTCTTCACTGGCCTTTCAGGCATGAAAGTAAATGCCCAGTTGACACCTTAAATTCATATATCTAAAACAGAACTCATTACCTTTCCCCCTAAATCTTGCCCACCTTCTACCTTCTCTATTATTGTAAAGAGCAACACCTTCCTTCCAGGCCTTCAGACAAACAAGAAATTATCCAGGATTCCCCTGGTGATGGTCTCATGATCTCTCGCTCCCCACAGTCAATCTGTTGCCAGGGCTTGTCTATTTTACCTTTTTTCCTGTTCTTACCTGTCTTTCAAACAGATCTTTTTCTCTTGTTGGATACTGTTACCACTCTGGTTCAGGCCTCTATCATCTCTCATCTGGATTACTGCAATAGCCTGCTAGTATGTCTGCCTGCTTCAGTCTCTCCCCTACTCCAATCCATCCTCCATTCAGTCACTAAAGTGGTTTTCCTAAAGTAAAGGTTCTATCACTCCAACCTTCTCCTCAACACACTCTAGAGACTTCTTTTCTGCCTACAGGAATGAATACTCTCTGACACTTTATAATCTAAGCCCTTCCTGTTTTTATAGTCTTTTTTATTCCTTATTCCTTGGCTTGTATTCTTCAATCCAGCGACACTGGCCTCTCCTGACCATTCCACAAACAAGGCGTTCATCCTGTCATCTTCTCAGGCTGGAAAAGCTATTTCCCCCATGCCTAGAAAGCTATTTCACCCACTCCCAATTACTGACTTCCCTGGCTGCTTTTAAACCCCAACTAAAAGCCCAACTTCTACAAGAAGTCTTCCCCACCTAATTGTAATTCCAGTGCCTTTTCTCCATTAATTATTTACTATTTATTCTGTATATACAGTATATATTCTTATACTGTATAGTATATTCTATATATTCTGTATATACTATTTATTCTGTATATGAATTATGAAGGAATTCTATATACTAGCTTTGTATATATTTGTATGTATGTTGTCCCCCTTATTAGACTGTAATTTGCCTCTTTTTTTATCTCTAGCACTTACCACAGTGCCTAGTTTACTGATTGGCTGATTGATTAGAATAAATTAATTAGTTCAAAGGAAGAAGACATTATTTCTATACTTATTGAAGAAGTTTTTGCTATCAAAAAGTTGGATCATCACTTCCAATGGAGAGGGTGTGTATAAGAAATTTTTATCAGTTAATGATATCATTAATGTTAAAATTCCATGAGCAAACTAATTTACTAAATTCAATCCATATATTTATTAAGCACCACTGAGGACACAAAGAAAAAAATGAAACCAACTCTTCCCTTAATCAATTAACAAACATTTATAAAGCATATATTATATGCCTGGCACTGTGCCAAGCATTAAAAATACCAACAGAGCAAAAGACAATCCTAGAGCTCAAACAGTTTACATTCTACTGGGGGCTAAGGGAAGAAGGATTAGAATACAACATATTAACAGATAAATAAAAACAGTAATTTCAAGGGGTTGAAAGCACAAGCAACTAAGAGAACAAGAAAGACTTATGTAGGTGACACCTGAGCTGAACTTTGAAGAAAAAATTATTATAAGCTGTGAAGCTAAGGAAGGAGTGCATTCTACATATGTGGGAAAACAAAAGCAGAAACGTGGAAAGTGAGGTGACATCTAATAAACAGCCACTACAAAGGTTTTACTAGAATAAGTAATATTAAATAAAAGTGGAAAGGTGGACAAAAGACAGGCTATAGAGTTACTGAAGAATATTTGAGATGTATGGTTTAGAAATATCAATTTGGCAACTATATAGAAGATAGATCAAAATGCTTGACAGTTCAGCTTGAGAAAGCATCCTCAGTGCCCAGTATTTTGCCATACCAGGTAAGCTTTAGAATTTTGAATTGCCAAACATTCCAACTCTACTAAAGAGCACAACTCCAATGAGCTGGCCATATCATTTGAATGCCAAACATATGTTTGCTTAAAAGATTATTTTACAAAGAACTCACACAAGGCAAGCACTCACATACAGGTCAGAAGAAGCAATAAAAGGACACTCTCCAGCTTTCTTTGAAGAACTTTGGAATCAATTGTGAGAAATGGGAGACAATGCACAGGACCCCTCATCATGGTATGCCTTCATTAAAGAAGCTGCTATGCTCTATGAGTGAAGCAGGATTGCAGTAGCTCAAAAAAAAAAAAAAAAAAAAAAACATAAAATATGCAAATTTACAGGCATCTTCACTTTAAACGTTCATATGGACTTTTTGTCCCCAGTCTGGGTAGAGCCTGCGGAGCTCATCTTAGTTTAATGGCACAGTCTAACACACTGTACCTTGACCTAAACATAGTGATGTCATTTTGGTCCTCTCCAACTATGAAAGGCCATAATCAACCAGATCAAAGAGAGGCAATGAGAAGTTGGAAGGCTAGTGAAATAGTCTAAGATAGAAGTGATAAGGGATTTAAGCTAGGATGGTGGTTACATATGTGAACAAATTTGAGATACTATAGAAGCAGAATCAACAAAATCTGGCAATTGATTGGATATGGAGTATAAGGGAAGAGTAAAAAATGCCAATGAAGTTGCAAACCCGACGACTAGAAAGATGGGGTTATCCTCCACAGAAATAGCAAAATATAATGAGTTCCATATTAGATACGTTGATTTTCAGATGCCCACAGGATGTGTAGGTAGAAAGGTCCAATACAACTGGTAAAGTCCAGTAGAACTGGTAATACAGAATGATATGATTCCCTCTTGGCTATGAAATATATCATAGTTGGCATAACTGCAGAATGACTTAGAGGCCATATATATTCCAAGAAAGGATGCTGGGTGTAGAGTCAAGAAACTAGGGTTCAATTCCTTTGGTCCAATTGGATCCTTGTCTCAAATTGGCTGTGTGGTGGTGATGAGCAAGTCACAAACTCATCTGAGTTACAGTTTCCTCATCTTTTAAAAGCAAGATAGTAAACAACACTTAGAATACTAACATCATACTCTTGAGAGGAGAATGCCTTATAAATCTAAAGTGTTATATCTATAAGTTATTATTTTCACAGAATTTCAGAGAGAAAGGCCCTCTGAAATCATGAAATGCAAATCCAAATTCATTTTGCCAATTAGGAACTAAAGACTAAAGAGGTTAAATGACTTGCCAAAAGTCGTACAATTAATTGTTGGCAGAGTTAAACCTAAAATACAGGCCTATTAGCCCAAAGTTCAGGATTCTTTCCACACTCTCTTCTAAACCCCAGTGAGATTTATGCTGCTTTCTAAGTCAACTTCAGTACAGTTAGCTTTTTCCATTTAGAGAAAGCCAGAAAAATGAATTTAAATAACAAATCTAAATGGTTCAATTCCCCTTCAAATACCTCTCAAATATCACGAGGAGCTTTGTGATCAAAAGTAAGTCACAAACTCTTTGAACTTCAGTTACCTCACTTACAAAATGGGAAAATGAGTTCAGCAAAACTCATAAGCAAGACTTTTAGAGTAAAACGATATAAGGTATATATAACGCTTTGCCAACATAAATAGACCTTATGTCAATTGTTACTATTGTTGTTTCTATCTTCCTAGCACTATGCTAGAAATAAAAAAAAAAAAAAAAAATACAAAGATGTACATGTCATAGATGGTCTTTCTCCAACTATTAAAAATGATCCGGACACTTGGAGTTTTCTGCACTTAAGAGAGGACATAAAGAAACTACAACAGATATAATCTATGGTGAGTTGACTATGCCTTTGAAATGATAACACACCCAGGAGTAAACATTTAAGTTAAATTAAATCTATAAAAAACAAAGAAACAATTAGAAAAGAACCCAATTCTGGGTAAGAACCTCAAGTAGCTAAGGTGTTACAAAATCTTTTGAATAATATTTTTTATTTAAAAGTAGGATATTCAAACAAAATCTGAAATTTTGTGCAATACTAAAAAAAAGTTACAATTATGAATGTCACCTTAACTTTTTCAGTGTGGAAGAGTATAAAATTCAATATGATCTTCAACAGATTATGTAAAACTAGGGCTTACAGGGAAAGGAAGCCACAAGGATAAAAGAAAAGGCCTACTCATTAATGTTTTTCAGTCCCTTTCCCTTGCTTTAAATTAGGTAGGATAGTTGACAAATGAAGAAGGTGGGCCATCACATGTCCTTGCTTTTCTACCAGTCTAATCTTGAAAAATAAGGACACAGAATATCTTCCAATTTGTAAATCATTACCTGTGATTCACTACATGACCTTGAAAAAACCTTCCAGTGCCAAATTCTATGAAACATAGATCAAATTTATCAGCAAACTTACAACAAGATTTGCATTTTCTTAATGATAAAATTCAAGTGACTCACATTTAGTCCTCCACCCACATACAATATATTCTAAAAGAGGAGAATTAGTTACACTAAAGTAACAAAGCTACTTCACACTGATCAGAGGCAATCATCATATTTCGGTTTTGAAACCTAAAATACTGGGGTCTTCTGGGAGAAAATAGGGAGAAAAAGCAAAGTTGCTAATGTACCAACATTGCCATTTATCCTCTTCAGCATTAGCAGTTTTTAAAAAATTTATGATAAGAATAATCTTCACAAGATTTACACAGCTTTGACTTGAATATATCAAAAAGTATTCATTAGGCACAACTTCTCTCACAGAACATGTTTTACATATGGAAAGACTTGACTTACACATAGATCTCAGTGATTTTAAACTGGTATTCTCTCTAATTTATCAAGTTCTATAATTAATTTGTTGCACCTTGGTCTCCCTAACCATAGAGCAAAAAAAGACTAGCCTTAGAAATCATAGAAGAAAAGAAGTTCAAAAGAAAAAAGTGATATAGTAACTTTTCCTTTATTGTTTCAATAATCATCATCAGGGAAAGGGGCAAAATAGAGCAAGACAAAAAAAAATTTTTTAATATGTTTGTTGTATTAGTTTTTTGAATTTTATTGTTGTGATATGGGAGCCACCTGCCATTGGCTGCTGGAGGTTAATTCAGACCTGTAGAATGGCTCTCTTTTGAATGTGAGAGGTAATGTCCAGGAATATCAAAAAGATAACCAAATAGAAGAGTTTATATTTTTTTTTCCTACAGGCAACAGGAAGCCAATGATAGGGTAGGGAAGGGGAAGAATATATAGCACCTACTAGATGATAGACACTATACTAAATTTTTTATAAATATTGTCTCATTTAAACCTCACAACATTCCTTTTTACAGTTAAGGAAATTTTGGCAAACAGAAACTCCATAACTTGCCCATGGTCAAGTATCTAGTAAGTGTCTGAGGCCATTCAGACTGGAAGACCTGAGTTCAAAACTGGACTCTGACACTTACTAGCTTTGTGATCCTGGGCAAGTCAAGTCACCTTACCTTGTTTGACTCAGTTCTTCATATAAAATGAGCTGAACAAGGAAATGGCAAACCTCCAGATTTTTTTGTCAAGAAAACCCTGAATGCAATCACATGAAGAGGTGTACATAACTGAAGAAACGACTGATCTACTTTACTGTCTCCAAGTAAAGGTATATGGTCAGCTCTTTACTTAATGAAAATTACTTTATTGTACAGTGGAAGACAAAGTAGGGTGGGAAGCTTGAAGTAGAAAAATCAATTAGGAGGCTGTTGTAATAATATAAGGATGAAGACAGTTGCAGGTCTAAGAGTGAGAATCAGGGCTGCATAAAAGAGATGGGGGAAAAAAAACAAGATGCTGCAATGGGTCAGATATGTGAAATGAAGAGTTAAGAATAATTCCAAGGTTACAATTTAGGAAAACTGGATAGTGTGTCTCTGACAGAAATTTGAAAATTTTGAATAAGAAAAAGAGGGAGAAAATAAGTTAGTTTGGGACACACTAAGTTTGATATGAAATTGAGAATATTTCCTAATAC
Source organism: Sarcophilus harrisii (assembly GCF_902635505.1). NCBI lineage: Eukaryota > Metazoa > Chordata > Mammalia > Dasyuromorphia > Dasyuridae > Sarcophilus > Sarcophilus harrisii. The sequence continues at coordinate 75,823,091 of NC_045431.1, forward strand.
CCTTTCTAGAAAAGTGAAAAACACACAAAAGTTATATTTAATATTTACTTTAAAGCAAAGTCCTTCATAACTCATTAATGTAGTTTTGATGACCCCCCAACATTTTGGTGAGGAGCAATAACAGGAAATAATAAATTTACATTTCATTTCTTACTACTTTTCTGGTTTTACATAAACCTACCCAAATTTCAAAGTGCTACCTTCTTATTTTAAATTTAATCAAAATTCTGATTAATGCAATGTCCAACCACAATTCCAAATAACCAACGATGAAGCTTATTACTCAATTCCAAATAAATAAGTGATTGATTTAAGACATACATTCCCAGACGTGGCCTATAAAATAGGTATTTGTTTTTGCCTGACCAGGCACATTTGTTACAAAGGTTTTGTTCCCTTTTTTCCAATTTAGGAAGGGAAAGGAGAGAGGAGGTAACAGAGAAGTTCTCTTCCCCACTACCTGATTTTATAAAAAATATTTTCAGAAGACAGAAGGAAGGCGAAAGGGAAACATAAGCAAGCAGGACAGCTTTGAAAGCTACAGGTTGAAAAGGTATATTTTAAGTCTAAGTTTTTATTTCATTTTAAGCAATATATAAGTGATCTGCAAATTCAAATACAATCCCCTTTTTCTGGTCAGTTGTGTATAGAAAAATGATCATTTGGAATTTTTAAAAAGAAAAATGAATTCGATCATGAATTGTTTAATAAAAATTAATATAAAATTGAAGTGGCCAAAATGTTATTTGCCAAATATAAAACTTTTATTTAAAAATAAAAATCTAAATTAACTTCCTCCGATACTCAGGAGCATAGGATCATAGATTCAGAACCAGAAGGAACATTAGAGGCCATCTAGTCCAGGTTCTTTTTAACAGATGGGTAAGCAAGAACCAGCTAAGTTGGGTGCCTGGCCCAGCATCCCATGAGGTCACGACTTCTTCTGCAAAAAGTCTTTGCCATTAAATGAATCCTTCCTACCAGTTGAAGCAACAAGTATTTCAGAGATCTTTCTTTTAAAAATACACCTAATACATCAAAAATAACTTCACCCTATTTTTGTGATTTACCCATCACACCAGAAAGTATGACCATTTGCTTATATCTCTAAAATCTTCTAGACCCCCTGATGATGACCTAGAAATGGATTTTAAATAGCATAAGTGCCGAAAAAATTTGTACATGCAAAAAAAAAAAAAAAAAAAAACCTCCAAAACTTCACTCACGCCCTCTCCCCCACCCCCACCCCCAAAAAGTCACATCTTCACACATCACCCGTGCCCTCGCGCGTTCCTACTGACACAACAAGCAACTCTTTACCTAGTGGAGAAGCAGCAGAAATAGAAAGTAAGTAACTTCTTTCACTACGGTGGAAAGTGAGCTACTTAGTTACTCAGAACTTGGAAACGTACATCTGCAGCCTCTCAGCTGTGGGCGTCCCCAGAAACCCTAATGACAGCGGGGCAAGCACGGCAGGACCAAGTTCTTTCCCCTTCAGGCTACGAGAGCTTTAAAAGGCCTTCACCAGAGCAAGCACATGGCCCACTAACGCGCCCGCTCCCACCAGCCTCCGAGGGGACGCGCAGACCCGGAGTTCCCGCTCACCAAGTTAAAGACGGTCTCCACGATGTCCCTGTTGGTCACTTCTCCCACTTCCACCAAGCCCGAGAGCACGGCGAACTTCATTCGGATGCCCCGGATGGGGATGCCGGGCTTCAGAGGCAGCGCGCCGGCGTCCCGAGGGGCTCCTCGCGCGCCTCCATCACCTGTGGGCGGCGGGGACAGGGCCCGGCTGTCGTCGCTGGCCATGGCGGGTTTTCTTTTACGGGCCCCGCTCCCTGAGCCGGCACAGCAGCGCCCACGCGGGAAGGCGCGCGCCCCGAGTGCCCCACGCAGGGCCTCCGCCTGCGCCCCGACGGCCGCGACCCGCGGCGGGGCCCTCCTCCGCTCCCCGAGGCTTTCGGGCCGCCGCACACCAACCTGCGGGGAGAGCAAAACGCGGGGTCAGCCTGCGCTTCCGCGGGCCCGGTTCGGACGGGCCGAGCAGAGTTCCCCGACTGAGGGTCACCCGGCGAACCCCCCGCGGCGCGCTCCGGTCGGGTTAAGAGAGAGGCGCGCGTCCGGGAGGGGGGGGGGGAGCGGAGGTGGGAGCGGACAGGCTGTCTGGCTAACCCACCCCTGCCGGTCTGGGGCAGGGCGTCCAGGTATCCTCCTCGGCAGGTGCCGGAGAATCGGAGGGAGGGGAAGGACGGAAGGGGAGGGGAGAGGGAAGGAGAAGTTCGCCCTCACCCGGGCAAGACGGACTTCCAGCAAACTCTCCCCGCCCCGGCAGGGGAAAGAAGGGGAGGGGCAGGTCCAGGTAGAGATGCAGGTGCAGGGTGGGGGAGGGGCTGAAGCTTTAAGCGTGGGAGGGGGCGGGGGAACCCCTCACACACCTGGGGCGGGGGCGGAGCAGCGAGCCGGGGTCGGGGGGGCGGCTCGGGGCCGAGGGAGTCGGGAAGGCAGTGGCCGGAGCCGACCCGGGCGGTGCACCCGGTCTAGGCTCCCTCCCAAGTTTCCCTAGACCGCTCGCTGGCAGCCGGCGGCGGTACCCCAGAACTCCATCGCTTCCGGGGCCCGCCCCGCTCCGCGCTCGCTCAGCCCAGGAGAAGGCGGCAGCTGCCGGAGCGGCAGCTTCCGGCGATCGCCCCAACGGAGGGGCCCAGGCGGCTGAGGCTCCCACCGAGACGGCTCGGGCTCAAGTGCCTACTACTCTGAGGGGAGCTGCCATCGGCCGCCATGACAGCGCGCCGCCGGAGCCCCTGGCCGAGCGTGCGCGTGCGCGGCCGCCGAGCGCGCGGGGAGGGGGGGAAGGAGGAGGTGAAACGGCACGAGGTGGAGCGCGGCAGTGGAGGGAGCGGGGGAGGAAGGAGCGAACGGGGGTGGGAAGGAGGCCGGGCGGAGGGGAAGGATGCGGGAGGAACTCCGAGAACGAGGCCGGGCCCGCTCACTGAGGGGAGAGCCGCGCGCGCGCAGACGGCACGGGGAAGGGGCGCCCGCTCAGGTGGAAGCCAGGTGTGCCCCGGCTTCCCGCGCAGCGCGCGCCCTCGGGGACCCGGAGCGAAAGCAGCGGCGGCCCCGGGCTGACCCGGAGGGACTGGCTGGGACCGAGAGGGGCACTTGGGCTCTCTTAGGCGAAGCGATCTCTCCCAGACGTGGCTGTCCCACATGGGCAAGGTGTGCAGGCGATGGTTCCGCCTACCTGCCGGGCTACACAGGAAGGGGGACCCTCCCTGCTCCCCAAGTGCGGTGCAAGGAAGAGGAGGACGCCCGTGCCCGGGCTGCCGCGCAAGGGGCTGCAGCCCCAGCAGGAGCAACGCTGTCGCCTCCGTCTGAGCCTCCAGCAGCTGCTGCCCGCCCACCTCGCGGGGGGAAGGAGGAAGGGAGCGGGATCCTCCTCGGCGGCCGAGAGGCTTCGGTGCAGCTGCCGCTCTTGGGGGGGACTAGGGGGAGGGACGTGAAGGGATTCCCAGGCTGGCAGCTGCAAACCTCTCCCTCCTTCCAAGGAGGACAGTTGGTGGCCGGGATTCCGGCGGCAGCTGATCCAAATCGCCTCAGCGGGGCCTTTCATTCCTCTCCCGAAAAGAGTTTGGGCTTGTTTTAGAAGAAGGGAAAAAAGGGGGTTGGAAAGGACTCGCTTCCATGTAGAAAGTTTGCGTTAAAGTGTGGAGGGGGAAAAAAAAAACTGCTGGAACTTGGAAATCAGACTCTTAAATCCCTCCCCTTTTTGAGCTATAATAAAAGAAACCCGAATCCTCTTCAAATAATAGCGAAGAGCAAAGAAATTGCAGCCAAAAATATGTTGCATTCCGTATAAATTGAAGCCCAAAACTTTTATGTTTCTTAAATTGCAAACGGACCGTAATACCTGTTACAATTGCCGTAGCGGTGTGGATTTTCAAAAGTTTAGCCCTCACAATTCAATAGTGTGCGATGCCTTATGCTAGGTGTTTTGGAATTTATATGACTATAAGTGAGATCACAATCATATTTCATGAGTAGGATATAGATGATAAACAGGAGGAAGAGAGCAAGAAAGATTGCTTTCTAGACATTGCAAAGCAATTGTACACCAGACATCTCTTGAACAAAAGTCAAATTTTTTAATACCAATCTTCTGGTGTCAAAGAGCTGTAATTTTTTTTTTTTTTTTTTGAAATTTTAAATATCATTGTTGATTGGTGATTTTCCTGATCTGATTCGGGGTTTTCTTAGCAAAGACAGTAGAATGGTTTGTCATTCCCTTCTCCAATTCATCTTCCAAATGAGGAAACTGAGGCAAATAAGGTTCAATGATTTCTCTCAGTTTCCGCATCTGGAAAGTGGAACTGGAGAAAGAAATGGCAAAGCAAATCTTTGCCAAGAAAATCCCAAGTGGAGGGACAAAGAATCAGTCACAACTCAGCAATGACTGAATAACAATTTAATACACAAAATATGTAAGGTTTGGAGTAATATTCGAGTTCTTGACCCTGAAATCTACTTTCCTGTAATTTCTAATCACTGGTACTAGTTCTGTCCAATGAATTAAAGTAAAACAGTTTGGGAAGAGGATAAGTAAGGGTTTGTGTATGTCAATATAGGAAGCGCTTTTGTCCTTTACTAAAAACTTTTGTTTCCATTGTTTTCTACTTAGGCTAGGAAATTTTTGAGACAAAAGTCTTATTAACAAGCAGTAGGTACTTTCACATCCTGCTTTTTCTATAATATAGTTGTTTCACATAAAAACAAACGAACAAAAAAATGATTAGCCTAAACCATAAGGCAGTAGATTTGAAAGTAGATACTGTGAGGTCCAGTTTTGGCTATGCTACTTACACCCTTATTAACATGGGCAAAATTATTTCCCCTCAATTTCCTCATCTCTATGATCTCTAAAATCATTTTGTCATCTTTAAATCCTGTGATCCATGGTGTTTCTGGACTTTAGTTTTCTGTAAAATAATGGGACTGACAGGTATAAAATTAACTGCCTTCAAATCTCCAAAGTGCTTCCAAGAATTAGATTAGAATATAATTGGTAAAGTTTAACAAGATAAAAATACAATGCAACATAATGTTAATTTGTAGTCTTCTAATCAATATTTACCAGCAGGGATCCATTTCTATTTAAATTTGATACTGCTGAATTGAGTAATCTATAAAATCTCTTCCACTTCTAAATTTCACAAATAATAAAGTACACTCTAATAGGCACATTTCAATATTTTTTTTAAATTACTATTTTAAATGTAGCATAATTTTCACCAATAGATTTGCAAAATTAGCAACATTATGGAGGAGATAATTATATATTCTTAAAATCAGCAAAAATTTGCCTTCTCTCCCTCTCATCCCAATCTCCAAATAAGAAAAAAAGAAAACCAACTCCCCTGTTACAAACGTGTATAATCAAGTGAAACAAGTTTCTACATTGAGTAGAATTTGTTTTTGTAATTTCAGCCACCATAAAGAAGCATTGTAATCACTTTCAAGGTGAAGTAGCGTCAGAACAGAAACCCAGGTATATACATATTAATTAATAGAAATATTAAGAAGAAATTCAATTTCATTCTGAAGTGAAGTCAAACTCAATGTGCATATGCCCTTATCTGTGATACAATTTCTTAGTCTCAATTTTCTTAGCTGTAAAAGGGAATTAATAATTGTAATTGTAGCAGCTACCACCTGGGTTGTTGGGAGGATTAAATGAGAAATTTGAAATGCCATAAAAATGAACTTCAGAGGAGTTCCCCAGGAATTTATGTTTGGCTCTGTACGGTTTAACATTTTTATCAGTGAATTGGATATAGGTCTAGTTGATATGCAGATTTAGGTTAAAAGTAATAAAATCAATAGGAATAAAGGCAAAGTGTTGCATGACAATACAAAAAAAAAAAAAACTTCAAGAGTTTCTAAATTGGAGTGAGGGAGGCACGCAGACAATAGTTTTGAAAAAAAAAATCTAGCATTTAGTAGACTGCTCAATATGAGTCAGCAGTATGATGTGATAGCCCAAAAAAAAAAAATTCTGTTAGGAGCCACATAAAGAGGAAGACTTTCCTATTCCAGGAATAGAATAGTGATAGTTACACTGTACTCTGCTCTCATCAGACCTCATCTGGAGCACTGTGTTCAATTCTGGGCACCATGATTTAAGAATAGTACTGATATATACATGTAATTAGAAATCGAGTGGATGCCCATCAATTGGGGAATGGCTGAATAAGTTATGGTATATGAGTGTAATAAAATACTGTTGTTCTATAAAAATGATGAACAGACTGATTTCGGAAGAGCCTGGTGAGACTTACATGAACTGTGATATTGAGTGAAGTGAGCAGAACCAGGAAAACATTGTACACAGCAAACACAAGATTGTGTAATAATCAACTATGATAAACTTAGCTCTTCTCAGTAATTCATTGATCCAAGGTAATTCCAATAAATTTTGGTTGGAAAATTCCATCCACATATAGAGAACTATGAAGATTGAATATGGTTCAAAGCATACTATTTTCACCTTTTTTTTTTCCTTGTGGTTTTCCTCTTTTGATTTTTTTTTACAACATGAATAATATTTAAAATGATTGTACATATATAATATATCAAATTGCTTGCTGTCTTAGGGAGAGAGGTGTAAGGAAGAGAGTGTGAAAAAATTTGGAACTCAAAATCTTTTTTTAAAATTTTTTTCATTAAAGCTGTTTATTTTCAAAATATATGCATAGATAATGTTCAGCATTCATCTTTGCAAAAACTTGCATTCTAATTTTTTTTCTTTCCTTCTCCCCACCCCAGATGGCAAGTAATCTAATATGTAAAGCATGTGCAATCCTTCTATATGTATTTCCACAATTATGGTGCACAAGAAAAATCAGATCAACAAGGAAAAAAGATGAGAAAGAAAACAAAATGCAAGCAAACAATTTTTAAAAGGTGAAAATACTGTGTTGTGGTCCATACTCAGTCCCCACAGTCTTCTCTCTGGGTATAGATGGCTCTCTTCATCACAAGACCATTGGAACTGGCTTGGATTACCTCACTGTTGAAAAAAGCCACTTTCATCAGAATTGATTATCCCATAATATTGTTGTTGCCATGTACAATGATCTCCTGGTTCTACTCACTTCACTTAGCATCAGTTCATGTAAGTTTCTCTAGGCCTCTCTGAAATCATGCTGCTGATCATTTCTTATAGAACAATAATATTCCATAAAATTCATATACCATAACTTATATAGCCATTCTCCAACTGATGGGCATCCACTCAGTTTCTAGTTTCTTGCCACTACAGAAAGGGCTATAAACATTTTTTTGCCCTTCTGGGTCATTTTCCCTTTTTTATGATCTCTTTGGGATACAAGCCAAGTAGAGACACTGCTGGGTCAAAGGGTATGCACAGTTTGATAGCCCTTTGGGATAGTTCCAAATTGTTCTCAAGAATAGTTGGATCAGTTCACAATGTATTAATATCTCAGCTTTCCCACATCCTCTCCAACATTTATCATGATTTTTTCATTCATCTTAGCCAATCTGAAAGGTGTGTAGTTGTCTAAATTTGCATTCTCTGGTCAATCATTATTTAGAGCATTTTTATATGACTAGAAATGGTTTTAATCATCTGAAAATTGTCTGTTCATATCCTTTGACCATTTATCATTTGGAGCATGGCTTGAATTCTTATAAATTTGAGTCAATTCTCTATTTTAGAAATGAGGCCTTTCTTAGAACCCTTGGATATAAATGTTTTTCTCCAGTTTATTGCTTCCCTTCTAATCTTGTCTGCATTGGTTTTCTTTCTATAAAAACTTTTAAACTTAAATGTATTTTTTCAAAATTATCCATTTTGCATTCCATAAGGTACTCTAGTTCTTCTTTGGCCACAATTCCTTCCTTCTCCTGAAATCTGAGAGGTAGATTATCCTTTGTTCTTTTAATATCCTTATAATGTCACTAAATCATGAATCCATTTCTACCTTATCTTGGTGCAGAGTGTCAGATGTGCATCAATGCCTAGGTTCTGCCATACCAATTTGCAATTTTCCCAACAATTTTTGTCAGATATTGATTTCTTATCCCAGAAACTGGGGTCTTACCAAACACTAGAGTACTATAACCATTGACTATTGTGTCTTGTGAACCTAACCTATCCACTGATCATCTATTTCTTAGCCAGTACAAATGGTTTTGATGATGTCTATTTTATAATAGAGATTTAGGTCTGGTACAGCTAGGCCACCTTCATTTGCATTTTTTTCATTATTAATCTTTTGTTCTTCCAGATGGACTTAGTTTTTTATTATTTTTTTCCTAGCTTTGTAAAATAATTTCTTGGAAGTTTGATTGCTATAGCACTGAATAGTAGATTAATCTAGGTAGTACCGTCATTTTTTTATTTGCTTGGCCTACCTATGAGCCTTTGATATTTTCCCAATTGATTAGATGTGACTTTATTTGTATGGAAAGTGTTTTTTAGTTGTAGGAACTTAAAAACTTACAAAAATGAATATTGAAAACTATTTTTACATGTAATTGGAAAAAATAAAATAATATCAAGGGGAGAGGGAGGGATAGTTGATAAACTGTAAAATATCCAGAGAAGGGCAACTAGAATGATGGAGGGATTTTTGTCCATGACCTATAAGGATCAGTGGAAAGAACTAAGCATATTCAACCTCAGGGGGAAAAGACTGAAAGGTAGGGGACAAAGAAGAACATGACAGCTATCTTCAAATATTTGCAATATATCAGGGAGAGAAGGAACTATATTTGTGTCATTTGGCATTAGAAAGCAAAATCAGGAACACTGAGTATAAGTTTTCAAAGTCATCAATTTAGATGAAGTCAGGGAAATATTCCTTAACAAAGTTTATGAAGGACTGCATGATGAGACTGGGGAAAAGTTCCCTCTGGATATTTTTAAGATGAGGCTAGAAGACCATTTGTTGCAGTGGGTATTCTTTTGGTGTATGAATTAGACTAGATAATGGCCCTTGAGGTTCCTTCCAACTTTTAAATTTCTAATGCAATATGTAAATATCAACTATAATTACAATTGTACCTGCTTTGAGTTGCTTATCTAAACTCTCACTCTCCTTAAAGAGTTAGAATTTAGCTATTACATCCCCTCAGTGATCTTAGAGCCCATAATGGTAGTACTACCTACTATGGTTATCAGTTGATTATCAAATACTCAGCAATAATACTTAAGTAGATAACTCTATAAATGTATCTACATAAATATATCCCCTTATAACACCCCATGCCCATAGAAAACCGATTCAATCTTACAAAGTATATATAACAAACTAATAACTCATTTATCTTGACTGCTAGAAGTCTTTTTCTTTCCTTTGTAGGAGTGCTCCAGAAGTTTTCCTTAGGTAGCTATATAGGAGCCAGCTCAAATAGAGGCAATTGTTAAATTTTTCAATGTATTTATACCTTGTAAATTGGCAGATGCTATAACTTAGGGCTTGATTTATTGTTTTGTTGCTAGGCTTAATAAAGTGTTAATACAGATTAAATTTTAAATTGTATCTCCTACTTTGGAAATCGGGCTGTTAAGCATTTGCCAGCACACCTCTGCCCTAAACCATAGTGTAGAGTCTTTGCTCTGCTCTTTGTAGAACTGTGATCTGCATCCAGTTTTGTCTTTAGCTTCTGAAACTGCCAATTTTATCAGTACTAGTTGGATGATACTTGGATAATGATGAGAAAATAAGAAGTACTACAAAATTTATTTTCGGACCCTTTACCACTCACAAGGTTCACTCAGCAAAAATGAAGAGGAGGAAGGAGACCTAGCCAAGGTCAAACCTAAGAGGTTCCCCAAGTGTTGTTCCTGAATTCCTTACTTGCTCCAACTTCTGGAATCACTGAACTAATTTCATATTTTGTAGATAACCCATAGATTTTGTCCAAATTACCTCAGCCAATCTGAATAGTATTCTTTTGTAATATCTCTCTAATTCCAAGGACTTTTCACTTTATCTAAAGCCGATGATTGATTGATTGATTGAAACTAAGGCCCATGATTGAAATTGTTTTCACCAGTTTTAAGTACAGGAGACATCTTACTTTAAGTGAGGTTGGCTGACTTGATTTGCTCAATCAACATATTATTAAAGATAAAGAATGCAACTAAATGGTTGCCAGTATGATCTTACATACAGGTAATAACACTAGAGGTTGTCCAATATCAAATCATAACTCCATATAACTTAAGTTGAATTAGGTTCATAATTTAGCCCATAGATTTATGAAAACCAAATACTACTTTTTACAGTTCATTAATACTAAAGTAAAACTAAACTATATGGGTATAATTCATTAATTATATTGTTTGCTAAATACTCTCCTTTCTGATTAGCCTCTGGGAATGTTTGCAGTTGTGGAGGAGAGCATACTGCTATTATATCATGAATCTTCTCATATGTCTTGAGTTCAAGGATCTTCATTTTCATCAGGAGGTTGTGAGTTTCATAAGGTAGGTTACCGTTTTTCATTTTATTTCTCTATTCCCAGTAGCTAATATAGTGCCTTTCACATTGTAGAAACTTAACAGATAGGGTCAATAAGGATTACAGGATCTCAGATGCACTTTGTAAGCCTCTCTCTAGCTTAGTAAGCAACTTTCAAGAGCTGGCTATTCCAAAAGATAATTCATTCTGTGGTGACCAGCATTGGTGATAAGCTGCTCCAGAACTCACAAGACTAGTCCTCCAACAAGACCTATCTTTCATCAGTGTCATACTCAGTCTTTCCATTTTGGTAGGACTGGTTCCCTAGAAAACTTGTTCTTCACTGGCATATCTGGCCATATTGAAGCATCAGAATAGGACTTTGGTGGAAGGAATGTTATAATATACCTTAAAATGAAAACCATTTCTCATGCCTATACACAAAAACTTTTTTCATTCAACATGCTAAAAGGAAAATGTTTCTCTATATCAGCTCATTATGCTTAATTTATATATCATTTTTAATGTAACTATTGTGTTCAATTTTAAAGGCATGGAATTTTTTTTTTCCTGAGGCAATTGGGGTTAAGTGACTTGCCTAGGGTCACACAGCCAGGAAGTGTTAAGTTTCTGAAGTCAAATTTAAACTCAAGTCCTCCTGACTTCAGGGTTGGTGCTAAGGCATGGAACTTTACTAGTGAGAATAGGTTGTTGGGAAAAGTTGTTTAAATGCTGGTGGGCCAAGTACAACATCTATCCTCTAAATATTTCCATCCTTTTTCATCAGGCACATATGTGGTACATCATCATTGCCTGTATCATGACCCAGCATGCAAAGGCACACTGTAGTAAATTAGACAGTAGTATTCTCTATGGGATGTCACATGATCTAAAGACTTGTTTTCTCCATCTTGGTCCATGTACATCAGGACCAGAAGCCATGGAAGTACTTGCTTGTGCTTGAGTTTTCTTTGATCTGAAACACATTTGGCATATCAACGTAGCTTCAAATAAGTTGTTGCAATGTGGTCCTGGGAAAACATGGAGCTTCACATGTCCCATGTGCAGGCCAGGCTAGAGGATATAAAACTAGCCCACAGTTCCTTGGCAGCCTTGACTTTGCTCAGGAATTTGTACTAACTCCAAATAGTTACATTATTAGGCCAGATGGAGGAGGGGAGAATCTCTTGAAACAAGAAGGTATTGTAAGTAAGTTGTTTTCTTATTAAAGGAGTTTCCCACGATCACTTCACTAATAATTACTTTTCTTTCCCAGTCACCTTGTACTGCCTTGTCTCTCTCATTTGTTCACACATATGTATACCCTTAAGATTTTCTGTATTATTATCTAAAGTGATCCTGTCTATTTTATATAATCATGGCACCAAGAAACTCTATCAATCAGATTTGTTGTGGCTTATTGAAAAATTTCTTCTCCTCTATCCCCAATTAAAAAAAAAAAAACTATTCTTTCTGAGCCTAATCAGACCATGTTACCTACTTAAACAATGGTATGTTGGACTAATTGAATCAGCCATATCCAGTTTCATGTTATATCTTCAAATATACACAGATATAGTCTTTGTTTATACAGTTTCTATGGGAAAACCCTCTTCTGTTCAGACTTCCTTATTGTATCTACTTCATGCCAGTGACAAATACATATCCCTATTTTATCACTCATCTGATATTAATGATTACATAGTTGTTGAACAAGATTACCTCTTATATCTTTCAAGGAATCTTGTATAATTTTGAACACAAATAAAAAAGCACATACATACAAACAGAAAAGCACAAGGGAATTTTGTATTTTCTACATCTTCCAGTCATTTTTGTAATAGTAAACATATAGCCTACTATGGAATTGCTTTTGAAATCCTACAATTCTTCTAAAATAAAAAACTATATTGAATAAATGGAAAAAATATTAAAAAGCAATCATGAAAAATAGAAAATGTCCCACATGAACAAAAATATTTGTAATAACTGTCATTATGGTGACTAAGAATTGGAAATTGAGGAGATGGCCATTAACTGCACATTGTCTGAACAAATTGTGGTATATAAATGTAATGGAATATTATTCTATAAGAAATGATGAACAAACAGATTTCAGAAAAACCTGGAAATACTTACATGAACTTATGCTGAGTGAACTGAGAAGAACCAGAAAAGCAGTAACAGCAACATTGATCAACTTTGATGGACTTTGCTTTTCTCAGCAATACAGTCATCTAAGATAATTCTAAAAAAGAGCCATGATAGAAATGTTATCCACTTCCAGAGAAAGAATAATGGAATCTGAATGCAGATTGAAGCATATTATTTTCACTTTTTGTTAATGCCTTTTCTTTTCTTGTTACTTTTCCTTTTTGTCCTGATTGTTCTTTCACAGCGTGATTAATGTAGAAATCTGTTTAATATGATTGTGCATATATAATCTATATCAGATAGCTTGCTGTCTTGGAGAGTGATGAAGAAAGGGAAGGGGGGAAAATGAAATAAAAATCTAATAAAAGTAAATGTCAAAAACTAATAATTTTTTTAAAAAGAAGAAAAAAAAAATGTATTAGGTGCTAATGATAGCCAGGGACTGTTAAGTGCTGGTTTAAACAAATATAAGCAAGCAATTCAGTCCTTGCCCTCAAGGAGCTTATATTTTAATGATGAAAGACAGCACAGAAATTTAAAAAGGGAAGGGAAGCTATATATACATTGACACAATTTGGAAATGACCAAATGGTGGTATCTGGGCTATGAACAAGATAAGAGCTCATCAAAATCTAGGATTCCAGGGATGGTATCCAGCTTCTCAGAAAAGATGACTAGAATGGAGAAAGAATGATTTGGAGATAAGAGGAAGTATTTGTTGAACTAGGTTCTAGGAAAGTTAAAACAAAAGTTCACCTATCAAAGCCTAGAGACCCAGGGAGAGAGTCTAACTTCTGGGAAGAGGAGTCTGAGAAGGATGATGAGGAAAACTGGCATGAATATGAAAAGTGCTTTTCAAATTATAACATAGTTATGTCACCACCAGCCCTTGTAACAAAGAAACATAGTTTACCACAAAGATTTTCCTGATTAACAAAGACTAATCTTTCCTCTGAATTCTTGTAGTATTGAAAAAAAAAAAAAAAAAACCCTATGGTGTCAGAGCAGCTAGATGGTGCAATGATGGTGCACTGACCCTGAGTTCCAATCCAGCCTCAGATCCAATCCAGTCACACTAGCTATGTGACCCTAGTTGGGTCATTTAACTCCAATTGCCACACACACACACACACACACACACACACACACACACACAAACACACACATATAACCTATGGAGTGAGCTTATATACTAAGAAGATAATATTTGATTATATAGTCTTTTAGTATCCTATAGGGTTTTTTCCAATGTGTTCATAACATCATAGATATAGTTAGAAGGAATCTTAAAGATTAGTTAAAAGTTATTTGATCTAACCCCTCATTTTACAGATGAGAAACCAAATCCTAACTTGCCTAAGAGCTCACAAGTGATTCAAAGCCAGAATTGCACCTCTTACTCCAAATCCATTATTCTTTCCACTATACCACTTGTTATCCCTAATAAACTTCGTGTAAGCTCCCTGAAAACAGAAAACTTTTGTCCACACAACCAATGCTTAGTAAATGTATCTATTTCTTGAGACCTGAATTCTGCATATGAAATCATATCAGGACTGGTAGGATTTCCTGTAATAAAATTCTGAGCTCTATAGAAAAAGAGTTTTGTGACTGCACAGATCTCTATATCAATGTGAGGGACAAGAATGTGCCTTTCCAAACAGCTTTCTGCTGGAAGAATCCAGAAAAAAATGAGCTTCTTGAAAGCTCTAATTATTCCATTTTTCTTTACATTTCCAATACCTACCCACCTAGCAGAATATAAAATCAGTAATCTGGTTTCTAATGAGAGAAAAGATCGGGGACTTTCCAAGTTGGAAGGAGGAAAATGAACAGATGCATTCCCTGAAATCAGAAAAAGAGATGTCCCATTCACCCCAAATGTCTGTCAAAGGAACATGAAAATGATAACATGAAAATAAACTAGTACAAGGACAGTTTTCAGATAAAATATATGGGTTGTTTTAGATATATAAAACTGTGAAAAACTACTTGAAACAATCTGTCTGGGGGCATAACTTAGATCCTTAGTTATGAGTTTCTAAGCAGCAGGTAGAAGTAGTACAGCTTCTTAACTACACAGGGGAAGATTCAAATAGTGCAATAAAGTTTTGTGGGGGTTTTTTTGCATAACTCCAACAATTGAATAAAGATTTCTCATAAGACAGAAATTAGGCTAGACCCATAATTCAATAAAAAGGAAATTGAACTAGCTCTAGAATTGAGTCACAAGATAGAGTCAGCATAATTCATTCAATTCCTACTATCACTGTTTTCATCCTCTCAGTTCTACTGGTCTTAATGTGGACGTCTGGAACCTATCTGAGGCTTACAGACCATGGGAGTTAACTGGACCAAAAGGTCCTTATAAACAACCTAGCAGGTTTCTCCTGATTTAGCCTCAGGATGTGATTTTTAGTTTACTTAAAAAAACAGTTTGCAACAAACTGTCATGTTCCTTTGATCTGGAGCAATCTTTAATCTGTAAGTGACTTCCAGATTCCCTTTTGCAATCTTACTGTCTGGTATTGTTACTTCAGACTGCCTATTTATATACTTACTATACTAACTATTGGAGGGGGAAATCAGGGGCACCAGAACAAGATATAATTTAACAATTAAATACAACCATTCACTAACTTCTAAATTTTCTAATTAAGATAGTCTCCAAAGTACCATTGATGAATTTTTTAAAAGACATTGGAAAGGAAATTTCAAAGTTCATCTAGTCAAACTTGTCCCCCTAATTTTTACAAATAAAGAAAATGAGTCCCAGATAGCTTGCCCAAGGGTCATGCAGATAATGGATGGGAGGGCCAAGATTTGAAACACAGATTCCTTTACTCTAAATGTGGTGCTCTGTTTACTGTATTGATCTGCTTCCTTTCTATCAAATTTGAAAATGTCCACTGATGTTAATGCTTTTATATTATAAAAGAAATAACGATGATGATGATGATTGTAATAACAAAACTGTTTTGCAAGAGTCTTGTTAGGGAATTAATCAAATAGAATTATATTGAATATATTGAATTATATTGAATAATAGCTTTTTATTTTTAAAATATATGCAAAAATAGTTTTCAGCATTCACCCTTGCAAACCTTGTGTTCTAAATTTTTTCTCTTTCTTTTCCCCCATCCCTCCACTAGACAGCAAATAATTCAATATATGTTAAACATGTGCAATTCATATATAATTTTTTCCACATTTGTCATGCTGCAAGAAAAATCAGCTCAAAAAACATAAAAAAACAAGCAAACAAGAAAAAGGTGAAAATACTATGTTGTGATCCACATTCAGTCCCCATAGTCCTCTTTCTGTATGCAGATGACTCTCTCCATTACAAGTCTATTGGAATTGACCTAAATCACCTCATTGTTGAAAAGACCCAAGCCCATCAGGATTTATCACCATATAATTTTGTTTCTGTGTATAATGATCTCCTAGTTCTATTCACTTCACTTAGCATCAGTTCATGTAAGTCTCTCCAAGCCTTTCTGAACTCCTCCTGCTGATTGTTTCTTATAAAAGAATAATATTCCATAACATTCATATATTATAACTTATTCAGCCATTCTCCAACTGATGGATGTCCATTCAGCTTCCAGTTCCTTGCCACTACAAAAAGGGCTACCAAAAACATTTTTGCGCATGTGAGTTCTTTTCCCTTTTTTATTATCTCTTTGGAATTAATTAATGTTTTTAAAGAGGAAATTTGGAGTTTTTAATTTAATTTAATATTATGGGAATCTGAATTTATTGCAATGGACAGCCCCACTATTGATTTAGACAATCTGACTTTATGTCTTGATATACTATTTCTAAAGTTTCAAGACATTAATCAAATTATTGCTGCCCTGTTGATGAGCCTCCTCAAACTGGTCCTGACATAACATCTATATGGTCTGTTATAGGATGAATACTCAAAATTTTTCTACCTTGGAAGGACCTACCACATGAAGAGCCTTCATGAGCTGTTGTATCCATGCCATGATGAGGTATAAGAATGAAAGTCTAGTGAAGGCCTGAAAAAAACCTAATTAAGTACCTTGAAAACAATAGAATAAAAACAATGTATGGGTTTGAGAATGGCTATACAAATCTCCGTATATGAATAGAATGGATTATCACTGTGCTAATAAGAAATTACTAATATGAAAAGCATGGGAGGATTTACATGATCTAATACAGAGTAAATTAAGCAGAGCCAAGAAAACAATATACACAGTAATTATAACAATGTAACAACAAAACAATCAAAAGTGAATGCTGCAGAATTATAAATAACAAGCATGACTCCAAAGAAGAGAAATGAGAAGATATATTCTCCCCATCACCTCACTCCTTTACAGATGTGGGAGATCCATAGTTGTGATGAATTGCAAATATTTTCAGACTTTTTCAATGTATTTGATGAGTTTCGCTGATTTTTTTCCCTCTTTTTCTTTCTTTTTTTCTTCTTAAAAAAAGATTGTTATATGAGATAGCTTTTTATGAAAAGGAAAAAGAGGGTCGGCTTCAAAGGGGAAAAATTGTGAAGTTAAAAACAAAAGATATCTATAAATTTATTTTTAAAAAAAGAAAAATGGGATAAGTTCAATGGCTCATCATCTAATACCTTACCTTACCAATTAGAATTCAAGTTTAGTATGAAAGTCATACTTATTATATATGGCTGGCCCTTAGGCAAAACTCTGAAATAAGCAATCATCTTTCTTTTCATTGTGGTCTCCAAACCCACCCACCAAATTACCTACTCCATTCATATTAACTTGTAACTCAAATGTACTATAGTATATACATATGTGTACATATTACAATACATATACATACATACATATATATGTATGTATTGTATTGTATACACATATCCCAAAACCTTATGGAATAATGAGATTTTTAATGTTATCCATCGCAAAGGAGTACTGATTTGAAACGTTTGTCTCAAAACTTTGAGGACTTGTAGATAAAGATTTTTGTTTTGTTTTGTTTTGTTTTAGAAAGATTTAGTTCACAAATCCTCTACATATGAATTTTATAGCATGCCAGATTATTCCTTTATTCTGAGTATTATACCTTTAGACTATACAGAGCTGTTTCTACCTTTTAATGAGTTATTAAGAGAAAAGAGGTCTAATTCAACAAAAAATAATGATACAAACAGTTATTCAAACTTTTAGAAGGTGTTTAGTAAATTGCTTTTAAGTTGAGTTATCCAGTGTGGGTGAATCAGTCAGGAGTTGTTTGGATCTTTTCAGAAGCAGCAAAAACATGTTCTTCCTCATTTCCATTTTTTCCTGCAGTTTGCTTTAGCCCTACAAGGATCCTTCCATTATGCCTGTGCCTCCTATTTACTAGGGCATCTGGCAACATATAACTGATGACAGGAAACAAATTCTTTTAAAAGCAAGTTATTAATCACTGTAGCAGACCTTTGGCATGGATCAGCGGCTGACTTGGGAGAGAAACCTGGCAGCTCACTCTAATGGCTAAGCTTGTAGAACCAGAGCCATAAAGAACCCCCCTGATTATTGTTAATAATCAGCTACCCAAAAGAGCTTAATTAATACATAGCTCTGAAATTCTGGATTCAGATATATTACTTAAGAATATAAATTTGCCTTAAATAAAATAAATATTGGTCTTTGTGCAGTAAAAACTAGCAATCTCTGCACAAAAATTGGAGCAAAGGGTAGAAGTGTCATTGTGGTCATGGTGGTGATATTAAATCACCTAGAAGTCCTCTCTAAGGGATAGAAAATGCCTCTGAAACAATACCAGCATTCCACATTGGGAGGAAAGGGTTGGGAGAAAAACAAGTGTCTCCATAATGTTTCTATTTATACCCTTTAAATTTTCCATTATTAGGTCAAAATGGCAATCAGTCCAACTTAAGTTTAGCTCTGGCCTTGTGCGAGTATGGAAGATCAGATACTGATAGTTTAAGCACAAACAGGATACCATTTTTTTTTAACCAGGTAAACATCCAGCTTAGAGTAGGTTACAGACTGTGACCTACAAGTAACATTGCACCTGACTACTGTAACCATTGTGGCACTGCCAGTTTGTATAACCTCCAAATTGGTCATAGTAATGGACCACACTTTTCAATTCAGTTCAGTTCAATTCAGTTAGGAAACTGGAGATACCAAGTCAAAAATGAATTAGTTCCTGTTTTCAGTGATATGATATTTTGCTGGATGTTAGAAAACCCCTGGAAGGAGTATTTGTCTCTAACATCTCATTGCATTCAGGTGTTTTCTCATCTAACTCCTTCCATATCATCCTCCTTTCCCGCCTCAAAAAAGTCTCTGCCTGTAGATTCTTATTACAATAAGGAGGCAACCTCCAGCCCATCTGTGCACAGTAAAGTTTGGAGAGTTTTTTTCTTCCCTTTATAATCCACCTCACCTGACTCTGGAGCTATTTCCCTAAATCTTTTAGCCCAGTTTTAAGTTTCTCTTGCTATTATTATCTTTGATTCAGAAATCTTTCTAACTTTTTGCACAACAAATACCCCTCTTCTGTGACTGAATGATCTTGACTTAGTGCCAAATAATTAGCCCAAAAAAATCCCTGAAAATTTGAAATATTCACAGGGAGGCAGAGGAGAGAGGAGAAAGTATTATTTGAGGGAGGAAAGCCAATGGAAAAAATGTTCCTTATAACTTCCTTTAAGCCACAGAATCTGTTATCAAAATTTACATCCTTGCCCCCAAACCAGTTCTTGCTCAGATCTATCTTGCTCCTTTAGGCCCTTCAACCAGTTTAACCTCTTGATTGTCATCTAAATGTAGTAGACACACCTCTGTTCCATTAATTCTTTTCTGTACCCATTTTCTGATGCTGAATCACCTAGAAGTTTGAACCTGTGGACACTCTCAAAGTATATAGCTTAGAGAAATGCCTAATTTTAAAATGCTTTGGAGGAAGAATAGATGAGCCATAATTCTTATAGATTCTGAATACTTTAAAAAATCAAATAAAAATAAGGTAATGTGGCATTCTTTTTTTAATTTAAAAATATTTTATTATTCTGAACATGGGCAAACATGATCAAAAGTGTGTGTGTTTATGAAACCACAAGTTTAATTACATAAGCCTGGGTTATTTTGCTATTATAAGTATATGCTAAATACAATGTGTTAGTTCTAAAAAGCTGTTCCACTTATCAGTGTTTTCCCTTTGAATTTCTTTTTGTTCTTTTCTGTACATTTAAAAATATTTTATATTTATTGTTTCCTTCCATCCTTTCTTTCTTCCTCTCTAATTCCCTTCCTTCATTCCTTTCTTTCCTTCCTTCCCTTTTTGACATTTCCATCATTAAACTTTTTTCCCCACCAATTTTCCCAACTTCACCCACAATTAACTTTTCTTGTAGCAAGTTAGTATAGTCATGCAAAGCAGATCCATATATTCTTCATTTACACAAAAATGTGCCCTATTCTATATTCTAAACCAGTGGTTCTCAAAGTCTGGTCCAGAGCATCCTGGGAATCTCTGAAATCCTTTCAGAGAATCTACAAATCCATAATTAGTTTTTATTTTTAATGTGATCAATATCTATAACTATAAACCACATAAAAACTCTTTCGACAGATCCTCATTCATTTTTAATAGGATAAAGTTATTGAGAACAAAAGTTTGAGGACTACTGCAAACCATCTGTTCTTTGTTTAAGAGGTAGGATGAATTCTTTATTACCAGTCTTCTACAATCATGATAAGTCAGTCCATCAATAAGAATTCTAAAATTTTCAGAGTTGTTTTTCTTTATGTAAAGATGTACTCCCTTTAGACTTCAGTTAACTATGGTGAAGTCAACTGCTGAGTGCAGTGCCTTGAGAGGAGCCAAAGTAGAGTCACTCGTTGATCACCAACACTAAGCCTTGCCCATGAGAGACCTTCATGGGAATTCTTCAGAAAAAGAAAGGACATCAAAGTCCTGCTGTTCCAGTTGTGAGCTGATTTGGCCATGGGTATTGTCTACATATATACCTCACTATCACTATACTTTAAGTTCATACTCATTATCATTCTCTAGACTCTTTATAACAAGGTTTTGGAGGGAAATACTTTATAACTATTATTTTTTATATAACATTTGAGCAAATGTCTTTTCTAGAAATCAATTCAGGTTACTAACTTATTGTTAAGGAAAAGCACACTGTTTGGGACTCAGGAGTTAAGAGTGTTAAGAGTAACAGACCATAGGGTCTTCCCCGATGTTGGAATCTTTACAAACTATTAAGCCATTAGAGTTGATAGAGACAATAATTATCTAATTTAGCATGGTTCAATGATTGATTTCATCTTGGAAGGAGATGTTTTGGGCCAGAACTTGAAACAAGATACTAAGTACAACTGATAGACAATAATGTTTGTGTTCACACCTCCCTTGAAGTTTTTAGCCAGAGAGCACTCTGGGAAATAACCCAGAATCCCATTCTCTCCAGAAGGAGGAGTTAACCTTTAGGAGATCATATATAGTTGCTTCTCTAGGTACCTGATCACCCAGCATCACAAGGCAGGTTATAAGCCCAGAAAAGGAGATATATTTATAGTGTTTAAGTCTTTGTATGAAAGATTTTCATCAAGTCAAGTCAATAAGCATTTGCCAGGCACTGTGCTAAGAGCCGAGGATCTAAAGGAAAGCAAAATACAAAGAAACAACAACAACAAAAAAAGACAGTGGCATTAGAGATGCTTATAATCTAATGGAAAAGACAACATTAAAATAATATACAAACAAGATAGAGACAAGATAAACTGAAAATAATCTCAGAGGGAAGGCACTAGCAGTAAGAGGGTTTGGAAAAAATATTTCTTGGAGAAGGTAAGAGTTTAGCTGATACCTAAAGAAAATCAGTAAGGCCAGGAGACAAATGTGAGGAAAATGAAAATTTCAGACATGGAGTTATAGCAGAAACAGTCTGTGCAATCAGACTGGGAACCCAATGCAAAATTACCACAGGCCCCTCCTAGTCCCCAGGGTCAATGAGGGGGGAATCTCTGAATCAGCAGCAGTGATGGAGGCTTCTGTGAAAATGCACAAAGGCAGGAGATGGAGTATCTTTTGCCAGAACAGCAAGGAAGCCAATGTCATTGGGTTTGTGGAGGAGAGAACTTTTAAAAGGGTTAAAGTGTAGGAAGGAGCCAGGTTATGAAGGATCTTAAAACAGAAGATTCTATATTTGATCCTGGAACTGATAAAAAGTTATTGATTTTTTTTAATTGGAGCTAGAGCAGTGACAGCATTAGATCTGCCCTTTAGAAAGGTCACTTTGGCAATTGAGGGAAGATGGAGTGGCTGGGGAAGAGTCAAAGACTCGACGAGGTAAGAGCCACCAGCAGATTGTCCTGTCATGAAGTGATAAGGGCTTGCACCAGGTTGGCAGTAATACCAGCAGAGAGGAGGACATATACTCAAGGTGGGTATCCCCCAGGACTTTATCCTGAGGCTCTTCTTTTGCTCCTCAATATTATTTCAATTAGTGATCTCATTAGCTACCATGATGATTCTCAGCTCTAGTTGTCCAACCCTAATCTCTCTCCTAACTTCTAGATCTGCATCTCCAAATGCCTCTTAGAATTGAGTGTACATGTATAACCTATATTAGATTGTCTTGGGGGGTGGGGATAAAGAAGACAGAGAGAAAAAAAATTGGAACTTAAAATTTTACAAAAATGAATGTTAAAAACCATTTTGCTTATAATTGGAAAAATAATATACCAACAAAATAAAATTTTTTAATAAATAATTGGGTTCTTCTTGGACAAATTGAACTGCAGAAATCTTAAGCTCAACAAATTAAAAAAGACCACAATAATGTGAAAATAAACAACTTTGAAAGACTCAATGACTCTGATCACATTGACCAATTCTGACTCTAGAATGCTCTACCAATGATGAAGCACACTTCCTACCTTTTAAAGCAAGGTGCTCACCTATAATTACAAAATAGGATATGTATTTTCAGATACAGCCAATAGATAGGTTTGTTTTGCTTGACCATACTTATTTGCTAGAAAGGATAGCTTTTTGGGGGAGAATGGGTGATAGCAAGAGAGGAAGACTAATGACAGTGGTGTGAAGAAAAGAAAGTCAGTGAAAGATTTATTTTAAAGGCACAGAAGACATTGGAAGGAATTTTAGAGGGAGACAGACAAACAAAACAGCTTTACGACTAACATTTTGAATTTAATGTATATATTTTAAAAAATCTAGACCTAATACAAGTTTGTGGTTTTTATATTTCTGTTCCTTTTCTTTTTATGTGGAAATGTTCACATTTGACAAGTTCATAAAAATCATTTAATAAAATGAGGGGTTTGATCGTTAGGATCTCTTATTCCTCTCAGATTCTGTGAGCTTTGGAATATAGACCACAGCAATAGCTGCAACAGAAGCAAAGATACATAAAGACCTGTTAAAAAGGAAATAAGAGTCTAAAGAAACCAAGTGGAAGAGCTCATTTGTTATTAATCTGTCTGTCCTTAGTAGATGTAAAATGTCAAATACCTAATAAGCAGCTTTGTTACCAGTGACCCAATAAGACAGGAAACCTAAGCTCTTGATCAACTATAATTATTCTATCATTCTTTATAGAAATTGGATGCAGGGATAGAATTAAAGCATTGAGGATGAAATTCCTCTGTTGGAGACAACTATAAGCAATGATTCCAGGGCAAATCAGGATTAGGTTAAAGACTGGTGAAAGTTTTGGCTAGCAGTAATGCTAACCTTATAATTCTCCTTCTCACTACAACTACAAACAAGTCTTAGATTAATTTTACTAGCTGTTCTTTTGGCCAACACCCTCTACATTTCCGTCTTTTTTCTTCACTGTATTTACTATGAGAATATAGGCTCAACTCAATCTTTTGCTCAAGGACAACGGTTGTAAAATTGTGTAATGATATTGTTAGTTATTCCACTATCTAATGTGGGTGAGGACAAACATCTGGGCCCCCACCCTCACATATAGCTATGAATCATTAACAATGCAGCTTGACTAATATTGGAGACAAATGCATCCTGTGCAATAATTTATATTGTTTATGTGTTTCCTACAGGAGAAAATTTATGATAATCTCAAAGTGAAATCTGGTTTCAACAGCTCCAGTGATTCCCAGTCCTAATTTGTTTTCTACATATTTTCCTTCTTCTGAAATGCTGCATGGAATACTTTTTTCTTTTTTGTTTTCTTTTCTTCTCTTCTCTCTCTCTCTCTCTCTCTCTCTCTTTTTTTTTTTTTTTTTTTAGAAATTATTGCTATGGGGGAGGGCAGAGCCAAGATGACAAAGTAAAGGCAGGAACTTGCCCAACCTCTCCCCCAAACTGCTCCAAATTCCTTTACATGATGACTCTAAACAAATTTTAGAGCATCAGAACACCCCAAAAGATGGAGTAGAACATTTTTCAACCAAAGGCAAACTTAGAAGCTCACAGAAAAAGGGGGAGTCTAGTGTGCAGCCCCGGACCAGGCCTGACCTCTGAAACGGGGGGAGTACTGGTGGCTTTCAGACCTCTCAGCCGAGAGTCACCAAACAGGAGCTGGAAGGTCAGCAGAAACAGTCTGTGCAATCAGACTGGGAACCCAATGCAAAATTACCACAGGCCCCTCCTAGTCCCCAGGGTCAATGAGGGGGGAATCTCTGAATCAGCAGCAGTGATGGAGGCTTCTGAACCTCTCAGCCCAGCACACCATGGAGGACTCAGGTCAGTCAGTAGAGAGGGTCTGTGGGAACAGGAAGAGAGTCTGGTGTGCAGTCCCAGGGCAGCCCAAGACAACACACTAGATCTTACAGCTGGCAGAGGGGCAGCATACCTAACATCTCCAGGGCAGAAAACAGTGCTTGTGGTCAGATTCCTAGAAAGGTTTCTGAAAAGAGCTGCACAAAATCCCAGTAGCTTGGGACAAGGCACCCTCTACCCTAGAAAAAGAGCTGCTTTAACAAAAAGTTAAAAGCCAAGTAATATGAAAATGAGCAGAAAACAAAAAAAGTTTCTGACCATTGAAAGCTATTATGGTGACAAGGAGGATCAAAACACACACTCAGAAGATGATAACAAGTTGAAGCTCCTATACCCAAAGCCTCCAAGAAAAATAAGAATTGGGCTTAGATCATGAAAGAGCTCAAAAGGGACTTTGAAAATCAAGAGAGAGAGGAAAAATTAGGGAAAGAATTGAGAAAGGTGCAAAAGGAAATACAAAAAACTAATGAGGAGAAGAATCCCTTAAAAAGCAAAACTGGCCAATTAGGAAAGAAGGTACAAAAGCTCAATGAAGAAAATAATTCCTTGTTATGGGCCAGAACTCTGTACTTATAACAAGGATTTTTACAAAGTGTTGATAAGACAATGGTTATCTAGTTTAGCATGATGCTTAATAGTTCTCTAGTTCAATAAATGTACTTAGTGTTTAATATAATTCCACAAGATTGACACCTATTCTACAAGATTCACACCGATGATAATGTAATTAGAATAGAACATATAAGCTGGGACAAACTCAGCCAGGGCAGGACTCAGAGACAGATTCACTCCATCTCACACCAACGTGGTAGCTGGCCTCCTGCACTTCTCCACTGGAAGGAACCAAGACTCAGTTCCAAGAAAGCTGGCTGGGGCTCTAGGCAAGGAGACAATAAAAGATTTGGACTTTAACACTTGGCTATTCTTGTAGTGATTACTTTGCTGAAACAAAGGCTGGTCCAGAGACCTCCAGAAAACCACCAGGAACACTACAATTCCTTTAAAAATAGAATTGAACAAATGGAAGCTAATCACTTTATGAGAAATCAAGATACAATAAAGCAAAACCAAAAAAAATTTAAAAATAGAAAAAATGTGAAATATCTCACTGGAAAAATAATTGATCTAGAAAGTAGATCCAGGAGAGATAATTTAAAACTTATTGGTTTACCTGAAAGTCATGATCAAAAAAAAAAAGGCTGGACATCATCTTTCAAGAAATTATCAAAGAAAACTGTCTTGCTATTCTAGAACCATAGGATAAAATAGAAATTGAAAGAATCAAGATCACTTCTTGAAAGAGATCCCAAAATAAAAATTCAGGAATATTATAGTCAAATTCCAGAACTCCCAGTTCAAGAAGAAAATATTGCAAGCTTCCAGAAAGAAACAGTTCAAGTACAGTGGAGCCACAGTCAGGATAACACAAGATCTAGAAGCTTCTACATTAAAGTACCAGAGTGCTTGAAATATGATATTCCAGAGAAACAAAGTAATAGCAATGTTCTGGGATGATCAGCTGTAAATTACTATGTTATTCTCAATACCAAAATTATCCACAATTAAACCTAACCAGAGAAGGAACTGATGGCTTCAGAATACAGATCAAAGCATTCTCTATTTCTCTTTCTCTTTATTTTTAACTTAATTTTTTTGAGGATTTTTATTTTCTTTGTGGTGAGAGATCTGTTTTCTTTCACAAGTTGTGACTTTTACATAACTTCACATGTGGTTTTTTAATTATGGGTGGAAATAAGGGAGAAAACCTAGAACTCAAAAATCTTAAAAATAAATGAAAAAATGTTTTGAATGTTACTATGGGAAAATATTAAATAAATAAAAAGGGGGAAAAAGAAAATTTTGATATCTTTTGTTTATACATCACCTTTATTTCTATATATATCCTTTTGCCTTCCCAACCTAGAGCCAAGTGCCTGTTGAAGAAGGAGGAGAAGGACAGGGAAGAGGAAGAGAAATTTAAAAAGCAGTTTGAAAAAAATTTACCAACATAACTACCAGGGCTGACAGTATATTCACTGTTCCTCATTCATAAGCTCTACCTCTGTAAAGAAAGGAAGGAAGTATATCTTCTCTTTTTTTCTTTGAAACAAAATTTGTTTATTATAATCACATAGAATTCTGATTTGATGTTTCAATTTATATTGTTATAGTCATAATAATTTACTTTTAAGATCAAAATGAATAGCATTTAATTTGTCTTAGAAATGTCATAATCTTGACTGATATCATTGAGGACACTTGGAATAGGACAAATCTGCTCTATTGGCTCTGTCTATCACTTTCTCAAATCTAGACAATCAACAAAACAATAAATCAAGCCCTGCTTTGTAGCATTTGCTCAGGTGTAAATGCTCAACTGAAAATTGAACAATGGGCCCTTTTCATCTGTAGGAGCTAGCTCTAAACCAGCTGTCCCAGTTACTGATTTAAAATGCAGGTTTTCTAAGTTGTAGACATTTATAGAATAGCACAAAGCAAAGGACTCTCCCCAGAATTAAATTTTGTTTGAAATATGAGTAAATACTGATCTAAACTATCAACTTGTTTGCTTCTTGGACAGAATACACTTAGTTAATAAAGAATTACCATTTAGAATGAAAACAGACCCTAACTTGACTGAGTTGAATTGAATAAATGGAAGAACTCTGTAATCAGCCAACTATGGGAAGAAATTACCTAACAGAAACTATTTGACTTATATGTTAAGATTAGGTTATTGCTTGCTTTTACTTTATCTTCTTTTGATAAGACATGGATAGTCAGTTAGAACTAGTAACACAGTTTTGTTGTGTTGTGTAATTGTTTTAATCATATTTTGCTTGTTACTTAGAAGTTGGGGTGGGGGTAATGTGCCATGGAATGGAAACCAACTCTTAGCCGCTCTAACCAGTTTCTATGAGTCATAGCAGTAGAAACTCAGAAAATATAACACATCCAAGGCCTATAACTTACTGCAAGAGATTAGTTATGAGAATATTGTAAAATCTAAGAAGAAAGGAAATAAAACTGTTGAGCTGCTACCAAAAATATAGGTCACATTTTTTTTTCAATATTCTCTTTTTTGATGTAAAGCTGGGAACTGAGAATGTTTCCTTCTTTCATTATTCTCTCCTCCTTGTCCAAGTAGCTTAAGACTTTACCAGAGGGGTCAGTTAGTTATTCCTAAGAATAGTTTCATGCTAAACATGAATATAATAGCCTAAAGAATCACCAGATTTTTGAGGACTAATCAATCCCAATATGACTTCCCCTCTAGATTGTATTCTTAGTTGCTAATAGAGCAAGGCTTCATTTCTGAATCTATGTTGATACAAGCTATGATACACAACGCATGAACCAACAGGTTTTTCTAGTCTTAAAGGATACATTTTAAAAAATAATCTTTTTTATTTTTTTAAAAGTCATGTGGTGTTTAGGTGGTAGGTATTTCTGCATGGTGCTAATTCTAGTGACCCTAACATAAATTAGGTTCACTTAAAGTATTGTAATAACTAAATTGTGAATTTGTGATGATTTCAGATTAAACCAAATTTACCAAATTGACAAAAAAGAAAAGAAAAAGATGTTTTCTGAGCAAACTAAGTGTAATTAACTAAGTATAAATCACATTGGGGGGACCACTGTCTAACCTACAAAATGTAGTCTTCTTCTTTTGTATAATATGATTGTTCTCTGGGAGCAGGTTTCTTGGGAAGGTTTCCTGGAGGCAGCCTTAGTTTCAATTCAGAGTAATAATCACTTCAAACACAGCCAGGTGATAAAAGTTCAAATCTTTTATTGTCTCATCTAAAATAGCCCAGTTAGCTTTCTTTGGTTCCGAGAGTTCTTGTTGCTAGCTTCAGCCTCCAGCTCTCTCTGAATCTTGGTTCTACTCCTCTGAATCCTTCATTCTGCCCGACTGCAGTCTCTAGCTTGTCAATCTTCTGAACTGACTGAACAATTCTGGACAATTTTCAAGTAATAATTAGCAATGTTGATACCTAAATCAAGAAGATGAAGGTGTAACCTGGTCAAGCTCAACTGGACTATGATCCCAGGGAGGAAAATCAGTCCAAAGATCTAAAAGTTTCTAAGCTGCTGAAGAGAAAGAGAAGGTAGAGTAATACATTAGAAAAATCACTAGATCTGAAATCAAGCCATTTAGAGTCAATTCCAGGCTCTTCCTATGTGACATTGGACAAGTTACTTAATTTCCCCAGGAATTTTTGTAAAATGATGGTTTGGAATTACATAGTCTCTAATATTTGCCTACTGTGGCCAGCAGCAATACTTCTGCTATAAAAGTTATTGTGGAACTCCCTAAATTTCTGGTAATATGCTAATTGAACCTACTACAAATTTATGCAAGCTGAAATCCAGACCCATCTGGACTTACCCAATTCACCCAAAATGGAAACAACCTTGAGGGGACTTTGGAGCACGTTCAGATTATCTAACATGAATACCTCTACATCATCTACCATATGAATTTGGATGGTCTTCTTGGATTAGTTGGCTGCAATTTTAAAACTGGCAACATGGGGCCAGTCACTCTTTCTGTTATGCTCTTTTCTGTCATTTTTTATTTATTGCATCTGAATAATGAGGATCCATCACAGCATCCATGGCATGGTTGCCATGAACTAAATTGGTCACTGCCCTCTCACTTTTACTGTGGCTCCAAGAAGTACCTGTTTCTTCTTGTTTCTGTTGTTGGTATTTCTCTTCTGTGTTGTTTTATCCTCTTCAGTTTCAGGTGCTTAAAGGTGATTCTTGTGGGACCAGGAGTTCAAGCCACAGAAATGACCTTGCACCTGGAATTGCAAGTAAGATGGTGCAGTCATGGAAACCATGAGAAACCCTGGAACTTGGGATTCAAAACTAAGACTCAAGAGAGTTAATTTTTTCTCTACTAGGAATTGGGAATATGCTCTAGAGGAACTAAGCTGAGCTGTGAATCTTAACCTCTTCCCCTCTCCAGAGACTGAAGTAGTTCAAGTGTATGTGTGGGGAAGTAAGTTTGTACAATTGTGATTATACCTTTTCAAGTAAATATTTCTTAGTTTAAAAAAAAATCCAGATATTAGTGGTTAAATGGAATTCAAGTATGTCGATTTAGGGAAAATGCTATAAAGTGAGAGAGAGAGAGAGAGAGACAGAGAGAGACAGAGAGAGACAGAGAGAGAGACAAAGATAAAATAAAGGTCAATAAGAGAATTTATTATATAAAAAAGAGGGGTAGTAATCATGATTTCAGACAAAGTTCAAAGTAAAATAAATCAAAAGAAAAATAGGGAAACTACAGTGTATCAGCAATATTATTTAATATTGTTTTAGACCATTTAAAATAACTAGATGGTATAAAAAATTATACCTGCCAAAACAGAGACAGGAACTGTATGAACACAAACCAAACACAAACATAAACATAAAATGTTTTTTATATAAATAAAATCAGATCTAAGTGATTGAAACAATATTTATTATTCATTGGTAGGTAAAGCCAATATAATAAAGAATGATAATTTTATCTAACAAATCTATTTATTCAATGCCATTCCAATTAAATTACTAAAAACGTATCTTACTGAGTTAGAAAAAATTACAAAGTTCATGTGGAAGAATAAAAAGGCAGGAACTTGAAGGAAACCAGGAAAAAAAGATGTAAAGAAGAATGAGCTATATCAGACCTTAAACTATATTATAAGGTAAGAGTATTGTTGAAGTATAAAATGGATAGTTTTGATTATTTTAAATTAAAGTTTTCTTACATAAATAAAACCTATGCAGCCAAGAATAGAAGGAAAGCAGAAAATTGGGGTGGGTGGGTGAGAGAACTTTCATAGATAATCAATCAGATAGTATATGGTTGAGTTGGAATATTGCTGTGTTACAGGAAATGAGCTGGTTGATTTAGAAAAACATAAGAAGCCTTGAACTTATGAAGGAAGGTGATATCTATCTTCAGCAAAAGAAATGATAAGAGTAAATAAGCATACTACGGTCTTACATATATGTGAGTGAATATGTTTATAGCCATCTATCTATATGTATATATATATATATATATATATATATATATATATATATATATATATATATACACACATCCGTGCTTAATTGTAGACTTCTTATAGACAGGGAGTGGAATAGGAAATAAAGTAAAAAGTACATGGCAGAGAAAGAAAGAAAACCAAAAGGAAGCAAAAAATAATAATAATAACCCCAACAAACTGGACAACTTTGAAAACAATGTATAGTGTTTATTATATAGATTTTCTGGGAATGGAAATTTATTGTTTTATATTGAATCCTCTGTCATGTTCTGTGTTGTACATGGAAATGTTTTTTCTTTTTCTTTTCTCATTTGCATTGAAGTTTAAAACAAATAATAAAATTTGCCCCAAAAGGTGGAATTCAGGTGCAAGCACCTCCAGTCCCAGCTGAGGGAACAACTTCATTGGGGGCTGGAGCTATTTTCAGAGTCTAGATAGCCCTGATCCCCTTAAGGATATTGGACAATCCTGGGGGAATGGTGAAATTAATTTATTTTTTTTAATTGAAAGTATTGGAGGTAAATTAGATTTTCTTGATTACATTAAAGTAAATTATATAAAACAAATTATTTATACACCAACTTACACACACATGCACATGCAAAATTGTGCATAATTAAAAAGAAAACCATTAGATTAGGGCAAAATATTGATAGTGCATATTCCAAATAAAAGATTAACCTGTTAAAACATCACATCAATTTGTCAAGGAACTGAGGTTTTGTTTGTGTAAGGAATTCCTCTTTGAATTAAATTCACAACCTTCATATCTTAGAGTTGCCTGAGATGCAGAGGGGAAGTATGGAATTCTTCGTTACATAGCTAATAAAATTCAGAGACAGGAGATAGACATAGAAAAACACACACACACACACACACACACACACACACACACACACACGACCTTAACCTTAAAAGGCTAAGTTCTCCCATTGAATCTGGGACCATCTTCAGTCATCGTGATCTATATCTGGCCACTGGACCCAGATGGCTCTGCAAGGAAAAGTGAGGCAGATGACCTTGCACAGCCCTCTCTCTCACACTTAAATCCAATTAACTTACATGACATGTCATCACCTCCCTGATATGATTATCCTCTTCGAGAATGAAGGACAAACATACATATATATGTACATGTACAATACACAAACATATATTTGTAAATATACATATACTCATGTGTATATATATATATATACATGGAGTTATTAAAATATGAAGAAAATTTTTATACATATCAAGAATATGAATAGACATTTAAATAGTAACCATAAATAGGAATAGATATTTAAAAATAGAAGAGAAACAGACAAACAAACAAACAAAAAACCCTTGAGGAGCAATAGTCTAGAACTAGGTAGGGTTCAGATAGATTGGAAGTAGTTGTTGATCCTGCCATCAAAGGATGCCAAGTTGGTAGGTAGGACTTCCACAAGTAGAAGTTTGATTTTTTCCACCCTCCCATCACTTCTGTGTTGGTACTCTGGCACAAAGCTGTAGACCTCCCCTATTACAGGTTTTATCTTTTTTTTTTTTCGTGAACTCACCTTCCTTGACTTTATGCAGCATTTGACAATGTCACTTACCCTTTCCTTCTTAAACCATTCTCCCTTGACTTCCTTGACAACATGTTATTTGCTCTCTTTTTGCTTCTCATAATGCTCTTCTTTTTTCTTCCAGCTTCTTTCTCAAAAGATAGTGGGTTTCCCTTCAGTTGAAATCTTAAAAAAAAAAAAAAAAACATGGCTGGATGAATATTTATAAAATATGTTGCATTAAGGATTCTTAGTCAAATATAGATTGGACTGGACTGTGTGATCAGTGAGGTTGCTTCTAACTCTGAGATTCTGCAAATTCTAATATTTTTTAAGTAAGGGTCAATCTGGGCTAGGTATCCCTGTTTTTTGTGTATGTGTGTTGGTGGTGGTGGTGGTGGTAGCAGAGCAAAACATCTCTGTGCCAAAAGCAAGATTCTATTTAAAACTTTATTCCTTGTTTGAAAATTTCACCATTTTTGGCTCAGTGAATAGTGTGCTGGGACTGGAGTCAGGAAGACTGCATTTCAAATGCAGCTTCACCCTGGGCAAGCCACTTAACCTCTGTTTGTCTTAATCTTCAGGAGAGGAAAATGGCAAATCTGACCACTGGCTTTGCCAAGAAAAACCTGTGGACAATATGGAAGACTTGGACACAGGACACAAATAAACAGAAATAGCAAAGATTAAGGTAAGGATTAGTCCTAAATTAAAAAAAAAAAAAAAACTTAATAGGATGTACAAAAAAATGTTACCCACCTCCAAATAGGTAGCTGAAAGACTCAAGAGACTACAGAGCATGAAATTTTTTTTTTTGAAGAGGGCCATTGTGGCGGTTTGTCTTGCTTAACTTCACATATTTATACCAGGGTTGGGTTTTTTTTTTTAACATGTTTTAAATTTTTAAATTTCATCATTCCTATTTGTTCTAGTCTTTACTTCTGTTATGAGGGCTTGCTGAACCTTTTTCGTCAGGCCTGCTCATACAATTGTCACCCAACTCTCACCTGTGGCTCCAAGAAGTTGTAACAAGTAAAACCGCCATACCCCACCAAAATCATCTTAGAATATGGACTGAATATGGCTGAGGTAACTGACATGCCTCAAACCTATTGGTGAGTTAAGGGTTGACTACCTCAAGCCTGTGAAGACTCCCCCCAGTAGATGAGAACAATCTATTCTAAAGGCCACAGAGATGGCTGAAGCAGATGCTGTGAGCACTTCACTTAAAGCTTGATCAGGTATCAAAGATGTCAAGGATATCCACTGCTTCCTTTTGTATTGCCATAATACTTTAATGATGCTGGAAGGGAGAGAAATGCTAATGACTCTGTACAACTATGCTTCACTTAAATCCAGTTCACACACAAGTCAAGACATCACCCATGATGTTATTGGATCTCTTCAAAAACAGAAGACAGTCTTCCAAGTTATCCAGAAGCATTAGCTTTTCAGTATAACACATGTAATTTGACTTACCACAAAATTAATACATAATTGACTTAAAGATCAACATTGTCTAGCATTTTAAATAAATTCATTTATTAAATGCATTAACCAGGTTTTCAGCCCAGTCTGGGGCATTTTGCATGTTATAGTATATGTGGAAGAAGATATGACTCCAGAAGAGTGAAGAGAAATTTGAAAAGTTGCATAAGGGGTTTTGCAGAGATGATATCAAAGCTTCTTTGGGAGAGAGATGAGGTGAGAGAAGCAGTAGACATATAAGAGAATCATCTTTTTGTTTCTAGCTTGCTTCCCTAGAGACTCCTGGAATAGACTTCCTTGGATAAGATTGGGTTCTCTTGTTTTAAACGAGGTTTCATAGCAGTACCAACTAAAGAATTCATTCACTCTTATATATTTTCTGGGATACACTAATCTGTAAAACTTTTTCAATTTCTGTTGGTTAATCATTTCTAATGGAGCAGTAATGAACTGAACTAGCTATACCCAGAAAAAGAACTCTGGGAGATGACTAAAAACCATTACATTGAATTCCCAATCCCTATATTTATGCACACCTGCATTTTTGATTTCCTTCACAAGCTAATTGTACAATAATTCAGAGTCTGATTCTTTTTGTACAGCAAAATAATGTTTTGGTCATGTATACTTATTGTGTATCTAAGTTATATTTTAATATATTTAACATCTACTGGTCATCCTGCCATCTAGGGGAGGGGGTGGGGGGGGGAAGAGGTGAAAAATTGGAACAAGAGGTTTGGCAATTGTTAATGCTGTAAAGTTACCCATGTATATATCCTGTAAATAAAAGGCTATTAAATAAAAATAAATAAATAAATAAATAAAAAATTTCTGTTTGCTTTGCTTGGATAAAAGTTTACTTAATATTTATTATATAGCTTGTGTGTAGCCACCATTTAGTAGGAAGGAACTATTTGAAGGAATACCTTTTCCATTAAGAATGATCAGGAATATTCTTTCTTTTTTAAAAATTTTTAATAGCTTTCTATTTAGAGGTTATATGCATGGGTAATTTTATAGCATTGACAACTGCCAACTTTTTGTTCCAATTTTTCCCTTCCTTCCCCCCACCCCCTCCCCTAGATGGCAGGATGACCAATACATATTAAATATATTAAAGTATAAATTAAATACAAAATAACTATACATGTCCAAACCATTATTTTGCTGTACAAAAAGAATTGGACTCTGAAATATTGTACAATTAGCCTGTGAAGGAAATCAAAAAATGCAGGCAGGAGAAAATATAGGGATTGGGAATTCAATGTAATGGTTCTTAGTCATCTCCCAGAGTTCTTTCGCTGGGTGTAGCTGGTTCAGTTCATTACTGCTTCATTGGAACTGATTTAGTTCATCTCATTGTTGAAGATGGCCAGGTCCATGAGAATTGATCATCATATAGTATTGTTGTTGAAGTATATAATGATCTCCTGGTCCTGCTCATTTCATTCAGCATCAGTTCGTGTAAGTCTCTCCAGGCCTTTCTGAAATCATCCTGCTGGTCATTTCTTACTTAACAATGATATATAATATTCATATACCACAATTTATTCAGACATTCTCCAATTGATGGACATCTACTCAGTTTCCAGTTTCTGGGCACTACAAAGACGGCTGCCACAAACATTCTTGCACATACAGGTCCCTTTCCCTTCTTTAAGATCTCTTTGGGATATAAGCTCAGTAGAAACACTGCTGGATCAAAGGGTGTGCACAGTTTGATAACTTTTTGAGCATAGTTCCAAACTACTCTCCAAAATGGTTGGATTCGTTCACAACTCCACCAACAATGAATCAATGTCCCAGTTTTCCCACATCCCCTCCAACAATCATCATTATTTTTTCCTGTCATCTTAGCCAATCTGACAGGTGTGTAGTGGTATCTTAGAGTTGTCTTAATTTGCATTTCTCAGAGTTGTCTTAATTTGCATTTCTTTGATTAATAATGACTTGGAGCATCTTTTCATATGCCTAGAAATAGTTTCAATTTCTTCATCTGAGAATTGTCCATATCCTTTGACCATTTATCAATTGGAGAATGGCTTGATTTCTTATGAATTAGAGTCAATTCTCTATATATTTTGGAAATGAGACCTTTATCAGAACCTTTGAGTGTAAAAATGTTTTCCCAGTTTATTGCTTCCCTTCTAATCTTGTCTGCATTGGTTTTGTTTGTACAAAAACTTTTTTTTGGGGGGGTTATAACTTTTTATTGATAGAATCCATGCCTGGGTAATGTTTTTTACATTATCCCTTGCACTCACTTCTGTTCTGACTTTTCCCCTCCCTCCCTTCACCCCCTCCCCCAGATGGCGAGCAGTCCTATACATGTTGACTATGTCACCGTATATCCTAGCTACAATATATGTGTGCAGAACAGAACAGTTCTCTTGTTGCACAGGAAGAATTAGATTCAAAAGGTAAAAAATAACCTGGGAAGAAAAACAAAAATGCAAACAGTTTGCATTCATTTCCCAGTGTTCTTTCTTTGGGTGTAGCTGCTTCTATCATCCTTGATCAATTGAAACTGAGTTAGATCTCTTGTACAAAAACTTTTTCAATTTGATATAATCAAAATTTTCTATTTTGTGATCAATTCTAATTCTTCTTCGGTCACAAATTCCTTCCTCTTCCACAGGTCTGAGAGGTAAACTATCCTGTGTTCCTCTAATTTATTTATAATCTCAAGGAATCTTCTTTCATAATGTGACTTATGTGGAAATATGTTTAACATGATTGTACACATAAAATCTTTTTTATTAAGTTTTTATTTTTAAAACATATGCATGGATAATTTTCAACATTCACCCTTGTATAACCTTCGCATACATATAATATAAAAAATGAAATTTTAAAAAGAGTGATCAGGAAAGTGGCTTTCTTATTTAAATCATAAACATCACACCCTTAACTAAAGATATGCAGGGACAGGTAAATGTAATTCTAGCTGGATAGCCCTCTCAATGACAGAGAAAAGAGCACACAGCCTCAAGGCTTCTAAGCTCTACTTGCTCCTCTCTATAGCTAACATGCTGGAGGGAGAGGGGGGGGGGGGGTCTCAGCTTTGCTCCTTCCTGCATAGGTGGGCTAAGATCAGATCATATCTGTCCATATCATCCAAGAGTCCCATTTATACATTTAGGTAATTCATAAAGAAACTACCTATCTTACATGGTAACATATTTTACAAATATAATATAAAGTGTTATTCCCCTGCTTTGTCTGCTCAAGTCTTGGATTGGGTAGATAGTGAGAATGTGGTGAGCTCCTACTGGTCATGGAAGAAATCACTGATGTTACTTCCTTCTCCATACTGCCCTCTGACCATCATTCCCAAAGTATTCTAGGGCCCAAAGCTTCACTGGTTGATTTTGTTTATTTGTTTTAAGGTATAAGACCTCTCTGTCCCTAAGCCAGAAACATAATTATCTAGGATTTTCTCATTGCCACAATACTTTAAACAATACTTTAAATACTTTAATAATACTTTAAAACAATACTTTAAAAAATAGTCAAATATTAAATAAATTTAGTAGCAGATCTTTTTCCTGGAAAAGACATGATAAAGCACCTCCTTACTTTGGGGAGGGAGAGACATAGATAGGGAATGTTGCATATATTGTCAGTTGAGATCATTGTGTTTCATTCTACTGAACTGTTTTTCTTTGTTACAAGGGAGGGCTCATTTGGCAGTGGAAGATATTTACAGAAATGACTATGATGGAAAAACAAAAGGCATCAGCAAAAATTCATTTACAAAACCAAAACAGAACAAAATATAGTGAGCCAAGTTCTCATCAGTGTCATAAGAAATCATCCAGGTTGAGTTTATGTGAGGCTACTGAATCAAAAGTTTGTCTACAGCTTTCTCCCCTTCCCACATCAGTAGTGTATTCAGTATCAGTAGTAATATTATTATGTATTCATTAGTATTCTTGGACTAATGTATTTTCCTAAGCATCTAACTGATCACCATCTTAGACAATGTAGAAACTAGAATGCCTAGAAACTTTGAATATGGAAATAGGCTTAATGTAAGCACTAGTTCTGAAAAGCTGCTCATATGACCTCTTTAATTAAAAAAAAAAGTTTCTGAGAGAATATTAAACATTCTTCACTAGTG
Organism: Sarcophilus harrisii; assembly: GCF_902635505.1. Lineage (NCBI taxonomy): Eukaryota > Metazoa > Chordata > Mammalia > Dasyuromorphia > Dasyuridae > Sarcophilus > Sarcophilus harrisii. Next base: position 75,860,691 of record NC_045431.1, read on the forward strand.
ACATTGTTCTTATATAATGTTCATGAGTTGCCCTCTATCCTGCATTTAGCTCATTACCTCTGATTCTCCAATTCACAGTATAACAAGTAAATTGTAGAAGAGAAACCAAAATAACTTTGGTTGAAGATCAACAACAATCAAAAAAATCTTTAAAATAGAGTCAAGTCTTTCTTAACTTATAGAACATTGTTAGGAAATTTCTCCATTTTTCAAAAACAGTGCTATCATTTTCTCTTTCCAGAACAAGACTAAGAAAGTTGCTGGAAGAAATTATAGAGATGTTTTACAGAAGAATGTAAAGAAAATTATTTCTGTATAGAAATTATGAATATGTACCTAGGGCATCAAAGACATGCAAATACAATATCATGTGTGAGCAATAACAGTGATAAAGAAGATTTCTGGTGCCATCAGACACTTTTCTTTTGAACCTGCTACCTTGTGGGTTGTATCTCTTTTTTTGTAGGTAAAGGAGAAGATTGCTCCTCTGGGTATTTTTTTCTGTTTCCCATTAGATTTCATGACTCTGCTCTAGCAGATCCTCAGCTATTCAGTTATCTTCAGGGTCACTTTTTGTCTATTTGGCCTCTACTGAGAGAGAGTGCTGCAGTTATTAAGTATCTCCCTCAAAGGGAGAGTTACAATTATGGTCATTTCCATTTATCATCCGATAAGGAGTGGATGCTCCCCAATAGGAAGAGTTATAGCTTTTTTAGTCCGTATCTCAAGTCTCCTACTTTATAGTTGAAACGTTATCCTCAGTGTCAACTGCCACCTTGTCCTCCATATCATGAAAGTGCTATGGTTAGTAAGCCTCTCATCATTATTATCAATAAGCATTTATTCAGTACCTATTATGTGTTAGGCATTCTGCTAACAAGAGAAAAAAGTCAATCCCTACCCTCAAGAAGCTCATAATCTTCCCCAAAAGAAAAGTCTTATAGCTCTCCTCATCCAGTTTTCAGCCAGGAACTATGTTGTTCTCTTTTCTCAATTTACCTTTTCTGACAATGGTTAAATTCTCTTTTAACCTGGCTTCATTAGAAAGTAAAAGAAATTTGAGTTAAGAGTAGGTCTACTATTTGAATTCTTCTTAGAAATTCTCTGGTTTATTCTTCTCTTTTCTGAACATGTTGACACTTTTAAACTCTTTATTCTCTATTAGTCTCCTCAGAGTATCTCAATAACATGATCAGAAAACTATTATGGTTCTTAGCTTTTATAAGCAAATATCCTAAATTTGAGCCTACTTGCTCAAATAGAAAAAGAGCTACATTACACTGTGGTGAGAGAATTATTTTTAACTTCTTGTCTATCCTATTGTGTTCTTCTATTCTTTGCAGAAAGCAAAGGCCAGGTTGGCTAATGAAGGTTGAACTGTGATCACCTTTGTTTAACATCCCACTCTTACTCATGGCCTGCTCTCTCCCACATAACTCTACATCTAGACTATTTAATATTAACTATTAATAGTATGAACTATTAGGCTAATAAAATCTAACCATTAGCCTTTTAGACATAATTGCTGCCAGACATGCCAGTTAGTTTAGATCAATTAGCAATAGCAATATAAAATACTTTACTCTGCTCTGTGGAGTTAAAAAAAATTTTTTTTGGTGCCTCTGGCCTAGGTTGATTATTTCTAAGGTCTCTTTCAGTTCTTACATTCTATGATTCATTACAGTAGAGGAGCAAAATTATGTTCATTTTATGGGACTCCGTAAGATATATCTCCTTTATCATACACATATGAGAGCATGCTTATAGCATAGAAATGTTTCCTGAATGAACAATTAAAAAGAAATAAAAGTTAACAGAATTTTGCTGCTCAAAACTGATGACTACAACCATTAAAAAGCCAATTACCTAACATTAAAGATTTTTAAAATTCTAATCAGTAATTTTCTTAAGTAGTACTTTTGATAAATTTCAAAGGGTTTCTCTTTGTCTTATTTTTAATTTTTTGTTAGAAACAACTCTGTAAAAATTGGCAGGTAATCTGCTCCCTAGTTTACATTGCTTGCTTTATAAAGTAATAATAATAAAGTTTCAATTAATTTTCTTTGATAAAATCACTATTATATATGCACATATACATATGTGTACATATATGTGCAACTACACACACACACACACAATGTCTCAAGTCTTAGTGCAGTTTCAAGCTGCACTAAGATTTTTGGGACAGCTTGTATTTGTTCATATCTATGCATTTTTTTGGTAGAAGAAATTGCTGTTGAAGAAATCCACTCTATCATTAGATATCTATATTTTGTAACTTCCAGGCCTTGAGGCCCTGGAAGGTTAAACAATTTGGCAAGTGCCACCCATCCAGGCTGGATCAGAAGCCATTTTGAAGGTCTTCCTACCTTTAAGGTTGATTCTCTACACACTAGGTAGAAATTATTGGTTTTTTTCAGAAGAGAAAATTAAAAGTTCAGAACAGTTCGCCCACAATCACACTAGCTGTAACTGTTACTGAAATCTATACTGGATAACTCTCAAGTTCAATGTTCTATCATACTAGAGTGCCTCCCATCAAGAATCCAGGTGCTAAGTTCCTAATACACATTTAGTTTCTAAAAATAAAGAAAACAAAAAAAGGTTCTACCATCAATGATACTGTCAATAGAAATAGTGTCAAGGCTATCCCAAATTAACTTGTGTAAGGAACCTGAATAACTTCTTGTAACTATAATCTATATTGTTCATTTCTAAAATCAATCAGATAAGTTGATCCCTTTTATTACTTTTGGAATTTCCTACTGGTAAGATATACAAAACATGTAGTCTCAGTTTTAGACACCGATCATCACTGTAGTAGAGGTAAGACTCATGTAATTTTTTTTTCTATTTGTCTCCTTACTTTTATCCACCCCATAATTAGTATCATAAGGTCAGAGGATTTAGAGATGGAAAGGACCTTAGAAGTCACCAGTTTCACAGATGGGGAAACTATAGCCTGGGAAGGTTAAATAGTATGTCTGAGGTTGCAGAGTAGAAGAACATTTCAAATGATGGAAAGAAAGGAAAATAATTTATAACACTGAAATTTGCTAAAACTGATTTGGAATTTTTATGGTGAAATTTTGGGGGCAGAGATGTTTGCAAAGTGGAGAATGCTATGTAAACCAAGAGAAGATATAATTCATCTCATATCTAGAAAAGTTGGATCTTTCCCCCAAAATGCCACAAAACTATTAATCTAAATGCTTCCCCACCATAATAAAAAAATACTTAAGAACCACAAACAAAATGTATAAATTCCTTTTCTTATAAAGTTCAGTGGAACTTAGTCTGCTGAGTATAATCACTAATTACTACACTGTGTTGTATATTTAGATGCATGGCAGTTATCTTTGAAACTGTGTTTAGTCACTGTTCTTTAACTGATTACAGCTTTCTGAAATTAACAACTTTAATTTTTTTAAATTATAGGACTTCATGTAAAAGCATGACAGAAAGACAGGCATTTGGTACATCTATTTATTATTAAAATAAAAATGTAGCTTAACTGAGGTGAAGAAAGAAAAACATGTATATGTACTTTTAATAATAACATGAATATGTATCATGTAGCTTTCAAATCCAAAAATTATTTCTAAAGGGGGGGAAATTTGTTCAATTTTGACAAATGCTGATCAATTCATGAAACATTTATTAGGCATGTATTATGTGTAAGAGACTACAATGCACATAAGAATATAAAATCAAAAAGGAAAAAGTCTTTGTCTTCAGGGAACATATTCTAATGGAGCTGATCCAATGTGTATACAAATAAGTATGATACAAGTGTAACAGGTATCTGGGGCAAATACAGAGCACTTGGAATGGCATTCTCTCCATGTGAGGAGTCTAGGAAGCCTACATCCTGAGAATCATGATGACATGAAAGTGAAGTGCCTTGTAGAGAAGGCAGAACATGGATAGACATTTGGTAACTTGTTCTTATGCCCTAAGTGATAAAAAACAAAACAAAACAAAACTTTTTTTTACTTTGAAAGCTTTTTAAAAGGCCTGTCAGGCTCATATATATCTTATTCTTTTTGTTTGTTTGTTTGTTTCATTAGATGTCTCCTTAGCTTATAGCATCTGATGAAGGACCTTGATGACCTTAAAAGTTTCCACTGAGATAGAACCACAGGAATTTTGGGAAAAGTTCAAGTTGGATTTCATAGACAACATAGTACTTACTAATATCCCCAAGGAAAAAGGAAAAACTTAAAGTTAGCCTTGAAAGAAGATAAGGATTCTGGAAGGCAGAGTTGAGGAGGAAGTACATTGCCTATGAGGAACCCTATGTGAATTCATAGAAGTAGAGGGTAGCATCTTGAGGTTAGGGTATGTCTAAAAGTCCAGTCTTGCTGGGAGAGAGAGCGCATAAATGGTACTAATATGGAAAAAAAAAAGTGGGGAAAGGCAACAAAACATTAATTCCTATAATATTTTTCTTAATATATGGTCTCTTTCTACCCCAATTTATCATTATTATTATCAAAAGGAATTTGTTTCTTAGAATTTTGAAATTGCGAGTGCTGTCCTTCATTCTTAAGAATGTAAATAAATATTACTTGCTATAGGATATACATATATACATTAATATATTTATACATATCTATATCAATAAGTTAGACCTTTATTCTTATTAGGTTCTTTGCATATTAGAATTTTGTCCTCTCTCTTTTATAGAATCTGAATTAATATTTCACACAGAGAATTCCAAGGAGGGCAAAAATATAAGACAAATGCATTTCTATAGTGCCTTGGATTTCTCTTACAAAAATAATTCAAGGTTATCCTCCTGGCATTTGTCAGATAGTATGTGAGAAAAACAGTTCCATAGAACTGTAAATAAGAGTTTCCATGTCCTTGTTAGTTAACTTTCTGTAAATCTGGAAACATTCTATTTTCATACTCCCCTCATTCTCAACTAATTATTGTACTTAAAGATCCCAAAATATTGTTCTGAAAGAGAATGTAACAGCTAATACCTTGCTCCCTATCAGTCGCCATTCCAAAAGGAGAGAACATCTCTAACAATAACAAAAATGGGGCTTTCCTTATGGAAAAAGGGAAAACTGGGAAATCATCTTTAGAATTGCCGTATTACCTCAAAGTAAGGTATTGTCTTAACTTTGCCCCAATCTACATGCATTCTACTGAATTCTACTTCTAGTTCCATCCTATGAATATCTTTTCTTTTTTTTAACTTGATTGATTGTATTTTATTTTTCCAACTACATGTAAAGACAATATTCAGCATTCAGTTTTTAAAAGATTTTAATTTCTAAAGTTTTCTTTCCTTCCCTCTCCCAAGATAGCAAGCAATCTGCTATGTGTTATATATGTGCAATCATGTAAAATCTATTTCCATATCATGGATATCCTTTATTAAATTTTCTTATAATATGTCAAAATTTTTGTATGATTTCCCTTTTTTCTCTTCTTATTGTTTCCTCTTTGATGGAGGGTTACTATATAATCATTAATGTTTTGTTTTGTTTTGTTTTGTTTTTAATTTAATAGCCTTTTATTTACAGGATATATACATGGGTAACTTTACAGCATTAACAATTGCCAAACCTCTTGTTCCAATTTTTCACCTCTTACCCCCCCCCCACCCCCTCCCCTAGATGGCAGGATGACCAGTAGATGTTAAATATATTAAAATATAAATATAATCATTAATGTTAAGAGAATTTGCTGCCAAATTATAGAATTGAAATAGCAAGAGAAACTAATCAAGACTCATTTTTAAACTACTTGACATCAAAGGGCCCTCATTATTTTTGCTGAAGTAAGAGGTGCTAATTTATGAAGGCAGGAAGGAAGATTGTTGTTAGTTTATGGAAGCATAAAAACAGAGAAAAGAGTTTCAATCGATTATAAAGTAAACAGAACACTAGTGACAATTTTGAATGGTAAAGTTTTTTATTGTTGGAAAAAGAATAAGAAATTTCTTACTGAACCAGGCAAATGATCCTAGATGAGATCAGTTGCTGTATAAATGGAAAAAAAGAAGTTGATATGAGATACTGAAGATACAATAACAGTGTAAAAACAAATTTGAAAACTGTAGGAACTATGATCAATACAATGACCATTCATGTTTACAGAGGACTGATGATAAAAATGTTACCGAAATGCAACAAATTTAGGGTGCAGAATGAGACACACACACATGCATACAGAGAAAAAGAGAGAGAATGTTCATTTCAGAAATTTATTTTGCTTCACTCTATATTTGTTACAAGAAATTTATTTTTCTTTCCTCCAATGGGGTGGAAATAGGAAGGAAGGAAAAAATATTTTTATTAATTTTGAAGGGAATACTTCAGATATGAAGTGTTGACATCATTCATTATATTATTAGTTTTACTTAAGTGATTAAGAGTTTGTTACAAGAGAAAAACAGGGGGTCATTGGTGATCATGCAGAGAACAATTCTAATAGAATACTGAAGGCAGAAATTAAATTTCAAAAGGTTAAAGAGTGAATGATAAGACGGGAGACAGGTGGTATAAATTACTCTTTAGAGAACTTTAGCAATAAAAATAAAGGAGAGATGGCTTTGATGATAGCTTGAAAGGATGGCAGGGATCAGAGCAAGATTTTTTTTTTTAATTTTTATAGGTTTTGTTTTTACATCATCTATTTTCCCCAATGTAATTCTCCTTTTCTTTCTCACTATCCCAGAGAGATATCCCTTAAAATAAAGTATTAAAAAAGGATTTTTTAAAAGTCTGAGATCATTTGCAATATCTGATATCTGATCTAAGAAATGGTACTCCATTTCTTCAAAAGAGCAGGGGAAGATATCTTCTTATAGTTTTTCTTGGAGAGATATTTGGTCATTATTCTTCCTGTTGTCATGGTCCTCTTCAACAATAAAGGCAAACTTCTGTGAGGAGGAGTAGCTGAACCACTGGGGACTCAACTGGAATGGCCAGTTTGGGCAACACAGCTCCTTCTTCCCTTCTTTCCTCTCTCCTCTCCTTTTCCCTTCCTCCCTTCTTTCTTTAGTTCCTCCCTCCCTCCTTTTCTCCCTTCCTTCCTGCTTTCCTTCCTTCCTTCCTTCTTTCCCTTTCCATTCCTCTGCCATGTAGGATATCATGTCCCTGCTCTGCCTAAAGGAAACCTCACAAGATATTTTGAGGTGGCTAAATTTCTTTCTTAATAACAATGGCTCATTGATTGGCCAACAAAGGTCCCAAGTGATTTGATTTTTCTTCTTTTTCTTTCCACTTACATTGTTTTCCTAGTTCTGCTTACTTTTATTTTACATAAGTTTACATACATTTCTATACATCTCTGTACTTATAACTTTCATCATTCCCAACAGTTTACTGGCATTCTGTATTCCTGTATCTGTGTTTTTTTATCCATTTCCCAGATAATGAACATATTTGTTCCTTGCTATCTCAAAAAGGGCTGCTATAAATATTTTGGTGTATGAGGCCTTTTTTTTTATCACTGACCTCCTGAATCTCTGAGTCAATGGGTTTAAATATTTTTGTCACTTTCTTTGCATATTTTCATATTGTTTTTGAGAGTGGCTGTTCTAATTCACAGCTCTATAAACAAAGCTTTTATGTGCCCTTTTTCCCACAACTCCTGAATGTTGACTATTCAAAGGAAAACATTATTAAGATATAGGGAGATCCAAGCAGGTCTGTAGCCATGATCTAGTAGACAGAAAGAGAATGAAAAAGAGGGGAATGTAAGAATGAGGGCAGTGTATTATGGGAAGGGATAGGAATAGTACAAATAAATGGATTAGACTTAGCAAGGGAAAGGATTTCCTTGGAAACCAGAACAAAAGAATAAAGGATGAGTGAAGATATATTGGAATTTGGAGGTGTAAAGAAGGAGAGATGAAAGGACTCATGAAAATGAACATCATTTTCTCAGAAAAAAATGATGTGAACATCATCTGCAAAGAGAGACTCCAGTGTAATACTGAAGGTTTGAAGAAAGAAAAAAAGTTTAGAATAACCACGCAAGAAAATATGATATACAGCTAATGGGAGGTGAATTGATATATATATATATATATATATATATATATATATATATAGTAATGAGGGCCCAGATGAGGTTAAATAATATGAATTAAAGTAGAACTAGCTAATTCAATTTTGTAATTTTCTTGATCTTCAAGATGGAACAATTCTGGTTGGTGATAAATTCTAAAGTGTAAACCTGAGTGGTGAAGGGAGCCAAAGGGTTTGATATTCAAAGGCCATGAACAGTGTACCTTGGCATCTCATTAAAATGTGTGGCACTTACCTATACCACTTACTGTTATGTGTCCTTTTCTTTCAAGGACATGTTTTACTAGTTAATATGAGTAGTAATGAATTAAGTAGATCAAATATAGTCGTTGTACTAACTGGTTAATATGTTACTCCATTCCAAATAACAGCATGTCTTATTGATTTTAATGAGATGCCAAGGTAAAATGTTCATGGACTACTAGAAGCTGGCATGTAGGGGAAATAAAATATGGAGAAGTCTCCAAATTAAATTCAGCAAACATTTTTTAAATACCTATGTGTAAGATGTTATGCCTGCCTTTGGCAGAACAAAAAAATGAAAAACAAAAATAACTCCTGACTTTCATACAGCTTATAGAGGAGACATATAGATATCTATTAAAAAAAAAAAAAAAAAAAACTGTGATGCCATGTTGTGGGCCAAGACTGATATAGGCTGATTTCAAAACAATATGAGGCATTCCTAGTTAATTCAGCATTAGACTTATTTAGCAACAGCATAGAAATGATAGTAAGTGAGGAGACAGCATTTAAGACTGGAGTAACCATCCTATTTCATTTCTAGAGGGAATCCTCTGTCATGAAGAGTGGTGATTGTAAGCCGGTGAATCAGGAAGCTGCCTGTCAACTCCAAAATGATTTGAACTTTCACCCCTTAGGACAATTAAGCCTTGGGGACAGTAAACTAGTAGAAGCAGTAGAAGCTAGTAGAAGATAATGAATTTGGATCATCTGTGGAACAATATCAGAGACGGGCACATGTGTAGTTTGTCCATTTATTTTCTTGAATTGTTTGCCTGGAGAGAAGGAAGAAGAAGAAGAAGAAGAAAAAAGTATAGAAGATAGAGAGAGAACTATACAGAGATACCCAGAGAAAGACTGTTGAAGCAATTTTTAGTGATACCTCCTCCCCCTCATTTGGGGTCTTGTGATCTCTGATTTTCAAAGAGATAGAAAAGAATGAGTAATGTGTATACTGTGTAGATTTCTCTATTCAATTTCTATCTTCCTGTTATTCTCTCTGATATAGCATCTTATGACTGGTGATTATTGGAGAGGTGCTGACACCAAAACCCTATAACCGGTATCAACCACAAAATGAAGTGACATGAAAAGAGCTTCCATGAGTAAAAGAGAGAACAATTCAAAGAAAGCCAGTACAGCTGCAAGAAGAAATGTTAGAAATTAAGACTGCCCATTATTATGAATTCCATACAATTGATGGAGAAGTCATTTTTATCCTAATCTATAATCTTGAGGCAAAGAGAAGATTGCTTTGGCAAAGAAAAGGGCCATATCCTCATGTGAGAAAGGTTGAAGAGGGTGGCAAAAGGCATCTAGTGGACATAAGATGAAGAGAAAAGAAGGACATCTCAGCAAATGGTCTACATTTTTTTCTTCAGTAAAATATAAAGCAAGTTTTTCTTCTGAGAGGGTGAAAGAAAGAGAACTGTGGAAGATTTGAAAAGGTTTTGAAAAGCTATGGTATGTAGGACCATGACTCAATTAAGGTGTGAAAGTATTGCCTCATCACAATGAAGACTCAGTTAAGCTTATGTAACATATATATATATATAATGAATCCATTCAACTTGATTTCAGATTTTTTCCATCTTCATTCAGTAATATCCATGTAAGAGTGAAGGCAATGAATGGAGGGAATCATCCAAGACTGAAGCTTGGTAGGCAAGATCAATGATGTAAAGAGGGAGCAAAGAGAATCAAGAAAAGAAGCCAGTGTATAGTTGAACAGATTGACCAAGGGGTCGAGATGAGGAAAAAGGGATGATGTTCCGGGACAAAACTGAGGGGCTGAGGGATTGGAGGTGAGGATGTGGACAAAAATCAGGTTTTTATTATTGTAAGGCCAAGGGAGAGGTGAAATGACAATAGAACTGTGATCACATAAAGGAATTTCAGAGTTTATTAACATGGATGTGGTACATTTGTGGGTGGTGGTAAGACCAAGTCCATGAAGAAGTTTGTGTGTGGCTGAGGTGGGGTAGAAAAGTAGGTCTGGTGAAATAGGCAGATTGAGCAATTGTACAATTTTGGTGTTTGAGGGAGAATCAATATGGATATTGAGTTCCCCTATAGAGAGCAGGAGTTGGGGAGAAGAAATCAGCTGCTGACTCATCAGATCTTAAAAAGGGAGTACCTGCCCATGTCCTTTTCCTTTAAGTTTTATTTGGATATTCATATTATAGCTAGAGGATTGGCTTTCTCCTTCATGGCCACTCCTTACATGACTCCTTATGTGTGCTGAATTGGTGAACTAAGCTTAAGCACTAGAGTCTTGACTTTTTTCCCACTTGTACTTCTTTGCCAGATAATAGGCGCCTGAGCACTAATCATGAATGAATATGTCCAACATTGGAGGCAACCTTCAGAATTCCTGTATTTCTCTTTTTTTTTTTTTAAATCAAAATAAACTTTATTTCAGAAAGTCACTTTAAGTTTGTGGTAATATAATTAAGCCTTATTAATATGTTGTTTATTTAACAGATTAAAAACGCATAAGGAGCTTGTCCCATTCATCTTAATTAGACAATATGCTTGTCACAATTATTTGCTTTATATTTTCATTTTCCACGAACATTTGGAGGGTATTCATTGATTCTTTTTTTTTTTTTATTTTTTTTTTTTATTTAATAGCCTTTTATTTACAGGATATATACATGGGTAACTTTACAGCATTAACAATTGCCAAACCCTCTTGTTCCAATTTTTCACCTCTTACCCCCCCACCCCCTCCCCTAAATGGCAGGATGACCAGTAGATGTTAAATATATTAAAATATAACTTAGATACACAATAAGTATACATGACCAAAACATTATTTTGCTGTACAAAAAGAATCAGACTCTGAATTATTGTACAATTAGCTTGTGAAGGAAATCAAAAATGCAGGTGTGCATAAATATAGGGATTGGGAATTCAATGTAATGGTTTTTAGTCATCTCCCAGAGTTCTTTTTCTGGGTATAGCTGGTTCAGTTCATTACTGCTCCATTAGAAATGATTTGGTTGATCTTGTTGCTGAGGATGGCCTGATCCATCAGAACTGGTCATCATCTAGTATTGTTGTTGAAGTATATAATGATCTCCTGGTCCTGCTCATTTCACTCAGCACCAATTCGTGTAAGTCTCTCCAGGCCTTTCTGAAATCATCCTGTTGGTCATTTCTTACAGAACAGTAATATTCCATAATTTTCATATACCACAATTTATTCAGCCATTCTCCAACTGATGGACATCCATTCAGTTTCCAGTTTCTAGCCACTACAAAAAGGGCTGCCACAAACATTCGTGCACATACAGGTCCCTTTCCCTTCTTTATAATCTCTTTGGGATTCCTGTATTTCTCAATAGGTGTGGCAGCTGCTGTCCTCTGCTTCAACTACATGCTTCTTAGGGGAACATCAACAGGAGAATGAACCTAGGCCCTAGCCTGGATATTCAGAAGTCATGGATGTGGAAGAGATTGTACAGCATAGAACTGAGAAAGGTAAAACTATTCCAAGGTCCCACAAACTGCATTATGTCTCTGATGTTTTGAGAATCTTATCAGAAGAATATAATAGGAGTTATGGCATTGCTTGGAGGCTCACTGGATCTGGAATCAGAAGAACAGAATTCCTATCTGGCCTCTTATTACCTGGGCAAGTCCCTTAACCTCTGCTTACCTCAATCCACTGGATGATGAAATGACAAACCACCCCAGTATCTTTGCGAAGAAAACTGCATAGACAGCATTGACATTCTATGACCTATGGGGTCACAAAGAGTTGGACACAACTGAACAACATGTGGCTGCTGCTGCCTGTTTAAGTTTTTCTTTTTTGTGTGTGTTATTTATTTCGTTTGGGTAAAGGGAATAAAAAGCTCTCTTGTACTTTGCCACACTGTACACCATGTTACTTTGATTCCCAGGAGCCCAACCCTAAACTTCAAATAATTTCCCTTTGGGCTCTAGGTAGAAAGAGCCAAAGAAAGAGAAAGAGCCTGAACTTCCTTTTAAGTAGTGAGACTTCTTCAGAGCCTGTATTCAGGGTTTCAGAGCTGAAGGGAAAAATGCTCTAACACTAAAGGCCCATGGGCCAGTTAGTGTTTACTGGAGACCTTTTCACAAAACAACCAAACAACCAAATACTTAACTAAATTATCAGTCAGCTGAAGAAACCAAATGATTCTGAGTTTATGTACTGACATTTGGAGTCTTCTACCTCTCTACTGAAGGATATGTGTATTATATTCTTTATTTTCTCAAATCAAGACTATTCATTGCAATTGCTCTAAATCTAGCTGTCTTTAATTGTGGATTTCATTTATATTACTGTAGTCAAGATGTATATATTATTTGGTTGTCTGTATTACTTCATATAAGAAACATGGAAAGGCTACTTCATATATTAACCTTTCCATGTTTCTTCATACTTCCTAATGTCACTTTTATATAACATTTTTCCCCATATAGTAATATTTTGTTATATTCATAAATTATAACTTATTCAACCATTTCTCAGTGAATAGGGACCCACAGTTTTCACTGTTTTGCTATCACAAAAATTTTGCTTGCATTCAAAATTTTAAAAACTTAACCCTATGAATTAGGCTTCCCAACTCTTGATACAGAGGATGGACCAGAGGTGCAAAGTGGGACAAATATTTTTTGACATGGGCCCATGTGTGGACTTGCTTTGTTTGATTCTGCATTTTGTTATTGTTGTTGTTGGAGTAAGAAAGGGTGAATGAAGCAGGATTTGAGGGTAATGAAGGAAGTTAGTAATAATGATGAAAAAAAAAGAAAGAAAGAAAGACCATTGAAACATTGTTTCTCTCCTCTTCCCCCATCCACATATACAGGAGAAAATGGAAATAAAGCTTTGAAGTTAATGATGAATTTTTATATACTTAAAAAACAAGCTCTACATGATAAGAGATTTATAGTTTCATATTGTAGAATCTTCTTTTCTGTTTATGTTTATTGGTCAAGTTCAGAAAAAGAAAAAATTATTGAAGCACTATATCTAAATGTATATATAAAAGTAACTTGGGGTACATAGAGTTTTCAGGGAGCACTGGCACCTCTGGTAGGAGGGCTCGCTGAATCCTTTTCCAGGATTGCTCATTCACCTTACTCTTACCTGTGGTTCCAAGAAACTATTGCATTTATAGTTAGGCATAGCCCATTAAACTCACCAGTAGCCTACCAGCAGATGGGCTAAACTTGGTTGAGAATGAAGTAGCAGGCTTCAAATTTATTGGTGAGTTAGGGGGCTGTCTAACCCAAGCCCATGGAGATTTTCCCTGGCTGAATGGGCAGATGAGACCAATTTGTTCAAACGTCCATGAAATAGTCTGAGACAGGTGCTGGCACTGCTAATGAACTTGGTCACACAAAGACCACAAGGTCATATGCTGCAAGCTGGGCTATCACTAGTTGTCTTGACTTTGAGGTGCCACTAGACTTGGATGATTTAGGATGAGAGTGTGAGGGTAAGGACTGTGCAACTCTGTCTTCAATCCAATTAATGCACAAGTCAAGACATCACCAGTGATGTCATTAATTCTTTTCAAAAGAAAAGATGAATAACAAAAAAGAAAGTCACTGGTGAATGGGGCTACCATGAGGTTTCTATTCCCAGAGGCATTTCCAAATATGGATTGTATCCCCAAATATCTCAACCTATACCTCTGTTTTCTAGAATTGTACCAATGTATCAATAACTAATAATGGTTCAAATTGTTTCTCAATGGTATTTGCATTTTAATCAGCACTTCTTGCTTTAAACCAGGATTTCTTAACCTTTTATGTGCTCTAGACCCTTTTGATAGTCTAATGAAACCTCTGCTCAGAATAATGTATTTAAATTCATAAAATAAAATACACAATATTGTAAAAAAATTAATTACATTGAAATACAGTTGTCAAAAAAAATTTTTTGTTAAAAACTCCTGCTTTAAACTAGTTTCTTAATTCTCTCATCTTTGTATATCAAAATGTTTTTTTGGTTGTTGTTGAGAATTATTAAAAATTGTTAAAAGTGGTTTAAAAGTTGTTAAAAGCTGTTAAAAGAAAAAAGAAAATTAAAAAGACCCTAATCTAGCTATGCAGGAACAAATAATAGGTAGCTTTTATGTAGCCTTTTAAGCCTTTCAAAATACTTCATATATGTTAATAAATTGTCATTATGTTATGTTACTTCACTAGACAGAAAACAGCATGCAGCTTCCTCCTCTTACAGGCAAGCCAGAACATGCTTGGGTAGCATATTAACATTTCCTGTAGGGCCAACAGCATATGCTCTGAAAATGATTCAAAATTAGAAATGTTTTATTGCTTAAAAATTATGGTGACCACAAGAGCAACATCCAACTACCAAACCAAAAAGAACAGTAATTCAGAAGATACAGCATTTTCCCTATTTCATTAATATCAGGTAATATTTGCCCTTTTTAAAATACATAGTCAAATGTTGCTTTCCTTTAAAAAAAAAAAAAAAAAGTTCTTAACCAATGTAGCAGTTAGCAATTGTTTATCCCTTAATCCTAAATGGTGATAAAAGTGAGTGTTTTAATGCAACTGTTTCAAATTTTGGTTTCTTTTATTTTTAAATACTCATTCTTTGAGTCAGATCAAGGAAGCCAAGATTCACAAAATATACATTTTGACCCGACTATATAGTTCAGTAAATTCTAATTTTCTGCTCCCTTAGATATATTATCTTAGGCAAATATATTCATTTATACTAGTCCTTAGAGAATGCCTGATTCATCATTCACTATGATAGCAATTGACCTTATATCTGGAAAATATTCATGATGGGTTTGTTTTTTTTTTCCCCTCTAGTATTCATTCACTACAAGTGTGGGGGGAAAAAAAATCAATTATTTCAATACTAAAAAGTTTATGGTAAGGGGCAGCTAGGTGGTGCAGTAGATAAAGCACCAGCCCTAAAGTCAGGAGGACCGGAGTTCAAATCTGACCTCAGACACTTAACATTTCCTACCTGTGTGACCCTGAGCAAGTCACTTAACTCCAATCGCCTCAGCCAAAAAAAAAAAATTATGGTAATTCTATATTCTAGATTATCTAAAGTATCAGTGCATCCCTGATGAAATCCTATGGGGAAAAAAAAGCAATCCTTGCTAATCCCTCCATAATTTCTATTGAAATTATTTGTCTATCATGTAATAATCATGAATCTCTTACACATGCAAAGGTTGTGCACTTATTTCTCAACAGTGTTTTTATATCTATATAGATTTTCCCAATCAATGAAAGATAATTAAGATTCTAAATGATCCAGAACTATAGTGTGTTTTGTATTTATACAAATTCTACTTTATGGAAATGCTTTCTAGGTGATTTTTCTAGGAGAGTGAGGAACAAGGCACTTCTATTTATGTACATTTTAAAGTATAATTTAGGAATTCAACTCAGTGTTCTAAGATTGGTCTCAAAGCAATTCATTTTCAGGGGTCCTCAAACCTTTTAAATAGGGGGCCAGTTCACTGTCCCACAGACTGTTGGAGGGCCGGACTATAGTAAAAACAAAAAGTTTGTTTTGTGGGCCTTTAAATAAAGAAACTTCATAGCCCTGGGTGAAGGGGATAAACGTCCTCAGCTGCTGCATCTGCCCCGCGGGCCATAGTTTGAGAACCCCTGAATTTAGGTCTTTGTTTATTGTAGGAGAAATGTCCATGCTGATACTATGTATAGCACCTCAAGTACAAGGTATTATTTCCTGCTCTACAACTAGTAAATGTCTTTAGAAAAAAATTAACAGCACTACTCAATGGTTATATACAGTCCATTAATGTAGGCCTAACCTATTCATTATCACAGAAATAAAATTAAATCCTGGACTATATTTTATCCTACCTTAAATATTACATTAGTGCCTTTTCCATTTCTACTAAATCTAAGTTCCTCCCAAAATATGTTTTTTTTTTCCTTTCCAATTTTTTTAAATTAAAAAAGAAATAGAAATCCACATGCCTTTGCTTTAAGGATTTTACTTTTGTTTTCATAATTCTTACAGGATTATATTTTTGCTTTCTGTTCCTTTATTCTCTAATGGAAATGCATAACCTATTGTTACAAAAGGTAATAGATACGCTTTGATTTGTCCTGGTTGTTCAACCTCTGGGCAAGTCCCTTAACCCCTCAGTGATCTACCTTGCTTTTCCTTTTTCTCCAAGTTCAAATTGTAACCTTCAAAGTTGTACTGCTTGTGTATTTCTTTCTGGCCTTCCTTCAGTCCTTTTCCATGTATTTTAAAAATGTTTCAGTGGACTTTTGTTTCTTTTCTTTTTGACAACCCAATTAGAACTCCTTTCACCTTCCCCATTAAAAAGAGAAAAGAAAAAAAACAAATCCCTTATTTCAAATGTGCCCAATCAAGCAAAACAAATTCTCACATTGTCTATATATGAAAATGTATGTCTCCCTCTGTATCTTTAGTCCATGACCTTTCAGTTAGGATATGAGTAACTTACTTCATGACCAGACTTCTGAAGTTATGGTTGGTCATTGCATTGATCAGAGTTCTCAAGTCTAAAAGTAAAAATTTCATAAAGGATTGCCTTTGTTAATCACACAGAATCAAGTAAAATTAGAGTTATAATGGAATTCAGCAATCATATAATCCTCCCTGTTGATTACTTTGAAGAGTTTATTTTTTTTAACTATATTCCTAATAGGTGGATATCTTGTTTCTGCTTACAAGACATACAGCTTTCTCTTTCACAGAATAAAACATTTCCTTTTGATTTTCAGTAGTTTAGTTTATCTTCATTTTTCAAAATTTCTTTGTATGTCAAAAACAGTCTTTTCAACATTCTGCTAAAATCTTTATATTGCTTCTTTATATTTAAACTTGCCCATTTCTAGTAGAGAAAAATCAAATGATGTATGATTAATGCCTTGATGTTTGGGTCTTTTTACCTTTCAGCTAATTTTCCTGTTAAGTGTTTAGCTACTATTATCGTTGGGTAGCCCAGAAGCAATGCTGCATTCAGATATGAAATTGGTAGAATGAATAATTTGTAGCAACTACTTTAAGTCTGAATCTAATCTTCCCAGGAATCACATGATATAAAGCAGAGTGTGTCTTTTGTCAGGGATAAGGTAATGTATTTGTACTTTTGGTTCTTGATTGTATCTTCTCAATGTATTGAAATACACTATTTTTACCTTTTTTCCCCCCCATTGACTCCGCCCCCCCCCCTCGTGGTTTTCCCTTTTCTTCTGATTTTACTCTTCCAATATGATTCATATGAAAATATGTTTTTAAAATAAATGTACATATATAACTTTAAAAATATAATTTAAAATTTAAAAAAGAGAAAAGAAAATATCCAGGGAATGAAGAATGCCACAGTCAAAGCTATGATATACACAGCTGGATTGACAACCTACTAAGGGTCAGTCCATTAATATATAGACAGACACTATAACAATTAATTGGGGTCAGAATTGAACATAAGGAAGAGAATGAACTGGATTGTCTTTGGTAAACTACAAAGTTCTTTTAATGACCTCAACTTCTCCCTGAAAGAAAGGTTCTTTAGGGGAAAAAATAAATATCCCAATGTAAAAGCTAATTGATGCTAATCTGTTAAATGATGCTGAGGTCCTGATTATTGGGGCAAATGACATAAGAGATTAGTTATAACTGATTGTTGATATTAAAGAGAACACATTGGAATAAGGGATTATCATGACAAACTCCCAACTTCTCAGGAAGTATCCTTACTACCCCTAAGGATGTTACCACCATCTGGGAACCTGACTTACTAGTGAGAGTATGAGCTAGGATAAAAAGTATTTGCTCCCTCATCTTGAGCTTGTATAGGATAAATTATCTAATGTGTCCTATTCTATAACAAGAAGTATTGTAATACCCATGAAAGAGGTGAGAAATAAAAAGAAAAAAATCACAATTAAAAAAAAAAAAGCTATAGACTGGGGAATCAAGAAATTTAAGATAAGCTCAGCAGTTGACTAATTTTGTAAACTTAAGCATATCACTAAATGTCAAGTTGAATCCTAAAATACTTACTAAGCACTTAACTATATGCCAGGTACTACAATGTTAGGGAAATGAATAAAAGCAAAAACACTGTCCCTGCCCTCAAGGGACTTATCTTTTCTCGAAGTAGGGATGGGGAGACAATACATAAAAGGAAGATGAAAAGTAGAGGTGTGGGGGACACTTTCATAGGAGGCATGGTAGCAAAGTTCTGTTTGAGAACTTCCTCAAACACACTAATGGGAAAAGGGGCAGAGGAAGAAGGCAGCTGAAGCATAGTAGTGAATGTACTTTGTATCATGAGATAGTTAAGCAAATATGATCCCTGAAGTTCTGCCCAACTTTATAATTTCACAATTTTATAAATTTCTTCACTCCTTTTTCACTTTTCCTAGATATTTTAACTTTTAAATGGGGGGAGAGTGGAAAAGGGGACTAGCATCTGAATTCTGGTCCATTGATCTTTAAGGTGATCACTTTTAATATTAATAGTGACAAAACTTAACCAATACCAAATTTAATTAGAACCTAGGTTTTCTTTTATTTTTTTTTAATTACAGTTTTCTATTTTCAAAACATATGCATGGATAATTTTTCAACATTGATCCTTGCAAAAACCTTGTGTTCCAATTTCTCCCCCTCCCCCAACCTCCTTGCCTAGATGGCAAGTAATTCAATATATGTTAAACATGGTAAAATATATATGTTAAATCCAATATATATTTATGCAATTATCTTGCTGCACACAAAAAAAAAAAATCAGATCAAAAAGGAAAATAAAATGAGAAAATAAAACAACAGCAAAAAGAGTAAAAATGCTATATTGTGATCCCAATTCAGTTCCACAGTCCTCTCTCTCTGGGGGAAGATGGCTCTCTATATCACAAGATCATTTGAACTGGCCTGAATTATCTTATTGTTGAAAAGAGCCACGTCCATCAGAATTGATTGTCCTATAATCTTGTTGTGGCATGTACCATGATCTCCTGGTTCTATTCATTTCATCAGTTCATGTAAGTCTCTCCAGTTCTCTCTAAAATCATCCTGCTGATCATTTTTTATAGAGCAATAATATTCCAAAACACGCAGACATCATAACTTATTTAGCCATTCTCCAATTGATGGGCATCTATTCAGTTTCTAGTTTCTTGCCACTACAAAGAGGGCTGCCACAAACATTTTTGTGCATGCGGGTCCCTTTCCCTCTTTTAAGATCTCTTTGGGATATAAGCTCAGTAGTAATACTGCTGGATCAAAGGGTATGCACAGTTTGATAGCCCTTTGGGCATAGTTCCAAATTGCTCTCCAGAATAGTTGGATCAGTTACCAACTCTACCAACAATGTATTAGTGTCTCAATTTTCCCACATTATCTCCAACATTCATCATTATCTTTTCCTGTCATTTTAGCCAATCTGAGACACATACAGTGGTACATCAGAGTTGTCTTAATTTGCATTTCTCTGATCTATAGTTATTTGGAGCATCTTTTCATATAACTAGAAACAGTTTCAATTTCTTCATCTGAAAATTGTTTTACAACTTAGGTTTTCTAAAATTGTTCAGAGTCACAAACAATCTCTAGTTAGATGTTAAAAAAAAAAAAAGCCATCTAGTTTAATCCAAATCTGAACAAATATCCCCTCTACTAAATATTTGAGAGGTGGTCCTGTAGCCTTTGCTCAGAAATCTCTTATTAGAGAAAGGCCTGATGGCATCACTCAGTTAATTTGGATTCAGTTTTAGGATGAAATGTGGTACTTGTAAATCATTGAAATTTACTTAGAGGTTACTTAGCCCTGACATAGGAAGGATATGCAGTGAGAACACAGTGGAAACACATGAACTCTGCCCTTTCCCCCCTTTCCTCTGCCAGTCTCCATCTGGAAATGTTCCTGGTAAGCAGGGCAGGATATGGTGACTCATGTGGTACTTTTTTTTTTATGATGCCATTTTAAAATAGATTTCATTCTCTAGGACAGGAATTGTATTTTCACTTGTTTACAATTCTCATAAAAAAATATTGTTCACTTCTCTCCCTCTGCACACATTCAAGCATTCAGGACACGCAGATTTACAAACAGCTTAAATATCACTTTTGAATCGCCACTGCTTTGGCTACAAATTTGAGCCCTTCGATTTTTTAAAAGCTTCATGAAATGCTCTCTCTCTCTTAGTATGTTTAGACAACCTTTTCAATGAGTAACCAAGAAGAAACAGTTCTGGATGAGGCTGCTTCACTACGTGGGAATCCTCTGGGTATCTCCTGCACTCTGGTACAGCTTAGGAAGGATTACATCGCAGAACTTCTTCAGTTCTTTCTACTCAGATTCTCTCTTATTAATAGTCTGGTTCTTATCTAGTCAACTGATTATTTTGTTACATTTGTCATGTATCTTTTTTTCTTCATCAACAATTTTCCCTTAGAGTTTCTTAATCCTCTATTGTATCCTTAGTGCTGAAAGATCAAGATTCAAGTGAGTTCTTGGAAGAAACCTTCTGTTTCTGCTTTTCATCTTTATCTTATAATTCTCAGCTTCCTAGACATGTTCAAAGTTGTCTTTTCTCAAGCAATCTTTGTCACTGGTGATGGTCACCCCATTCTCTTTGCCTGTGCTCTTATCCATATTAGGTACTCTGTGGATGTCTTTTATATAAATTGTAAAGGTTACTTCAACTTGAGGAACACTCTTAGAAACAAAAGAAATTCCTGTGACCTCAAACTGGCCAAGCAGGTTGTTATCCTTCATCATTGTTCTCTCACTTTCAGAAGCCTAAATAAGCACACCAAGCTGGTTTTCTGAGTGGATGGTAAATGTCTGCTTGGTAAGAATGGTGGTATTATATTTGATCAGAACATTGCTATCATTTACTCCCACCCTTCCTCCGAGTCTTCTCTTCCAAGGCCAAAATAATTCTCAGATGACCTGACTGTGGGGCTCTTTCCCACACTTATCACTTGGAACTAAAATTTTAATATGGAGCAGGAAAGTCCTGTCCTCCACATCGAGCAAGCTTAATCACCGGGTTCTAGGGCACCCTGTTGAAGTTTGGGGCTGAGGAGCAGGAGGATTATTTTCAGTGAGAAAAGATTCAGGTTATCATCTCCAAGAGCTGGCTCTTTAGATTGACAATCCATTAATTGGCTACTGAGCTGGGAGAGCTGATGACTCAGTGGCTGTACAAAAGTAAGCTACCAGTCTTTATCCCTCTTTCTTTCTTTCTGGCCAAGAAGCATGTGAACTATTTCAAGCTGCATTCAGAGAGCCCTGTGGGGTAAGGGACAATCGTTCCTGTCTCCCCCTCGATTTGCATGTATCCATAGCCAAATGTCTTTCCTACACAAGATTTTGTGAGTATCTCTGGCTGTCTTTGCTTTTTTGTATGTGTCCTTTCCTTAAGTGAATGAATATCTTGTTCTGTATGTGTTCTGTACTTCCAAGTTCAAAAAGTGTAAAAGACTTTGGGAGAGGTTGGCCACTGACAAAAGGCCTGGTATAAACCTGCAGTTTTAGTAAGAGTTATAAGGACAGTGCCCAAGTGAGATGAAATGTAAAATGATTAATTACTCTGCAAACTGCTTTATATTTTGATTTTGATATTTATATTTACATATTAGCTTCCCAGAAGATGGTAAGAGTAGTAATAAATTGTGACTATATTCTGGTGTGATCATTCTATTAGAATGCATTCTGTGATTCTTTAATGTTTAGCATTGCTTTTTGTATAGGAATAAATTATTTGTTCTAACTATATTCCTACTGTACTTCAAATACTTCTTACTCCTCTTTGGAGAGACCTAAACACATTAAAACATACTTTCTATAATTAAAATTGTCTTTTATACTTGGTGGGACTTAATGAACCAGTAAATATGAGAAAAGGGAGGCTACTTGTTGATGAAGTCAAGCTTCTAAGGATTATCATCCAGAGCATATGACTAAATACAAGATTGGGAGAGGTAAGGGCCTAGGTCTCTGTGGGCTCAGTCAAATGGTACCTCAATGCTAGGGGAGGGAAATATCAGCAAAACTAACCAATACACTCATTTTGAGTATGAAAGAAATGGGTTTTTAAGTTTTACTTTATGACCTTGTGCAAATCATTAAACTTCACAATGCCCCCAGGCAACTATACAAAACATTAAGTGTCTGAGTAGCTAGTTGGTATAGTGTTTAGAGCACCAGCCCTGAAGTCAGAAGGACCCGACTTAAATAAAATTTGGCCTCAGACACTTAATACTTCCTAGTTGTGTGACCCTGGGTAAGCCACTTAACCCAATTGCCTCAGCAAAAATAAATAAATAAATGAATAAATGGAATAAAGCAATAAATGTCATATCCTCATTGGTAGAAAAAGAATTTCATTAGAGTTCTCTATATCAATGAAATCACGGACCTAGTCAAAACACAACAAAATATGATCTAAACATATTCCATATTCCATAAAATGGAATTGTCTTTAAAGTTTAAAAATTAAATATTCTAAGAATATGGTAATACATTTTTTGAGACTCGGAGGGATGACCAAGCAGCTGCTTTCAGTCATGTGGTGGCCTAGCATTGAAAGGACCTTTGTTTCAGAATGACATGATAAACGCTAGTGATCTCTTGATCCTCTTCATTGTAGGGAGAAGGGTGGTAGACTGTATCATCTGTGAAATTCATCTCTTGGCAGTAGCTTTTCCACAATGCAGTTTGTGCTCTTACCTGCTTTAAGTGGGATTGGAAGGTGGAGATGGGCATGAACACTGTTTATTCCCTCACCTCTTCAGCAGACCCTTGGCTCAAGTAGGGGAACTTTTGCCTGGGCCTCTGCTGCCTTTTTCTGCTTTGTTTTTCCTTTCCTGAGCAAGTGATTGAACATTAACCTCAAGGAGAAGAGTTTCCAGGATTACAAGCAACCTTTTGAATTTGCAGGACCTAGTGCTCCTGTGTCTGATTAGAAGAGATGACCACTATAGCATTCAGCTGACAGATAAAGGAGCAATTGACTGCTGAAGCAACCAAGCATGAAGTTCAGAGAAATGATGAGATAATATAGAACCAAGGTGGAATATAAAATGCCTAATTAGCAATTCTGAAAACTTCTTTATGTTTTGATGAAGTTTTAGCATTAGCCAGTATATGGTGAATACTGTAAAGAAGTATTTCATAGTATTTTAAAGGAGGAAGCAACCTTGGAGATCATCTATTATAATTATATAATATGAAGTATTTAAAAGCAATCATTATTCTAAAAAGTTAATATGTCATATTAATAGACTATTATAAAGATACTGAGATTTTTAAATAATGAGTACAATTGAATTAGTTAATTGTGGCAATTAATCCAAAAGGAAAGTGATTTTATTTTGACAGGCAAGAAGTAAAATTTTGTATAGTATAATATAGAGAAAGCTTAGGTTTTTTCTTTTATGTATGTTAAAAGACATAAAGCAGAACACAAGTGGCTATTTTATGAGACTTAATCAAGAGAAAAATCTGTGCTTATCCATAAACTTGCCTAAGTAACAGTAAAGAGGAATGGAAGTTAATTAGGCAGGCTAAAAATGACAGATAGCTATATTAAAAAGAAAATTGCTCACTTTTTATATGTGGAAATATTGCAAATAGTATCTTAATCACCAAAAAGTTTCTTCTTAAAAAAATTTTCAGGAAATTTTAAATTCCCTCTTTCCTGCCTTCAATATTTTTGTTAGTTTAAAAAGAAATGTAATTGTCAACAGTCATATCCAAACCAGTATCTGATACTCTAAAAACAGCTAATGTAAACATAAACATTTTTATCAATTTTAATAAAGTAAAATAAAAATTCTAAAAATGTCATAATCAACTGTAAGACATTTCTCCTTTGTCTCTAATACTCATAAATTTTTTATTTTATGTAATTTCAAAATTTTAAATTGTCCACGTTCAAAATTTTTCTAGGATCCCAAGGATCAGCTGGTAGATTATTTCAAATTTTAATCTTTTGCCAACCTCTCACCTGAGCTCTGTTCCTAACATTCCAAATATCTGCTAGAGCAAGGGCCCTGTGATAATACACATAGCATCTCCATTGGCTTTTTCATTTCCTTCTTAGCAAGACCCAATGGGAATACTCGTCTAACATCTATCAACTCAATTAGCCCCTGCCCTACTCTACACACATAAACTTGCTAGAGAGATCTTTCTGGATGTCCTCTTACTACCTCAGATTAAATACCTTAAAATCATATTCATTTTCTTCCTTTTCAAATTTTGCCTTTTCTCTTAATTTCCCTATCTTTGACGATGGCAACATTATTCTTCCAGTCAGCCTCAAGATTTTGGAAATTTCTACTTCCCATCCCTCTGATTAGTTGCCAAAACCTGTTGATTTTAGATCCTCAATCTCTCTCAAACCCACCACATTGACTCTTGCAATCCTAATTTAGGTCTTATTATTTTCTAAGTAGTTTTCTTACTTGCAGCACCACCCCACTCTAATTCATTCTTTCCAGGGCTGCTAAAATAATTTTCTTGATGTATAGATCTAATTATATCATTTCTCTGCTCAAAAACTTTTCAGTGTCTTCCTGTTGCACATAGGATCAAGGTTAAATGAGATATTTGTTAAGAAGAGGGAGGGAGAGGCGAGGAGAGAGAGAATGCAAGAGCAAGCTCCTGGCACAGTGATTGACACATAGTAGGTACTATTTAAAGCATTCTGCCAACAAAAGTTTACCTGTTACGTGTCAGGAACTGGGCTAAAGGCACAAGAGGCAAAAGATAGTCCCTGCCCTAAAAGGGCACAATATAAATGCTTGTTTCCAACTTCCCTCTCCTAAACTCCTTAGCCTGGCTTTCAAGATCCTTCATAAGATGCTTCCAACCTAATTCTCCAAATTTATTTCATAATATTCATTTTTGTACATTATATTGCTGTCAAATTAAATTATTATCAATTACCTGACTTCAGAGGTAGCACAGTGGCATCAAAAGGCATAGGTCTATTTTTTTAATCTTAGTTTTTCTACTGACTACTTGAACTTTAACAAATTAAATTATTTCTATGGGCTTTAGTTTTTTCATTGGTAAAATGAAAATTAAATTAATTTGTCAGGGTCTCTCTCACCTCCATGTGTTGAATAGACACTCATGTCTACCTTGGGAATTTCTTCCTTTCTTTTAAGGCCTAGATCAGTTGTTTCTTCTCACAGTAAGTTGTTCCTGGCCTTATTTCCCAGAAATAATATCTCTCTGATTTCTCCTCCCTCTGCATTACTTTTCTGTGTTTTTGTCACATTTTAACTAGGAGATTTAGAGACAGAGAGCAATTTTCATTTCAACACACATTTTTAAACCATTTGTTATATGATCTCAGTCTTATCTTTGATTAGACTACATATTACTTAAGACAAAAATTATATTTAGAATCAGAGGATCTAGGTTCAAATCCTGGTTTTGATATTATGTGACTGGATACTTCTCTGGGTTTCAGCTGCACCTTCTGTAAAATGAGAGGTTTGGATGAGATATTCTCCAAAGTCCTTTTCTGATCCAAGTGTATAATCTTGAGAACGTGCCATTTTTCATTTTTATATACCTTGCATCTGCCATAGTACATTGGACATAAAGGGTGCCCAATGAGTACTTGCTAAAATATGTTGAAGTAAGGTTGACTTTACCTAGAATCCCACTGATTACATTTTATTAGATTGATAGAGGCTCTCACAGTATCTGGCACATATATTTATAAAATAAGTGACTGAATGCCCATCTTGTCCTTGGGGGGTGATTTATTATTATGAATGTATTATTATTATTATTATTGGATTTATATGATTTTTTGAATTTTTGGGTTTTTGTAATTATCACATATGCTTTATACAATGCCATATGTAATTCACATTGAAAACTGTATCATGAGAAATTCAACCTCCAGTTCTTGGATTGTCCCAAACAATAGTTTATGAAGGATTTATAAGCTATCTTAAGAAAATATGGTTGGAGTGTTTCTGATAAAGGCCTCATTTCTAAAATATATAGAGAAATTACTCAAATTTATAAGAATACAAGTCATTCCCCAATTGATAAATTATTAAAGAATATGAACAGGTAATTTCAGATGAAGAAATTAAAGCCACTTATAGTCATATGAAAAATGCTCTAAATCACTATTGATTAAAGAAATGCAAATTAAGACAACTCTGAGATACCCTTCATACCTCTCAGATTAGCAAATATGATAGAAAAAGATAATGATAAATTTTGGAAGGAGGGGATATGGAAAAACTGAAACACTAATGCATAGTTGGTGGAATTGCGAAATGATCCAAACATTAGGAGAGCAATTTAGAGTCCAAAGGGCTATAAAACTCTGCATTTCTTTTGATCTAGCAGTGTCCCTCCTGGGTCTGTATCCCAAAGAGATCATAAAAGAGAGAAAAGAACCCATATATGCAAAATTTTTTGTAGCAACCCTTCTTATAGTGCAAGGAACTGAAAACTGAGTGGTTGCCCAGGAAATGGCTGAATAAGTTCTGGTACATTAATGTAATGGAATATTATTGTTCTATAAGAAACAATCAGCAGGATGACTTCAGAAAAGCCTGGAAAGACTTACATGAACTGATGCTAAGTGAAGTGAGCAGAACCAAGAGAACATTGTACACAGTAGAAACAAGGTTATGTGATGATCAACAAGGTTATGTGATGGATTTGACTTTTCTCAACAATGAAGTGATTCAAGGCAATTCCAATAGACTTGGTAGAAAATGCCATCCACATGCAGAGAGAACTATGGAGATTGAATGTGGATCAAATTATAGTATTTTCACTTTTTTTGTTTACTTCCCCCCCCCCCCTTCTTGTGGTTTTTCCCTTTTGATCCTATTTTTCATGCTCAACAAGAAAAATGTGGAAATATGTTTTTTAAAATTGCACGTATTTAATCTATATCAGATTGCTTGTTGTAGAGGGGAGAAAGAAGGAAGGGAGAGAGAAGGAGGGGAGAGAGAAGGAGAAAAGTTTGGAATACAAGGTTTTTGCAAAGGCGAATGTTGAAAATTATTTTTGCATGTATTTGGAAAAATAAAATGCTATTTGGTAAAAAATAAAATAAAATAAAATAAAGTATGGCTGGGTAGACCAACATCTCACACCATATAACTGAAATAAGGTTGAAACGAGTTTGCGATTTATATGATACAATAAACAAATTAGGAGACAAGGAATAGTTTGTCGTTGAGATCTTTGGAGAGTGTAGGAATTTATGACCAAACAAGAAATAGAGAACATTATGAGATTAAAATGGATAATTTAAATTACATTAAATAAGAAAGTTTTTGCACAAAACTGATGCAGGGAAAAGTAGAAAGGAAGTAGAAAAATGATAAACAATTCTTACAGCAAGTGTTTCTAAAAAAAAAAAAAAAAAAAATACCTCTTTTCTAAAACATAAGAGATCTATTGTAAAGTACAGGCTAACTCCCTGGAGGGCCTCAGGGTCAGCCAGAGGCAGGATAAATTAAAGTCCTTGGTCTTTAGGGGGAGAAGTGAAACAGGCAGGCAAACTGCCACATGGATTGCCAAAGCTGTATCCTGGATTCTGGAGTCCAGAGTCTCCCACCTTTCTCCTCCTCCTTATCCTGCCACCAAGTGACTCTGGCTTTTCTCCCCCTGCCTACGATTTTTGCCTACGATTATCTCAACACCAAACATTCAGCAAGCACCAATGGTGAGGAGAGTCACCATATCACCATCTCATCTAAACATGTATATAGAGCCATTGTCTCATATCAATTAGGTAATTAACTTTAAGTGCTTGGTTATCTGATTCAAGTGTACCTTTTTGGAGTTTCAACCCTCTACAATCTATAGGCAACTGGAAAAAATTATCTAAATCACTACTGATTAGTGAAGTACAAATTAAAACAATTCTGAGGTACCACCCCACGTTTATCAGATTGGCTAAAATGACAAAAAAAAGAAAAATATAAATGTTGGAGTGGCTATGGAAAAACTGAGACACTAATGCATTATTGGTGGAGTTGTAAACTGATCTAAACCATTCTAGAGGGCAATTTGGAACTTTGCCCACAAGGCTATAAAATTGTGCATACCCTTTGATCCAGCAGTATCACAACTATGTCTGTGTCTCAAAGACATCATAAAAATGGGAAAAGGACCCACATGTTCAAAAATATTTGTAGGAGTCCTTTTTTGTGGTGGCAAAGAATTGGAAATTGATGGGATGCTCATCTATTAAGGAATGGCTGGACAAGTATATAAATACAATGAAATACTATTGTACTATAAGAAATGATGAGCAGGCAGATTTAAGAAAAACCTGGAAAGACTTACATGAACTGATGCTGAGTGAAATGAGCAGAACCAGGACAACATTGTACACAGTAACAGCAATATTGTGTGGATGACTAACTTTAATAACCTTAACTTTTCTCAGTAATACAGAGATCCAAGACAATTCTAATATGCCATCAAAGGAAAAAAAGCAGACTATGGAGACAATGCAGATCAAAGTATAACTTTTTCTTTTTTCTTTCTTGTGGTTTTTCCTTTTTTTTTTTTGTTTTGATTTTTCTTTCACAACATGACTAATATGGAAATATATTTAACATGACTATAATTCACATCAGATTGCTTATAGTCTTGAGGAAGAGGAAAGAAAGGGAGGAAAAAGACTGGAACTCAATCTTACAAAAGCGAATGCTGAAAACCATCTTTACATGCAAAGGGAGGAAAAAGGGAACTGTTATTTAGTTGGGGTGGGGGGGGAGGGAGAAAGCATGACTGGCATTCATCAACCAGAAAGAAATTTCACTATTAAACAGAGATACTAACAGCAGAGTTTTGGCATATCTGACAAGTTAAAAAAAAAAATTCCTATGCTAAAGCCTGCTAGACTAGTACAGTGGGGGAATGGAACAGCCTCATCATCATTCCTGTTTTTCAGCTTCTTTTTGTGTGTTTTCTTTCCACCCATTAGATTATGAACTCCTTAAGGTCGGAAGATTATCTTTTGCCTTTTTTATATCTAAAGAAACTTTACAAAGTTTCTGGCATATAGTATACATTCAATAAATATTTATCGACTGGCTGATTTATTCACCGTGTTTTTTTTGTTTTTATAAAGAAATTTACTAGCTATTTGTGATGGGTCTTTTGTATGAATAGTACTTGGTAGGAAAGATTTAAGATAGTAAATATAAGCTATCAATTATTCTATCCCACTTGATATAGAGGAAACAATTTACATTCTAGATTCAGACTCATATCCCCAAAGATATTTGTGAGGTAGCAGATATAATATTCTGTAGAGGGCCACAGATAGTGGGGGAATTCTGAGTGACGTATAGGCCCCTTCAGCCCAGAGGAAACCTGCTAAAAATATCTGGTTTGGCTCCCCATTTTTCCCTTTGGAATTTTTCACCTCCCTTCTTGAGAAGTCAGGAAGGGCATTGTTGAGGGGTTTTCTTTGGAGGCAGCTTTAGTCTCAGTTGCAATAAATAATTACTTCGAAATCGCAGCCAGCTGCTAAAAATGCAAACGTTTATTGCTCCTTACAAATTTGCCCAGTTAGTTGAGGCCTAGCTCTCTGCCTGGCTCCAAGAGATCTTGCCGCTTTGTCCTTGGCTTCTGCCTCTGCTTTCTTCAGCCTCCAGTAAGCTCCGACTCGTGGCTTCTCAATCTCCAGTCTGTGGCGAGTAGTTTTTTCTTCCAGAGTGTTCTGTCTCAGAGCCCTGTTGATGTTACGAAGAAATTCTCTTTCGCTCCAAGAGCTTCCTCCATATATATCATCTCCCAAAGGTTAACTCCTCCTTCTTGAGGCAGGGATTATGGGTTATCTCCCAGAGTGCTCTCTGGTCCTAAGGAAGGTGTGAATTCAGACTAAGCCAGCTCTGAATTCTCGTGTGAACTCCATTGAGTACTTAGATACTTGAGCTCTCTAAAGGTATGAACACAAGCATTGTTCAATCAGTTCCACTTAGTATCTTGTTTCAAGTTCTGGCCCAAAATAACTCTAAGATTAAATTAACTCCAATGTCTTTAACACTTTGTAAAGAAATGTCTTAATACTTTAGTAAAGATTCCAACAGGGCATGACCATTCGGTGTTCTACTTCAAGCAAAGATACTTACAGCAGGGTGCTTATAGTTAGCACTTACTCAGTGTGATTGATGAGATAATGATTCTCTAGTTCACATATACTTAGTGTGATATAATTATGTAATCACTCTAGTTGGCATATACTTAGTGTGATGTAATGATGTAATCATACTGAGACATTTAAGGGCTGAGAGGACTGGAAATTCAGACTTGGATTCAGACTCGGACACCGAGGAGAAACAAAAGAGAGACAGAAATGGAGATCCTCATGGTGGCTCTCCTGCCTTCATCACTCCTTCTCCTAAGACCAAGGCTCATCCAGAGATCCTCCAGAAAACTAGTCCCGACATTACAATATTCTACTCCCAAATCCCTCTTGGAGATAGGAGAGCTTGTCTGTAGTGTTAGACCTGCCTGCCACTCTTATTCCCCTCCCCCCCCCCTTTCGCCCCCAAGTGTGCTGATGCTACAGTCATGGCCCATCTCCTATTCTCTGCAATGGTACAATTCAGATTATTGCCATGGGGATATTAGTCATGAGGATATGAGGGTTTGAAATGAAATCTCCTCCTCTGATTGCTCTCAAAGAGAACAAACTCTTAATTAAACTTGCTAGCTTAGCTTCTGATACAGTGTGAGTAATTCAGGCCAAGCTCTCAGTGCCCTGGGCATCTCTGTAAGCCTACAAGGGGCAGAGAAGAGGCTGGTCTGTATTTATAGAGATATTGTCCTTATCCTTCTTATCCTTATTTACACCAATGAAATTAAGACTACAATCTCTATGCTTATACATGTTGGGGAAAAAAAGAGGCTTTCCTTTCACATTGTTTTCTTCTAAAGGGGGAAAAAAGGATAAATGTACAACTGTCACAGATGAGCAGCACTGAGATTCTACAATTTAAAAAAATTTAACTCACTCTACTGTGAAATTCAATTTCATTCAGTTTATTTAGTTCAATTATTTAATTCAGCATTTATTAGGATTTTATTATGTGAAAGACACTGTGCTACATTCTGGGAACACACAAATGAAAAATCATTCAGTCTTTACCATCAAGAAACTTAAATCAATTCAATTTGAAAATCTGACTTATTATGTATCTATATTTTACAAGGTACTGTGTTAGATGCTGGACACATAAAGGCAAAGACAAGGACAAAACAGTCGCTACCCTCAAGGAACTTGTATTCTACTGGAAGATGGATAGCTTAAGCTGCAGTACATTTTTAGGATAATTTATATTACAAGAAATGTATTAAACAAGAGAGAGAGACAGAGTTCCTGAAGTGAAATCTGAGGAAAGAAAGAATATTTGAGATTTGGGGGAGAGAATTGGAAAAAAAGCTTCATAGAGAAGATAGCAACTCAGCTAAACCTTGAAGAAAGAAAAGGGTGTCAGTATAAGTGGTGAGGGCCTGAACCAAGATAGTAACTGCCGTGAAGAGAAAGAAGAGGATTGTTCTAGGAGATTTATCTTAATTCTTCCCCTTAGTTTTTTCTTAAAAGGAATTGAGCCATTCCTCAAGATCTGGTTGGCTCGGGGGACTAAGAACTCTATCACTTCCTCATAATCTGAGTACCATATAACCAGCCCAACAGGTTGAGGGGTCTATCAGATGCCTATCTAGTGAATCACAGTATGAATCTTGATGAATTTAAATCAGTTTAAGGAGTTCTCCAAGCCTATTCTTTTTTAACCTTTCACCAAGACTAATCAAATCTCCTTTGGTTAACTGTTAAATGACCTACAATTGCCTCCTTTTTTTTTCCAATATCCACTCTGGCCCTGGTCAGTCTAGAATAAAGAATGTGATATTGTAGATTTGGAATAGATAGGACTTGCTAGCTGATTGGACTGTTACAAGGGAAAAAAAAATAATATCCACTCACCCTTTGAAGTTCCTGGTCTCAAGTTCACCCATTAAGTCTCTTTGAAGCTATCTTTTTTTCTCAGAGAAGGTAAAGTAAAGGGACTCAGGAAATGCCTATTTCAGTTAATAAGTCTGTAAATAGATAGGTACAGGGAGTTTTCTTTTAGGTAGAACCACTTGCTTTTATTTGGCCACTGGAGGGTAGAAAGGCAAACAGACCATGTCCACTGGTCTCCCTTGGGTGGAAATGTACTAGTTAATGATTGCAATCTCTTTATAAAGCATCAGGTGACCACAGACTGAGCTTGAGTTTGTAAAAGCCCAGGCACTGCAAAAATGGACAAGTTGTGTCCTGCGAGTTTGGAAGTAAATTTCTGCTCTCCAGAAAAGTGGCTTCTGAGACCAAGGGTACAGATTGCAGGGTTGTTAAATGGACACTGACTCCGAGATTGTATTCTATTCTCTTCCATACCAGCAATGAGATTGAAGTTTAAAGAGTCCTTTACCATCTTAGAGATATCCTGTCTCACTAGGATATTTGATAAGAGAAATAAAAAATATTAAAAGAGAAAACATCCCACTGAGCCTCTCTGACAACTCCTAGGACTCCCACAGTTAACACTTCTCCCCTGAATCACCTAACATTCTGTACCTATTTATTACTCCATCTCTCCAGTAAGGAAAGTGGCTATCACCTGATAAGAACCTTTGCATAAATAGTCTCCCTAAGCTAGCCATCTGGCAACTGCCTATCAGCTGATACTAATTAAAATCTTTTATTTTCAAACCTTGCCTTACCATTTGGTTTATAGATTGCCAGTCAAAGGTAGGAGGAATTACTCTCTTAGGATGTCTGATTTGAAGCATTTCACAATAGCATTCTACCCACATACACTTAGACCATCTTTTTGGATCTCTGCACATACACTGGATGATGTTCCCAGCCTCTTAGCCTTTGCTTGGGTTCACTTTCCTCCTTTCTCTGTTTCTTCTTCTTTCTTGTCTCCTTATCTTGACTAGTCTAGAAGTGCAGTGGCCATTCATTGGCCAATTCTACTACTGAACGGCCTGGAAATTTTGACTTGGTATATTTTTTACATAAGTCACTTTGCCTTTCTTAACCAGCTTTGTGGCACCCAAACCTTTCCACTATATTCCTCAGGGCATATTGGTACTAAACTTAGTACAGGCACCCCAATCAACTTTAGTTCTCCTGCAACTTAGAACTTCCCAACTCAAGCAATTCACCATCCTCAGCCTACCCTGTAGCGAGGACTATACTGCCATTTAGAGCTCATTCAATAATACTAGCATAAATTTAACTAGATTGGTTCAATTGACCCTGTTTTATTAACATTCTTAGATTTATACGATTCAAAGAAAAAAATACATTATAGTTTAAAATGTTTTTACTAAATGGATTAAGAAATAAAAAGATACAGCTTCTGTATGTGCAAAATAAATTAAAATTCTAAATTACAACTGCTCAAATAGAAGTGTGAAATTTCAATTTCATTCCTCTCAAGCTTCAGCCAAATGTTTCCAGATATGCCCAAGTGACCTTTTAGAGAAACCCTTTGAAAGAATGAATGAAGAAGCATTTATTAATAAAAGTTACACATGCACTAGACAGTGTCCTAAGTGATATTGATGGGGTTCTAGTGGCAGTCAGAGAGTTGTGGAAATTCCCTTTTGGTCAGCGTAGGTCCTTTGTGAAAGAATTCATGAATCTGAAGAGTTTTAAGTGGCAAAAATGGAGGTTTATTTGTTGGATGAGAAGTCAGCTTTGCTGGAAAAAACTGACTTTTTCAGTGGCAAAGACCTAGTAGGGAAATGGAGGCTGGCACTGAGAAGAGATTGTCTTCTCAGCAGACAGGGGTGCTGGTAGACAGCTGCGTCCTACACCAGACTTCTGCAAAGAAATTAGAGAGCAAAAACCTATTTTATGAGTAGATTTTGCAGGAGGGGGGAGCGGCTGCCGGGGGGCAGTTTGAATTGATCAAACCAGGGTCTCCCAATTGAAATTACTTTGAAGGCTTTTTCAGCCTGAATTTGAATGGAGATACAGCTATCAATGGAGGTGATTTACCTTAGAAATAGCCCAGCCTGAGAAGTCTCACAGACTCCATGGGCCTGGAAGGCCAGGAATCAAATGAGACAGAATTTCAGTCTTAATTTTACAGATCAAAAGGGAACACAGTTTCACACCCCCATCAATATGGATATAAATGCAAGTAGATAAGAGAGACCCTGACCTCATTGAGTTTATATTCTAATAAGAGAAGATAGCATATAGAGTGCGAGAGGGAAGAGAAGAAAAGACAAATAATGGGTAGCAGAGACTAGAACTGCATGAAGCTTGCCTCTGGAGAAGAAAGCAAAGGCCCTATTGATCAGAGCTTAGTTTCCCAGGAGCATAATTCATGATGAAAGGGAAAGAATCATCAACAATTACAATATTTTTGCTTGTCAAAGAAAAATGTATTAATATTGTATTCTGCATTTTAGCACAAATCCTCTAGAAACAATTTTTACTTAATTCAATATTATTCTAAAATCATGCGTTTCTCTCCTACTGAGAGAAATGTCCAAATGGGAATAATTCTCCACCATGGAGACTTGGACATCCTTCGACTTCAACATGATCTGAGGTAGCATTTATAGGAATCATAAACAAGGGAAAGATCTTATATTAAAATACAATTTGAGGTTAATATTCTAGACTAGTTGCTGCTCAGTTCCTTTTATATGGGACAGTAACCACTAACCCCAAATAATTCAAATAAATGTTTCTCAGAGCCAGAGCAGAACCAGTTTATTCAATTCTTGCAGGAAAGGGATGTTACCTTCACTAGTATAATCTAATGAGGGGAGGCAAAGAACAGGCAACAGAGCATGGGTTTTTATATTCTGAAACAATTTTTACCCCATCTTGAGCTCCAAATGTCCCTGACTTAATATCAGGGCTCATTAGGAACCCTCTCTACCTTCAGAGTTCAAGAATAGGGAGACTAAAAATTATAAAGTGGTTTGTGCAAAATAAAGCAAGGATATAAGCAAGAGAGATTTTCCTGGAGCTGTGGCCCTAAACTATGGCAGGGGTCAATTTTTTGAGAAGGCCTCACCTCCATCTAGGTCTATTCTCTTCTACAAGTAAAATGGGTTTTCTCCCTATGATCAATAGGAGATTGTTCATCCTTCATTCTCTAAGAGGACATCAGGAAGGAGCCATTTTGACTTTGAAGTGAACTAAGTTTAAGTGAGAGAGGATTATGCAAAGTCATCAGTCTCACTCTCTCCTCCAGAACTTGAAGATGGCCTGGGATGCAATGAGACAGAACCTTTTTAAGCTAAAGTCCCAGTGTAACTGAGGCAACAATCTATTCATCAATGATCAAGGCTAAGTAAAAATGAGGAAAAGAATGGCCTCTTTTATCTAGTCAAAAAAAGGAAGAAAGAAAAGGGGAGAAAGAAAAAAAAGGAGGGAGGAAGGAATAAAAAAAGAAAGAAAATCACTCTGGAAGGAGAAGTATCAGGGCTTCTCTGGCCAAAACAGAAGCATTTGCTATTTACACTCTCAGCCATCAGAATCCAAACAATGATCAAAAGTTTACTCCTTATGAGCAATTTCAGAACTTTGAAATTGAAAAAACACATTGAATTGGTGGGTCAGGACACTAATAAATTCAAATGAGTGGAGATAGGCAAAGATCCTTTTTCAATGACTTAAATTTGGTGATCAACCTTAATTTATTTCCCTGAGAAAGATTGTAATTGGGTAAGGGTTTTTTCTACTCACTTTCCAATAGAGAAAATTCTGGATTTTTAGACTAGAGAAATATCTAATATTTCCCAAGGAGGCTTCTATTTGTTTTTGCTGTCTTATTAAAAAGGGATTCAAGATCAGGAGCCATTTTGTTCTTCTATCATGGGTAGTCACTACTTGTCACTGTTCTTTTGTGAACAATTCTTTGTGACCCCATTTTGGAAGGTTTTCTTGGCAAAGATGCTAGAATGTGCCATTTTCTTTTCCAGCTCATTTTTCCAGATAAGGAAACTGAGGCAAACAGGATTAAGTGACTTGTAACAACTAGTAAGTGTTTGAGGTTAGATTTGATCTCAAAGATGAGTCTTCCTGATTCTGATGAGGTTTGGCCACCAAATGTTGGGGTATAGCAGCCAATGATGGGATGCAAACCCCCCAAATATAATAGAGTTTCAAGACTCCCATAGAGGCCACCAAATGGGGTTTCCCACCAAATGATGGGGTATGGGTGATACCCCAAAAGTATACTGGGGCTACAGGCCAGTGTCACGAGATGTTTCAAAAGAATTTGTAGCCTTAGAATTCCAAATCAAGAAGCAAAGATTTTATTATGCTGGCTAAATCCATAAGGATTTTTATCAAGGAAAGGGTTTTGGGTTTTTTTTTGTTTTTTTTAACAATTAACAAGTGAAAAATGGCTAAATTCCCTAGGAACTCACAATTAACCAGGGGGAAGATGCCATTAAAACAAATGGGGAATTGTGCCGTTGACTGGCTAGGCTAACCCTAAAAAAGGAGTTAGGGTCCTAATGGGCCTAATTAGCAAGTTAGTGAGGTATAGGTACATTCTTTTATAGGAGAAATTACCTGAAAGGGGAAGGGACACAGATTGATATCCTAACTTGACTTTCTGATTGGATATAGGGTCATAAAGATTTTTGTCAATGTGAGGTATTTGACAAGGGACAAAAGATCTACTTATGAATCAAAGGCCCACTTAAGGCCCAGCTGATCCAATCTGAGCTCCTCCAAGCTTGCCTCAGGGAGTAGTTACCTTTCCAGATTTATTTATTATAATTCAGGCTATCTTGCTCCAAACAAAGCCATGGGGTTTCAACGCTAAACAATTCCAAATGTAGGGCTATACACTGCCATACACCTCTTATTCAAACTGGAATACCTATTTAGCACATTGTACAAACTCTTTGCCTTCTGCTTTTGCAGTCTAGTCTAGTGGCAAGATACAGATCAGGATGTCTGGAGATGGAGATGTTGGCAATGGAGAATTGGCCCTTTTTAAGCTAAGGTTTTCCCTAGATCTCAAACTGAGGCAATATCCATTCAGTGATTAAATATAGGTAATTGTCTTGCCAAAACCAAAACAATTCCCAATTACATTCAGGAACCAAAAAATAACCAATTGGGGCTTGGCCTGAGTCAGATAGTTGGCCAATCAATGAGAGCCAGAGTAATTTGAGTTCTTAAAAAAGAAATCTAGTCAGTAAACTCCAAAATATCTTGGGAGGTTTTAGCATGAAAAAAAATTACATTCCTTTTTTTTTTTTTTTTTTGTTTTTTTTTTGTTTTATTTTATTTATTATTATTATTATTATTTTTTTTTTTTTATTTAATAGCCTTTAATTTACAGGATATATATACATGGGTAACTTTACAGCATTAACAATTGCCAAACCTCTTGTTCCAAAAAATTACATTCCTTTTGGCAGAACATCCATAGGTTGGGGTATGATGCCATATGTGGACAGAAGGAAGGGAAAGAAAGAAAGAAAAGAAGGGAAAGAAAAAGGAGAGAGAAGAGAAGGGAGTAAGAAGGTATAGGAAGGGGAGAGGAAGGGAAAGGGAAAGGAAAAGAGAAGAGAAGAGAAGAGAAGGGGAAAGAAAGGGGAAGAGGAGATGGGAAAGAAATTTCACAGAGGTTATTATTTATTCTTCATTCTCCAAGAGGATCTAGACATCAAGGAGGTGATGCCCTGACACATAAGTGAATTGGATTTAAGTGAAATAGTTCTGTGCTTTCTTCTCTAGAACCGTCTGCATGTGGTAGCAAGATGACAGATTAGGAGAACTACAGATGACCCTGGACGCAATGGGAAACTTTGACCTTTTTAAGCTAAGATCTTTCGCAGGTCTCAGTTTTCCTCATCTCACTAGCTGCTCAAAAACTGCTGTATCCAACCTAGAAATGTTTAGAGAGGGTTTCCCTATTTCATAGGCAGAATGACCTCCACCTAGTATCCTCAGAAAGGCTCACTGTTCATTCTGCATTCCTCTCGAACATTTGTTATTTTTTTTTTAAATAATAGTTTTTTTTTAATTTTTCAAAATATATGCAAAGATAATTTTCAACATTTATCCTTGCAAAACCTTGTGTTCCAAATTTCTCTCCCTACCAATCTTCTCTCACCTCCCCTAGACAGCAAGTAATCCAATATAGGTTAAATATATGCTATTCTTCTAAACATATTTCTACATTTGTCTTCCTGCTCAAGAAAAATCAGATCAAAAAGGGAAAAAAAACAAGCAAATAAACAATAACAACAAAAAAGGTGAAAACTCTATGTTTTTATCCATATTCAATCTCCATAGTTCTCTCTCTGGATTTGAATGACACTTTCCATCACATCCTTGGAATTGCTTTGAATCACCTCATTGTGGAAGAGCCAACTCCATGACAGTTGATCATCACTTAGTCTTTTTGTTGCTCTGTACAATGTTCTCTTAGTTCTGTTCACTTCATTTAGCATCAGTTCAGCTAAGTCTTTCTAGGCTTTTCTGAAATCATCCTGCTGATTGTTTTTTATAGAATAATAACATTCTATTACATCCATATACCAAAACTTATCAGTCATTCTCCAACTGATGTGCATCCACTCAGTATTTAGTTCCTTGCCACCACAAAAAGGACTACTGTAGACATTTTTGTACATGTGGATCCTTTTTCCTTTTTTATGTTCTCTTTGGGATCCAGATCCAGTAGAGACTGCTGGATGAAAGGATATGCACAGTTTTATAGCCCTTCAGGCATAGTTCCAAATTGTTCTCCAGAATAGTTGGATTAGTTCACAATTCCATCAACAAAGTATGTGTCTTGGTGTTCCTACATCCCCTCCGACATTTATGATTATCTTTTCCTATCATCTTAAGCAATCTGAGAGGTGTATAGTGGTACCTCGGAATTGTCTTAATTTGCATTTCTCTAACCAACAGCAATTTAGAGCATTTTTTCACACAATTATATATGGCTTAATTTTTCATCTGAAAATTGTCTATTCATATCCTTTGACCATTTATCAACTGGAAAATGGCTTGTATTATAAATTTGAGTCAATATGCCACACATTTTAGAAATGAAGCCTTTATCAGAAACAACTGATGTAAATTTTTTTTTTTGTGGCTTTGTTTGTACAAAACTTTTTAAATTTAATATAATCAAAATTATCCATTTTACATTTTCTAATGTTCTCTAGTTCTTCTCTAGCCATAAATCCCTCCCTTCTCATCAGATGTGAGAGGTAAATAGACCATTCTTTGTTCTCCTAACTTGTTAAATATTATATTTATGTATATATATATATATATATATATATATATATACACACACACATATATATATATATTTGATATATAGTATCACCCTTTATGTATAAATCATGAACCCATTTTGATTACCCAGTATAAGGTCTCTAACATTTGTCTGCAGAAATTACTGTAAAGTAGGCATATGTCTGTTTTATAAAAGTCCCTCTCAGCATGACATCATCTTTTCACAATTTTCTTATTTTACAACTGTAGATAATTAATCTCCAGGCTCTCTGCATGTTTTTACCCTTGTGTATTTAATACCTAAATGGTACAAGGAAATTTTAAAGGCAAGTTTTAAAACACAGATTTTATATATATTAGAAGACTGAGTACCTATTATCATTCCCCATCTGGAAAACTTCATGTAAGAATGCTAAGACCCAGAGTCATGCCCAGTATTATTCAGTCTCTAATTGGGTCAGGAAACAACTGTTTCCAAAACTGTCCAAAATTTCATATTCCATCTTACCACAGGTAAGACTGATGAGGTCCTGGGTAACTAAGTGGGGTTGTCAGAGAAAGCCAGAAAAACTGATTACTCCCTGAGGCAAGCAGTGAAAAAGCACTGATGGGGATCAGTTCAAGCTTAATTGTGTTAATTGATTATTCCACTTTTTACCAACATACCCAGATTTTACTATGTTCATTCAGTAACTGATCTAATTTCTCTTGCAAAAATGTTACACCAAACCCTGAGTATAGAAAAAATGGATTGACATTTTTTTAAAAGTTCAGGGAGGGGCAACTTAGGTGGGGGCAGTGGATAGAGCACCAGCCCTGAAGTCAGGAGGACCTGAGTTCAAAATTGACCTCAGACATTTCATACTTCCTGGATGTGTGACCCCCCCAGGGCAAGTCACTTAACCCCAATTGCCTCAGCAGGGGGAAAAAATTCAAGGAGTCCACAGTGGTGAATGCAGCATCCTCAACCACCCTGTCCTTCCCCTTAATAGCTGCCAAAATTACCCCTTTCTTTTTCATTCTTTCTTGCACAAAGCAAAATCTCTACAGAGCTTGTGCCTCTCATTCCTTGGGGTCCTTAGCCTAAATTACAGATGACTTTTGAGATAGGAACCTCTTAGAATTCCTTGTCTCTTTGAAAGCTCAGAGAACCACCATGAAGCCTTTCCTGATTTCCCCCCCAGCTACTGCTACCTTCCTCCTCCTTTTCTCCCTCAATTATCTTGTAATACACTATATAATTATATAATGACATGTAACATTAAATATATTATACTGATTGATCAATGAAGGGAGACTTAAAATGTGTGAGGAAAGAGGCAGAAAGCTGGGGCAACATAGTTGAGGTGAACACTAGGGCTTTCTAATACCTACTTGGGAGCAGCTAGGTGGCACAGTGGATGGAGCACTGGGCTTAGAATCAGAAAGACTCATCTTCATGGGTTGAAATCTGGCCTCAGATACGTATTAGTTGTGTGACTCTGGGCAAATCACTTAACCTTGTTCAACTCAGTTTCTCATCTGGAAAATGAGTATGAAATGGCAAGAAAACCCCAAATGTGGTGATGAAGAGGCAGACGTGGCTAAACAATGGGTCAATTTCCATCAGCATTTGTATACTCTGGTCTGACTAGCCCATCTATCTCTAAGTGCCATAGTGGCATTTAGGAGACAGAGTAGGATGGTAAAAAGGGTTCTCAGAAAGCTGCTGTGGCAGCTTGGGTTTTCCCCTCCCATTCTTCTTGGTATTGTGGCTGTACTTCTCCTGAAAGAAGTGGGAACTCCTGTGGCATGTCTCTGTAATTTATACTCAGGACTGGTGTTTATTCAGGAGCCAGGAAAGATGACATCCTTTTGCTCTTAATTCAGGGATGTGTGTGTGTGTGTGTGTGTGTGTGTGTGTGTGTGTGTATTTTTGCTGACTGAACAAAATAAAATCAATTTAAACACGTGAGAACAAAAGATCTCAGTGGTGGTATTTTCTAGAAATTCAGCCCGAGCCATGTATTTACTGAACTTAACATATCATTAATGGAAAAAGTTACCTAATGGTAGCCAATTGCAAGGTTTTTGTGATCTTGAGCAGACAAACCTTCTACATGAACAATGTTGTCACTTTTTCACTTCTCTTCTGGCTCCTCTCCTAACTTTCCAGACTTCTCCATCCTCTAGTAGCCTTCTCACCTTGGAAGATACCTCCAATTTTCATAGCCTCTTTCTTAGATTGGTGGCTTCCTCTTCAGCATCTTCATTTAAAGAAATTTCTGAACTAGCCATGTTTATGCCTTCCATCCAGATTTTTAGGACTTCACTTTTCCTAGATTGGTCGCCTCTCCAACTCTCTTCCCCTCCCCTTTCTAGTTTTTTTGTTTGTTTGTTTGTACAGTGAATTTTATAAAGTCATAAAACACTTGAATGTATTCTAACTCAATTGATATTATTAGGGGACAATTCAAGCATAACATTAATTTTGATTTGGTCATGCAGAATTTCATCCATGAGAAATGGCAAGAATATAGAAAGTTGCAGAAAAGAGGACAAGAGGGAAATAAGCCATACCCATTCACATCTGGGGTCATCAGATCTCCTTTAGATTTCACATAATCTTCCTCCTAGTACTTCACAATAAGTCACAAGCAAAGATCAAATTTCCAAAAGCAAATTTCAGATTTTCTTCAAGATTTAGAAATATCTATTTTATTGTTTTCTAGTACAATGGGTGCTATGGGCCAATAGGACTAGTCTAAACCTATGCACTGACTTTCTATCCCTACCTTTTCTCATGGTTCAGCTCTAGATTTTTCCCAGAGCAGTGATCCACCTAGGCTGACCTCTCACCTGTAGTTATTTGTCAACTTTGCTGGCTTGGACCCTGTGGAAACCAAAATGCTGTCATTACTAATTATAGTTTTTACGTATTTCTTAATCATTTGACATGTAACTGTGTTATTATTTTATTAGGTTCCTAGCTTCTTTTTCTCCATAAGTCCTATGGTTTTTATTGTATAATTTTGTAGTCTGCTGATTTTTAGTAAAGAAGAGAAATACCATTTATTAAGTGTCTACTATGTGCCTAGCATGGTGCTAAGCACTTTACAAATATTATCTCATTTGATCCTCAAAAAACTCTGTAAGTTAAGTAAGTGATATTATTCCCATTTTATAGTTGAGAAGACAGGTTAAATGACTTGCTCAGGATCACATAGCTAGAGTCTGAGGCTAGATTTAAGATCCTATCTTCCTGACTCCAGGTCAAGTATTCTATCTACTATGCAACCATGCTGCCTTTTAGAAGAACATATGTCCTATTAGCAGCCTTAGACTCTAACTATGTAACTCTGGGCAAGTCATTTCCCTCTTTTTGCCTCAATTTCCTTATTTGGAAAATGAACTGGAGAAGGAAGGGACAAACCTCTCCAGTATCTTTGCCAAGAAAATCCCAATTGAGGTCGTGAAGAGTTGGAAAACAATGGAACAATGAAAATATCCTGCTATACCAGCCTATTTACATTCTCAGTTTTTAGGACAGTGCTTATATGCATTAAGTTCTTAATAAATGGTTTATCTTTGAATCTATCTAGTTGATAGTAAGCATTTACTAAGTGCCTACTATGTGCTAGTAATTATTTACTACTGTAGACCAAAAATATGGGAACAGCATTTTGCCAATGGTTTGAAAAAGGCTTAGCTGAAATGTACATCCCAGATTCTGTGATTCCTCATAGCTCAAAAAGACTCAAATTCCCTAGTTGGTAGGACCTGGGCCAAACACACAGCTTTTTGGATTAAGTCCTAAAATGATACTCTGTGCTTTAAAATTGAGGAATAACATTTGAAAGTAGAGCTATGAGGCCAAATTCACCACTGATGCCCAGATACAGGAAGATAGTTCAGGAATATTAAGGACAAGGGATAGGGTAAAAGCTTTTTTGGATTGAGGGTGCTCTAAGTAAAATGCCAATATCCTTCTAGGGATTAAAGGAAGCTGTAAGCCATTCATACCTGAGTGAATCTATTTGTGAAAATGCTTTTCTAACCCCCAGCAAATCTTTACATTAAGGAAATGCCAGTTTAGTAGTGTTTGCATGCAAGAGAATAGACTTTTTAAATGTCTTTTTATCCCAAGGAAATCACAAAAAAGGGGAAAGGATCCATATGTACAAAAATATTTATAGCAATTTTTTTTGTGATGGCCAAAGAATTGCAAATTGAAAGAATGCCCATTAATTGGGATGGCTGAACAAATTGTAGTATATGAATGTAATGGAATACTATTATGCTATGAGAAATGATAAATGGGCAGATTTCAGAAAAGCCTAGACTAGCATGAACTAATCCTGAGTGAAGTGAGCAGAATTAGGAGAATACTGTACACAGTAACAGGAACACTGTTCAGTCATCAACTTTAACAGACTCAGATTTTCTCAGCAATACAATGTTCTTTTCTTTTCTTTTTTTTTTTTTTTTAATAACTTTTTATTGCCAGAACCCATGCCAGGGTAATTTTTTACATTATCCCTTGCACTCACTTCTGTTCCGATTTTTCTCCTCCCTCCTTCCACTCCCTCCTCCAGATGGCAAGCAGTCCTATACATGATAAATAGGTTACAGTATATCCTAGATACAATATATGTGTGCAGAACCAAACAGTTCTCTTGTTGCACAGGGAGAATTGGATTCAGAAGGTAGAAATAACCCGGGAAGAAAAACTAAAATGCAAACAGTTTACATTCATTTCCCAGTGTTCTTTCTTTGGGTGTAGCTGCTTCTGTCCATCCTTGATTAATTGAAACTGAGTTAGGTCTCTTTGTCGAAGAAATCCACTTCCATCAGAATACATCCTCATACAGTATTGTTGTTGAGGTATAGAATGATCTCCTGGTTCTGCTCATTTCACTTAGCATCAGTTCATGCAATACAATGTTCTAAGACAATTCCAAAATGCCCAGAGAAAGTACTATGGAGTCTGAATGCAGATTGAAGCATTC
This sequence comes from Sarcophilus harrisii, assembly GCF_902635505.1. NCBI lineage: Eukaryota > Metazoa > Chordata > Mammalia > Dasyuromorphia > Dasyuridae > Sarcophilus > Sarcophilus harrisii. The sequence goes on from NC_045431.1 coordinate 75,905,290, forward strand.
TTTTTTCACTTTTTTTCCTTTCTTGTACTTTTTCCATGTTGTTTTGACTAATGCAGAAATGCTTAATGTGATTGTACATGTATAACAGATTGCTTGTCATCTTGGAGGGGAAAGGAGGGAGAAAAAAATTGGAATTCAAAATCTCAGAGAGATGAATGCTGAAAGCCATCTTTACATATAATTGGAAAAAAATAAAATAATATTTATAAAGTAGGAGAAAATAACATTCTGGTTGACTTATTTGTTTCAAATTTTTTCCTGATTCAATCCATCCTCCACTCAACGATCAGAGTAATCTTCCTAAAATTCATATCAGACTGTGTTACTCCTCAAGTCAATAAAGTCCAGTGGTTCCCAATTGCTTCAAGGATGAAATGTAAAATCTTCTGTTTGACCTTTAAAGCCCATCAAAACCTGGTCCCTTCCTAGCTTTCTAGTCTTCTTATAGCTTACTTTGTTCCATTTATCCTATGATCTATTCTATCCTCCTTGCCATTTTGCAGAAGACACTTCTGACTGCATTTTCACTGGCTGTCCCTCATGTCCATAATGTAACCCTCTTTACTGCCATCTTCTGGCTTCCTTCAAGTCTCAATTAAAATCCTCACTTTTTTTCCAGGAAGCCTCTTCCAGCCTTCCCTTCCCTTCCCCCCTCCCCCATCTTTTTTTCTCAAGATTACCTCTAGTTTAGCCTGTGTATAACTTGCTCAGTTTTTTGTTTTCTGTCCTTTCCATGATCTCATAAGACTATGAGCTCCTTGGAAGAAGAGACCTTTTTTTTCCCCCTATTTCTTTCTATCTCAAGTACTTGGTATAATGCCTGATATATAATAAGTCTGAAAAAATGCTTGTTGACTTGACCAAAAAATTTGTCCTTACAGTTTATCTGTAATTTACATCTATTAGTACTGGTTATATCATTTTGTGGCCACAAAAAATGGAACAATTATACTTATGGAAAAATTTTTTTCTCACAATGAATTTATGTTCTAAGGAACTGCAGCTTCAAGGGAAAAGAAACCTGGTACCATCTGGGGAAAACTGTTATAATTTTATCCAATATTTTGAAGTATCTTTTTTTTTTAGATTTTTTTTTAAAATTTGAGCTGCATTGATTTTGTTTAGGCCAACTTTTAAAATTTTAAATTTTGTATGGGCAAAATTGTCTAATTATTGAATCTATTTCTTGTTTGCTTAAGAATGCTCAGCTTATCCCAAACTAAGGAAATGTATCCAATTCTATATTCCCTTATTTTTTTTTAAATGATGTATCCAATATTCCAATGGAAATGGATATTTTTGACAATGAGAAGATCCAATTCAGTTCCAATTGATCAATGATGGACAGAATCAGCTACACCCAGAGAAAGAACCCTGGGAAATGAATGTGGACTATTTGCATTTTTGTTTTTCTTCCCAGTTTATTTTTGCCTTCTGAATCCAATTTTTCTTGTGCAACAAGAAAACTTTAACATCTTTAACATGTATGAGACTGGCTGCCATCTAGGGGAGAGGGGAGAGGGAGGAAAGGGAAAAGTTGGAACAGAAGTGAGTGTAAGAGACAATGTTGAAAAATTACCCATGCATATGTTCTGTCAATAAAAAGCTATAAATAAATAAATAAAATGATGTATCCATTTATATTTGTTACATACCCATTGGGAATTTACTGTAGTATATGGTGTAAATTGCCACTAAAGCCTCATTTTCTGCCAGGATAATTTAATTTTCCCACCAGTCTTATCAAATAAGGAATCCTTCTAAAAGCAAAATGTGCTCTTAGGCTTAGACACACACAAAATGTATATATAATATATGTATGATAATATAATATATATTCTGATATATAATCTAGTACACAGATTTACCTTCCAATTTTTAAAATGGCACCAAAAATCTGACAATTATTCCAATGTGTATTTTAAGATTCGTAGTACTATTCTTCTTCATTCCTATTACTATTTTTTACCTTGGAATGTTGGACCTTTTATTTCTCCAAATGAGTATATATTTATTTATTTTAACTCTTCTATTAGACCTCATATTTCATGTCCCATGTATATTTAGATTTCCCACAATTTTGCTTAGTTTGTTAAATTAATTATTATAGGACTAGATATCTAGAGATTGAAAGATCTTAGAGATCTTTTCCTCACATTAGAGATGAGGAAAATGAGAGAAGAAAAGATTTGCTCAGCCATGCAAATAACAGAACTAGAATTTGAACTTGGATCTTTTGACTCTAAATCCAATCTTTTCTCTATATTGCATTGCCAGCATATCAAAAGGCAGGGTTCTGAAAACCACAGCAGGTTGTTCTATGAAGACATTGATATGTTACGACTTCAGTCAAAAAAGCCAACAAAATCCTGGATGTTATTAGGAAGAAAAATAGAAACAAAATAGAACTAGAAACTCTGTTTTGTCCTTCTAAAAGCCATATGTATTTGTACCGATATCTTTTGTACAAAGATAGTCAATAGCCCTTAAAAAAAAAAGGCCAGGGTTGGATAAAGTCCAGATCTGCCAACATTCAAGTACAGAATAAAAGCTTCTACCTGGAAAATAAAACTCAGCCCTGCTTATACACTTAGCATGATTAGAGATCTAAACCACTTCTCATTTTATTAGTGGCTGGGAAGGGAATCAGGAAGAGCTTGAGATAAGAATAGCAAACAATAGGTTTTTATCTCACCACAGAGAGAAAGAACTTAATCTGTGCTATATTTTAAAGTTATCAAATAAACTGGGACTTTTGATGAAAAACTACTTGGAGACTTGGTTTACTTAAAAAGCACACACTTAGAGAAGGCAGACAAGGGCTCTTAAGGTCTCATACAAATAACAGCAGTTCAACAAATACTTGCTGAATAAATGCACCAGTATTAAATGTGTATAGGAAAATTTTTTACAAAGGTTCCATATAACAAAGCTGTGGTGAATGGCCATCAGTGTTCACTTAGTTAAAATGAATTCTATTCAACAAATGATTCTGTAGTACTTGTACTTTCTTTTCAACAACAAAGACAAAAGAGTATTGCATATTGTACTATAGGCTTAGAAGAAGTGAGCTGAGCTTTCCTGTTGTGATTGACTTAAAAGTTGTCATTTAATCTTCATAATAAGCCTGTGAGATAAGTGCTGTTTTCCCCCCACTTTACAGGTGAGAAAACTAAGGCTGAGTAAGGGTAAATGCCCAGGGTCACACAACTAGTAAGGATGTAAGGACTATTATGTGGGAGGCCTTTACAAGTTGCTGTTGATGATATGGAAATGATTAAGACATGGTTCTTTCCCTCTAGCTTACAGTATACAGTAAGAAGGCAATACTTATACATAAATGCTTATAATACAACATGGAAAAAATTACGTGCTGTTAGAAAAGCATAGAGTACATTATTTAAAGTAGTCCAAGTCTGAAATATTAATATACCTTTCTTAAAGTTCTCTTTGTTTCATACGATTGCTTCTCTTCTATGGTCAGAGATCTTTGTTTAGATCCTTTGGATCCTAAATCAGTCTTTAGGCTCAGGTTAGATTTTTTCAGTTCATTAGATTTCTGGAATGGGGGCTCTTTACCTTTGGGTACTAGGAACATTACGTTTTGTAAATGGACTCTGCCCACAAAAATTTCTTAGCTGTTTGTTTATTCTGAGCACTCAGATGACCTGCCTAAACTGCATCTAAAACATCCTTAATCTGAACACTTTAGATTCTGCACAATCCTCATTTCTTCTCTTTCCCTCAAAAAACTTCCTATTTCTTCACAATTCTGCAACTCAGTAGATTAAAAGATGCATAAAGTTTCTAACTAGCTAGTTTAAAACAAAAGGACATTTAATGTAAATAAATATGTTATTATTATGAACTATTAGAAATTTATAGTTGAACACAGTCTAATTCTCAGCTCTGCAATTAACTAGTTGTGCAACTTTGGACAAATCGGTTGAATTTTTTGAGTTTTAGTATCTACATCACTAAAATGAAAAGACTAAATCAGATAATCTCTAAGAGGTTGTAGCTCAAAAAAAACAAACAAACAAACAAACAAAAAAAACCCCAGAGTTTGATTTGAATATGTAGAAATAAAGAAACCAAAGAACAGGAGCTTTTCAATATAAAAATAACAGGCTTCTGGGTTAGGAGAGGGATCCTAGCATTTCCTCACCTTGTCCCTGTGAAGCCCTTTCTAAAATGAACTTGGTTGGTATGAATCTATCATTTAGCTTATGCTCGTTATACTACTATTGCCAGTACCAGCCTAATTTGTCAACTTCCTTGTTTGGCCCAACTCCAAAACCAGTCCTGCTTTCTGCTTAGTCACACTAACCCCAGGAGTCTGAGGTAGACAACATGCATGGATTGGCAGGCACACCTTCAGGAGTTTTAACAGCAAGATATAAGGAACAGAAGAAGCTGTTCTAAGGCAACAGAAGAGACTGAATGGCTAAGTAGGAAAAAGTAATAAAAACAGTTTCTGACATTGGTATAGTCCTTCATCCTTTTCAAAGTAATTTCATATCAAATTTGCTATATACATTATTTGTCTTGAATCTCAAACTACAATATTATCTTGGAGGATCATGAAATTTTCCATCCTTTTAATGTATGGAGGGCTTAAGGGCAGAATTCTGCAGAAGCTGGGGTTTAAAGGTGATCTAGGATAGTAGAATATATTACAGTAATTTAATCTTGAAGAACTCTGAACACTCACATTGCTCTATTACCTCTCTCACTTTATAAATGTGAAGTTAAAAGACAGAGGCTAAGTACTCAAAGAGAAAATCACAAAGCTAGGTAGATTGTGTTTGTAGGGTTTTTTTTTTTTTTTTTGTATTCAAGAATCTTAAATTCATTTGCTTTCTTACTTCTTACTACTATTTGCTTGCCCTATAAGTCAAAATCCATGAATATACACTTCAAATTGATATTTCAAAATGTATTATTTTCTCAAAATTGTAAATTTTATGTAAGAAAATCTGATGCTAATAAAGAGACAATCTACTGGTAAACATCTAAACTTAGACAAAACTTGATAACAACCCTGTATAATTAGAAAACTGATACTTGTATTATTTTAAAATAAGCAATAATAAAACAGGTATTGAAATGGAAAAAAACTACCTGAGCAAACACAGATCTAAATCTAAACCTCATAAGGAAACTTTTAGTACAAAACAAAGGCAGGATGGGAATAATGGTCCTTGACAAATCCCTTAGGTGCCTGAGTATCTTAATGAGTAAACTAGATGCACCTGGCCTCATTAAATGTTCCCCTGTGGCTCTTTCACTCATGGGGAAAAAGAGGAATTAGACAAAGAACGTGGCAGTCTTTGCTAATATCAGGGTTATGATATTCTAAGTTTGAAACATTATCCTTTTAGGATGATAAATTATTTTAAGAGTTAGGATGATGATGAATGAAAATGCTGATGAAAGAAGGCATGTAATTTTGAAGCAACAAACTGATTTTTTCTCAGGCTTTGGAATGTACCGTTTCTGAACCATTAGTCTGCTACTGCTTCATCTCTATTCCTCAACTTATCTGTTTACATCTCCCTGAGATACTTCACTTTGATTTTTGTATTCCTACTATCTAGCATAGTGCCCTTAGTAAGCACTTAATAAGTCCTTGTTGAATTAGATTGCATTGGATAAAGTGTACAAGGGACTTGGTCTGCCAAAGTTGGTTAATTTTTTAAATTGGTGAAATTTCTTACTATGAACAGTCACTTAAACAAATAGGTAATAGTATTATATAAAATGGTAAATTATGTTTATTTATTATGGTTAAAGAGACCATGGTACCACACAGTAGCTAACTGAGTTCTTGTCCTACTTTTTTCACCTACCAGAGATGTGATATTGTCTAAGTCATTTAAGATTTAAACTTTTTGGACCTAATTTCCTTATCTATAAAATGAGGGACTTGAATGATCTCTGAGGTTCCTTCCAGAGCTAGACTCTAGAATCTTATCTATGAATAGATGATCTCCAAGGTTCTTTCCAGTTCTAATGTTCTATGATTCTACTTAGGTAGATTAAGAAGTAAATTAAGAAGGTTTTATGCTTTAATAAATTTACAAGGAATATATAATACAGTTGTTCCCTCATTAAACAAGCAAACATCACAAAAGAATATAACATCTTACATTGGGATAACATTTTAATTTTACATTTTAAATGTGTTACCTGCACATGTCATTTGCTTTTCACAATAGCTCTGTGAGGTAAACAGAACAAGAATTATTATTGAAGAGAAAAAAGGTCTAGGCAGTGAAAAGAACAAGGGTCAGAAGACCTGGGTCGAATTCCTGTCTCAAGTCACTTATTGACTAAGAATGAATAAGTTCCTACCTCTCTAGCCTCTGTTTTCACTTCTGAGTAATAAAGTGGCAGAAACCAGGAATGCTCAATCTGAATTCCAGCATTCTTATCAATATAATTTTGCTGTTTCTTCATGTACTCTAACTTAATATCAGTAGATTTACTTGCATACCTGAAAAGTCAAATCAACATTTTGTCAGAAGGATAAAGATAAAACAATATCATGTGAATTAAAATAGATCCAGCCAGACAAAATTAAAAAAAACTACTGTTGCTGAAAAGTGGAAAATGAATCAAGGAAGAGACAGCAGGGACTAACTGTCTTGTCCTACAGAAAATAAAGCAATTACTAAAAGAACAAAAAAGGCCAGAAACCATTTGGCTATCAGACACTTGTTCCTCTCTTGCCATTTAAAAAAGGTGAGTGAGTATGGTAGATTATGAAGAGTATTGCTTTATAAAACAGGGAGAAGCATGAAGAGAATAATCAGTTTGTAGAAAGATTAACATGATTAACATTAACAATTAAGTCAGATCAGCCTATAAGTACTTGAAGATTAAACTGGAAAACAACATACACATGAAAACTATGATATTATATTATTATATGGGCTAGATACCTTAGTTGATTACCATATAAGACTAATGAAGGCGATTTCCCTAAAGATTTGATAACATTTCTTTATTGCAAACTGTAATTTATTTCAGAATTTATTTCAGAAATGTCTGTTATCCTTACTATCAAGAAAATGTGGTTGACAATTCAATTCGGCATTACTGCTAGAAAAATAACTGCTGGGAAAGATAACCCGGAATGTTGGAGGGGATGTGGGAAAACAGGGACACTGATACATTGTTGGTGGAATTGTGAATACATCCAGCCATTCTGGAGAGCAATTTGGAACTATGCCCAAAAAGTTATCAAACTGTGCATACCCTTTGATCCAGCAGTGTTTCTCCTGGGCTTATATCCCAAAGAGATCATAAAGAAAGGAAAGGGCCCTGTATGTGCCAAAATATTTGTGGCAGCCCTGTCTGTAGTGACTAGAAACTGGAAACTGAGTGGATGCTCAATTGGAGAATGGCTGAATAAATTGTGGTTTATGAATGTTATGGAATATTATTGTTCTGTAAGAAATGACCAGCAGGATGAATACAGAAAGGCCTGGAGAGACTTACATGAACTGATGCTGAGTGAAATGAGCAGGACCAGGTGATCATTATATACATCAACAATGATACTGTATGAGGATGTATTCTGATGGAAGTGGATTTATTTGACAAAGAGACCTAATTCAGTTTCAATTGATCAATGATGGACAGAAGCAGCTACACCCAGAGAAAGAACACTGGGAAATGAATGTAAACTGTTTGCATTTTTGTTCTTTCCGGGTTATTTTCACCTTCTGAATCCAATGCAATCCGTGCAACAAGATAACTGTTCGGTTCTGCACACATATATTGTATCTAGGATATACTGTGACATATTTAACATGTATAGGACTGCTTGCCATCTGGGGGAGGGGAGATGAAGGGAGGGAGGGGAAAAATCAGAACAGAAGTGAGTGCAAGGGATAATGTTGTAAAAATTACCCAGGCATGGGTTCTGTCAATAAAAAGTTATTAAAAAGAAAAGAAAAAAAAATAAAAGAAATAAAAGAAAAATAAGAAAAAAAAAGAAAAGAAAAATAAATAAAATTTAAAAAAAAAAGAAAAATAACTGCTTCAATTTTAAATGGGAAAATGAATCTGAAACTCATAGTGTTTACTACCATTAAACTAAAATGGTCTGAAACCCACAATGCTTTCTACCATTAACTTTTTTTAATTTGAAAAAAAAGTGGGCATAGCCTTCAAGTGTGTTCTGAAATTGCTTACCATTAGAATTGTATAAACGGAATCATTTTCATCCAGAGTTTCTCTATACTTAAGCAAAACAAGTTCCTAGAGCCAATCCTCCCCTAGGTCTAAAAATAGATCCCTCATTAGCTCTCACTGATGTCTGAAATTCTAGAACTTGGAGGCATTTCACTGCAGTCAGAGGGTGCTCATTAAAATGCAAGTGCTACCTGAGAAAGGTGACGCTAATATTCTATTCAGGCTTTGTGCTTGGCCAGTAGTGAAATAGGTGACTTTTCCTTCGGCATTTCTGTTTTATTCTCCCATTCTAATTCTTTTCCCCTCTCTTTTCAACATCTTTGTTTCTTCCAGCACCTAACAACACTGTGATGGGTATACAGTGAAAAAAATGAAATAGCTCTGGCCTTAAAGAAACAAACTCTGCTAGAGGGAAACAACATAGACCCAGAGAAGTATGTAAAGTAGACACGGCGCGATTACAGAGTAATTGGAGAAGCCGGGCAGTAAGAATTGGCAACAGGAGACCACGATAATGTTATATCCTTCCGTCGTTATTTGTCACCTTCCCTCTCCTGCTCCCAATTCTTACTGCAATGGATCACAGATCCCGAGTTCAAATTTTGCTTCTGGGGATTGCCATGTCACCTTAACTTAAGAAAACACCAGATGGCTTTTTAAGTCCCTTCCCCCTTTGAAGCAATTACAAAATTTAATATATAATTTAAAAACAAGCCAAATTTATTTCCCCCGTTCTGGACGTAATTTGAGGAAATTTGGCCCGTTTCTTTTTTTTTTTTTTTTTTTTTTTTTTATTTAATAGCCTTTTATTTACAGGATATATGCATGGGTAACTTTACAGCATTAACAATTGCCAAACCTCTTGTTCCAATTTTTCACCTCTTACTCCCCCCCCCCTCCCCCAGATGGCAGGATGACCAGTAGATGTTAAATATATTAAAATATAACTTAGATACACAATAAGTATACATGACCAAAACGTTATTTTGCTGTACAAAAAGAATCAGACTCTGAATTATTGTACAATTAGCTTATGAAGGAAATCAAAAATGCAGGTGTGCATAAATATAGGGATTGGGAATTCAATGTAATGGCTTTTAGTCATCTCCCAGAGTTCTGGCCCGTTTCTTGATATATAAAACGTAGATGATGGAATCTATCAGAGGTAGAATTGTTGCAATGATCAAATGGACGGACGGATGTACAAGATTCTGAATCATTAGAACTCCAAGTAAAGGGGAGTGTTAATACTATAAGGGCAGAGACCCCCGAATTTTCTTTACGCAAGTAGAAAATGTAGGCTAGCTAGTCCCCCGAATCGGTGGGTTGGGGGGGGGGGAATAGGGCTTCTTAATCTTCGTCATATTTCTAAGTGTACAAATACGTCCCGCGGGATCGCAGCGGAAGCGTTTCGCTCAAAGAGCCGTTTGAAGAATATATATGAAAAGCGCGGTGATGGGAGTCCGCGCTCAGAGCCCCGGGAGAGGCCACAGAAGGCCCGGGGGAGAGGGGGAGGGAGGAGGGGAGGGGAGGGGGAGGGGGGGGGTTGGGAAGTAAGAGGCGGGTTTGGGGCCATTTTCACTCGGCATGTGTTTGTAGGCGGGAGAATCGGGGGGAACGCGAGACGTGCTGAGGCGTTGGGAGAAGCAAGTCCGCAAAGTCAAAACGGAACGCGATTTCCGGCTCCGATAACGACTAGCATGACTTGGGTAAAACCTCTCCGCCTCTCTGTAAACTCATTTGTAAGGATAGGTCTGAACAACACAACGCCATAGTTCCCTAGCCTGCACTCCGGCCATCGCGTTCCGATCCGCGTCATCGCGCCCGCTACAATCACTTCCGCTTCCGCGGCTCTTTCCGGTAAGCCCGTACAACCTCCGAGCGCCAGGGGGCGCTGAAGCCGCTCCTACGCATCCGTCTAGTCTCTCGCAGATCTCGCGACGATTTGGGTCGGGCAAAAATCGCGTGGCACGCACGCCGGAGGAAACGCCAGGACCGAGCCACGCCCCAACTTCCTAAAGTCTCGCGCGAGCTGCTTCTCCGGCCTTTTGGCTTTCAGAGGGGGATCATGGCGGTGGGCAAGAATAAGCGCCTCACCAAAGGCGGCAAAAAAGGAGCCAAGAAGAAAGTGTAAGTGTTGACTGGGGCTGGGGGTACTTGAGTGGGGGTCCTCCGAGTTGGGCGGATGGGTCTCCAGCCGCGGGCCGGGCGGGATGGCGGGGATGGCGGGCGGATTAGGTTCGGCCCAGGCCGACAAGCGCCGGGGCCGGGGCCGGTAGGGGCCGCAGCCGCGAACCCAGGAGCGGCGGGAGAAAGTGACCGGCGCCGGAGCGCACGGGGCGGGGAGCTCGGAGCCCGCCTGCCGGTCTCCGGAGCTTTGTGGCTGTAGTGTCGCGCCCAGGCCCGACCCCACGAGGAGCCGCCTCTCGGCTGACGGATCCCCCGGAACCCGCCGAGGAGCGGGGGGTGGTGGGGCGTCTGTTAGAACTGGACGTTTCCTTCTCCGTGCCCTGGGAAAGCGGAGGAACTTGTGCACTGAAGCCGAGCTCCGGCGGGGACGCGCTGAGCGAAACTGCCCAACCCCCGGCAGCCCTGGGGAAAGGGGTGCTGTCAGCCTGAGGCCTCTAGTCGGATACTCGGCCACAGAAAGCCTTTCTCCGGCTCTTTAAAATGAGCAAAGCCCTACAACCGCGGGAGGGTGGCTCCTGTGCGGCTTAAGTGAAACTAACCCTCCCTTAAGGGCCCGCTCTTTGATCCGTGCTGGGCAGCTGTTGGAGAAGAAATGTTTGCAGGCCGTTCCTTGAACGGGACGCAGGGCCTTCTCCTCGGGTCTCCTCAGTAGTTAGTGCTCCACGTGAGAACTTGGCTACTGATGCAACTTACTCTCAGTGTCCAGGGACCTTGGAAGGTAGAGCGACTTTCTGTGGCCTCGGGTGGTGGGTGTTTGGATTAGGATCTTAGTGAGCCCGAGACCAGCTTTCTCTCTGGTACACCGTGCTAGATGGCGACTTGTAAAATAACAAGCAGCTAACTTATGGTGGGGTTTTTTCTCTCATTCATAAAGGGTTGATCCATTTATGGTGAGTTTTTTTCTCTCATTCATAAAGGGTTGATCCATTTATGGTGGGTTTTTTTCTCTCATTCATAAAGGGTTGGTTGATCCATTAATGGTGGGTTTTTTTCTCTCATTCATAAAGGGTTGATCCATTTTCCAAGAAGGATTGGTATGATGTAAAAGCACCAGCTATGTTCAACATTCGCAATATTGGCAAGACACTGGTGACGAGGACTCAAGGAACAAGTAAATATTTCTTAGGATTTGTGTATGGCTTGGAATAGTTCCTATTGCAAACCACCTTTTCTACTGGAAGCTGGTGATAGCAGAAATAGAAATAATTGATAGCTGTGATGAGTAAAAATAGCAAAAGGTTTTAATACAGCTTAAGACACAATAATCAAATCTTTTGGTAAAGAATATTAAAAGATTTTAATGAAGTTGAGTACAGTTTAAAACAATAATAAAAACCCTTTGGTGTAATAATCATAAGCCCTTTTGAGGTTTATAAAATGCTTTCTTCACAATAACTGAGGTGGATTTGGTCCCACATGCTTTCTCTTAGTTTTTCAAATTGTTTTTATCTTACCTAAATGATCTATTTTTATGAATTCTTATGAAGTAGGTTTGGTGTTAGGGTTGTAGTTTTGTTGGTGATAAGAAAAATGATTTTGTTTTCTAGAAATTGCCTCTGATGGTCTCAAGGGTCGAGTCTTTGAAGTAAGCCTTGCTGATTTGCAGAATGATGAGGTTGCTTTTCGGAAATTCAAATTAATTACTGAAGATGTTCAGGGTAAAAATTGTTTGACCAATTTCCATGGAATGGATCTTACCAGGGACAAAATGTGCTCCATGGTCAAAAAGTGGCAGGTAAGCATCAAATACTACATGATTAGATAGTTATAGCAATCCTTGAAGCACTTTAGTTTGTATTTTACAATAAAAGTTACAGGGGCAGGTTCCTTATGGTTCTTAGGTTCTTCTCCCCTCCCCCCAATTAAATATGTAGGCAGTTATATAAAATATCTAGAGCTGGCTTCTGGACCAACTTTTTTACATGTGAGTTGGCCATAGTGTGGCTGAGGAAGCATTAATAGAAACTTGTTTAGAATATTTTAAATGGAGGATATTCTGTAGAACTAGTGTTTTCATAACAGGGATTTTAAGGATAAAATATTTTTCTAACTGGCACTTAAAAATTGACATGCTTTATTAGTATCAGAGTAGAGAAGTTAAGTAGAGAAGATATTAGTATCAGAGTAATATAAATAAGAGTAGAGAAGATATAAGTATATATAAGTAATGTATATAAGAGTAGAGAAGATACTAGTATCAGAGAAGAAACCCAGGCTAATATGGCACTGAAAGGCAAAAGATTTAAGGCTTCATCTTAGTTCTCTGCTTCTTTGGGACTGATAGCAAAATCTGAGACTTTACTTTTTAACAAGTGGGAATAATAATCCTACTTGTATCTGATAAGATTTGAAACTGCAAAGACAGGAAAATGAGATAGAATTCTGGTAGTTTGGACCATCTTTTAGTTTTTTACCTAATATGCCAGGAAGAAGCAGTAGCATTTAAAGATTTTAATTGATGGTTATGGGAATGAATGACAAAATGTTTCAGGCCCAAATGATATATAATGATTAAACCGTTGCATTTTTTCTGACATTCCCCTATGAAATAGGTAAGATTTCTGGGAAGTTTCAAGGTTCTTTCATTTAATGATTGCATGTTTGGTGGAGAATTTTGTCTCCATCCAAATAAATCCCCTTTTTACCTTAATTTTCAGCATAACTAATTTCCATTTCAGTATATTGTTTTAAAATAACTTGATACTTAATAATTGTTTTCCAGAATTTCTCTCACTGCTAAGTCTTTTAGATTGTCAGAATTTTAATTGGAACAGAAAGATTTTTTTTTTTACATTTTATTGCTTTTATTTAACATGTTCCAATTTTTAGTAGATATTTGAATTGGAGAGGATATGGAGTTTTTAGTGTAATGGACAGTAAGATCTTTTTAAAGAGACCAGGGCAATCAAAAGAAGCCATAAAATCTGTATACATGTGGTCTTAGGTTGATTGATGCATCTTTTTCTTTGCTTATTTTGTGCAGATTCAAATAGTTTTACTCTTAATTTTATTTAGTTCTAGCAAGTGTGCAAAAATCAGCCCAATGCAAATTCTACAGATTCCTAGTTTCTGAAGTCTTTATTATGATTTATAATGTTTATTGTGACCTAGCATTATCAATAAAAGTTCAGTTCATTCTGCTGTTAGAGAAGATTGGGAAATGAAATGGGCAGATTGCCATTCAAAAAAGTTGTTCAAGAAAATTGATTACCAGAAATTTCTGTCCTAGAGGGCTTTGTTTGGATAATTCAGATTTGTTTTTAAAATTAAGTTTGGAGTACTTGAAAGGACATTATTCATGTGTCAACTTGAATAGAAATGATTCTCATTTTAAAAATTCATATGAAATTGATTTACAATTAAATTTAAACTTGTGCTTTTTTTTTGATGTTGGAGTTAGAAGTGATTAATCATTTCTGAAGCTGAAAAGATAGTATCTTATTTTCTAGACTATGATTGAAGCCCATGTTGATGTCAAAACCACCGATGGCTACTTGCTCCGCCTCTTTTGTGTTGGTTTTACCAAAAAGCGCAACAACCAGATCCGTAAGACCTCTTACGCCCAGCACCAACAGGTCCGTCAGATTCGTAAGAAAATGATGGAAATCATGACCCGAGAGGTGCAGACAAATGACTTGAAAGAAGTTGTCAATAAACTGTAAGTGCACAGGTTTCTGCCTTCACAGAAATAGTTAAATCTTGTGTCTGGTAATCACTGGAGTTAAGCCTAATTACTTTGATTCAAGGTCTGTTCTCTAGATACTTTCTAAACAATTACAATCCAAGTGGTTTCTTTTGCTCTTAAATGGATTTTTAACCTCATTACACATTCATTGTGGGGCAAGGAAGTGTCTTCCATAATGTTCTAAACCAATTGTACTGTCTAAAAGAAAATACTTCTGTTTCTTTTCGTCCTTTTGATGTTTTGTAGAAACATGTATCTATTTCCTCTAATGAAACAAGACCACAATCTAGCCTTCTTGGGCTTATGTTGTTCTTGTCTGTCTTTATGAAAAAAGATAAGTCTGAAGTAAATGCTGCATCTCATGGGAATAAATGATGAAAAACGTTTCGGTCCCAATTGATATCTAATGATAACACACTATTCTGATATTCTCATGAAGCATGGAGATTTTAAAAATAATTGTTTCTAAATCATTACTGGACTTTAATGTTAGTATTTCTTTTTTAGAATTCCAGACAGCATTGGGAAAGACATAGAAAAGGCTTGCCAATCCATTTACCCTCTCCATGATGTATTTGTTCGAAAAGTCAAGATGCTCAAGAAGCCCAAATTTGAATGTAAGTAGAACTGGTAGAATAAGTTTCTAAATGGGAATGAATGATGACCACAGTTTTGGTCCCAAATGATGTTTCATGCTTATACTCATTTACTGACATTCCCAAATCTAAATCCAAAATTGTTCATTGGTATTTGGAAAGTCCTCTATTCCTATAATGGTTAATGTGCTTTTTTCTTTTTTTAGTGGGAAAACTAATGGAACTTCATGGTGAAGGTGGTGGCTCTGGAAAACCTTCAGGAGATGAAACGGGCACAAAAGTTGAAAGGGCTGATGGCTATGAACCACCAGTTCAAGAATCTGTCTAAGAACTTTTAAAGGTTGAAAAATAAAAATTTATCATTGTGATGGTTCTGGTTTTTTTTTTTTTTTTTTTTTTTTTTTTTAAGGTTTTATAAATAGTGACAGTACTATTTGGTGCTTGGAAAATATAATTGCCTTAATGAAATTGTATAATTGCTCTGTAAATAAATTTGTAATAAAACCATGAGGATTGTCAACACAAGATATGACCTTGGGTTTGTCAACAATGGAATAAAGGTATACCTTATAAAAGATTTCTTCATAAGGCAAATTGGCTGGGTTCGAGCAGAAACTAAATTCCCAGCTTTGGTATTCTCAAATTGTTTACAAAGTATTTCTAAATCCTTTTAATCCTCACAACTTTAATGACAAAAAGTTTTGTGTAGGTGTCAGTTAAATGATTACAGTCCATTGGTGCCTCAGTCTTTCCTTGCCTTTTTTGTCAGCTTTTTAAGGGTTTCAACATTTTATCTTGCAGCAGAAGAGGCAAATAATGGTCTCCAGAAAAACCTTAAAATTTTAACATTTTTCATTTGGCTAGGTTTAGTGATGCTTTTTTGTGCTTTTCTTAGCAAAGAAACGAAGGCAAACCAGAATAAGTGACTTGCTTGAAGTCCAAATGACCCCATGGATTGTACTCGGGGAGAAGTATACATATTTACAGGCCTGGCACCAATCCAGATTAAATTGTAATTGAGAAATGCTTGATAATGCTGTGCATTTCTAAAGCAAAATGGAACAAGGATCTATTTCTATTTGAGTTTGACAATGCTATTGTCGAAGGCCAATCAGAATTTGGGGTTGTTAGTAATTCTGGACTGGAGGAAAACTTAAAAAAGATCAAAGGATAATAGAATTAACACAATCCCCTGTGTAGGATTCTTAGTACTTGTTGATTATAAGGCCAAACAAATTTCTGGAAGAAGAAACCAGCCTGATATTAGAAAACATGAAAAGGGCATGAATCCTTTAAGCCAAGAAGGAAAACATGTATTGGTTGGAAATGGGCAGGCTAAACTGACAAAATTAACAATGGGAAAATCTTTTTTGTGTGAGAAAAGTTTTCTCGTAAAGCAATTATGATAAAAGTACTGTTCAAGAATTTAAAGCTATGGGAGAAAGTGGAAGGAAATGTTCTCCCAGTTCTATTTCTGCAGTTTCTCAATTTAACTGTTGGGTTATCGTCAATTTACATGCTACTATCTTTCACTAAAACATGGTAGGTAATGTTACAAAGAACACAATTTGTCTATATCTGGTTAAGTCACTGAATCTATTGAGGGTCCTCTAAATCTATGATGTATTTAAAGACAATAAATCTTGCCAAAAAACGGTCACCATTTCTCCCCAAAGAAAATTACCCCCCCTTGATAGAATTAAAATTCATTAATCCTAACAAGAAGCAAAGATAGTGAGAGGATTATTTTACTTTGACAGAAACAAGTTGAATGTTGCACTTAAAATCCCTGACCACTGGACATTTTATTTTAGAACCAAAGGCAAAGATGGCTTGAGGTTTTTCACAGGACTGACAAAGCTACAAGTGGGATGGTGAATGGACAAATCTCAACTATGTGGGTGATTTTATAAATATCAAATTATAGCTCAATTAAAATAGCAAATTAGAAAGCTATTGGTATCAGTAGTTTTGGTTTATTAATGGAGCCAAAGTAAAGAAAGGGCTTGTTATGCTGTTTTTGTAGGTTTGTTGTTTTATTGCCAAAAGGAAATAGAGCTCATAAGCTTCTCAAAAGGGAAAGAATGGAAATCCTGCCTAATGTCTTTATTAAAATTCAATTTAACTGGAATGTTGCTCCAAAACATGAAGTTTCCAATAGTATGGGGGTAGGATTATTCCCTAAGGGGCAGTACTTGAAAATAAAGGTATAAGAAATGTTTTCTCCCCAAGTAGGATTCTTTAAAAAATCCAGAATGTATGATCCAGACAGATGATTGGCTAAATGCGTATTTAGCTTCCACAGATACCACAATGCCCAAGTTAATCAATGAATTTGCAAAAAATTAACATTTATCTTTTGTGTGGAGATAAGTTCTACGTGATGCTTTGTGGTTATGTGAGGATTCTTCAGATGTCTATAATTTTCGAGATACCTAAATAACCTAATCCCTTAAGGGAAAGCTATCCATGTTATAATAAATGCATTAGATTTAGATTAGACATTTGGATTTCTAGGTAGCTGCAAACACTAATATAAATGGTCTGGAATAGGATTGAGAACCTGAGTTGGAACTTGTCTTCTTTCTTCAATGAGATAATTCAAGGTCTGTGAAGAGTCCTCTGAAACTCTGGTCGATTACAAATGTTGCAAAGAAAATGTCAATCTTAATAACCCAATAAAATAAATCAATTCTACTTGTTATTTGGCATCAAGGAGAATTTCAGGATGCTTTAAAGGCCTTGATGATGATGCAATCTCCCCAGTGGTCTCTAGATGGCAATATTGCACTAAACTGGTGGCTTTCCCATTTTTCCAAATACAAGTGGAAATATAGGACTTTAGGATCTCTGACTTCCCATTAGAAGTTTTGACATACTTAGCTGGAATACTAGTGTTTATTTAGAATGGTGTTGCAATGTAATTCATGTAGGACCTGTTGATTTGACAAAAGACACAAGTGTGTTAATATTTACCAAAGTGAACATATTCAAAATTTGATCTATTCAGCAACATTTGCATAAAATTGGTTCATCTTACCTTGAGAAAGAATTTTAAGTCAATAAAGCCCATCATGACTAACAGCACTGCTGTCTCTGGCTTTTAGTGCCTTTTGGGAGTTTTGTTTTTCTTCACTATTCTCAAATATCCTGTTCTAGCCAAAACTTTTGGCAAATGTACCGACTACTGATTTTTCAGATTCATTTCCTTTTCCTCCACAAGTGAAAGACTTTTTCAAAAGTAATGATAAGGGAACAATAATCATAACCTTGTCCCACTGGCTCATGTAAAATGGGACATCTTTTATAGTGGCCTTTAATTCTTAGAAGGGAAAGTATATCGTGGAGTTAAAAGAGTAAATAAGTTCTACTGTACAAAGTAACCTTAATATCTCTTAAACTCCCCTTTAATACAATAAGACTTAATATGCCAAGCAGTGTGTAGAAGTCTTTTTATCTTCACATTCAACTCTATAAACGATATCATATTTGGTAACCTAAAGACATTTCTTGATTATACTGTTTCTTATCCATTAAAGAATAGAAATTTTGAAGGGATTGGCAACATAATGTATCATGAAGTAGGCTTTCTTCTAAATTTTCTCCCAAATCTTTCAATTGCTTGAGAAGATCTGCAGTTTTAGCATGGAGAGGAAGCCTGCAAACATTACTGGTTCCATCCTACAGCAATCACATTGAACCTAGATGAATTTTGCCTTAAATTAAAAGGCCACTTTCCATGGTGGTAGTACATGTGAAAATCCATTAAGGCACATTTTGGCTTCCCATGGTTATAATGGATGACAATGTATGGCAGCTCTATCCCTGAATCTAGAATCTGATAATATGGGCAGCTTCAATGTTTCCCAGGGCACTTTGTGAACTAACATGAAAGTTATAAATTCAAAGTATTCATGGATTAAAGAAAAAAAAATTGTTATCTGAGCAAAGAGACTTTCAGAAAGCTTTTTCAGCTAAGGTTAATAAATGGCAATTAAGTTTACAGTTATTAAATTTTCTTGTTTATTCCCTTCTAAAAACTCATTTTAAAAGGGATTCAACTCCAAAAGTTGGGCTTTCAATCAAATTACAGAGGATCTGAATTTCAAAATAAGAAGAAAGAAAAATTCAAGGCAAAAATGGTTTTGTTGGCAAAAACATGCAAAGTGGTAAATAAAACCAGCAGATCCAGTCCCTATAGCTGCTTAACTCTGGGTCTCTTAAATCTTCACTTGTGCTCCCATTCCCACTCTTAATAATTCACCCTGTTGGAGAGAGCCAACACAAGATAAAACAACAAATGGATTTCTAAACTATTACTAAGTTAAGGATTATCGTACATACAATATTGGGCACATAATAGACTACTGACTGAGAGTTATTTGGCACAGGGCATGAGGTTTATATACAATTTTTTTTCACCCAAATTCAAGCTTTCAAACATAATTCGGAAAATTTTATATTTTTAAACATATTTCTCTTCTGCCAATGTGTTTGGAAGATTGTCTTTAACTTCCTTAGTTCAGGCTCATAAATTATAATTGATTTGGTCGTATAAATCAACTGCTTTGACCAGGGGCTGGAATCCATCATGACTGCCAGCAGGACAGTGGCTTTACTTATTTTAATCTCCATGCAAGGATAAGCAGAGAAAAGATAAACAAAAAAGTACCCGGTGAAATTGTCTACAGGGCTGACTTACGTCACCTATGAAGAAATTTGCTCTGGGTATCTGCTTGCTGTTTTGACAGTTGCTCTGCAGTCTGAGACTTTTGCATATGATTCATATTGCAGCAATAGAAGCAGCCACAGCTTATGTATTACTGAGGTAATTCAAAGAAAATGAATTTTTCTCTGGATACCAGTAATTGTCACAGGAGTGTTCTCAGATGCAGAGCTGTGCTAGGTGATAGCCCTAATAAAGTAAAGCATATGTTGAGGAAGAAGAAAGAACTATGGCTGGCAGGTGAGTATTAGGAGCTTTAGTGAGGCGTATTTCAAGGGTGTTTTGGAGGTTTTACAAGGCAAGAAAGTTACAAGGATTAAAATGTACTATTCTTTCCTTCTTCCCTCCCAATCCCTGTTAGCGACTGCAGTCTTTGAATGTGGCCATTACAGGGCATTATTACATCCTGTGCTGGGAAGATTTTTCAGGAGCCTACCCAATACAAAGCAGAGAATTGCCTTAAAATAAAGGATATGTACCCAAGCTGTTATAATTACATTTGAATATCAAAAAAATGTAGTTTGTTACCAATCATATCATGGTAGTTAAGATATATAGAAAGCATAAATGTCATTTTAAAGGAAAAAAATTAATAAGCAAGGTTAATTCACTTGTACTTTTAACACCCCAAATACACACAAGCAATGGTCTGCTTGAAAGACCCTCCCACTCCATCAATTTTCCCTGCTGAAAAAGAAATGACCCTGCTAATTCTGCCTGGGTTCTTTTAGATTATCCACAGTGTATGTGTTTAACTTGTACATGCTTCTATCATGAATGAAAATGTAAAACAAAACCTAGAGCTTTTCCACTTTCAGGAAATTCTAGGGTACCATGTTACACACTTTGCTTACAGTAAAAAAAAAAAAAAAAATAGTGCAAAAACATGTATTTGATAGTCAAAGTAATAGTTCAAGTGATACCAAAAGGCAAGGGACATTTTTGTACTGGCTGAGTCACATGCTTCTTCCCATTGCACAAACACCGGTCATTCTTAGGATGCTTGTAGAACCTGAATGTAGTTTTTGGGAAATATTCCAGATTTTCCTGCTCGTTCTCCACTCATCCAGTCTTCATCTACAGATTCCAGCTCTGTTAT
The DNA here is from genome assembly GCF_902635505.1 of Sarcophilus harrisii. Lineage (NCBI taxonomy): Eukaryota > Metazoa > Chordata > Mammalia > Dasyuromorphia > Dasyuridae > Sarcophilus > Sarcophilus harrisii. Next base: position 75,925,791 of record NC_045431.1, read on the forward strand.
TATATCACCAGCCTGCAGGAAGAGATGGTTTTTAAATGGTGAATAGCTTCTCTTGAGTGAAAGCATTGATAGCAGGACTATCTGGAGAGATCCTATGATTCAGCTCCCCTTTCTCTATGTCAAACAATAATCTTAGTTACTTAGAAAAGCAGTGAACAAAACAAAACACAATAGTGAAATGCATCTAATGATGTCATTTGTTTTGATGTTCCTTTTTCTTAAATTCTTGCATTTATTAACTTCTCATGTTCAGTTTTTACCCCACTTGTATTTCCCTCCCTACCGATAAAAATCCTCTCAAAAGCAGTATTGCCTTCAAAGGGCTCTTGTTGTGGAAGGAGGAGGAGAAGAAATAATTTCAATCTTCAATTCACTCCCACTGGTCCCATAGACTCCCTCCCTTCATTTGCCCCCATAGATCCTAATTGTCTTGTTTTTATTCTTCTAAGTTCTAAATCATCTCACACACAAGACACTAAAATATTTGTTCCTAGATCAACACTACCAAAAATTCCAAATTTACAAGGCTCTTAGAAATCACCTACTTTAACTGTACCCGAACAGAATCCCATCTAAAATAATATGGCATTCAGTTTCTGCTTGTAAAATTCCAGTGACAGAGAAGCTACACTAGAGTGAAGAGGTTTTTCCTTACATAAAGTCTAGATCTTTTTCTTGGCAATTTCCATCTATTACAGATATTGGCTCTATGTTCATTATTTTTCTGTCTATTCTAATTCTCTTTTACTTAAGCCTTCAAAAGACAAAAGGGATAATTTTTGAAGTTAGAATCAGAGGAATTGCACATCTTAGAAACCATTTAGTTCAACTTCTCAACTTAATAGATAAGGAAGCCCTAAAGAGATTATGTGACTTACCCAAAATCTTACAGAGAGTTAATGACATTACATAATATGCTTTGGTTCCTGCCCTATAGTTTCTAACCATTTCCTGGATTCTAACTTTAAAGCAATAGAATATTTAGGTGCTTTTGATACTGATATGACTATCTGATTTCAAAAAAAAATCTTTGAAAAGAATCAGGATAAGTGGTTTTATTTATGATTCTGAGGGTGCTTCTTGGAAAAAAACTGTACAGGTTAGAACTCTGGGTTTTCCTTTGTTTTCTACAACTTTTATTGGCAGAAAAACTGCTGGCTGTCAACTGTCATTAACTCTTAGTGCCCGTTTCAAATATATAGAGGTCCAACTAGGCAAAGTAATTATGAAATAATTCAAGATATAAAGAGTGAAGCTTCTCCAGTTCCATGGATTATAACTAAAACCAGCTTTAACAGATTCTCCTATAAAAATTACATTCTGCTAAAGAAACAATGTAACCATCACTCATTCTATAATTATCACTTATTCTATGGGGAGTCTTGAGTGAGGTACAGAGAAAAGGAGGATGAAGAGAACTGTTTTTCTGAGAGAAGTTTCAAGCTCTATCTTATAAAGAAGGATGAAGATAATTTTTGAAAAAAGACTTTAGTATCCTGAGCATTGATTATTGGGACTATGTTTCAAAAATTGAGAATCACAGTTATGATGGGTTAAAGATGATATTGGCAATGATCTCTCATAAATGCCATATTGTCTATTTTATTTTTTTGCCATACCATAAACATTCAACTTGACCAGCATCTTTTAAACTTCAGTTCAAATGCTTCCTTTCTCTTACATGAAAACTTTCCTGATCCTTTCAACTGCTGTGACTTCTCTCCACCAAATTATCCTGTATTGTTCTCTCCCCACTTGATTCACATGGAAATATATATAAAAAAGAATGTATTAAGTTACCCTTATTAAAATGGATTGACATACTAACCTTAAATAGTTAGCTTAACAATTGATATATAGAGTGAATTTTTAAAGAAAATTGTCAAAAAAAAAAGTTTACTGCATGTAAGATTTAACAGAACCTATATGACCTGGACACATGTATTGTTTTTCAATAGCATGTTAATAGAAGCTCCTCTATTATGGATGTGGAAGGGTTATCCTTTACTAGTTCTAATTACAAATATCTGGGTATTCTCCAGAGGCAAAAATTACAAGGCCAAGGTCTGAATATTTGGATCACCAGGATGATAAGCCAAAATCAATTGTTTTAAGTGCTTTTGCAAATTATTACCATCCTCTACATTTTTAACTATGAATATAATTGCTTCTAGAAATTTAGAGACCAAGATTTGTGATCTTGTGCCCATTCTTGGTTTATGATCCCCAATACATTCTTCAAGGCTAAAAAGACATTTTACATTTTATAGCTTTGGAAGAATTGTAGAAAGCTGACCTTGAAGGAAAGCTCATCTTCGTTCTCTCCATGGAAATCATATAAAGCCTTGGCCTTTTCTTTCTTCTGTCCTGAAGCAGGTATCAATTTTGACTCAGCTATGGAACCTGACCAATAAATACACAGATTTAGGAGATATTGGACAAAAATGTAGTTCTATTAAAAAAAATACTCCATCCTTATAGGATTTATTATTTCTAAGTAACCATAAAGTTCTTCCACTTTCAAAGGGGATAGAGGAAAGAGTTTTTTCCTAATAGTGGAAAACTTATGCAAAATCTAAATCAGTAGAAAGAATAAACCACTTAGAAAGATAGGAGTTTTAAACATGATGCCTCTACTCAAAAAAAAAAAAAAAAAAAAAAAAGCCAACCCATTTAAATCGGTTTAAACACAAAATACACAAAGCTTATTTTATTATTTTAAAAAAGATAAGTAGAGAAATAACTTTTTAAGAGTTCAGGGTAGTAATAAGAAAAGGACTTGCTTGGAGTTTTTTTGAAGTCCTCCGCCTCTCTTTTCAGTAAAGCATCCTTTCATTGATGTTAAAAGTAGACATGAAAATTACAAGAGACTAAAATCTCTATCTCTCTCAGGGAAGCATCATACCAAGACAGGGCTGAACAAAGACTGCTGGGAAGATTCCTTCAGTGTTGTTCAATCTGCCCCTATACCAATCAGAGTCCAGATGCTCAATGATTAAGATACGATCTCCCTTTTTAAAGGGCAAGTCTTCATTAGTTTCTGCTGTAAAATCATGGAGGGCTTCACACCAATCACCAGAACAATGATCCTTCTGTCAAAAAAAAAAAAAAAAAAGTCAGGTGGTAGAAAATGTAAAATCTAATATTAAGTTGACTTCTACAAAGCTAAAAAGAAAAAAAAAAAATCCATTAGAATCAAATTTGGTAACTTTAATTAAAATACCTAATTTTGCCAGCCATTATACTTAATACTAATGATATACAGTCAAAAATGAAATAATCTCTACCTTCATTGGGGGAATTTGGCTGACAAAGTGGAAGGAAAGTGAAGGGACATGAAATTTCAAAAATCTTAAAAAAAAAAAAAAAGATTGTTTTCAAATAACAATGACAAGAGTTTATATGTGTTTTTAATAGAACTAACAGTTGTACACTGCTGTAAGGTTTGAAAATGCTTTTGGTATATTATTTCTTTATTCTCATATGACTTCTGTAAAGTAAATGCTATAAGTATCCCCATTTTAGGGATTATCTTTTTCTCTAAAACTGCTTTTCATTCTGACTTAACTATTTCTACTAGTGGCTTTATCATTCACTTTTCTCTCATGTTCACAATCTTTATGTTTTTTTTTTTTTTACCTCTCCCTTTCCCCCACAATCTCCTGCTATAGCCAATTAATTAGCAAATCTTGCCAGTTCTGCATCCTCACTCCTAACATCTCTCCTACTGGTCCCTTCTCTTCTAGCACATAAGCCCTCATTACAATCAGTATGGACAACCACAATAGTTTCCCAATAGATCTTCCTGCCTTTGTTCTTTTCTCACTCCAAACTACTTTTGTTTCTCTAATGTTCCTCATACCTATCAGTACTCCAGACAAACCATCAGAACTTTTTTTTCCCTTTATTTTAAAATTTATTTATTTATTTCTCATCAGAACGTCTGTAATCTTCATTGAATATATTTCATATTCTGACTTCCAGCCACACTGAATTACTTACTTCTAGACAGCATGCCTTTCCTGCCTGCTTTTTCTTATTATCCCTTCTATTTTCCGACCCTACTTCTAAATCTCGGTATCTATTGAATTCCTCATATCTGCCCTTCAAACTCAACTCAAATGCTACTTCTTATAGGAAATGTTTCCTGTTGGAAAGGATTTTTCCTCACTTTGAGAGATCACATGCACTTAGTATTACAGTTACTTATCTATGTATCCTATTATCTCTACTAGACTGTAAGTTAATGAGGGCAGAGATGATATCAATTGTATTTTGGGGCTTGGGTTGGAAATGTTCCACAATGCACAAGAAAGCCTTTCTGATTTAGGGAGCAAGGAAGGCCGTACATAGGTTCCTATGTAGGAAGGAATAGATAAAGCAAAGTATCACCTAAAAAGCCCAAGTCACCCACCACCAAGAGATGATAATGAGCTAGAAAGTCAAAGATGAAAGCTTTGATTGGAAGAAGGACCAACCCTAGTCTTAAATATTCCAAAGGAGGCTGAGACCAGGAATGGTCTCATACTAGCATAGAGATTTTGATACAAGGAGAATAATGAAAGTCCGAGTTCTATGACATGTTCTCCCCTCCTCCCATTTGTTATATTCCATTTTCTATAGGTAGAAACATGGTTTATAACTTATTTTTATTTTTATATTAAATTTTATTTTTTTCTTTTAATCAAAATCCACTTTCTCTCCCAATCACCCGAACCCTTGCAACAATGAATTGGCTGGGTGCCACACCTGTTACCAGAAAGACCCGAGTTTAAATTGTGCCCCAGAAACTTTCAAATTTCCCCTCTATTTATTCAAAAGTATGCAAAAGTAGCATCTCCCTTCCACGACTGTATCAAATGGGATATAATTATAAAGCACTTAAGATATTGCCTGATGTAGAGTAAATCCTATATAAACATTAGTTATTGTGATTATCATGCAGCAAAATAAATTCCTGTATGGATAATGTCTAAAAAATATGTGGAAAGCACAGTCTTGTGTATGGCCTGTAACATAAGACCTCACCACAATCGCCTGTAAATTTCCTTAAAGTGGGTAGGTACCACATTGTTCTCAACCTCTAAAAGATATTGGGCAGTTATCTAAACTCTCTATTTCTCCCACAGCCTCGCATAGGGTTATCACATAGTAGATACTTGATAAATATTTGTTGAATTAGAATGTAAGTGATTTTGTGAGGATGATCAAGCAATAGGGAAAGTAATAGGACATGGAGAATACTTGTTTCTAACATCAATCTTTTTGTCCCAAATATGTGATTGGGATCAATAGTGTTGGAAATGAATTTTGTTTAAAAAAGACCTTGCCCTAGATAGCAGAAATAGAAGCAGTTGGGGAAGTAGCAAATTCTGGTCTGCTCTAAGGAAAAATGTCCTAACCTTCTCAAAGACAAATGGTCTGATTTGGAAGGGAGTGGGTTCTCCCTTACTGGAAGTGTTCAAGCAGAACACTGAATGACTATTTGTGAAGCAATGTTGAAGAGGCCATTCTTGTTCCAGTCTTGGGTTGGACTGTAGGGCCCCTGATCTCCCTCCTAACTAGAGTTGATGACTGAAAAAGGAATTCATCTCCACTAGGAACAGCTGTGGTCTCTCTTTCATGCAATACCCATCTCTCTTGCTCCAAAGAATAGCATGTAATTATTAAGAAGGACCTGTGGCTTCCATGCCCCATGAACAGGATGAGATTGACAGAAAAAGTCAACATCATTTCAAAAGACAGGAATGAAAGCAATAGAGGGCCCTGCCTAATTGCCAGCGAAAAATTGACAAACATAATAGTTCTGTCACACCAAGCTTTCCATAATATGTCAAACAAAACAATAAGCCATTCATTTTTACTGTTTAGTTCAAACATATCTAAAAGTCAAGGTAGTAAGCTGTGCCCATTTAAAAAAATTTCATTCTACCATGTTAATTAATTTAATTCCCGAAGTACAATGGTTAAGGATAAACTATTTCATTTTTCTGTGTAATACATGTAGTCAATTTTTTTCATTTCATTATAATGAATATCCATAAATCTAAGACTTTATATTTATCTAGCCTAGGAAGCCTACCTGTAAATGTGAACCAGAAGCATTACTCCTTGTATTCTGTGGAGTTCTTTTACCTATATTAAAACAAAAAAAAATAAATTCCATATAAATTTAAGGAATTATTTAGTTTGGCATTTATCTTCTGGCAAAATTTCTTTTTAAAAAATATGTGTATATAATTTTACTTCTCCAATTTCATGTTAAAACAATTTTTAAAAACTTTTTTTGCTTTTTATTTTTGTTTTGAATTCCAAATTCTATCCCTTCCTCCTTCCTCCCCCTCCCTGTTCCCTGAGACAGAAAGCAATCAGATATAGATTATACATATGCAATCATGTAAAACATTTTCATATTAATCATTTTGTAAAAGACTTAAATAAAAGAAACAGAATAAAAAAAAAGTGAAAAATAGTATGCTTCAGTGTGTATTCAAATAAGATCAGTTCTTTCTCTGGAGGTAGATAGTATGCTTCATTGTGAGTCCTTTGGGATTGTCATGAATCATTGTACTGCTGAGAATAGCTAAGCCATTCAAAATTCATCAAACAATATGCATATAATGTTCTTCTGGCTCTGTTCATTTTACTTTGCATCAATTCATGTAAATTTTTACAGATTTTTCTGAAATCATCCTGCTTGCGATTTCTTATCGCACAATAATATTCCATCACAATCATATACTACAGTTTATTTAGCTATTCCCTAAGGATTTCCGATTATTAGCCACCACAAAAAGAGCAGCTATAAACTTTTTGAACAAATAGGTCCTTCCTCTGCCCCCACTTTTTTTGGGGGAGGAATGTCTTGGGATATAGACCTAGCAGTGGTATTGCTGGATCAAAGGATATGCACAGTTTTACAGCCCTTTAGATATTTTCTTTTGTTTGTTTTTGGTACGATTTCTAAAGATATATGATAATATTCTCTGAATGTTATATAGTTCTTTATAGTCCACAAAATAATAATATAAAGATTAAGAAATGGTTAGAGAAGGTGAGTTTTCTATCTGAAGTCACATGACTTATAATAAGTGTCCAAGCCCAGATCTGAACCCAGGGTCTCTATACTTCAGGTTCAGTTCTCTGCTTTTTTTAGGTAGAGTAGATATTGGGAGAATGGACTGGTAATTTCATCAGTGTAGGAAGAGCTCTTCAATGATCAGATCAGGAACTCCCTTGTAACTTACTCTTAAGAGAGATACGTGGGGAGACCGAAAGGCTAAGTCACTTGTCCCAAATCACCTTGACAATAGGTACTGGGGAAAGGATTTGAAGGTTGCTCCTTGATCCATTATAGAATGCTGCCTTTAACATATGTGTGTTACACACACACACATATGTTAAAGGCAGCATTCTATAACATTTATACATTATACATTGAAATGCATCCATGACTTTTTCATTCTGTACAACTCTTGTCCATGACCTCTTCTAAGTTCACCACCTAAAGTATTGTGACCCTTTCCTGATTTTTCATGATTGCAAAGATACCAAATGAAGGAATGGGTTCTTCATGGGTTATTCCTTATTTTTACCACTGTATCAGCCCTTCTTTGTTCATTCACACATTTCTTTGATGACAGACTTTCTTTTGTAACATGTTTAATATCATATAAATATAAACTTAAAATTTTTCTTTTATTCACCTCATTTTTCTATTTCTTCTTCGTGCAAGCTTGGGAAATATCCTCATTTCTGATTTGTCATATTTTGTCCTTTGCAAGCATTTGCATGTGACGTACTCAAAACAAATCAAAACTAAAATATTTTTGATACTCACTTGAAGTTGCAGCCATGTTGGTGATCTGATCAGAGAGATCTTCAATGATTTCAACAAAATTAAGTGGGAAAATCCCCGTCTTGCCATTCCGTTCTCCTCGGGCCCATTCATCATTGATATACTCTTTAAGGAGAATCATTTCTCCTTCTGAGAAACTCAACTCATCCTTTTGGTCTCCTATGTATTCAAACCGAGCCACACATCTGGGACCTCTGAACAAAGTAAAAAAGTCTAAGTATAAATCTAAATTGAATCGGATTCAAATTGCTTCAATAAAGCCATTTATTTATTTGCATGGATTCATTCAGGGCCTGCTACACTTAAGGGACTATGGTAGGTAAAACATAATTTTAAAATGTAATAAAATAATATGTAAATACAATATAATACATTTTTCCAGGCGTGTTATTGCACTGGTGTAGGAAATTCCCTCCAATGAAATCAGAAACTTCTCTTCAATCTTTCTTCCAGGTTGGTTTTTGCTATGGGACAGCTTACATTTTCTTCTATTCTTCTTCTAGTCTTTTAACTTAGTTTCAATATTTCTTGTTGTCTCATGTGGGGTCTTTATTGTAATTTTCAAGGAGTTTGTTGCTTGAGCTATGGTGTATACCTCTTTTCTATTTTTTCTTCACTAGCTCACATTAATTCTCCATCTTTTTCATCAGTAACTTGTAGAGAATGGTCTGGGGCCCTTTGAGGTTAAGTGACTAAACCATTACTGGTGAAAAGATAGGCTTGATGCCATGTCTCCTTTACTCCAAGACTGGCCCTTCTAACTACTCTAATCTGCTTCCTTTTCAACAAGAAACAGAACCTATAAAAATACCTGAAGATAAGTCACCTCTTCTGAGGGTGGATGTCATTTCAGTTCACATTCACTCATTAGAATAAATGATAGATATGGAGACAATTAATTCATTTAATTATACCCCTGGACATAGCTGCCAGTCACTAAATAATCTCTTAGATGGCATAGTCCACTAGGAATCAAGATTTATGCCTGGAAGAGAACTTTGAGGTCATCAAATCCAACTTTATTTAACGGGTTCTACAAAGCCTAACTAGCAGAATAGGGATTTAAACTCAAATTCTTTGGTCCCAAATCTAATGTTTATAATAATGCACCACTATTATGCCTCCTGGGTATCCTTGGGACAAAGGGCAGAGAAAGGCAAGGCCCCAGTCACTCTAAAGGCACCAAATATAGGTTCTACTAATAGTGGAGAATACAAGGACTAATCTAGTGTCAGTGGCGGGGTATGAGAGGTAAAATGAGATTCAATCATGAAGACATGCTAGAATCTGACCCAACACCTTGACTCCCTAAGTCCTATAGTGGAACAATCGGTTTTGTCCTTTTCAAATGTTTGCATTCCAAGAAGTGGAATGAGGTTTATTTATGTCTAAATGAGGTAGATCAACTCAAAAGAGAAACAGAATGGAGACAAAAAAAGTCTTCATTTTTCTTAGAGTCAGTATAGCTTAATATCCAAGGCCTATGCTTACACAACACTGACTTTAGAAAGAAGTTTCAATTATAACAAGGTCCAGGCAAAGGAATTGCCTGAAGCAAGAGAAAGCAGTTGGACATGCTCCAATCAAATCCTTATTTAGTTAGGTCATGAGTCAACTGCCAGAGAACACAGCTTTAAGTTCAACCTGTATGCACAGTAAATGCTGCTTACAACCTTCTCTCCATCCAAAGCCCAAACAAATTTGAAATCTCAACCAAGTATTTTGTATCAGAAGGTTTGTTATTTATGGCAACCTCTGTATTTATTTACTTATACCCTCAGGAAACATCTCCTTTGGCCTGACCTATTCAAATTTTTTTCTTTTTCAGCAGACACTGAATTTCACTTATTTGTTCATTTTAGTAGAATACAATATAAGAGAGGAAAAAGAAATTCACAAAAAAGGCCCAATGACATCAAGAAAGAAAATCATCTCTAAAATTAAAGAATTTTCCCATATTGATGAGTTTTTTTTTCCTTTCTTAAAAGAGAAGGGTTTGGTGACAGGGATGGAAAACATACTGGGAAATTAATCTCATGTTTAAAAAAAGAGTCAGTAAGTTTTCAAAATAGGAACTCTTCCAGTTTCTATACACGTATCATTCTACGATCTAGCTTGGCCAAATCACCAAAATTTGGACTGAAGTTGGAAGATGGAATATAATGATCTCCACGATGCCCTTTTTTCAGTCTCCCAAATTTAAAACTCAATTATTCTAACACATCAAAATCAAGATAATAAATGAAATCATACAGATCCATCCAAATCATTGCTTTGAGACTCGGCCCTGAATGACCAAGTGGACCTGTTCTATCTTTATACTTATGGAACAAATATCAGAATTCATCCACATTTGTTATCCCTGTTAAAATTTTAATATTGAAGATATTTAAGCAAGTTTCCTTCATAATTAAGATTAACATTGACTATTCAAATGATTATTTAAAGATGCCCACACTTAATAATTTGATGTCCTCTCCAAGCTTTCACCTTTTCTAACAAGCAATTACATAACTCACATAGCACAGTGGGATGAAATGGATCCTTTTTCCCCTTTACCTCCTTCGGGCACATCAATCTGACAAAGACAAAGGCAACAGAATAAGTCACACATCTTCAGGTTTTCTCCATGGAAATGTCTATATGCTGAAGCAAAGAACTCAGAAAATTCTTTTCCAGCAGATTCTGTATTTTCAATTTTATTTTACATAAGAATTGCCTGTACTGTTGTTATAAAGATTATTTTTTTAGAGGAGGATGGGAATACGTAATTGGTATTTATAGGTTTATTATGTTCAAATAAAATCCATAGATATTTCTTCTGGCTTTTTACTAAATGATAACTTCTAATGGGGAAAATGACCAACCACCACAGCCTCCCCACCCCATGCCAACAATTTTTTGTTGCAAAGTTTAGTTTTATTGAGAATGGTCACATGTATTGCCCTAGAGAACTATGTGATGTTTCAGATCTCTAGTTATCTTTGTCCAATAAGAAATATTTGACCAGACTAGACAATATTCTCCTTTCCACCTAGTTGTTTTAAAGCTTTCCCTTTTGTCCTGAAAGTAAAATCAAGTGATACTTTTGCTAAGTGCTACAGCAGACACATCTGCTCACACCATATTTAGAATGATGTATTTCACTTACAGGTGCCAAAGTTTAGAAAAGATACTGTGAGACTAGTCAGAGTAGACTAACTAAGATGGTGCTAGATCATGCTAGCTAAGGGCTGACTAAATGAAATAAAGATGCTCCCTGTAGTGAAATTTGGAAGATGGGAGGTGATAGTATAGCTGTTTTGAATTATTTAAAAGGCTGTCATTTGTAAGAGTGTGTGGATTTTAAGCCGCAGAGAGTACAATTAGGAAAAATATCTAGGAACTAAAACAGAAGCAGATTTAGGGTTGAAAAGTCAAACAATTAGAGCTAGTGCCAGAAAAGGAACGGGCTTTAGACAGTAGTGACTTTCTCCTCCCCAGAAGGTTAGAGGGAGGGGCTTGATAAGAGGGATACTATAGGAGAGATTCCTAACTGTATATGAGGTTCCTTCAGGATTCTATAAAGTTTGAAAAGTTTTCTTGGCTTATGACACAGGGGCTAAAAGAATAATCAGTCAGGGATTTATTCATTTAATGATTTAAGAACATGTAAAACTAAAGTAAGACCATCTCATTTCTGGGATGTCCAACGTTTACTGCTACTTTCTTCCCTAGGTATCACTTAACACAAAGAATGATACATAATTCCCAAGTGATTATCCTATCACAAAAAGGGAAAAATAAAAATTCTGTCTATGACATTTTTCTTTCTGAGATTTTGAAATCAGTTCCAATTTATAGATGGACTGATGTTGATGCATCAATGGTCCAGCTAAAAATTTGGGGTTGTCAAACTGACGTTCAACACAGGGACCTTTGGGTACTGTTTATATAGAAGGGTATAGGAAAAGGAACCAGTAAAGTTTTCTTTATTAGTTTTGCTATATCATTTTCTATTGTTCTTCATATACTTTCCAAAAGACTGTGAGCTCCCTGAGGACAGACTATTTTCCTTTTGTCTTTGTAGACCTGGCGCAGGATATAGTGGTTGCCTGAAATAGGTATTGAATTTTAATTGAAAAGGGGCAGCTACGTAGCACAATGGGTAGAATACCACCCCTGGACTCAGAAGGACCAGAGTTCAAATGTCTTGAACAAACTTACTAGTTGTGTGACTCTGGACAAGTCCCTTAACCCGAATTGCTTCTCCAAAACAAAATCAATTGAATTGTATAGTTATAAGTATGATTAGTCTTCAGGAAGCTTAAAGACTGCTTCTTAGTTATTGTATCTTCAATTTCCTTAAAAGTTATTAAAACTAAGGTAATAGTGGAAGCGCTATAATTGAGTAATGTTCCAGTTACAGAAAGTTAGAGGGTTCTGGAGACACATTATAAACGGTGACCTGTGGTGGGTCTACTGTGATTTCTGGGTATCTTTCTTGATCGTTCTCTTCAGAAGCTTTTGGACCATGCAATTTACAAAGACTTCTCAAGTGTCTTAGTGCTTATGTGACCAAAAAAACAAAAAACAAAAAAAATCATGTGGATATCCTGCCGTTTTATTTTTAAAATACAAATTTTACTTGCTCAATGCAACAAAAGCATCAATTAAAATTTGCCAAAAAGTAATTTTCCACAATATAATCCCATTTTCCTCTCATAATCATTATGTAATTAGAGATATATTAGAATATGAACAAAAGTTTTAGTTAAAAAATTGGGGAGGAAGGGTCACCAGCTGCAGGGGATTCTGGATGCTGCAATGGGGTAATAATGCTGTCTACAAAGATAATTTGTAGCATTTTATAACATTTCACATTTCAACTGTGCTTTTGGTTACAAAAGCACTTTTCACACAATTACCTTCTGAAACAGAAAAGGAGGAGTGTTCTTATCTTATAGAAAGAGAGGAATGATCAACCTGTACTTCCATAACTGAGACATATCAAAATAGGGATCTGAATTTAGGACTCTTCTATTTCCATTAGCTAGTTGTTGGTCTTCCAAGCCCACTCCCCACACTTGAGGAATTCTCTTACTCCACATCTATGAGTCTGGAAGATTTTTTTCTCTTCTTAATTTTGAGGTTATTTAAAATACTGAGTACTGAGATTGCTAGGTTGGTATAGTGAATAGAGAGCCTGTCCTGAATTCAGGAAAACTCATCTTCCCAAGTTCAAATCCAGCCTGAGACACTTATTAGCTGTCTTGTCTCAGTTTCCTTATCTTTAAAATCAGCCAGTAAACCACAGCAATATTTTTGCCAAGAAAACTCCAAATGGCCTTGTGAATAGTCAACATGACTGAAACAAGTGGACAACAAAATGGTACTAGAGTTAAGACGCAAAATTACACTTGGCCAAGTGGTTGGCAAAATGCACCACCACCTAAATAAGTTTTAGGGTTTGAGCCTAAGATGATTAATTACAGAATTCTAAAAGTGTGTAAAATATATGAATTTTAAATGAGAGTTGCCCAGAATGCACTATACAGTTACTGTCCCATTTTGTAAGGTGACCTTAAAAAGGGGCTGTCTTTTTATCAAAGAATTATAGCTAATAATGAACAAATGAATCTTTTAGAAAATTTTACTTGAAAACCTGGGATTAGCATGATGCAGTTTATACGGTACCAGACTCAAAAGAGACTTGGGTCTAATTTCTTTATTTAACTTTAGGAAAGTCCCTTAACTTTTCTGAATATCAATGTCTATATCTGACACAGAGATAGTAATATTCAGAACAGATACCTCACAGGAATGTTGTGAAGTGTCATGTGTTACCATTCATTATGTCACTAGTAGAAGCTATGTGGAACAGAGGACTTGGTCCCAGCAGTCGCGAGCTCATATTGTAGTTCTGTACTTTACTCACTATGTGTTTGGCTAAGTCACCTCACTTCAGTTTTTTCATTCATATAATGGGGATAAAAATAAGTATAATGTTTTTTTTTTTTTTTTCCCACAGAGTAGTTTTGAGGAAACTATTTTTAAAATAACACTTGGGCAGCCAAATGATGTAGTAGATATGATGCTGGGCCTAGAATCAGGAAGGTGCATTCAAATCCAGACACTTACTGGCTATGTGATCTCCGGCAAGTCACTTAACCTGTTTATCTCAATTTTCTCATCTGCAAAATGGGGATAATAGTAGCAACTAATTCCCAGGGTTATTGTGAGTATCAAATGAGGTAATATTTATAAAGCACTTAGGAGAGTATCTGGCATGCAGTAGCTACTTAATAAATGATTATCTCCATCTTTCCTGCCTAAAGGTCCTATAAACATGTATGGTATTGATTGTTCAATTTAATTGATTTCAGTATGGTAAGGATATTCTTCAGAGTATTCCTATGATGGACAATAATAACTGAATAGATGATAACTGAATTCAAATAAGTTATTTATTTTGCTTGGGGTTTGTCTATAAAATGAGGGTTAAACTATACAGCTTTAATAATTCAATTCAAATATGCAATAAAAATTTATTAGATAACTACCATGTGTAAAGCCTGAACATCTTGGAAGCCAATGTCCCAAGCTTTTTGGATAGTTTTACTATTAATATTTATTCAAAGGATATAGCTAGATTCTCCAATGGAGAATGTTCAATTTACAATAAACATATTTTCAATTATCCAAGAATTAAAAATGTTATATTTGAAAAATTGAGTCTCTATTCCCCATCTCCCTCTGACATGCATAAGTAATAGCAAATGCTCTTTCATCTTCCCAGATAGACTGTTAATAATCAAAACTGTTTATTATATGTTTTTATTGGCATTTTCCAATATCAGTAAGTTGTATCCAGGAATAAATGACGCTCTTGTTATCAGAGATCCTAAAGGCTGCTTGACATGTACCAGCAGTCATAATTATGCCAGTAGGAAGCTTTTAATTGCTGTTTTTAGAGACTACTTTGTACAAATGTGTGTATGAGACAGGAGAGAGAGAGGAGAGAGAGAGACACACACACACAGAGAGGAGAGAGAGAGAGACACACACAGAGAGGAGAGAGAGAGACACACACACAGAGAGGAGAGAGAGAGACACACACACAGAGAGGAGAGAGAGAGACACACACACACACAGAGGAGAGAGAGAGAGACACACACACAGAGAAGAGAGAGAGACACACAGAGAGGAGAGAGAGAAAGACACAGAGAGGAGAGGGAGAGGGGAGGGAGAGGGGAGGAAGAAAGGAGGGAGAGGGGAGGGAGAGGGGAGAGAAATTGTGTGAGGGGAAGATATTTGCATATTTGTGGGAAAGTGGTTCTTATTGTATCAAAATAAAATGTGTCAATTTTTAAAAAAGAAAGCATAAGGATGGAAAAGGAGAAAATAAATAAAAGTACTCTGGCTTTATCCCAGAAATCACAATATTCCTGAGCTTATCACTAACAGTTGCCTAATAGTTCCCCTATTTTGCCTTCCTTCACAAGGCAGGCTGTGGTATTTAATAAAATTACAGTGGCTAAATATAATCTTGCTTTATCCATTTTGCAATTATTGTGTGAGAATCTCACAGCAGGCGCTGAACAAGTCAACAGTGATCTCACCCACCTGAGGAAATTTACTTATTCATTTACTTCTTTGGGGGGAGAGAGGGAGTGACTAAAGAATACAAAAATAACCATAATAAGAAGTGCAAAAGAAAGGAATTTGGGGAAAGAAAAACCTTCTGAAAAATATTCTTTCTGGATAACTGATCATCATTTGATTCAATATACTAAAGAAATAATAGGCACATCTGAAACTGATCAACAATGAGGAGTGACAGTCCAACATGTTTTTTTTTTTTCTCTCAGCAGGGAGAAAATGAACTGGAGAGGTATAATCTGTCCAATATGGCCAATATTTTGGTTTGCTTTGTTTTGTTATATTTCTTTCTTATAAAGGGAAAGAGAAATGAAGAAGCAATAGTCATAATAATTTAGTGAGAGAAATGGATAATAAGCCTAGCCCTTATAAGCACACACAGAAAGCTCGGCTAATGTTAGACTTTCTATAATGGATTTCAATTTGATAACCGTATAGTAAAGAGGAGCCTTTGTGAACACTGGAACTAGCACTAGTCGGCCCAAGCCTGCCTTTTTGATCTAACTCTTTCTTGCCTGCATGAGTTCTGGTGAGAGAAAAGACATAAATCTAGAAGGGAAGAGGTATCCCCAGAAATGTGGCTCTCTGCTTTTGCATCTTTGTGGATATTTTTCCTGTTTTAAGTTAAGGAGATCACAGATAGCAATGATATTGGGGATTTTGAAAAATCAGACTTCAGTGCTGTGAGCATCAACTTCTGAGATCCAGTGCAGCATTTGTTGAAACTTTAATTCATCCAGAGACTATGCTGCATTTAGATCAGGACCTGGTGGGTCCATTATTATGTAAAAATTGGGTAGCATGAGCCTAGTTTTCCAGGGGGAAAAGTTAGTATAGGAGACTGTGTGCTGCCTCCATCCTTTCATCCTGGCATTGGGTAGAAAATGTTTTCAGTTCAGTTCTTGCTGTCTTTCAAGTAAATTTCCCTTGATAAAAACTAATTGGTACTTATTGGTTATGTGGAATCAGGGACTTTGTCATGGGCAATTAACAGTGACCATAGTGGAATGAAGGTTTGAGCCAATAGC
The DNA here is from genome assembly GCF_902635505.1 of Sarcophilus harrisii. NCBI lineage: Eukaryota > Metazoa > Chordata > Mammalia > Dasyuromorphia > Dasyuridae > Sarcophilus > Sarcophilus harrisii. The sequence continues at coordinate 75,942,318 of NC_045431.1, forward strand.
TTTAGAGAAAAGACCTCTCAAGGGTACCCTAGAATCCTGAGGAGGGGACTTAGTGAAATGGGAGGGAGAGTGAATCCAAGGTTTACCACAATTAAAATAATCCAGCTAATCACTAGTCAATAAAAGTTGTTCATCATTTAGGCTGGAACAGTTTTTTTTAATTACTCTTCTGAAGATTTTAGACATTATGCTGCATTGGGCAGTAATCATTCTCTCTCTAACTGAATGAGTTGAAAGAAATAATATATTACTGAAAGATCCCAAATAAGTCAATAGAAGGAATGAAACTAGAACCTTAAAGCCTTGTAGTCTTTGTTTTAGCTTTTGAATTAAATTTGCCAGTCAAGTAGCATCCACATTCTCCCTAAGCTGAACATTATTCCAATTAAAATGGAAATGGACCACTTACAATTACTTTGACATAGTTAGCAGGAAATATGCCAGTCTGATTTCTACATTTTCCTCGGTACCAATCACTGTCTATTTTTTCCAGAAGATAAACAGTCTCTCCAGAAGTGAGGTTCAAGTCATCAGCTTGCTCTGTAAGAGAAAATTATAATTATGTGCAATAAATTATCCTAACTGCAAATGCAATTAATAAAAAGGCAACTACTACAGAGCAACATTTTGTCCATTTGGATTGTATCTTGTGTTGATTTAACTTCACAACTAATTAAGTTGTCTTTTTCAAAAAATAAAACCCTAAAGAAAATTCACTACTGTTTCAGTATATTCCAAGATAAATTCATATGGGTTCATAATACACAGATTTCTGGGATAAGTTAAAATACCATATCCAGGTCTATTTATCATTCTTTGCTTGTACTTTCCACCCATAGTACTGAAATATAGAATGATAATTTCATTGTGGAAGAGGTCCAGTGAATGAAATCACCTACCGATTGTGGAGAACAAATTGTCTAATAATCTATTTTCATAGATGAATTTATTCCCCAGGAAGTTGCCCAAGGTACACAGTGGTCACGTAGAGTCATGTCTAGAGTAACGTATCTAAAAAGTGTCAGGAGTGGCTTTTGAACCCAAGTGATCTGGGCTTCCTCTAGTCACTGACTCTGGAACCCTCCAATGGGTCTATGGCCTCCTTGATGGAAGAACTTCCTACAAATTGTAACCCATTCATATCTAGTTGTCTTGTGCTTACTCTTATCCATTTCTTCCCAAAAACCCACCACCTAACGTACAAAAGTCTTCCTTGAATTCTCCTCAAATTTTATGGATATGTATAGGACAATTGGTTATTTCTCTTTCCCTAGTTCCCTATTTTTTTTCCCTTGATCATATATTTCTAATGTAAAAATAGTAAATACAATAGCTAACATTTAGTTACTTATTATGTACTAGAGACTATGCTAAATGCTTTAAAATCATGTCTCATTTGATTTTCACAACAATTCTGGTTGGAAGATGCTATTTTATTTATTTTTATTTTGTTATTTTGAGAGACAATTAGATTTTAGTGACTTGCCCAGAGTCACATAGCTAATAAGTGTTAAGTGTCTGAAATCAGATTTAAATTTAGGTCCTCCTGATTTCAGGGTCAATATACTATCCATTTTAACATCTAGTTGGCCCAGAAGGTGTTATTTTATAGATAAGGACTGAGGCAAATAGAGGTTAAGTGGCTTGCTAGCAATTGTCTGAGGCTGGATTTGAACTCAGTTCTCCCTTACTCCAGACAAATAGTACTAATGAACATTTAAAAGCAGTTTACACAGTGATAAAATGGTAACATCACTATTGTCAATCATCTGTTTATTTTTAAAGCACTTAATTGGTAAATATTAATCTGAAATAATTGAAGAAACCAGATTAATACAGCTTTTCAACAAGCAGATTTAAGCCACAGTAAAACAAAGTCTAGTTTCTCTAAAGAAGATAATTGGGGTATAGATAATCAGGAGCTTATTGTATTTGTAAATTATAATGTGGCAGCATGAGATTTTTAAAGCACTGAAAAAAATTTCCAAAAATCTCCTTTAAAATCCTTTGGACTTTGATCTTACAGAAGAATTTGAAGGGATATATCTATGCAAAAAGGCTCAACTTTCTTAGCCTGCAGGATTTCATTTACTAAATTAGAAAGCATAATTTTGCAAGGCTTTGGATCTTCGATTTAGTTTTCACAAGAAACTCCTTCCAAAAGTGTGGATTAGTAACTGTTTTGCAACGTTTTTAGTTTTACTCAGTTGTCTGGCTCATCGAGAGGTTAAATGTCTTGTCGAAGGTCACAGACAATTATTCTCTGCCAGAGGTAGGCTTGAATCTTTTCCTTTCAGGTTGGTTCCCTAGCCATTATGTCACACTTCCTCTCATAATAGTACCAACAACCCTTGAGATTGATATAGTCCTTTAAGGTTTGCTTTCCACTCCCCTTGATTTAAGCCTTACAATAATCCTATGTGATGGGTACCACAAATACTAAATTATTCCTTTTGCAACTGAAGGGACAGGTTTGGAGAGGGGTACAATGGTAGCCAGAATGTGAGAACATGACCTCTGAGCTAGCTTGCGCAACTTGAGTAAATGTTAAATAGCAAAAGAAGCTCCAATTATCTTACATGAAAATTTGCCTATGACTCTAGGCCATCCCTGGTACTCTGCCTTTTTTATGCTATTTCTATATAATATTTGACCTGGCCTAAAGGTGGGTTACAGGGATCTGCCATGTTGCCCCGATGCTGCCCAGGACTGTCTTTCCAATAACCTCCCCCTCCCCCAATGAATCTAAGAAACCCTAATAAATCTACATCTATAACCCATGCTCCTGCATTGCTTCAATATCTCAGTTTTCTCTAGGAGGGGCTGCCACCCTGTAATTCCCATAATCAGCGGAGAACAGATCTTGCATCTTTACAGAGGTCAATCAATCAATCAATCATTCAGTCAATCAAGCATTTGTAGCAGGTACTGTGCTTGTGGGTGGTGATACAAAAACCAAAGTGGACAAGTCTCTTACCTTTTGTGAGATGAAATAAACCCAAAGTACTAACAAGTACATGTGCAGTATTATTGTATTGGAGGCTAAGGGTGGGGGACTAGCAGGAAGCCAAGAGAGGCCATGAAGGAAGCTGAAAGTCTAAGAGGCAGAGATGAGAGGAGGAAGGACAATCTTTGAATGAGGGTCAGTCTGGCAAAGGCATGGAGAAAAAGGATAGGAAACGTTCATGGGGGAGAACATAGACCATATAGAGCGTAGCAAAGGACTGATACTATGGAATAAAATTAAATCACTTAGCCATGGTCATATAGCTAGTTAAGTTTTATGAAGCAAAATTTGTTCAAAACAATACTTTTGAGTATAATTTGATTACAATTAATAATTGGCATCACACTGGCAGATTTTTTATAAATAATTCATGGAATCACATTTTAAGAAGTTCAACAAAAAGTTGTGTTTATTTTGGGGAACAATTTGAATGTAATTTTGTTTGGAAGAAAGGGGGACAGACTAGGTGATCTCTTAGGGTCCCTTCCCGATCCAGAATGCTATATATTCAGAGAAAGTAGTTTAAAATGAATCTTCCTTTATCTATAACCAAGAGATCAGTAGTTTAAAAATATATCATCTGGAACAGTTTTTTAAATCATAGTTTCACTACCTGAAGGATTTGTGATATTGTTAGTGGAAATAATTGCAAGTATGAGAATTCTCTTCCCCCAGGCAGATTGCAACCCATCTATGACTCAACTATTAAGTCTTAGTGAAGCAGAGAGAGATTAAGGGACAGGTTCTGGATCACATAGCAAGTAAGTGTCAGAAGCAAGATTTAACCATCTTCCTGACTCCAAACTAAGCACTCTATCCAGTAAACCACAGTGCATCTGACTTTTGTCCTTACCTGCTGGAAAATCATGTAGCACAAGTGCATGAGGGACATTACCCTCAACAGATTTCTGTACATTGGTTGTATCCTTGTAAGGAAAAAAAAAAATGGAATGATAAATAAAGTTACCACTTATTTTTTTTTTCTTGTTAATTCTACTGACACATATATTATCAATATATAATATAAACCATATACATGATATAAGCTGAATTAAACAAGGGAAGCATTATCAGATTAGGAAGGAATGTCTTTGCCAAAGGAAGGATAAACTTTCACTGATTAGCAATTCACTTTTGAGAATTTTATTTGAGAAAGAGATGATGAGATGGGGAGAGTAAGAAATATCAGAAAGACAAGAGAATAAGAGAAGGAAGAAGAGAGAGAATGAGAGAAAGAGAGGAGATGGAGGGATTCCGAGAGACAGAGAAAGAGAGAGAGAGAGAGAGAGAGAGAAAGAGAGAGAGAGAGAGAGAGAGAGAGAGAGAAGGAAGAAGAAGAGGAAATGGGAGGGGGAAGGGAGAGGAAGAAGGAGAAAGATCATTTAATCTTATTTTTTGCAATATCTCTATTCCTTTTCACAATGGTGCATCTGGAAATTTTTCTAGTTCAAGCTTATAACCATGACTTAGATAGGCAATGATGTTGCAGGCTTCAGATCTGGTACTTTGATTTGGTAGGAATAGTGAGAATCCCTGAGAATTCTACTCTTGCCTTTCATGAAGAGTAAAGAAGTCCATGATTTGCCACAAACTCATAACAAGCATAACCGTCAATTCTAGTTAATTTGCTATGGGTTAATTCAATACTGTTTCTGATTAGGAGCAAATGTTGTGCCCCAGCTGTCTGGCTTGGGCTTTCCTACATAATTGGAATGGGTAAGTCAATGCCAAAGCTTATATGAAAATAGGAAACAGGCTACCCAAAGTACTTTCAGGAACTAATTAGTTGATTTAAAACAAGTAAATTGAGGAAAATCAAAACTCTTACTACTGCTTATCACCAGAGGGGAAAAAAAAGGTAGACTTGGAAATTTAAAAATATATATATTTTTCTTTAGATTAATGATGACTGCCTATTATCATCATCACCAAAATTTATTAAAGTCTTCTGTCAAGAGTGAAAATAATGGCAAAACCATGAATTAAATGCCACTGAATCCAAGTATTTAGAATGGAAGAAATATTTGACAATATTCCACCCTTCCTATGCCCTGCTTCCTATTTCCAGGGTAGCCTATCCTCCTTCTGCTTGCCAATGGTGAAATTTATAGCTTCATGGGCTTATTCATGATGAAGCAGGCTAACTTAGAGCTGCCATTCTAGGTAATGCCTCACATTCAAAATGTTTTTTTCTCTTTTACTTCCCAAGAAAATGCAATCTACATATCTTGTGTCCATGACAAAGGAAATTCTGAGGGAGTTTGAGTAATTAATTAGTTTATTAGGCTAGCTAATATTCAATAAATTGATGTTAAGTGGTTTCTCTCAATATATAATCAAAGACACCTAATGGTGACACTGAATGCCTTAAATGTGTTTTTGAAAGGGAATACCCCTGACAGGAAATCAACTCTAATTGGTGAATAATTAATGAGAGGATGAGGTGGAATAAAAGCCTTCAACTCCTCCTGCTGAGAACATGAGATTCAGCCATGTTCAGCAACCTGGACACAGAATCCCATTTCTATCCAGACTACTCTCGTGAGCTGGGTCATCCTAAACTTTTAATTCTAGAAGTAAAGTCCCTAATTGGGTAAAGTCCCACCCAAAATGGAGGAGCATGTTCCTGGAGGATTTAGGCAATCTCAACTATCAATCTTGTCCTTAACCACTGTTTGGCATTAGACTTTAATAAATTTTTGGTGATTATGATAATAGACAAACATCATTAGTCTAAAGAAAAAAATTTTTTTTTATTTTCAAGTACACTTTTATCCCCCTCTGCTGATAAGCAGTAAGGGTTTTGGTTTTCCTTATTCTACTTGTCCTTGATCTACAAGGACTAGTCCCTGAATGAGGAAATAAAAAGAAAAAGCCTTAATCCAAATTTAATAATTGGTTATTAAAAAAGAAAAAAGAATTTTCCTCAAGTCTTAGCCAGGGTTTTGCTGGGAAAATGGTTAGTGAACTTGGGATACTATGACTATCACTGACTTTATAAGGTACCATTCTAGTGATTAATATTTGCATTTTTGTAGAAACTTTCAGTGGCTAATTAAAGGGAGAAATGTATGAGAATTTAAGGCATCAAGGTACAATATGAGTATTTTAGGGCATGGAGGTCTTTTAATGTTCTTAAAATCATATCATAGAAAGGTCCTTCTCTGCCTACATACAAGGCTGACACTCTAATGCTGGCCAGCTCTGTCTTTAATAGAGAAGAGCAGGACAGTGTTGTAGATAGGGAGTGATATTTCCTCGAGGGATCAGAACAAGTCACCACAAGTCTTCAGGGCACGTTTAGCACTCAAAAAAAGGAAGCCAAAACACTGAAAAAAGAATCTTTCTAAAAGAGCTGTATCTGTAACTCCAAAGAGTTTTTATCTGGATTATATTTATAGACATTTACCATATTGGAAATAAAAACTATTTTTGAATTTGTAGACCCTCTAAAAGGGTTTCAGAATCCCCAGAATTCTCTAGACCATACTTTGAGAATGACTTATCTAGAATATAGTTAAGAACAGAAGACTATGAGCACTTCTAAGACCCACACCTAGAGTTTAAGTGACTTGGAATTATGTGTAAAGATATTGAATAATCTTTAATTATTCTTGTGTTATAAGAAAGCAATAGATAAAAAATTTGGGAGTGAAGCTAGTAGATGCTCCCATACATCTAAGGGAAGAAGGAAATAGAAGGCTATTGAGAGAAAGAATGTGAGACACAATGGAAAGACTCCCTAGATTACTGGGTGGCAGTCTTCACTGTGCCATTTGCTATCTGTATGACCCTTAGCAAATTAAGTCTCATCCCTGGACCTCATTGTCCTCATCTGTAAAATAAGGTGATTAAATTACATGTTTTCTAAGGTCTCTTGTAGCTCTAAATCAATGAGACAATAGAAAAACAGAGTCCTGAAGTCTGGGGCAAACAGTTGTACAAAAACTCCCCATTAGTATAGGTACTTAAGTCACAAGAGCCTTCATCACTTAGAAAATCCTTTATTGCAGAAGATGGAATTGTCCTAGGATGCTGAGTGAGTGGTATTACTGAGTCCCAGCACCACACCTTTTATGATAATCTCTGGATACTGCCATAGCTTGAGAAATAATTGTGTCTATAGTGAAAGACAAGTCAGGCAAAATTGAAGTTAGATAAAATTTGGAAGGCTTTAAAAAAATCCTCCATTTCTTTTTTTGATATTTCTAGCTCATTTTTTTTTCTCATAAAATACAGCTTTTGGCAGCCTCATTTCCCCTGTTATACTCATTTGTGCTCTGAGAGCAGAACAACAGATGTTATGACCAAATGATTGTATGTCAAAACACAGAAGTGTCAGGATCAAAGATAAATTTCCTCTATTTTCAATGAATTCCAGAGCATTTGATCTTCTAATAGTATTTTGTTTCAAAACTACATTTTGTTTTCAAAATTCATTCCTCTGAAGAAATCTATCCAATAAGCGTTTATTAAGCATCTAACTATGTGCACTAGAATGATATTAACCAAGAAGATCATAAAACCGGAATGAAAGACAATGGATTTTGCCTGGATTTTGCTTATTGTGGCTGCTATGACTTTTTTTTTTTTTTAAAAGATGTGATTTTTTCCCCCTCTCTTCTTGAGCGAGGGTCTAGCTGTGTTATAGCCTTGGTGTAAGAGCTCCTGGTGTGGAAATTCCCTCCACCAGCTCAGATTAGAGACGTCTTTGTAATTTATGATCATAGGATCATGGATCTAGGGCAATAAGGAATCTCAGAGGTTGTCTGAGTCCAACCTCTTGTTACTGAGTTGTTTTTGGCTATGTCTGAGTCTTTGTGACTGCTTGTAGATACAGTCATTTGCCATTTCCTCCCCCAGCTCATTTTACTATTGAGGAAACGGAGGCAATCAGGATTAAATGACTTGGCCAGGGTCACACAACTAGGAAGTGTCTGAGGCTGAATTTGAACTCAAGTCCTCCTGACTCCCTAGTGACTCCCAAAAGACATTTTTTGGGAAAATGTCTATAAGTAAGATACCTGTGCTCGGTACTGGGAAAAAAGATAAACCTGACCTAGTTCCTGCCCTCAAGTATCTTCTATGATAAGGAAGATAAACCAGCCAGCATTAAAGAGACAAAGAGCTGCTTTTCAGTTTCTTTTGAATGCTTCCTATATTACAAGGAGACTCGGCATTTAAACCTCAGTGAAATAATACATGTTGCCATATCTTAGAATTGTTTCCGGAGCAAAAAGAAATTAAACATTACTGATTTCAGATGAGAATACTTTGTCACTAACCATGTCCCTTGTAATTGAAACACTTAGTTTAGATTTGTTTGGATCCTCCCTCTCAGTTGGAACAAATATTTATTTAATTAGCAAGCTTATGAAACAGCTTCTTAACTAGACATTTAGCAGACATCTCAAGGACAATTGTGCTGCTTACAAATAGCCTTCATTACCATGATGTTCCTCTCTGGGGTTCCTTGATTTGTCAGGTACCAACTAGGATTGGCTGCTTTGGGGGTGGGACTCAGTTACATTATTTCAAGAGCTAAAATTACCAAGATTATGGCCATTCTAAGTTTTAATCTCTGAAGGGAAGAAGGTAAATTTGGCTCTTTTCATCATTACCTGTTTTGATTGCTATCAAAATTGCTGTCATTCTGCTAAGTATATTTGCATTATTTCAAAAAGGCAATTTTTACAATTGAAAACTTAATGACTCAATTTTGGGGTAGCAGTAAGAAACTACTATATGAAATGTGTCTAGTATAAACCACAGTCAGTCTATGCAACCAAGCTGATGGGGATGGCTATTGCAGGCCTCCTATAAGGGATTTATTCTTAAAATGGTATAAAATACTACTATAATACTCTTCTGTTATATAAAATGTGGTAATAAAAATGGAAGCAAAGATGTAATTAATAGTTCTGTCAAATGTTATTGTCACATGTAGCATACAATGTTGTACCAAATTAATTTCTTACTTTTGATCTGCTTTTAAAATGCTCATCAAGTGGGGTGATAATCTTCATCTGTGACAGGTGAGCTCTGCCCATTTCCTCTCCCTTTTGGCATTGCAAATAACTATCTTCAGTTTGATTCAGCAGCACCAGCACTTCTCCATGCTATAAGGTATACCACACTCTCAGAAGCAATTATTAGTGAATAAAACATTATTACTCCCCTCTACCCCAAATTTTAATCTTCAGAGCCCAAAGCACTTAATAGCATGTAAGAACAGTGATAGGAGTCAGTGAATTTTTTAAACTAACTGGTAAAAGCTAAGAACATAACTGTACCTTACAAGAGAGCTCTCCAGGGTTTTGAGAGACAGTGTCTTCACTGGCAACTCCATGAGACACAGGCAGCTTAAATAGAAGCCAATAAAAGTATTATTCACGATCAAATAAGCTCCATATAAACTGCAAAATCTTTTGGGATTCATTGTGTATACTCAAAATATAGCTGGCTCTAGATGAATTCCCTCTTATAAAATTCCTTATAAACAGTGAATATTTGGCTTTTTGATTATGATTCACATGGGGTAATTTATCACTCTACAAATATAAGATCTTCTGTCTAGAGTTGAGCCTCTTCTCCTAGCACAGAACAATCAAGATGTCCCATAGAATAAGTCCTTGAATGAATAGCAGGACAAATGTCCATCTGAGTATCCTGATGGAATTATCATGGATATGATGACAGCAATGGAACCCTCTAACAAGCCAGATGATGTGGTTTTCTCATTCCCTGGTTCATTCATATATATATATAAATTTTTTTTTTTTGCTATGTATATGGAAGTAACATAGAAAGTTTTCAAAAGTATGAAAATGATTTCCAGATTCTATAAAGACTGAATCTGTATAAATGGTAAGAAGTCTTCAATAATCAGTCAAATACAAACTCCCTAAATGGAGGGAATAGTTTTAATTTTGCATTTCTAATCCTAGCAAAATGTCTTTGGTACATAGTAAATATCATGCTTATTATTATTATTATTAAATAAATGTTTACTGAAATGAATTGACAGGAATTGGAGAATTTCACATATAAAGTGAAACTAAGCACACTGAGAATTCTGAGAATAAAAGAGTTCACTCTAAACTCATACTTTCAGAACGATTCTCCCTACCCCTAGACCTGTCCAAGGTTCTGAACTGCTTCTACATGAAGCCCTCTCTGATACAATGAACCTTCTCTGCTTTCCTACTGCCTTAAACCATGTTCTCTTGATTCTGATTCTTCCTGATGCCAAACATCTGTTGGGATTCATGTTCCCCACCTCCCCTGATCTGTGCCCACCCTGGTTTTAAAATGCTTCCTTTGCCAATTCCTTGCTCTGGCTATGATTTGACTGAATGGTGCCGTTTCTTGGTTTGCTTCCTAATAACATGTTTAAATTATGTGGCAGCAATAATAAATCAGAGAACCTCATATGTTACTTGTTCGAATCTCAGGAAGAGACAAACTAATTTTAAACTAAAGGAAACCCAGAAAGAAACTCAGGAAATTAGCACAATGAATACAGAAGACATGGGTGTGTCATTGTCCTAATTCTGGCTCTAGTGAAGTGATATCTAAACACATTGTTATTTTCTTTATAAGTGGAAAAACTGGGTCAGTTTTCTATCACCAGGATTCCCCTCATTTGTCCTGGATTTCTACTCGGGGTCCTCAGTAAAATATCCCCACAATTCTAGTTTTAATGGTTGATAATAACAATAGGATAGGAACAAGTAGGAAAAAATATATAATTTAGTAAGATTTAAAAAAAAAAACTGGGGCCTGTTTTTACCAGCAGAAAAAAATTGCCTCCATTGATATATATCAGCAAGTCTTGAGCTTTTAATTTGAGAGAGACTTGGTACCCTGAGGAATTAAGTGACTTGTACACAGTTAGTCTGTATCAGGCTTGAACATAGGTCTTCTTGACCCAGAGCTAGTCTTCCATCTATTACACCAGGGAGAGCATTAATAATTGCCAGTGAATAGAATAATGAACATACTACTGAAAAGATAGCACCATTTTGTACTCATAAATTTCTTTTAATTGTCCAAAATACAGAATTAACATTATAAATGAAACTTTTTTCTAGTTTCCTAAATGGATTATGGGTCTAATAATCATAACAATCTGTATTTTCCTGGGATTGCCCTGATTTCAAGAAAATAAAGTGTTCTTTTGTCAAACCATTGCAAAAGCAATCTCCTTTGTCAGATAATACTCCAATTTTTGATTTTGAAAATATGGTGACTTTATTTATGGCCCATGTCTGGTAATGATGGTTCTTTTAGATAAAAAAAAAAAAAAAAAAAAAAAAGGATTCTTTCAGCTTAGATTAGGTGATAAAGGCTAGAAAAAGTAAAAATCTTGTGACAAATAAGAAACATTTTTTCAGTTAAAAAAACCTACTTATGCACTATTAAGAGCAACAATTAAATATAATACTAGTTTTGACAGTATTATAGAATGGAAAGAAAGCTAGTCTTTAAATTGAAAGATCTCCTTTCAAGGACAGATTTTTGCCTGAATTACCTTGGACAAATTACTTAATCTCACTGAACCTAACTTTCCTCATTATTAAAAAGATACAACACCAGCCCTGAAGTCAGGAGGACCCGAGTTCAAATCTAGCCTCACACATTTAATAATTCCTAGCTATGTGACCTTAGGCAAGTCACTTAAAACCCAATTGCCACAGGGGGAAAAAAAAAAAAAAAAATATATATATATATATATATATATATATGTATATATTTTTCCTACATGCTATTTAAGTCCTCCTTGAAGTGTAAAAGTGACTTCAGGTCTTGAACCTATGCCAGAGGTACATATCCTCAGCAGCATAGCTCTCCAAGCTGAAAAACCCAGAATGAGTTGCATGTCTGTGGTTACAACACCAGCCTCCCTAATTTTAGAGAGAACTACTATTGATTTAATTTTCTGACCTTTAATAACACATCGGCAGCTAGGTGGCGCAGTTAGTACTGTACTAGTACTGACGCAGAAATCACCACTCAATACAATGCTGAGTCTGAAGCAGGAACTCATCTTTCCGAGTTCAAATCCTGGCTCAGACACTTACTATGTGACCCTGGGCAAGTTATTTAACCCTGTTTGTCTCAGTTTCCCCATCAGTAAAATCAGCTGAAGAAAATGGAAAGCCACTTCAGTATCTCTGCTAAGAAAACCCAAATGGGGTCATGAAGAATTAGGAATGACAGAAAAGACTGAACATTATTGTTCAACAATGTTTGACAACAAAAACAACAACAGCCTATGAAAATTGTCTAGCAAGGAAGTAAGGGAGTGCCAACCCTGAGGAACAGTTGCACTTAAAAATATTGGGAAATACTGATCTTATAAGTGTTGTAAGAAAAAAGGTTTTACTATATGGACATGTATACATATATTGTATTTAACTTATACTTTAACATATTTAACATGTACTGGTCAACCTGCCATCTGGGGAAGGGGGTGGGGAGAAGGAGGGGAAAAGTTGGAACAAAAGGTTTTGCAATTGTCAGTCTTGAAAAATTACCCATGCAATATAAATTGTAAATAAAAAGATATAATAACAAAAAAAAGAAAAAAAAGTTTTAAATTTTATAGTGACATGTAAATATACCATCATCAATATCACCAGTCTTCAAAATTAAATTTTTGTTCACTTTACTAGAGGAAAAAATCCCCACCAAGAGGATGGAAATGACAATTGCCAAATTTAATGTTAAAGATTTATAACTGAAACCACAGTTATCTATTAATGCTTTTATCAATGATCACATAGCTACTACAGAAGTGAAAGCAATGGTCTACGTCTATCCCAGCCCAATCCAGTACAACCCAGTCTGAACAGGGAAGAGATACAGTCTAGAATAGTGTTTCCCCAAGTGTAGTCTTTGGACCCGTGGGCATCCCTGAAATGCTTTCAGAAGACCTCTTGGGGTCAAAACTGTTTTCATAATAATAGTAAGCTGTTATTTGATTAAAATACTCCTGCCTTTTCCAACCACATATCTATGTGAAGTTGGATTTTCTTCACATACTTGAACCAAAAGCTTCATAAATTTCAACAGACTGAACAGAGAAGGAGATGAGAGTTCAGCTTTCTTCTATTAAGTTAAAAATTTTTTTAAATTTGTAAAAATATATAAAACAATGTTGTTCTCATTAAAGTCTTTTCTAGGGAAAATAAAGTATTTTTTCGTGAAATTGTTAGTGTAATGAGTTTATTATCATTATATTAAAGCGAACTAATATATCTTAAAGTATCTATTTTTAATTTGTAATAAAATAAGAGTAGCAACAAAAGTTTCAATGGTGTATTCAAGAAAGTAAAAAGTTCCAGAATTGATGGGCTAAAAACAAATGCATCTTCTCTTTACTCATTCTAGTATCCCACTCTACTACTAGACTACAATTATCCCCTTTCCATCACAGTTTTGATATACTGCAGGTTGGAATAAGAAATTAAATGGGAACTTTGAGGAAGTTTTGTGGAAGCCACAGGTGACACACAAAGACCAACACAGAAAAAGTTTAGAAACTCAGAAATGTATAAAATATATGTATAGTCTCGTATACTATCAATATGTTTTATCTTTTAATACCCAAAATATGCAATTTCTTTTTTTTTTTAATTAAATTAAGTAAAAAGTTGAAGTTTATAGAAAGAACATAAAAACCAGCAAATGACACCCGGTTTTCCATGGATATTACAGATCCCAGTGGTGTTACACTGAGGAAGGGGTAACTATACTTGTTTCCTCACACAAATATCATTTCATGCATCCCTTGGCACTCAATGTCATCCATGCTTGAAAAATACTCCCTCCTCCCCTTCCTCTCTTTGTTTTCCTGGCCTTCTTCAATACTCAGCTAATATGTCATGATGCAGAAGGTCTTTTCCAGACTTCCCAGCTGCCAATGCCTTCCTTTCAGAAACTCTCCCCTCTTTAGCTTTTAAAGCCCTTCACAACTTGGCTTCCACCTCTATTTCTATACTCCTTAGACATGAAAGCACTCTCCTCTAATCTTTACTTTATGGAATCTCCTTTCTTCAAGACTCAATGCAACTCAATCACAGTCTTCTGTATGACATCTTTCCCGACTTACCCAAGTACTAGTGTCCTTCTTACCAAACTATTTTGTATTCAACTAGTTTGAATTGATTTGTCTTTATTCATTTTTTATTTATACTGTATATTTTATATATTTGCTTTTTTGGCTTTCCCATTAGAAATTATATTTCTTGTGAGTAGGAATTGTTTCAATTCTTAATACTAGACACAATAAATAATAGGCTAATTTATTGATTGATATCTTTTATGTATGCAGTTATTTTCATGTTTGTTTCCCTTTCTGAATGTAAGCCTCTTGAGGGCAAGGATTATTTTTGCTTTTCTTCCTATCCCCAGGGCTTATTTTATGTATCGCACAAAGTAAGTGCTTGACTGACAGAGAAACTGAGACAAAATTTTAAGTTTGTTAAGAGGAACAAAAACTCAGACTCTAAAATGTGTTAAATGATGAAAACACCAAAATTAAATAGACCATTAATGTTAGACTTTTGGTGCTATGGGAAAAAAGGAGTGCAAAAATCATTCCTTTCTTCTTAATCAGAAAATACTTTCAATTGAATTGTTTAATTTCTTTTTTAAAAAGTTGTCAACTTTACCTCACAATTTACTTAGGGGTCACAAATGATAACAGTCAACAATAATCCTTTATTACTATGGTAAGATCATAGATAAAGAAGTAGAAAGAGACTTTAGAGACCTCCTACCTTTTGATTCAGTGTTCTCACTTTATAGATGATGAATCTCATGCTCAAAGAATTTATATGACTTATGCAAGGTCAAATATGTGATGGAGGCAGGATGCTTCCATGATTTACCAGGTCAGATTTCATTGTCTCTGTCTGATCATGAGCAATGGCAGTTTTTGGTCCCTCTCTCCACTATATTTCTAATAAGAGCTAAATCCTGATTTAAATAATAGTTGTGCTTCACTTAAGGCAGCACATGAGCAATTCTATAATTACCCAGTCTATTTTCCTAAGAAATACTGTGTCCTCCATTTGTTTCTAAGAAACTCTTTAGTTAAATAATTTCTGATCTAAAATAAGAGAATAGAATAATTTACCATGTATTTCTTGTAGAGAGGATGTCCTGGTTTGGGTCGAGGAGGCAACACTGGTTCTTGTTTCCGTAAGATTTGGCTTTTGGCCCTTGTGATTCCCATTGTTAAGGCACTTTGTTTATTCTGGAGATCTACATCTGATGAAGAGCGACCAAAAACTTGTTTCTGAGAAGATCCCTTGGGTCCAGAGAGCTTGGGTGGAGGTGGCCTCCCAGGGGCCCCTTTTGGCGGAGGAGGTCGAGCTGGGATGACTTTTCCATTTAAAGGTCTGTACATCAATGTCAAGATTTACAATCAGTTTTTTGTCATCTATTACATTTTGAAACCCCCTCACCCCCCTATAAACTACATACATATGCACTCATACATATCCACAAAGTCAGTGCACTTGAGGCATTCTGAAACATGCAGGATATGCAACTTTTGTGCAAACGAAGACAGCATTAAACATTATAGCATTAGAAAAATGCCACGACGTTCCAGCTTCCTCTTATCTGGCACTAGAGATTCATTAGTTCAAGACAAACTAGCATTTACTATCATGAGCTCTCTAAGGCCTCATTTGCTCTTAAAACACACTGAGACTATTTCAGGAAACTAAGCATTTTCTCCCAAAGTCCAAGATGGAAAATCTATAAGAAGATATAAGGCATCTGTGCCAGAGTTTAGAATAAGTATTTTGTTTCTTTACATTATAAGAGTTGTCATTAAATCCCTAATTTAGATTAATTAAAAACAAGATGGTTCTAGAAACTGAACATGGATAATCCTATTAGTATGAAAGGCTTGACTCTTTTAATAGAAATGAGATCTTGCATAATCACTTTTTTATTATTGTGGCATTAACTATTTAAACATTTTTGATGCCACAGATTATTTTTAATATGCTTATCTTCCATTCAAACCCCCTCAGACATTGTTGGAAAGATGATCAGTGAGAAGGTCTCCTATCATAATTACTTAAGAGCTCAAGTTTGTCTTTTATTTCAGAGAAGAAATTCCAAGGCTCAAATTGTAGAAAGAAATGAGTTTCCAAATAACTCTATAATAAAGCTCATAGATAAGAAGACCTTTCTCAACTTCTGAGCTGAATCAGCCTTTGATGATCCAACCATTTTGGCAAATAATTTGGAACTATACTCCCAAAGTCACTAAACCTCCTTTAACCTACCAGTACTAAAGCTACTAATCATATATCCCAAAGAAGTCAAAGATAACAGTGAAACAGTCCATATGTACAAGAATATTGTCAGAAATGCTCTTTGCTGTGTCTAAACAAATTGTGTGCTATATGGAATAATATTATGCCATTAAAAATAAGAAGTAAGGAAGACTCATAGAAACTTGGGATGAACTGACAGACAAAAATGAACAGAATCAGGAGAAAAAGAAGTATGATGAATACAATGATATAAAGGAAAACAAGTATGAAAGAGTTACGAGCTCTTATCAAATTAATGTCAGAAGAATGATGATGAAACATGCTTTCTTTGCCTCTTAGCAAAGAGATGGTGAACTGGCGGCTTACAGTGAGACATATTTTTTGACATGGCTAATGTATTTGTCTATTTTGCTTGACTGTTTATTTGCTCTGGAAGAACTTGGTTAGAGCAGAGAAGATTTAGGTCAGTAGTTGGAGAGATGGAAAAAAAAATGAATAAGTCATTAAAGTAGAAGAAAGCAAAAAGATATTCAGAAAGGTCCTGAACTGGGGCAAATTTTGTTGCTATCTTGTTGAATTTAATAGACTTGAATAACTAACTGAATATAACAAGAGTTCCTGGTTTCATATGCAATATTTTTGTTTCTCCTTTACACTCTGAATTATTTTTGTTGATGATTACTAAGTTCATAATAAAAAAGTAAATTTTATTTTAAAAAAGAAGTAATCTATGGGCAAGTAACCACTGCATTCCAAAACCTACCTTGGAGGCAGCACAGGTCCTTTAGAAGAATTTCCTGCTTGAAGTGAAGACTCAGAATCCTACAAGTATTAGAGAATACCTTTTAGGTATGTTATCACTGTTAGGAATTTTTTAATTTAAAATGTTAACTTCCATGAACAGGCAATTTTTGCTTAAAACCTTTAGGGTTAATCTATAAAAGTAAACACAATTGAGGTTTTAAAGTCTTTAACAATGTAGAAGAGTTAAAATCATTACTCACTTGACCTATTTCCATTTAAATCATTTGTACCACACACTGGTTGTGCTCCATGACTAGAAATGCTTTCCCTCCTCATCTCTCTACCTTTTGGAACCTCTGATTTAATCTTAAACTCAACTCAAGTGCTACGTTCTCTGTATGAATAAATGCAAAAGCATTCAGTATTCATTAAGAACTTATTATGTGCAAGACAACGTGCTAAATTCTGGGGATACAAAACACAACTAGCTTCCAATTAGTTCAAATAATGACTCCCCTAAAGTGATTCTGTCTCAATAGAAATAAGCAGTGCAAATTCACATAATGTGACTACTTAGGGGATTCATTATTCACATTAATTGGGACCTAGCCGTACAAAAATCAAGACAGAATCTGCTCTCAAATATCTTACATTCTAAAATAGGGAAGGTAACACATGAGAGTGTTGCTAGGGAAGAGTATTCTGGGCTGGGAAATCAAAGAAGGTTAAATGGAGTTCCAAGAATGATGGCATTAACTTGATTATTGTTTGCAAAGCAAGAGGTTGAAATTCTGAGGAAAAGATGCAAAGGAAAGAGAAATGTTGACATTATAAGAAGATGTCTAAAATACAGCATGGGCATTCTGGGAACTGACACCAATCAGCCACTGAAAGCCTTTCCTGATCTGGCTGCTGGTACCCTTCTTCCTCAACCTTCCTGGAAGTCATTTTTCATACATTCTGCTTCTGTTTACATATGCATATATCTGTTTCCTTCATTAGAATTTAAGTACTCTGACGGCCGAAAATATTACACTTTTGTCTTTTTATCCTTAAGGCATAATATGTGACTTTTAGTAGGAGCTTCCTAAATGTTTGCTAATTGATTTGTACCTTAAATCCACACCAGCCCTAAATATTTACAAGCTAAATTGAAAGTTCCTTGAGACAGAAACCATGATGTCATTATATATCTTTAGAGTACAAAACCCAACACATTATTATGAACCCTGTGGATCTTTAAAAAAAAAAACAACAACAATATATTACATTTGAACATTTAAGATGTTCAAATGATCATGAAAGATGGTTGTTGGTATCCATTAACAGCTTGTACCAAATTAGGCTTCTTTGACCATAAGAAAGAAAGACATGGGTTAGGTTCCTATTCCAGGAAGAAGAGAAAAAAATGAAAGAAGGTGTGTGAATGGAAAATAAAATTAAAGGAACAAAGAGAATGAAAGGAAAGCTGAAAGTGAGCTGAAAGTAATGGAGATGGAGGGGAGGAGTAATAGGAAGAAGGATAGACTTCCCATAGAAAGAGAAAAATGTGGCTGGTATGGTTTTTGAGCAAACTGAAGTAGAAAGAAACAGGAAATATAGAATGCAATAAGAAACCTTTTCCAAAGGAAAAAAAAACCCACAAAGATTTGTTAGACTAAGGGATATTAATTTATTAAATTAACAGACTTTTAACAGACATAGAAGACATCCATTATCATAACTGCATTACATGGAAAAGGTTTTCAAGTCTTTTATCAAATGGACTCCTACAGAATCTCAAAGCTAGCCCTTTGTAGCTTTTGTTCATATTTTCCTTACTTTGGGATGTAGGCCAAAAGGGGGTAAAATGAGCATCTGGATAAGCTTTAGTTCTGCACACGAGGAAGTCAAACATAGGGATCACTTTTTGGATTCCCCAACTACTTCCATGTAATATGAATATAGAGAAACTTCTGAAAACTACTAAAAGTTAAGGATACATTTTACTTTTTCTGATTTATTGAATTCCATTTCATTTCTCATCTCACATTCAGTTTTTTGGGGGACAATCATCACCAATACAGACAGATAGGTCAGAAAGCAACCATTGCGATCTTGAAGTAAATAAAATTCTAGCCATCATAAGGAAAACCAAAGATGGTCCCAATATAATCTGTGTTACCAAACTCTAGGATTATTTCCATTTTATCAACTTAAAAACAAAGCAAAATTCACTTCTGTGTTTTATAGTTCCTACTGAATATTTACATCTTTCTTTAAATATCAAATAGTAAATTCCTATTAGCTTCAATCATATAAGCATGTTTCAATTTTTAAAAATTTCGTTTTTAAAAAGTGAATTAAGCCTGTCTTAAAACTTGGCTTCACTAATGGCCTCGGTTAATGTAGTGAAGCAAACCAGCAGCTCATAAACTCTTTGATGTCCCAGAAATAATCCATGCCTTGTGAACACTCTTCTGACCATTTCTGCCCTCTGATAAATACTGCTGTGAGATTTGAAATCTCATTTAAAAATCTGGCCACTCAAAGAATATCAATGACCTAACAGGGATGTGTGGAAACTCTCATTGCTTTTCTAAAAACTGAGGGGTGGGCTCAGTACAATTCTGAAACAGATTCTTCCAATTGATTTAGGTTAGCTACAACCAATGCAATGAATCAGTAACATTCCAGATTGGTGAGTTTGGATTAACTTCTATTTAAGCTACAAGGTACAAGAGAAATAATACTAACCTAACTAATACTAAGATTAGGTTTAAATCCAATGTGAAAGTCATTTAACCTCTCTCAATTTGACTGTCCTTATCCTTAAGAGTGTTAATAGCATCTAAAAATAACTATCTTTTTAAAAAATTGAGTAAAAAAAATGCTACACGAATCATATTCATTCCCCCCAAATTTCAAGTCAATGAATTAGACAACTTAAATGTCAAAAGCCTCCGGATGGTCATGTGTAACAGCAGTAGTATTGAAAAGTCACTTTTATTAGGTCTGCACAGGCCAAACCTTGTTATAATGGATGTCAACAAGCAAGTCAAAATCTGTTGTGCCATACGTGTTGAATGTTAAGTGACTTAAGTGAAATAAAATATTGTTGTTCTTTTTTTGAAGAAGGAAAAATAAATAGAACGAGCATGCTTCAAAGAAAATATATGAGAAGATATCTCCATCTCTACCATTCTGTGGAGGTGGAAGGGCCAAGGGTATGAGATACTGCATATATTTTTAACCTTTTTTGGGGAAAATTAAACATTTTAAAATTTTCCTTTAAAAATGAGACTAGGGAGAGAGATACTGAAATTTTGGTGATATAAACAAAGACAGTAATAAAATTTTATTTTAAAGCTATGAAATTTTCATTGTAATTTTATTTATTATAACATAATTTGACTTGTTATATCCTTCAGATATTTTATCCTTCTGTTACTTCAGGATAGTGTTGTTTGTGCTAATGCTAAAATAATCAAGGTGCAAATCTAACAATAAACTAAGCATTCAGAATTGTCATATCTTAGCATTCAGATTAAGATAACCACAAAGACTACTTACTAAGCATCTGGTTCTGCCAGCATTACTGGGTTTTCCAGAAGTTGTGCCAGAAGCGTTCCCAATAGGCTTTTCAGCTGGTAGAGGTGGGGGGGTCTGCAGATCATCTTGCAACACTGGAAAAACATCAATATTTCATTTCATTAAAATGATTTTAGGTCTTTGTAAGATTCAAAGAATATGTGAATACCCTTACAGGGCTTTTGCCTGAGGAAATGGTAATCCTGAGAAAATATACACAGTCTAGGCTCGGGTAGATGGGTGGGTAAAGCATGTCAAATGCAATTCAATATATATATATTAAGCACACCTGCTATACTGAAATCATTATTCTAGGGCCTAAGGGTGCAGTGTTCAAAACTCAAACAGTCCCTCCTCTTAAGAAGCTTATATTTTAATGACAATGGGGGTGGGAGGTAACGTGTACAAAGATAATTAAACATAAAATATATTTAAAAGTATATATGACAATTAACATTCAAGAAAACTAGGTTGAACATGTATTTGACACCCTTCCCGGAGTTGGGGAAATAATATGACACCTTGTGGCCTCCAGGACTAATTATCCACATCACTGCACTAACAAACAGTAACATCAACACCCAACTTCATGAGGCACATTACAATTCCTTTGTGATTTGGCAGATAAAGTGGGATGTGGTATAGTGGGAAAAATCAGATATTTGGGGCCAAAGAATTGGAATTCAAATCCTACCTCTTCTACTTGTGACTTTGGGCAACTTCCTCATCTATAAATTAGAGGGTTAAATCAGGTGGCTTTCCAAAAAAAAATTAAGTAATTTTGAATTTAAACACAAAATAAGGGAAAAAACAATAACAAGAAACAATACCATGTGCACAACAGCTCAGGTGGCTTCTAACATTCAGTTCTAAGTATATGACCCCATAATTCTTCAACATGTTACTGCTGCCAACTTGGCCAAGTTTTCAAATGTAGTCAGGCTGAATTTTAAAGAAGCCCCACGGAGTGCCACAAAGCTCATATTGGAAGTCCATACAGCATAGTAGGACTTGTCAGAGTTCATGCTCCATTAGCATGACTATTTCAGAAGCCAAGCCCATTACCATGCCTTGAAGAGAATATACACAGACACAGATAAGAATTACAGGATGGCTGAAAAGATTCTTTTCTTTAAGAGATAAGTCCTTGCTTCTACTTGACATGGGAAAAAAAAAAAAATCTAAAACAGGAGGACAATTTACTGGATGCTTCCTGTCTGATTCTTAGACAGGAAGGCAATTCTCCTTCCACTCCCCCAAAGGAAGATAATATCAAGGTCAGTGACTGAAGAAAATGCTTCAAAGAAAGCCAGGGGCTTCCTAGGCTGAGAAATAGCACTGCTTAGTAAATTAAATCATAGTAATTCTAGACTAGCTAGACCACTCCCTATCATTATAGCTGTTCTTATGCCAAAATGAAATCACTCTTCACCTTGGAATTACAGGATGACAGATTTAGAGGTGGAAAGTTTATCTAGTCTAATCACCTTATTTAATAAATGAGGAAATGTTGTAAAGCAAAATCATTTGCCCTCAGTCAGCTGCGTATTAACTAAGTGACCTGAGATTTGAACTCAAGCCCTGAGATTCCAAATCAACCACTCTTTCTCCTGTACCATAATTCTTAACAAGAAAGGATGGCAGACATCTAGACTGTAGTACTGTTATAAGGAACCATAAAAAATCCAGAGAGCACAATGTAACATTACAGAGGTGACAGCTTGCTGGCTGGCAATATTTGTTTCTGTCTTCCAGATAATTGTGCCTGTTCCCATCACTGGCCTGAAAGCATCATAAAGCTTTTCCTTTTCTCTCCTTGGCCCTGCCAAGCTCCAACTACTTGTATCACTTGAGAACTTCATTCCTTCTTCTCTCCGGAGTCCAGAGATGCTAGGAGATGAGCTCTATAACCATAGCAACAAGAAGTGTTAGGGACTAATTGTTTATATGACTAGAAAGAACAGTCTGAAAGTTGGGAGGAGGAGGGAAAGGGGAGATTCAGGTTCTCTCTTTTATTCTAACCTGCATTACAGAGTGTACTTGGTCACGAGGGCTCAGGTGCTTTCTATTATTGTTGTTGCTCTTTATTATTGTTATTATTATTTAGTAGTACATCCATAGAATGTTCCTTAAAATTATTCAGGGCCTTTACTACCATTTTACGTGAGGGAAAATTCAGGATCCAAAAGCAACTTTATTTAAGCCCCCTAGGCAGACATGCTCTATGGTGTTTTTCTACTTTGATATTTCAATTGAGCTGTGACCTCAACAATGTGGTCCAAGGAAGTAGATTTGTAACCCATCCATAAAACTCTTGGCCACATTCTCTCATAAATCTTCCTCAGGGTTTTTTCCAACATGCTAAAAGTATTTTCCTAGATATTTTGTCATTGCACAGATGGCAACATATCACTCTCCATCCATTACTGCTCATTCTTGACACATGACTGGCTCACCTTCTCTTCTGTTCCTGCAATAGGATGCTTTTTTACCCAATTCTTGATTGACAATCTATTCATGTACCTCCCTGTTGTCCCATGTTTGAAGATTATATCATATGTCATGAACTAAATCATATTTTATCTGCAAATATTTAGAATACTAGTATCAAGGTAAAACAACAAAAGCTCAAACTCCCTATTACAAAAAAATACAAATGGCTCTTCTGGGCTACATCCCACTATACCCCAACTATAAATATCAGCACCAAGCTAGAGAGAGTGGTTTAAATAGAACAAAGAATTGGTTCTGCATGACCACAAAGCAGAGCATTAAGACACTGGTTGTTTTATGGCATCTCTCTAGGTGTGACAGGAAGGCATATAATAGGGAGGTCTAAGGAGCTGGAAGGATTCATCCTACTGCTGGTACCAACAGATGGGCTGCTACAGTGAAGCCTCAAGGTAGTTTCAGTTGCTTGTGAAGAGCGAGTCAGACTCCAGGAAATCTCCAGGGTTGGGAAAAGATATGGCTAAGGTGTTTGGAAGCCTTGGGATTTGTCCTTGACATAGGACTCTCTATATGTTTTCTAGTAAAACAACCTTTGGGAAGGTGGCCAAGAAATCTATGTGCATCTTCTCTCCCAGGTGTGTTGTGGGTTATACCTATGGTTAGTATTTTCCCATTAACAAGGAGGAAGAAGGTAATCTGCTAGTATGTGTAAGAGATTGTGACAATGAGAACTTCCTATGTGAGACACTTGAGGTTGTATTTCTTCTGCCCTGTCAGCCTGGGTGTGATTAAGAGCTCTAAATACATCACAAGAGCATTCAAACATGTGGTTCCCCAAGCAATTTCTCTGGTTAATTCTCTAAATCTTCCTCTTTTCCTGGTCCCTAACTTTTAATAGCAAAATATCAACAGACTGTAATTCACACCTTCATTCTGAATAGTGCTTTTCTTGAAAAAAATCAAAACAATTAAATTAAAGGGGCAATTTGAAAGAGTGAGAAGAAAGCCTGCCAATGTTAACTCTGGGGACAAGTCATGAGAACATTAAGTAAGCCAAAGCTCTTAAGTAGGTAATAGAGAATTCAGGAAGGCTTAAAAGGTACAGTTACCAGGGATACAAAGAGGAGATGGTAGGTATGGACTGACTAATAAGATCCTAAAGAAAGAGATACAGATGTTATTGCTTTAAGTAGAGACTAGAGATGGTGGAGATGGGTGGGGGTCATCACTATTTCAAGGACATCTAAACTATATCACTGGACACAAACATTATCATCCTTCCTTGGGCATAAGCATTCCAGGCACAGCAGTCTATCCACAAGGTTTAAAATCAGGAAGGCTCAACTTCATGAGTTCAAATCTGACATCAGACAGTTCCTAGCTGTGTGAATTTGGGCAAATCACTTAATCCTGTCTGCTTCAGTTTCTTCATCTAGAAAATGAGTTGGAGAAGGAAATAACCAAACCCTCCAGCATCTTTGCCAAGAAAATCCCACATGAGGCCATGAAGAATCAGACGTGACTGAAATATGACTGAACAACAAATCAGTCACTTCACGGAACTATTGCTAAACTTTCTTTCAATATTTTGGAACTAATCTACTATTTCTTGATTGACCTATTTAAAGAGAAGTTCACAAGTGATAAAAGGATCAGGATGTAGACTTGATTGTTTACATATTTTAAAAACCTAATCATGTATTTTGTTTGATTAAGATAGGGAAATGTGTCAAAATATCTCTTTTGCTCTTATTAAAACTTATCAGAGCTCACAGGAGATTTATTAGTTATGATAACAAAAAAAATCAAGGAAAGAAAAGAAGTGCCACAGAGCTCCATTAAAATGCAGGCTTTTATATTAATGTACTTTAAAGTTTCTAATTCTATTATTCCTTATGTTATCTACAGCCAGATCTTGGCTATGAACTTTTTCATTTATGAATTTCAATGTATCTCCCTTTTTCTTAGATCTTTATCATACCAGAAAAGCAACAATAAGAATATTTTTCTTTTTACAACCCTTCTCTCTTTTCCAAATGCTTCAGTGTAGGTTGGATTTATCAAGAAATAAAATGGTCAAAACACTGGGAAAAGAAAGAAAGAGCTATGACCTTTTTTCTATCAATAAAATATATAATTAACTGTGAAATATTTTTTAATTCATTGAGTTGACATTGCACATGAGGCAGTTAGAATAGTGGTCAGAAGGCTGGCCCTGGGGTTAAAAACTTTACCTGGGTTTAATTCGTGGTTCAGACATATAATGACTGTGGGACCCTGGGAATACCACTTAATTTCTCAGGACCTCAAGGAGCTAGAACTAACAATTGCAGTCAAGTTGCCTGTTCAAAGAAGGGAATTTCCATACCAGTAGTTGCCTACACTGATTAACTCACAGGTCCTGATTTTTTTAAAATTGAGTATATATTTACGATGCTTCTATAACAGTTTTTCGGGAAAAAAAATAAAGCTATGAAAAAAAATAGCATTGGAAGAGACCTCATAGAAATATTACAGGAATAAGAAGTAGAAGAATTCTTTGAGGCATCTAATCCAAATCCTATATTTGATAAGTGAAGAAACTGTGACCACTGCAGCCTCTCAAAAGTAATCTAGTCCAAAGATCTAACTTAGTTTCAATTGATCAAGGATGGACAGAAGCAGCTACACCCAAAGAAAGAACACTAGGAAATGAATGTAAACTGCTTGCATTTTTGTTCTTCTTCCCAGGTTATTTATACCTTCTAAATCCAATTCTCCCTGAGCAACAAGAAAACTGTTTGGTTCTGCACACATATATTGTGTCCAAGATCTACTGTAATCTATTTAACATGTATAGGACTGCTTGCCATCTTTGGGGAGAGGAAAAAATCGGAACAGAAGTGAGTGCAAGGGATAATGTTGTAAAAAATTACCCTGGCATAGGTTCTGTCAATAAAAAGTTATTTAATTAAAAAAAAAATGAAAAAGTAATCTAGTCCACACCCCTACCTAAGACACTTCATAATTTTTTTAAAAGGAGGTGAAGAATTATTTTATATTTTCACTGCTTGTAAAATGGGTGGCAGGTGATAATAACAGACTGATGCTTGCTGCAAATCTCCCTTAAGAATGGGAGAGGAGGAAAGCAAAAGAAGATGGAGGAGTGCTTACATTTCCCTGGTTTGGCTGGAATCCGGATCACAGTGGGCTTTCGTGTGGGCGCTGATTGGACAACTCGTTCCTTTGGTGGTTCAGCTTTTGTAGGGAGCTGAAAGGGATCTAATGAAAAACACAATTTATTTTGCATGTTTTAGTTAACACAGGCCTCAAACAAAAAACTCATTCATAATTAAAGAGTTATATTTTTCATGCCCCAGGGAAAGCTATTCATGGATAAACACAATCTCAGTTTGCATGGACAAAAAACAAAGTTGGAGCTCATGAAAGGAAATAACTCAGTGCACTGTAAATAATTCATATAATTTTTTTTTGCCTCCATGATGAGAGGAAAGATTCAGGACTGTGAAAGCTTGAATCATGTACCAGATGCCTTCCAGGGCCATTCAGTCAATTAGCAAGTGCCTTTCTGGAACACAGTGGTAAATGACTCTACTCTGTACTCCAAGTAGATACTCTCACTCAGTAACAAGACTCAGGAATTCTTAGAATCTTAGTGAAAGAGAATGGAAAGATTTTCCAGTATAGAATAAGGTTAAGAAAAGAGATATTTCAAATAGTCATACTTGGTAGATTCAATAACTTTTTTAGCATCCCCCTCTCCACTCATTCTCCTCTTTCACTCTAGTCTAATATTTTTATCTCAAATAATTTGTTAATTATTTAAGTTTACTTTTTGTTTAGGGGGTCTTAGGGAGATTCTTAAGAACTGATTGAAGAAAAAGATTTTTTAAAAAGTATAAATCAGATCCCTAGATGTCTATGGAAATGAATGCAAACACGTTAATTAACGAGATGAAAAGAGAAGGAAAGGCAGTATTGTACAATATCGTATAGGATTTAGAGTCAGGGGATCTAAGTTTGAATCCTAAGTGGGTTAAGTACAACCTATATCACCTATATCATATCATAAAACCTCTCTGGGTTTCCTTATCTATATCTATACAAGATGATAAATTTCCTCCCCTCAATAGGATTTTATTTTTCCAAATACATGTAAAAATAGTTTAACATTCATTTTTGTAAGACTTTTTATTCCAAATTTTTTGTCTCTTGTCCTTACCTCCCTCTCCCCAAGACTTCAAGCAATCTAATATAAGTTATGTGCAATCTAGGTAGTCTTTAAGAACTCTTCCAGGATTGAGCCATACAGACAGTCTAATGACATATCTTCAGTGAACATTTAAGCATCAGAGAATGCCAGAACTAGAAAGTGATCCTGAAGTTTATCTAATAATACACAATCCTTCATTTTGCAGATGAGAAAATTTAGTCTCAAAATATTAAGTGACTTACTTAAGGTTTGGCATCCAGTACTAGAACCAATCTAACTTTGGTGATGGTGGAAAAAACAGTTCTAGGACTAATCAATCAATAAATGTTTTTAAAATGCTGACTATATGTCAGGCACTTGTGCTTAACTGCACCAAGACTTTGGTGCATCCTTTATATTCAAAGTAAATACAAAGTAAATTGGAAGAGACCCAGAAAGCATGGGGAGAGATTTAGAAAAGCTCTCATGTAGGAGATGATACCTGAGTTAAGTTCTCAAAAAAAAAAAAAAAAAAAGATTCCATGAAGAGGGAGAACATTCCAGACATGGGATACAGTTTGTCCAAAGGTATAGAGAGGAGATAAAATATCACATATGTAGAATGGGAAGCAGGCCAGTGTGGCTGGAATAGGTTAAAAAGCCTCAAAAAGTACATTGTAGACATCTCATAATAAATTTTAAATGCCAAACAGAAGCTTTTGTATTTTTCACAATAACACAAGAATCCATTGGAACTTTCTGGTTAGCCTTCTGCTTTTTAGAATATTATTTTAGCCTCTGTTTTGTAGGGAGACAGGAAGTTCAATAAGGATAATTTTGCAATAGTGCAGATGTGAAAAGATGAGGGCTTCATTTAGAGATAATGAGCATCCTTGTTTCACCCCTGATGTTACTGGGAATATTTCTAGCTTATCCCTATAACATAAATGCTTGCTGATGGTTTTTTTTTTTTTTTTTTTTTTTTTAATAGCCTTTTATTTACAGGATATATACATGGGTAACTTTACAGCATTAACAATTGCCAAACCTCTTGTTCCAATTTTTCACCTCTTACCCCCCCCACCCCCTCCCCTAAATGGCAGGATGACCAGTAGATGTTAAATATATTAAAATATAACTTAGATACATAATAAGTATACATGACCAAAACATTATTTTGCTGTACAAAAAGAATCAGACTCTGAATTATTGTACAATTAGCTTGTGAAGGAAATCAAAAATGCAGGTGTGCATAAATATAGGGATTGGGAATTCAATGTAATGGTTTTTAGTCATCTCCCAGAGTTCTTTTTCTGGGTATTTGCTGATGGTTTTAAATAGCTACTGCTTATCATTTTAAGGAAAATTCCATTTATTCTTATGGTTTTATTAACCACTTATTTTAGTGGTTTAATAGGAATGGATGTTGCATTTTGTCAAAAGCCTTTTCTGCTTCTATTAAAATAATCATTTCTGTTAGTTTTGTTATTGATGTAGCCAATTACACTAAGTTTTCATAACATTAAACCAGCCCTGCATTCCTGATATAAATTCTATCTGATCATAGCAATTATCCTGATGATATATTGCTGTAATCTCTTTGCTAATATTTTATTGAAAATGTTTCCATCAATATTCAATACAAAAATTGGTCTATAATTTTCGTTCTCTGTTTTGGCTCTTCCTGGTTTAAGTATCAATACCATATTTGTGATATAAAAAAAAAATTTGATAGGTCTGCTTATTTGTTTATTTTTCCAAATGATTTACATATTATTATCAATAATTCTTGGTTAAAGATTTAGTAGAATTCACTGGAAAATTTATCTGACCCTAGATATTTTTTTCTTAGGCACTTGATGGCTTATTCAATTTCTTTTTATGAAATGAGCTTATTTAATCATTTTATTTCCTCTTCTCTTAATTTAGGTAATTTAAATTTTGTAAATATTTATCTGTTTCACTTAAGCTGTCATACTATTGGGCAAAATACTCCTAATTAATGCTTTAATTTCTCCTTCACTGGTGGTAAATTCACCCTTTTTTATTTTTGATAGTGGTAATTTAGTTTTCTTCCTTCTTTTTTCTAGTCAAATTAACCAAAAGCTTATTTACTTTTTGTGTGTTATTACCCCATAAAACCTCTGGCTTACCTTTGGCTATGCAAAATTGAAAGATGATGGGATATAGTGGAAAAAGTCCTGGATTTTAAGTCTGAGGGAAAAGGTTCAAATGCTGGTTTTTAACAATTACAAATTACATCACTTTGTGATTCCAAGTCTCAAATTCCTCCTCTTTAACACAGCTATAACACTTGTAAGATGCCCCATATAAGGAGAAAAGTAAACTTTAAAATGCAATTAAAATGTGATTTATTGTTGTTTCTATTATTTATTTCTGGAAGACCTGAATCCAACCTAATCTACTAATCACTTTGTTGTTTTATTTTTTAGATTTAGAGGTCAGAGATCATTTTACATTTATATTCTGAGCTGTTCTTTTGCATTTGCTAATAATGTCACTATCTTTGTCACAACCCTTCCCCTCCACCCCCAAAATGGGCTCACAAAGTCAGCCATGATTGAATAGACTACAACAATATGGTAGCTTCTCAAAGAGCTTGGTGTCTTGGAGAGCTAGGTGGCAGCATAGAGCACAGAATATTAGGCCTGGAGTTAGGAAGATCCAAGTTCAATTCCACAGATAATAATTGTGTGATATTAGGTAAGTCATTTAATGTTTGCCTCAGTTTCTTCATCTATAAAATAGGAATAATAACAGCAACTACTTTCCACAGCCAAAAGAAGCTCAAAAAGAGCAAAAGAGATGTTTAATTGGCACATATTAAGCACTATGTAAATGATTATTCCCTTCTTTTTTAGAAAAGAGAGGTATCTTTCCTCCTTAACAGATTTCATCTTATACATTATTGTAAAATAGATGCAATTTGTTTTCAGCTCTCTTTGACTACCCATTTTTTCTTTTTTAAGAGATGATTATAATTTACTTTATTATAAACAGAGGAATCTGTTTAGTGTCTGAACCCTAGAACATTATATAAGTAAACAGAAATTTAAAAAAAAAGATTATTTTGACATTATGAAGGTTGTCAGTCAGTCAAGAAGCATTTATGAAGCACTTCTTATGGGCCAGGCACTGTGCTAAGCACTGGGGATATGGGAAAAAAAAGCAAAAATAATTCCTACCCTCCAGGAGCTCACTTTTTAAAACATACTAATAGCTTATTTTTCAAAATACATGCAAAGATAGTTTCCAATATTCACCCTTGCAAACTAAATACTCCTCCTTCATCGCTGTCTACCTTCCCATTTTTACATCAAGTCTTATTGCCCTAGAGTCTCTGGGACAGAGCCTACCAGGACATGGAGCTCCCATTTTCATTATCTCTTTCCTCTTCTACTACCTCCCTCAGCTCTTACCCATCTTGCATCCCATTCCTTCAGGGCCATGTTCTCAGCTGGGAATGGAGCAACTAATTCAAGCTAAGATGTTAAGACTGATAATGGCTCCATGTAGTTTGCCTTTGGGAAAGTATTTGCATTTTAACAGCTGCCCTCAATATCATTAAACCAGAGGATTGACCCAAAGGAATAATATAGGAATTTAGGCCACCATGATAAGACAATGGGGATTGCTATACGGGTCCCCATATACATACAGGTTAAGTGTGATTTCAATTCCATGTGTCTAAGTCTGGTACAACTTTCAGAAATTATGTGAAGAAGCAGATTTTGCAATTGCTTTTCCCAAATTGGAAGGCTCTAACTGTATAGTCTAGTGGCAGAAATATCTTGATTTTATAACTAAAAACCTGTTAGTTTTTAGTTACCTACCTTATTACCATGTGGATCCTTAGCTGGTCTCCAATAATTTGCACTGAGGCCATGCACAGTTATTATGTGACATATCTTTTAGGAATGAGCGTGTTTAATAT
Source organism: Sarcophilus harrisii (assembly GCF_902635505.1). NCBI lineage: Eukaryota > Metazoa > Chordata > Mammalia > Dasyuromorphia > Dasyuridae > Sarcophilus > Sarcophilus harrisii. The sequence goes on from NC_045431.1 coordinate 75,973,541, forward strand.
GAATTTCCCATCTAAGTCCAGCCAGGCAAATGAGTCTCAGTGTTGCACCACTGTGGGCCTCCTGGCAGGAGTGGGCCTGTTTAATTATCTACCCCAGCTGTGCTCACTGAGCAAAGTGATTGCTACATCTGTTTCCCTGTCTGCATGGTACCCCTCAGCCTGCAATCAAGGCCAGAAACTCAGAATTACTGGGAGGAGAAAATAATACTCATTTGATAGGGAGGGCTATGTACCTCAAGTATTTTTTTATGATGCTTATGATACACAGATCCTGCTCTGACTGCTCTGTATAAAATTCATCTCAAAACTCTTCACATGAGACAGGATTTTTTTTTCATATAAGAACTAATGAATAAGAAGGGAAGGTATCCAAATCCTTGGCCCTGCTTTGCCTCTTGGAATGCCACATTCTACTGCTTTTCTAAACCCGACTTTAGAAATTGGTCTGTGATTTTTGATCCCATAGGGGGTTGTGAAAGTATGATTTGTGATCAGTAAATGTTTGATTTGTATACCTAGTTTATATATCTATATATTAGAGATCATGTAAAAATTTCTCAGGTGAACTGGGTTTGGGAGTGGAAAAAGTTAAAGAAGCTCAGTTTACAGGAAGCCTTTTTTTGATCTTTCTTCTCATTCCCAGGATTAATTGTACATATAGAATACTTATCTATGAACATTTAGTTCCCTTCATCATGCAGAATGTAAGTTTTTTGAGGAAAGAGATTGTTAAATTTTGTTTTTGTATCTTTCATATTTAGTACAGTGCTTAGAACACAGCAGGTATTTAATAAATACCTATTCAATTAAACTGAGTTGAATTTCATTCTTTTCACATTTGTTGAAAATATTTCTTCTCCTTATGCTTCCTCTTTCCCTATACTCTGTATGTATCTAATTATACGGACATTTAATCTTCCATTTGAATGTTTATTAGCTACAGATTGAAGCATCCTTTAAAAAATGTTCTTAAAGTTTTTTTTGGGGGGGAGGGGTATAGATATTTATGGTTTCTTTTGCAACATGATTTAAAATTTTTTTCTATAGTATTTTCTTTTTCCAAATACATACAAAGGTAGTTTTTAATATTTACCTTTGCAAAACCTTGTGTTCCAAATTTTTCTCCCTCTCTTTCTCCCTCCTCAAGACAGCAAGCAATCCAATATAAGTTAAAATGCAACATGAGTTTTATGGAAATGTTTTGCATAACTTCAAATGTATCTTCTCAATGGGGAGACAGGGAAGAAAAAGAGAGAGAATCTGTTATTCAAACTTTTAAAAGCAAATGTGAAAAAAATTGTTTTTACAGGTAACTGGAAAAATATAATATTTTATACACACACAGACACACACACAAACAAATAAACAAAAGAATGTCTATTAGCTGAAAAAAGAGAAGAGCAAGGTGCGAAGTGAGAGCAAGGTGGGAAGTGGGGACAGGACATAGGTAACTTTATTTGAAAGTTTGTCATGTGAAAAAGGTATCAGACATTAATCCTGCTTGGACCCATAGGGCAGAACCAGGTATAGAAATGCAGATTTAGGCTTGATGTAAGAAAAAATGTTCCTAACTAGTGAGCTGTCTCAAAGTGGAATGGCTGGCTGAAGAAGTAATGGAACCATGCTGATTGGAGATTTCCCAGCAGAGTTTGTGGTGATCACACTTCCTGTCTAGGGAATGGATATATACAAAGGCTCCATGAAAGCAGAGGAAGCTTGTGTAGAGCTAATGAGAGGAAAGAGAAAACTTTATGTTGAGCTCCAGTTAGAGATAGCTGCTGGGTCAGTTGTCAGGGGAGACATGCTTTACTTCATTATTACTCTTTTTAAAAAATTAGTCATCATGACTGAGGCCAGTTCCAGTGATTTTGTGATGGAGATCTACACCCAGAGAGGACTGTGGGAACAGAATGTAGATCACAACATAGCATTTTCACTCTTTCTTTGTTGTTTGTTGTCTTCTGTTTTTTTTCTCAATTTTCCCTTTTTGATTCGATTTTTCTTGTGCAACAAGACAATTATTTAAATATGTATACATATATTGGATTTAACATATATTTTTAACATGTTTAAGATACTGAATTACTTGCCATCTAGGGGAAGAGAGGAAAAATTTGGAACACAAGATTTTGCAAAGGTGAATGTTGAAAATGCATGTTTTGAAAATAAAAAGCTTTAATTTAAAAAAGCATCACAATAGTGTGTTTAGCCTAGATACATGCCATCAAGTTAAGAGAGAGAAAAACTAGCATAGTATACTGGAAAAGAATGACTGGGTATGACTCTCAACTCTGCTAATTACAACCCATATCACCATAGGCTGATCACTATATAATCTCACTTGTAAAATGATGGAGTTGAAATAGATGACTCTAAAGAGTTCTTTCCAGATCTATACCTAATCCTATGAAAGACATCGGAATCATCTGAAAAGGATAATCATAGCTAACGATGATAATGACGACAAGGAGGAGGATGATAGCTAGCAATTTACTTAATAATATTTAAAGGTTTTCAAAGAACTTTGCATGTTATCTCATTTGATCTTTAGAATACCCCTAGGTGATAGGTAGCTGATATTAAAAAAAAGTAAAACAAAATATATTATCAATAACTATATGAAAAATTGGTCCAAATCACTAATAAGAAAAATGCACATTTAGACACCTCTGAGGTTCAACTAATATCTTAGTAAAGATGACAAGGTAAGGTAAAAATTGTAAATGTTAGAGATTACATGGAAGACAGGCCCCCTACTACACTGTTAGAGTAGATGTGGAAAACAATTTGGAATTATTTGAGAAGTCATTCATTGCCTTTGATCCAGGAATGTCCCTAGTAGGCATATATTCTAAGGAGGTTCAGAACAGAAAGAAAAGCCTCATATTGCCAAAATATTCATAGCAAGACTTTTTGTGGCAGCAGAAAAATCAAGAAACAAAATGAAGGTTCATCAGCTGGGAATGGGGGAACAAATATCGCATTATTACTGCTCTATAAGAAAAATGAGGCATTTGAAGAAACATGAGACTTGTATGAATTGATACAGGTTGAAGCAGAAGCAACAATGACTATAATAATACAAGCAAAAAGAATACTGAACACAAAAAGGATTCCTTCTAACCCTCTGAGAACAGATAAAGAAAGAGATGAGAGCTTGGGGCAGCTAGATAGGGCAGTGGATCTAGCACCAGCCCCGAAGTCAAGAGGACCTGAATTCAATTCTGGCCTCAAACACTTAGCACTTCCTACCTGTGTGATGCTGGGCAAGTCACTCATCCCTAATTGCCTTAAGTTCCCTTAAGGAAAAAAAAAAAGAGAGAAGAGAGCTTATTGGTGCAATAGGTTACTTATACTGTTAGACCATTTTACAAGGAAAGGATCATTAATTGAAAATTGAATCTAGAAATAACTGATGTAAAAATAAAATTCAAAAATAAAACATTTAAAAAATAATATGTATAAGGGACAAAATCCACGAATATGCTACTAATATTCATACATAGAGCTCTCCTACAGTTGTTTTTTTAACACTGATTGTCTGATCCTTCCTTCCTTCCAGTAAAAAACTTATAAAGGTCTCCAGGAGATTCTCAGATCTGAGCCTTGAGAGAGCCCCAGGCTTTTCTTACCACATCTATTTTAAAAGTTTATTCTCTTTGTGCCTTCTCTCTGAAATCACATTTCATCTACCCTATATTTATCTTCTATGTACACAGTGCTTCCGATGTTTTCTCTGCCATTAGAATGTGAGAATTATGATTGTGTTTTTTCTTTTCCTTGTATCCCCACCAACTCAGCAACAAGCATTTATTAAGCACTTCATGTGTCACTTGACATAGTAGGTGCTTAATTACTGCTTATCAGATTAATTAACTGCCTCATCCTGTTCTTTTCACACCAACACATCAGCTGCAATGTGAAAGCCAGGCTTATTTTCCTGGATAAAATAAAATTGTCCCTGGATCCAAACTGTTCATCGTTACTGAGTTAAGAAAAATACTGCAGATAAAGCTCGTTTTCCACCCGTTATCTGTCTTGAATGATATTCTTGTCATCTCATAATTAGTTCTACCCTGCCTAATTTTGTTTGTGTCACCTCTCTCCCTCTCCATCTATTTAACAGCAGAAATTGGCTGCTAACCCATTATGCTGGTTTGTGTAACGTGGATGACAGAAGATGCATTCTTATGTTTTGACAACTTTGTATGACTCGTAAAGGTGTGAAAGGAACTGCTAATATTTCTCAACTTCATTACATTAACCTGGAAGGCATTCCACAGACAAAAAATGAATCCAATACCAAATTGTCTGTTTTATGAGGTTTCCTTTAATAATATTCTAATCTTGGCTATGTTTTCATAGCTTTAATTTTTCCCAATGTCTCTTCTTCTGAGAATAATAAGGCCGTATCACTTTAGGAGTAACTCATTAACTCTACTCTATTTAGGATAAAGGAGAAAAGGAAGGAAGGAAGGATACTTTTGAGATTAGTCCCTTGAATCTTTGGTGATAGTACATGGTAAGCTCTTTAAGGACAAAAGACATTTGTTTTCTCTTTATATGTATATTACTTGGCAAGTACATCATACATACTCTAGGTGCTTATTGAAAGCATGGATGACTAGTAAAGTTTACATACTTCATGCTAAGAAAAATGGTCCTTGTGTGTGTATATATAAGTACACACACAAAATACAATTAAAATTTAATTTAAAAATTATAATCATTTTTAAAATAAAAAAAATTAACATTTTTAATTCAATTGAAAAATAATAGGTGTTATTTCTTTTACAGATGATATATGTGCTCTTATTCATCTATATTTTCAACTGAGTGACCTCACAATCCCTCTCAGCTTAAGATCTAACATACTAGGATTCCTCTGGGACCAGTGGCATCTATAGCGACACAGCCCACTGGGGTTAGTGGTATAGTCTAGGTTTTCTTTGTGAAAACTGAATACAGAATAATGTCTGGGCTTGGGTTCAAATTTTTCCTCTGATGCACACTAACTGTGTGATTTTAGTACAGGCAATTCCCTAGGATTTATGTAGTAAGTAACTGACTTATTTGCTTGGAGTTCCCATACCAGGAATTCTCCAAGGTGACCAAGTCACAGATTTCTGGACTAACCTGAATCTTATCTTATACAGCTGTGACTATAAAATAAAAGGACATGTTCTATAAGCAACATATGGACACAGAATCATTGAGCTCATTGCTTTGAGAGCTCATCGCATTTTCTCTCATCTTCCTAATTAGGTACTTATTCAGAGTCTAATGATACAATAAAATATCCACTTAGCAGCTCTGACATAAAAATCTAATTCAAGTAAAAGAAGGATGTGAAGTCGTGTGGTGGAGTATGAAGGGGACTGGATGGGGACCCAGAAGACTTGGGTTCAGATGCTGGCTGTGTCACGCTCTCAAGTCCCTTAATCTTTTTGGGCCTCAGTTTCCTGATCTGTCAAAGGAAAGGGTTGGACAGGAACACAGCAAGTGCCTAATAAATGCTTTTAGACTTGATTAGATAATCTCCAAGAACCTTTTAAAAATCCATGAAGCTAAGATATGTCCCTGGTTCTTATATACATTTTCTCCAAAATGCATCCCTCATTCTCTTCTCTGCCTTTAACCAACATACTCTCTTTGGGCATGTATCAAAATGTCTACTGGATATTTCTCCCTGGATGGTTTATTAACTCTTCAAGCAACTTGTCTCAAATAGAGATGATCATGTTTCTCCATAAACTTGTTTCTCTTTCTACTTTCCTATTTCTGTCAAGAGAATCATTCACCCTCAGTTTGAAATCTTCACTCTCCCCTTTCCTTCACCTCTTACCTCAATCAGCTATCAAGTCTTGTTGATTTTAATTCTGCAACGTTTACCACATTCATCCCATCTTCTCTATCCTTGCTGCTACTCTCCTAGAACTGTCCCCATTACTTTGGTTTTTAAGTTTATTATTAAAGATAGCTGCCTAATAAATATTCCTACTTTTACTCTTTCTTCTAATCCACTTGGTCAAGGGCCCAGTTCAGTAGATTGGTCAATGCATGAACTAACCTGTTTAATCCTTTATATCTACACACTGGTCCTACAAGTCAGCTTCATATCCCATTCAGCCATCTTCATGAGTTCACATCTAGACTCAGATACTTACTAGTTGTATGACCCTGAGCAAGTCACTTAACTCTGCTTCAGTTTCCTCATTTTAAAATTAAGTTGGAGAAGGAAATGGTAAACCACTTCAGCATCTTTGCCAAGAAAACCCCAAATAAGGTCACAAAGAGTTGGACACAGCTAACTTGTGAATAGCTACAACAACAATTATAAGTAAAGGCATGCATATTTGTAGATGTACTACAAATACAGAAGCAGATAACATAATCCTAATTAGGTAAACAGGAAATAATCATCAGGAGAGACACAAAATGGAGGCAGCCCCAAAGGGTCCTGACTCAGACAGAAAACAAAAAATTCAAAGATTGGTATAATGTACACTATTCCTACTGAAAGGCAGTGGGTGAATGAAGAAAAGAGAAAAGACTTTTAAAAAATCATAATTAAAGCCAACCACAGCCTTCAATATATATTAGATTCCATTTTGTCTTTTCAGAGTCCTTTCAGTGTATAGTGGCGGGTGGATTCAATGAAATATATTTTCTCAAGGAAATTTATCTCCAATTATCTCTTGGATTAATTTCAGCCATTTTCAAAGAAGAATCTATCACCATTTTTTTTTCCTCAGAAAGAAATTTCAATGAAAAACAATGTAGTCTCCAAATCTCTTTTCTATTTATTGGAAATCTTTTTTCCCCCTCTCCAGATCATTTTTTTTTAAAGTACTGCATTGCCACAGACTCTAGCTGCAAAGATGTAAAAATTAATCACAAGATCATCAATTAGAACTAGACAGGATCTTGGAGGTTATACAGTCTGACCCTCTTGCTATTCAGATGAAAGAATTGAGACCAAGATCACATAGGGAAAAAGTAGCTGTGTCCAGATTCAAACTCAAGGTTTTTTGATTTTAAGTTCAGCATTCAATCTTTCCACTTCACCAAAGTTGGATTTCAAGCTATACTAACACCTATTGCATTGATTGATAATTCAAGGATAGATAAATGCAGGTACATCTCTTTCTATGTTCTGAGTAATTCATTTTACAGAATTCCTTTTTACAGATACCTTTCATACAACACAAACTTTGAAGTTAAAGAATAAGCTGGCTACAATATATTATGAGGAGATGGTGATGACTGCACCTTCTTCTATTAAATATGGTAAATATTTGGATGAAAGATGGATTGATACTTCTTGGAGGAGCAAGTGTGGAGTCAGTGTGTTCCTAGGAATGGAAGAAATTACTATGGTCAAATGGTGAGGACAGGTCCTACAGATAAGAATGGGTTGTAGGTTACCCTCTCAAGTCTTTGCATCACCAAAAGCCACTATTTAATTTTCTGTGGAAAGTTTACTTTTTATTTAATCTTGGGCCAGATCAGGAATTTCATCAATTTAAGAATATCCTTCCAGTTATGGAGATTAGCAGCTATTCTGAAATGTAAAAGTCTTAAGAGGGTTGGTTAGGCTATTGAAGCAGCTAGGGGGAACAATGGATACAGTGCCAGGAAAACTTATCTACCTGAGTTCAAACCTGTCTCAGACATTCACACTATCTGTGTGACTCTGGGCAAGTCACTTAACCTTGCCTGCCTCGGTTTCCTTATCTATAAAAATGAGCTAGAGAAGGAAGTGGAATCAAAAGAGTCAGACACAATTGACTGAACAGCAACCATGATGACAAAAAAAAAAAGCTCCCCAAATTACATAAGTTCTTGATTCCTCTTCTTTACCCCCCACTGAATCAGCAGGCTCCCCACAAAAGGAACATTCTCTTCCCTGGGCTGCTTCAAAGACTGTGAATTATATGACCTGGCCTGTATCACTAGGCACAGGATTAGATTTTATCTCTAAAATACTGGGATTCAGACTATCTGTTCCCACTCTGTCCTCCTCCTCCAGCCAGAACTTGAACCATCCAAAAAGAATTCTAAAGAAAATAAACTATCACAACATATTTTTTTCAGTTCTGTGTATCCACGGAGACATTTGTTTTGTTGATGTTGTCCTTAGTGCCGAGTTATCTATTCTTTCTGGCCAAGGATTGTGTCTTTTTATATTCTAATGTAATTAGTTAAAATGTCATGTGTACAATGGAGATTTAATAAATATTTGGGGGCTGCTACAAGAATAATGAACAACTGTAATATGGAGAATGTGTTTGTGAAATCAGGAAGCCTATGCTTTCTTGGTTGGATAAATGTTATTTATAAAAGACTGACAACAGCTCTTTGAGTATACTATTAGACTTACAGTCTCAAAATAACACCCTTTGGAAACTTCCTTCAAAGAAGTCAACATATAAACAATAGGAAAAGGAAGCTTTATCAAAGCTCAGCATAGCAGAACTTTGTTAAATAAATTACGTGATAAACATGATTAAAACATCCTAGACTGTCACAACTTCCTCCTTATCATGCATAAAGTATGACATCCTCTGCTTCTGTGTGATATGATTATTCTTTCTCTCTGCTCAAAATCTATATTGTCTACTTTTTCTTAAAAACAATCTTTAGACTCTTCATGGAAGATTATTGGTGACAATTAATCTCCTGGCAGAGAGAAGGGAGAACGAGGCTCAGATGAGACATACATTTTAAGACATGACCAATTCCTTGATTTGTTTTGTTTGGATGCACGTGTCATGATAACAACAATCATCAATACAACATTTTAAAAAAGATTAAGCCTGTTATTTAACCCACCCAAAGTTTGTGCGTATGACTTTGCACAAGCTGTTCCCCTTCAATCAACCAATAAACATTTATTAATGTTTACCATGTATCAGGTATTGGGCTTGGTACTAGTGGGATAAAGAAAAAGGAATAGTTTTTGCTCTTCACAGTTTAATGCTGAAGAAAACATGGAAACAGCTCCGTATGAGCAAGACATATACATGATAAATTATAGAAAATCAATAGGATGAAGCCATTAATATAAAGAGAGCCCGAAAGGCTTCCTGAAGAAGACAGGATTTTAGCAGGAACTTGAAGGAAGTCTGGCCAGGAGGTGAAGATGAGAAAAGAGTGTTCCAAGTATAAGGAAGTCAGAATGGAGACAGAATGGGGAACAGTAGAGAGACCAGTATCATGTCATAGAGTGACCGCCATTGCAACGGGGTGAGACTTGATTAGAGAGATCAATCGGATTATTGTAGTAGTCCAGGCGTGAGATGATGAGGTGGGGGTCGGAGCAGAGAAGGAAGCATCGTGAGAAAGATGGGTATGAAAATAAAAATCAGTTTGGAGAAAGGGAGTGAGAGAGAGTGAAGAGTTTAGGATGACATATAGGTGGTGAAACTGGGAGAATGCTGGTACCCTGGACAGGAACAGGGAAATCTGGAAGAGGAAAGGCAATAGAGTTTGAACATCTGCTGGATATATACTGAGATGTCTCATAAACTGGATGTTCAGGACAGGAGTATGAGCTAGACAAATAGGTTTGAAAATTATCAGTATGGGGCAACTAGGTGGTGAAGTGGATAGAGCAAGAGCCCTGAAGTCAGGAAGACCAGAGTTCAAATTTGACCTCAGATACTTAACATTTGCTAGCTGTGTGACCCTGGCCAAGTCACTTAATTCCAATTGCCTCGGAGAAAAAAAAAGAAAAAATTATCAGTATAAAAATAATTATTCAAAGCAGGGAAATTGCTGCATAGCTCAGGTGCCACTGTCTATATGAGGATTTTCCAAATCCCTTCAGCTGGTAACACTTTCCTCCCAATGAATTTGCTTTATATTGAATCTGTTTATTAATATGGAAATTTATGAATATGTAGATAAAATATAAATAGATAATAGGCAAACACATATCTACACTCATAAACTATCCATATGGCGGCATGTGGCATAAATGGACAGAATAATGAATCTGAATTCAGGAAGACCTTGTTTCTGGGATAGCAAATGGCACAGCAAAGCGCTGGGCTTGGAATCAGGAAGACTTATCTTCATGAGTGCCTTAACTCAGGCACTTTCTAGCTGTGTGGCTCCAAGCAAGTCACTTCAGCCTGTTTGCCTCAGTTTCCTTATGTGTAAAGTGAGCTGGAAAAGGAAATGGCAAACCACTCTAGCATCCTTAGCAAAATTCCTAAAATGGAGTCACACACAACTTAAAACAACTAAATGACAACAAAGACTTTGTTTTTAATACTGCCACAGACAGAGACAGCTTAATTTCTCAAAGCCTGAGAATCTATTTCACAGAGCCATTAGGAGAAACAATTGAATGAATTTATATCAACTATTTTTCAAATGTTAAAGCACTTCATACATGCCAGTTCATCATTATCATTATTACCACTGTTTAATCATCTGTGCCCAAACCATTTCTTCTAGTAAAAGGCAAGCCACAGTTAAAGAAAGGCTTCCTTTGCCTTGTCTCCCTAGCTCTCAATACATGATGAGCTTAATGGAACTGAACGTGAACAAACCTTACAGTCTATGTGTGCAGGAGAACAGATGAATGCATTGGTCTGTCTAACATGATACCGTGTACAACCTGAACAGTGTACAATAAAAAGGCAAACTTCCTCATGGGCAAACAGAGATGCATAAGAATCTGATTTTTTTTTATCTTTTTCTACAATTTTGAAAAAATCTCTACCTGTGATTTAACTTGGATAGGGAATTTCCAACATGGAAGCTTCATTCACCAAAATAATCAGCAGTTCCTCTGAAAAAACTGGCTGGGGCACTGTGAAATTAAGTGACCTTCCATGATCATATAGTTGTCAGGGGTATGAGAGAGGACTTGAATCCAGGTTTTCCTGATTCCAAGGCTGGTGCCTCTAACACATATTAACTATGTGTACAGACACACAGACACACACACACACACAAAATGTACCTATGCCAGAAGGGCATATAAATGTCTAAGTGGACTAAACTAAGACTAAAAGTTGCAGAGCAATTGTTGTAGGGAATTGGGGGAATAGGAAATTCCACAACAGACATTTCTTATATTGATGAAATTATAGACTCAGATTTACCCCTTCTCCCCCAAAGACCCAACCAAATAACCTCCCATATACATACAGATATAATTTTGGCAATTTGAATTTAAATTTATTAAGTCCAGTCCATGCTGCCAAATTAATTCAATTCACTTGAAATGCACCTCTTTCATCATTTCTTTCCATCATTTCAGTCTCAACATGTCTAAAATAGAATTTACCACCTTCCTCTTGCTATCTTCACCCCTCCCTTCAACTACCTTCTCCTGCCATGTCTCTATTTTGTTTCATCAATCAATTCTTTTTTTCCCTCTCTCTCCTTCCCTTCCCATCCCTCTCCCTCTCCTTCTGTGATGACTCAAAATTCTCAAAATCTAAAATGCATGCCCAGGAGAGACAACAGAAGGATTTCTGTGGTCCACTAAATCTTCACCTTTCTTCACCCCATTTCCTGATGTTTTTAGTTCTTTCCAATTTCAATTCTTTGGGTTATATTCTCTCCTATGTCTGAAAATGATTTCCCTTCCATATAATTCAATTTCAGGTTGCAAAATATGATTAGTTTTTATGAAATGAGTTGGTCTGAGAAATACTAGCACTATCTATTGCTAATTATCAGTCAACACATTAATTTAACACAGTTATTGACTATTTAAAAAATTGTCAAATTGAGTCGGCAAGCATTTATTAAAAATGCCTACCATATGTTATGAACATATAAGTATTAGGGATTCAAAGTAAAAGAGAGTAAAAGACAGAGACAGAGAGAGATGGAGACAGAGAGAGAGAGACAGAGAGAGAGAGAGACAGAGAGAGAGAGAGACAGAGAGAGAGAGACAGAGAAAGAGAGACAGAGAGAGAGAGAAGGGAATGGATATAGAAAGAGTCCTTGCTTTCAAGGACAATCCAATGGGGGAAGACAACATAAAAAGTATTATGTACAAAGAAACTAAACATAGGATAAATTGGAGAGAAACAAAAAGTGAAGGCACCAGCCTTAAGGGACACTGGAAAATCTCCCTGCCTGAGGTAAAACTTTATTTAGAACTTTGTGGAATACAGGGAAGGCAGGAAATGGATATGAAGATAGGGAGAGTTTCAGGAATGGGGCAGTCAGTGAATATGCACGGCCTCAGGAGATTGAGTGTCTCCTGTTAGAAGCAGCCAAGGAGGCAGTAGCCCTTGGTCCCAAAGTACATTGTAGTGAGTAAGGAGTAAGAAGGGTAGGAGGGTAGGAATGGCCGAGTCATGAAGGGCTTTTAAAACCAGGGTATCACATGTGATCCTGAAGACAGGATTTGAGAACAAACACATTTTGTGTGTGTGTATGTATGTGTGTGTGTGTGTGTGTGTGTGTGTGTGTGTGAATGGATGCTCCAACAGTGATTCAGTATTTGGAGATACTAACCATCAATGGGATACTTAGGGGCTGGGTCAAAGTAAAATGAATGAAGATGTTTCTCCAGTCAACACCCCTTGGCTCCAGAGGACCATTAGAAAACTGCTTGATAGAGTTGCTAGCTGTTGATCATTTTATTTCTGGCATTTCAAGACCAGTTGTTGTTGCATTTAAATAGAATCAATCCCCAATTAAAAATAAAGGAAAAAAAATTAAACCTACAGTGCAGAATCCCATGAAAACATGCCATGTGATGGCCTTCCTCCCCCACTTACCCAGGCCCATGTCCGAACTCAGGTGTTCTTCAGCTGGCTTCGCCAACGGAGCCGGCAGGACGTCATCATCGAAACTGATGAGATCGGCTTCCACCACCGGTGGGCACTGAGGGGAAGGGGCAGCTGGGCCCGTCGGCCCTTCTCCCAGGGACCTGAAGGCTCTGGCCTGGGTTGCTACAGAAAGCCTCGGAGAAGCAGTGACTGGTTTCAGTGGCGGGGCAGGAAAGGCAGGGTCTTCTAGGGAGGGCAATTTCTTCGGTGGTAGAGGCCGGGGTGCTGGAGTTGGAATTCTCTTTTCCTTTTCGGGGATCTCCATGGATAACCTGCTTCCTAGGATGTCCAGTGGGCCATTAGTAATACTCTGTACAAGGCCAGCCTTTGGTTTCTTTGGCACTTCGGGTTTGGTTCCTGGGATGCCTCCCCCTTCTTGAGGGTGCAGAGGAGGAGAGGGCCCTTCCTTGGAAGCAACCTTGAGTTTGTTTTCGGTCCATGAGTCCCACTCTCCAGAAGCTCTATTAATGGATGGCTTTGGAGCCACAGTAGGTTTTCCTGCAGGCCTCGGGGGGAATGTCCGAGGAGCAATTTCTGGTTTCTTAGATAATCCTGAGTTTTCGGCATTTGGTTGGGATTCAAAAGCTTTGATCCGTGACACAATACTAGCTTGGTTCCTTTCTGTGCTCATACTGTTTATCGCGGCTTGACTTTCTAAGCTGCTCCCATCTAACAAGAACAGGGACTGAGTGGGGGATGCTTCCCTGGGAACCGCTGGCTGACTAGATTCCTGATGGTCTCTTAGGTTGCTTGGAGTATCTCTGACTATAGGTTTGAGATTGATTTTGGATCTTGGTCTGGGCACAGGACATGTCCCAACATTGAGGTTGTCTTGGCAAGTCTGTTCCTCAACATCAAAGACAATTAAAGGAGGCACATCTTTCAAAAGATTACTGGTCGAGGACAATGAAGATGACTGTAAAGGCTTGGGAGGAGGCTGAACCGCTAAAAAAAAGATACCAAAGCAAAAGGGGGTTGTATCATTAGCATTTCAAAACACATACTGGCTTTTAAGAGAAGAGAAGCAGTTTTTTGTTGAATAGATGTGGAATCCCATCAGGTTTTAATTTCCTTAATTAGCAAAAGGTAATTTTAGGATCACTGGCAAAAATCCACAACATTCATGTTCAACTTCCTGATTAGAAAGAGAAAGCTATTTACATTTAAAAAATCATTAAGTCCCCTCCCTCTATCTAAACTTATCACATAAATCATTTCCCTGCAGGTGATGCACCTCCAACATTTCTGTTTTGTGTGAGCACCATTCTAGGTTCTGAAATGCCATGATGCTATTTTTCTTTTACTTTTCAGGGTAAATACCAATCTCCTCTGCTATGCTAATGAAGTATTTGGTTTTTGGGGTTTGATTTTTTTTTTTTTAAAGAAATTCAGGATAAAGATTATATTTTCCACCATTGAATTGATCAGAATTCCATTCAGTGGCTAAAATGTGATAGTTTCAAGGGGAAATTAGGGTAGAAAGCAATAATGCCATTATTTAAACTAAGGCTATCTTGGTCCTAACAGGTAATATGTGAGCAGCCAAGTAAGATAGAACTGTCACATCTTTAGAGAGAATGACTTATGAATGCAATTAATGCATGGCCAAATAAAGGATGCAAGCTAGGATTATGCTGGTTGGGAAGGAAGACTCAATGAAATCAGCTCGAATGTAGATTTTTCTCAAGCCTTGGGGATAGATCACACACTTTTCAGTAAGAAAGAATAGGGTTCAAATCTTGTCACATACATATATAGCCTATAAGACCTGAAGGAAGTCTTAACCTCTCATATCCCAAGCAAACTTCTCAGTTTATAAGTTAGAGAGAAGCTTGTGATCTGCATTAGTGGAGGGAATTTCTATAAGGGAGTCTTCTACACTGATAAAGCCACAGCTCTAGATTCCCTCTCTCACTCTCAAAAAAAAATCCCAGCTACTTACCTAGGGCTGGATTGGATTTTCCAGGGGCAGGTGGCTTATTTGCATTACTTCCAGACAGGGAGTTGCCTATCTCCTCTGGGAAGTCTGTCTGAGTTGCAGATGTGATGGTTCTCCTTGGTGTCGTGGGAGCATTACTATTACTCCCGGTACTGACTTGGACTTGGTTGATTTCTTTTATCACTTGCTCATAGGATGGTGGAAGCTGTGAAATGAAGAATTCAGCTCAAAATAGTTTAATTCCTTTATATCTGTACACTTACAGGTAAACCTTAACTCAAAAGAGCTAAGTACTCTGATTCTTTTCTTTATCTTTAAGTTTACTTTTAAAAAGCTTTAAAACAAAAAATTTTTATTGATAATCTGTTTTTATAGCATCTTAATCTTCAAATATATCCCTCCTTCCCATACTAGCAACCCATCCCCTTATAACAATGAATAAAAAAGAAAATTAAAAAGCAGTTCAGAAGAAATTATCCAAGATATTTACTATTAATTCTGATAGTGTATGCAGTGTTCCATGTTCATAGTCCCCCACCTCTACAAAGAAGAGAGGGAGAGGTTGTATTTTTCTCATCTTTTCTCTGAGGACAGAGTTGGACTTTCAGTTTGGTCACAGAATTCAGTTTTATAAGGGAAAAAAAAAAACTGCAAACTGACCTCAGAAGGAATAAGCTCACTTGTTCTCCATGGAGTTGCAGCAGGAGAAGGTGGAAATCCTAGTGCTGGTGGAGCCCCTGGGAACCAAGAAGCTGGTCTGAGGGGCTCAGCAGCCACAATAGTGATCTCAGGGCGCCTAGCAGACAAAAGCCTTGTTAGGATTTTGCAGGTTTAAAAGCAAAGATAATCTCTGTCTCCATCATCAAGCCTTTTACATTCAAGGAATAGAGAGATAGCTGTAGGAACGGATGGGTTGGTATCCTTATCATTTTGTTACAGGACCAATATCAGCCAGATATCCCTCAGAATCCCCAAGTTAGCTTTTCCCCAAAAAGAGTTGATTGGCAGGCTCCAGTTGAGGTTCCAATAACACAGTTTCCTTATGATCTTTAGCCATCTATCTAAGAAGTGGGATTTTAATTGCAATTGTCCTTGGAGCTGGACTTTAACGTTTACATGCTATCTAAAAGTGTTTCATTTTATCCTTTACCCACTTTCCAACACTCTTCCACTCTCACTACAGAAGTGGGAGGGAATATGCTGGTCTAACTGCCGTATTAAATTTTTCTTTGCTTCCCTTGTTCCCATAGGCAAAGAATTTATCTCCCAGTGGCCATAACTGGCCAGACAGAGCACTCAGACTGTTGGAAGGACTGGTTTTCTGGAAAGGTTCTGGAAAAGCAAGGAATCTTTCCAGAATGTTGAGGTTCCACTGACTAACTTTAGCAAATATTACCAATTTGATAAATGTCTGTGGGAACATGACTAATGTGGAAATGTTTAAAATTATTGTACATATATAACCTATATCATGTTGCTTTCTCTCTTGAGGAGGGAAGAGAGGGAGAAAAAAACTGGAATACAAAATGTTTACAAAAGTTAATGTAACTGAAGAAATAAAATACTATTAAGTGAAAAATGTTTGTGGAATTAGATTCAATCAAATTAACTAAAGAATATTTTTCAAACTAGTGTGTGTCCGTACGCACACACGCATACATATATGCACACAAAACTTGTGGGCTCTATAATATTTTTAACAAGACTCTGACCTTTTATCAAATTGGGATTTTAATTTTAAGAATATTGATCGTGTTCCTCCTGACATTTAATAATGGGTTACCTTAACTTAGTAATTCATAAGCACATTCACTCCAGGTATTCTTTTGAGAAAATAAAAGTTATCTGGATAACAGTAATTTAATTCAACTTAAAAATGTGTCTGAATCTTTGTTTTAATGTT
The DNA here is from genome assembly GCF_902635505.1 of Sarcophilus harrisii. NCBI lineage: Eukaryota > Metazoa > Chordata > Mammalia > Dasyuromorphia > Dasyuridae > Sarcophilus > Sarcophilus harrisii. The sequence continues at coordinate 75,990,192 of NC_045431.1, forward strand.
AACTAGTTACGCGTCTTTGAGTAAGTCATTTATTCTTCCTTAACTATTTAGAGACAGAGCTGGACCAGATGAATTCCAAAGTACTTGCAAAATTAAAGCATCACCGAGTTTGTGAGCCAAAAGAATAATTCACCAAATATTTACTGAGCACATCTATGTGCAAAAGTACTTTCTTAGGGACTGCTGGGGTGGTCCTTTGAAATGTGTTGCTATTTAGTTGACTCTTTGCAACCCCATTTGGGGTTTTCTTGGCAGAGAAATTGGAATGGTTTGCCATTTTCTTCCCTAGCTCATTTTACAGAAGAGAAAACAAATGAGGTTCTGCAATATGCTCAGGACTACATGATTCTTCTTGAATCCAGGCCAGGTGCTTGACACACTATGGTACCATCTAGCTGTACTAAATTAGGTCCTCCCTTAGCCACTTATTAGTTGTATAATACCAAGCAAGTCAGTTTCCTTTCAGTGGTTCTCAAAGTCTGGTCCAGAGCATCCTGAGAATCTCCGAAATTCTTTCAGAGAGTCTACAAATTCATAATTAGTTTTTATTTTTAATGTGATCAATAGCTATAACTATAAATCACATAAACAAAAACTCTTTGGACAGATCCTCAATCATTTTTAATAGGATAAAGATATTGAGAACAAAAGTTTGAGGACCACTGTCTTACGTGAAAAACATAGGGTTGGACTCAATGCCTTGATTTCCCCTCTAAATATAAATCCAGGATACTATAACCTCTAATTATCATCATAGATAAGTAGAGAATGTATAGATTAGGTTGCTTTCTAGATTGTAAACTCCATAAGGGTAAGGACCATGTATTTATCATAGTGCCTACTGAAGAGCCTTGTACAAAATAGGCACTCAATGTGGAATGAATGAATTAACACAATCTTCCTTGTGAAACATGCTAATGCTAATTAAATACAATTTTGAATTTCAACTAACACAATATATAATTAAACTTTTTCTTTTATTTTAAACTTCGATATGAAAGATTTTAAAAACTTCCATGTGCATAGCACAACACAAAAGAAAGATTTAATATGAAAACATGAATTTCCATTTCACATTGTTTACTTTTAAAAACTATATAATAATTACAATGCTTCCTTTTCAAAGGATATATAATTTTAAAAATTAAATAGAACATAGAATATGTATGTACCTCCTGTCTCGATGTGGCTCACCATGAACAGAAGTCCTAGAAGCTATGGAGAGGGAAAAAAAGACACAATTTATAATATAGTCACAAAATTATATTCTGTAAATCTTTGTGTCATCATGAGTGAATCACTGAAAGAATAATGATTAGTTTGCTCCTGATGTTAAAAAAAGTATATAATTTTTAGATACAAAAATAAAGCAAAGTAATTTTTATGATGATCAGATAAAAGGTAATTTTTCTCATTTTGGGGGTTGAATACCAAAAAAGAAACTTCAGTAATTTCTCTGCAACTTTATTATAAACAGAATAAGTATGATAAACTAATGAGTTGTTATTTACTCACTCTGAAATTTCATAGCCTTAAAATTATTATTATTTAAAAATGAGATAATTTAAAGATAAATGACTAAACTTAAAATGAACCAAATCAGTTTGCTATCTGTATAATTAAGACGTTTTTACATATTCACTCAATACTCCTTAATGTAAACTTTTAGCTATTTACATTTTCCCTCACCCACCCAACCTTTCAACAAATCTCAAACTCAAAAAAATGATAACATGGCCTAACTGTTCACTTTATTGGGGTGTGGGTAAATCAAACATATTATTAATGAGAATATTTTTAATTTATCACATGAAGTTCAGCTTGACTGGGGGATATATTCTATAGGTTTTCATAGGTAGGAAAAACCCACCAATACTGTATGTACCATTTCAATAATAAAAACTTATGAACAAAGAAGAAATTGTACCCAATTGGGAATCCTTCTAAGAGCTGTCCACATTTCTCTCCAAAGTACTCGCTTTTTCAATTCTTCCTATACTACTCAGAAAGAACCTGATTGAGGATTTACTTTTTCCCATTTAAAAAACCACTTAGTAGCTTCTGATTGTCTCCAACAAATCCCCCACTAAGTAAGGAGAGTATGCCCTGGGACAGGTAGGATGGCAGTAAAGGCAGTTAGAGGAATCAGCCCAGGGAACAGGAGGCGGTGAGCTGAATTCCTAGCAAGTTGGGAGGACATACTGCAAATATTTTAAAATGCCGATTCTGAATCCTCCAATCCAGAGGCTCTCCCAGAGTCAGAATTTGAATTGGTTTGATTGTTTCCCACTGCTGAAGAGCTAGACCAGTTTCAGGGTTCATTTGGTTATATTTTTTAAAAGCGCAGAGTGAGGCTGACTCTTTCAATAGCAAACCTGATTCACAATGAAATTCTGTTAATAGAAAAGCTCACCCCAAGCGTGTCACAATCATCTCTCCACAGGCACCAGGTACAAATAACACTTTAAAAAGACATCAAGTTATCATTGTAGACATACCTCTTCCACGGGGCATTTTTTCTGTGCACTATTCATGAGTGCTAAGGGAAAAAAAGAAGGGGTTATAGAAGAGGAAAGAGAGAAAATAGAGGGAACCAGGCTGCCTATGCTCTGGAAAGAACTAGCACCAAGCACATCTGTGATTTTTTAACCAATGTTTGTTCCCACAAAGAGAAGAAAAATCAACTAAATCTCCAAGAGTGTGTTGAATTATCATAGGAAGAATCTTAGAAATATATCTAAACTGGCTTTAGAGTAAGAGATCCTGGTTTCAAATCCTGTCTTTGATACTTACTACCTGGGTGACCTTAACAAGTCATTTAAACTCCCTGGGCTTCTGTTTCCTCCCCTAAAAAATGAAGGAGGTTGAACTAGATGGTCTCTGACACCCCTTTTAAACTTCACCTTTAAATTCTATGTTTCAACAGAAAAATATCCACTGAAATATGTTGTTTTTCCACTGTTTCAGCTGTCACCAATTCTTTGCAACTCCATTTGGGGTTTTCTTGGCAAAGATGCTGGAGTGATCTTCTCTAGCCCATTTGACAGATGAGGAAACTGAGTCAAACAGGGTGAAGTGACTTGGTCAGGGTCATACAGCTTGTAAGTATCTGAGTTGTATCTGAACTCAGGTCTTCCTGATTTCAACCCTACCACTTGATTTACTTTGTAACCCCAGTGAATTATACCAGATTAGTTTTAACTAGAAATGATTAGGAGAAGTTAGTTTACTATCTTGCTTCTGAATTTCAAATTTTGTTATTATACTTCAATATATTATACATAATATATGTGACATATATATAATATATTATAGAATTGTTATATACTTCAAATTTCAAAATCTGTTATATACCTATATATATGATATATAATATATACATGAAAAATAACCAAATTCCTTTACTTTTTTTAATTAAAGTTTTCTACTTAATATCAATTTGCTTTGGATAGATTATTTTGGCAAAGTGACAAGAATCAAATGCATTTGAGGCTATAAAGTTAAATGACAGCAAGATATTGTTTTTTTCCTCTATGTTCTTATTTCTACATCTCTTGAAATAAAGTGGCTGAAATGTGAGATTCTAGGTGTGTGACACCCACAGGGTATAGGTCTGATCCTCTAGTTTTTTTCTGCAAGACTCTGGGTGGGAACTATAGAAGCTGAACGTGAAAAGGACCTCACAGATGATCTGGTCCAGTCTCCTTACTTTACAAATAAAATAAATTGGACAGACCTTTTCATTCTTATCTGCTGTTCTCTCCAAACCACATCACATTTCCACTAATAACTCTAAAGCCAAACACTTCCTTAGTGGTAAGAAGCAGTGAGAAGAGTTAAAAAGCCTGAAGGACATGGAAACATAGGTTTCCTGCAATGGGACATCCAGGTAAATTCTGAGAGAAGATACACAGTGATAAAGTGAGAGCTGAAAGGAAATTTCAGAGGTATCTGGTTTAATCCCTTCCTTTTTCAGAGGCACAGGGAAACAGGGCACAGGGAGGTCAAGGGATATGTGTGACAAAGTCACAAAGACGCTAAGTAACAAAGCAGGATTTGAACTCAGTTCCCCTGAGTCACTATTCTAATGATTTCTTCAATATATCTTGCTGTTTGTTATGTTCACTTCAGTCTATTCTGGCTTTTTTCACATATTCAGTCACTTCTGTGACATCTATTATCTCCCTTTCTCGGTATCTCAGTCAGCTTAGAAATTTTTCAGTTATGTCCAACTCTTCATGACCCCATATGGAGTTTTCTTGGCAAGGAAATGAAGCAGATTGTCATTTCCTTCTATTCGTTTTACAAATGAAGAAACTGAGGCAAATAAGGTAAAGTAACTTGCCCAGGATCACATTAGCTGGGTTTGAACTCAGGAAGATGAATCTTCTCAACTCTAGTTCTAGCACTGCACCACTTAGCTACCCTTCTAATAGCAGATCTGGATGTATTCAGTAGCTCTATGTTTGCATACAGAAGCTTATCACAACCCTTTGGTTAAAATGGTAAATATTTTTCTTGTGCAGCATGATAATTGTGGAAATACATATGTAAGAACCATACATGTTTAACATATATTGGATTACCTGCCATCTAGGGTAGGATGTGGGGAGAAGGGAGGGGAAAAAAAAAATTGGAACACAAGGTTTTGCAAGGGTGATTGATGAAAACTATGCATATGTTTTGAAAATTAAAAAAAATGATAATCATAACAATAGTAATACTTCATGTTCCTGGAAAACTCTGAGTTTAGGAAGCATTGTCTTTATAACCCTTTGAGAAAAGTGAAAGATCTCAACTGGCTAAGATGAAGGCAAAGGCTAATGAGACGGAATTCCACTCAACTTGACCAACATTTACTGTGACTGCTGTGAGCTAGCATTGGGCTGGGTACCAGGAATACAAAACAGTCCCTGATTTAAAGAAGGCTACATTAGGATGGAGAGGGGTCCGATATAAGAAAAATAAATACAGGGTGATATGAAAAAGAAGGAAACCCCTAACTACCAAATGGTTCATGAGAAAGAAAATCTGCCAGGAAGAGGTAAAGGCTCAGCTGAGGGAGGCTTGAAGAGAGATAAGAATTCTAAGAGACAGAGATGAAGCAATAACGCATTCCCTCCAGGTGGGAGGGACAGTTTGTGACTTATGCAAATAAATGAGATAGAATGTTAAGGCTTGGGAAAAGCTAGCAGTCCAGTTTAAATGGAATAAATATTAAGTGTATTCCATCAGTCTCTTTCCTGTCTTTATCCTCTGCCCTAAAAATGACATATAGGTTGGCTGCAGAATAAAACATCCCCAATGGAACGCACATTCTCATAGGAGGTGGGAAAGATCTTACAGATGAGGAAAGTAGGAACCAGAGGAATAAACAGACTTGGTGAAAGGTAACACAGGAAGGAAGCAGGAGGGAATGTTTCTGATGTCAGGTCTTTTTATGCATTGCTCTTTCCCCTGGTCCTACTGTGCTATTTAGAGCACTGAACTTGGGAAGATCTGAGTTCAAATTCAGTCTCAGACACTTACTTGTGTGATTCTGGGCAGTCAAGTTAATGTCTCTCTGTATAGCAAGTAACTCTCTAAGATTTATCTATTAAGTCATAAGTTTGAAAATTACATTTTAAAAGAGGTAGTTCCCATATCAAAAGTTCCTTTCATTCTTAAATTGTTAGGTCTTTCTTTTCTTGTCTCTAGGTCCCAGTCCAATATCTTGTACATGGTAACTACTTAATAAATATTTGTTGTTTTGCTGAATTAAAAGCCCCTGTTTTCAGTATTTTTAAGAATACCTCCAAATATGAATTTTTTTCTTTCTCATTGAAATTATGAATTTCTACCACCTTTAAGGCTTCAAAATACTACACAAAACTCTTCACTCTTGTCAAATGTAATTACAGGATCACAGGATCAAAGATTTAAAGCTAAAAGGGGCTTTCAAAGACATATAATTGATCCTCTTCAATTTATAGACAAGGAAAATTAGATCCAGGCAAGTGACTTTATATTAACAAACATTTGTATAATTCTTTAAGGACTGCAAAGTGCCTTTACATGTGACCTATTTGATCCTCACAACAAACCTGGAAATAAGTACTATTGTGATATCTTTTTTACAGATGAGGAAACTGAGGCAGAGAAAAACTAAGGGAATTGCCCAAGGTTATATAGCTAGTATCTGAGACAGGATTTGAATTCATGACTTCCTGACTTCAAGTTTAACACCCTATGCCCTCACTATCCCATTCACCCACCGGTAAAGTTTCACCTGATGTCACAGATTTAACAAATAGAAAAGCTGTTCTGATTCTAAATAAACCCAGCTATTGCGATTCTAAATCTATTTTTCCTTCAATCCCACTATATTGCCCTCTTTTACAGTGTCATTGCAAAAGTATGTATGTGTGTGCAGTAGTAAATGTAGCATCGTTTACATGGCTTTACATTGAAGAGACATTGGAATTCATGTGCTACGACTTTCTCATTTTGGACAAGAGGATCTGAAGGATCCTATGTGGAAAGCAACTGATTTGCCCAAGATGATACTGGGGTAGTAATTGGCAAAGTTGGGATTCAAACCCAGTCTCCTAAATCCATGTTCTATGGCATTTCCACTGCATGAGAACTCCCAAAGAAGAATACATCTAGATAGGGTGGGACACTTTAAACATGATCATTAAAATATAATTAGTATGGATTTCTTCCATCTATAGAATAACATTATAGGATAGAAGCAGAGAGAAATGATATACATACACACATACTTCTGAGGCTGCCAAAGTGGTACAGCAGAGAGTACCAGATCTAAAGACAGAAAGACCTGAGTTCAGAATCCAGGCTCAGATATGTTCTAGCTATATGACCCTGGGAAAGTCACTTCTTTTCCCCTCAGTTTCCTCATCTATAAAATGGAGGTAATAATAACATCTACCTTCTCAGGATTATTACAAGGATCAAATGAGATAATGTTTGCGAAACCTGACACAGTGTAAATAGTATTTGGTGTTAGTTTTATTATTAATTAGTGAATTAGTAGGATCAAGAATTTAGAGTTAGAAGAGACCTTGGAATCCATCTAGTCGCACCACCTCATTTTATAGATAAGGAAACTTAAGACCCACAAAAGTCAGAGCAAGCATTTGAACCTTGATCCTTCACTTCCTAGTCAGCTTTGTACCTGCTGTTCCATCTGGTAGATAGATACCCTAGAATCTAACCATCAAAAAAATGAGCCTAGCTTAGTGCTGTAGGTTCAGGTAAGAGAACATTTTTGTTTCAAAGAACTGATTCCTAAGGAAGAGAAAGTCTCAAATAAAGACGAAAAATCATCACTATTATTGTCTGCTGGTTTATTATTCTTTATGTTTCTCAATTGGGTCACTTAGACCACTTATAAAACAGAAATGCTTGTTGAAAATCTAAGTTGTCATTTGAAATTAGAACAATACAAAACAGAGGGGAAAATAAAACAAACTTACTTCTCTTGATTACAGCTCGAATGGATGACAAGGGTCCTTGACTGGAAAAAAAAAAAAGGAAATATTGGGTAAGCATATTAGAAAATCTTTTGACAAAAACCAATTCATTTTATTCTATCAAATCCATCGGCAGTATTCAACATTACCACGGACACATTGGATAAGTTAGCTGCGGATAATGATAATGATGATGATAGCAGTCATAATAATGATAATTTACATTTATCTAATAATGATAGCAGCAATTCATATCTATCTCAGGTAACAACCAATCACTCATCTTTTTAATACTTATATTCTACTAGTGTTAGTAGATGGTCCCAGATCATAGGAAACCACTTTCTATAAAGGATTAGAAGGGAATATCACAAAGGAGGCACTGGAAAGGAACATGGTGGATATAAGAAGGCTGCATTACATAACAAATAAGAAACCACAGAAATAACTTAGAACAAAAGATGCCCTCAAAATCATTTCCAATTCTTCCTTCATTTAACTGCCAAAGTAACATTTCTAAGGCAAGGTCTGACCACACCATTCTTCCATTCCATAAAACCCAAAGTCTTCCTATTGCTTCCAGGCTCAAATACAAATTCTTTAGGTTTGTCTTACAAGTCCCACAAGTTGACATTAGCCCCTCTTTCTAGCCAGTATTATATATTGCTTTCCTTCATGCTTTCTTTAGTCTCAGCATATTGGTTTACTGATTCTCACCATGAAATCGTATCTGCTGCCTTTATAACTGGCAAAAACCATTATTCTATGCCTAGAATGTACTCTCCCCTCATTACCTCTGTCTCTAGGATAGTATCCTTCAAAGCTCAGCTCAAACACTATCTCCTACATGAGGTCTTGCCTGGTCCCCTCATCTACTAGTGTTTTCCTCCAAAATAATCCTGTATTTATGTTGTATATACTTATTCTGTGTATATTTATGTGTGTTTATGTCCTCTCCTCTTAAAGAAAATAAGCTTCTGAAAGTTGGGTACCATTTCATTTTTGTTTCAGTACTCTTAATAATTTTAACAAATAGTCAACGAATTTGTCATATGATCAAAAAAGATGGTAGATGTATCATAAAATAAATAATGGCCAACCAATGGAGCCTATTTGTTCATTAATATTCTCGTGATGTCACCAAAAAAATGAGTGAGGCTCTAGAACTGATTGGATGGAGCGCTGTGACAAGCTTATGGAAATTCAGGTGACAAGAGACACACAGAATAGGCTGTAATCTGCTTCACAAGATTGTAATCCACATCTAATAGATCACAGATTAATTCATTTTTCAGAGAAGCCAGAGAGCCCAAGGTATTTCAGCAACAATGAATTCGCAGACAAACAGGTGCGATGGGAAACTAAAAACCCTAAAGAATAAAAATTAAAATCTTTAGGCCACCATCAGGATAAAACCAAGGGGCTGACTAAACCTTTTGGTACTATAGTCTGGAGAGGTTTGATTATAACATCTTCTAGTACCAGGGAAAAGTATCCTTCAGTTACATCAATTCCTAATTGGCTTATCACTTTTTTTGCTCCTAGAGTTTTTATTCTTTAAAAGATTAGAAATCTAGAGCTGGAATTGACCTCAAAGGCCACCTGATCCAATCCTTTCATCTTATAGACAAATTAACTGAGGTACAGGCAGATAAATGACTTGCCCATTGTCACAAAGGTAATAGTTGTCAGAGGTGGGATATTTACTTATGTCTCTTAGCTACAGAGAGAGAGAGAGAGAGAGAGAGAGAGAGAGAGAGAGAGACAGATAGAGTCAGAGAGAGAAATAGAGAGAGAGGAGAGAGAAAGAGAGAGACAGTGTGTGTGTCAGAGAGAGAAATAGAGAGAGAGAGAGAGAGAGAGAGAGAGAGAGTCAGAGAGAAAAATAAATGGAGAGAGAGAGAGAGAGAGAGAGAGAGAGAGCGCGCTTGCCATTGCATCAAACGAAGATACTTCTTTCTTCCCTAGTTTTCATTCACTGATCTATTTACATGACATTATGGACTACTGTAACATAGCTTTTGTCAAAATTCACAGCTGTTCTCCTTATAGAGACAAATCCTGTTGCCTCTGAAACCATAAATTTGTGGTTAATGGAACGCCAATGAGATATGAAGTGGAATATGCCTAATGCATAGATTGTATGCTTCTATTTGATTCATTTCAATTGCCCCAAATTATATTGGACACCATAGCTTATGAAGGGCATCAACAAACTTTAACATCTCCATTGGCAACTAGGATGTGAAGAATTAGAAATCATGTAATATGAAAAGCAAAAAGGAACTGCAAGCCTAGAAAGCTAGAGAAGGGGTACGTGACCATAGTCCTTAAATATTTTAAGGGTTTTCACATAGCAGAGGGAGTAAATTTATGCTGGATGGCCTATGAGGGCACAATTAGGACAATTAGGTGGAAATTATGAAGATGGAGATTTCAATTAGAGAGAACTAGATGACTACTAAAAGGCTTTGCAATTTCAAAATTCTCTCATTTTAAGATGCCTTTAGCCATGCTCCTTGACCTGTCTTAAAACAGAAAGGAAATGTAAAAGACTGAATTTGGAGTCCAAAAAGCTCTGTGGAAATTAGAAAGCACGGTAGAAAGACATCTTCGGTCTTGCTAAATTTGGCCTTAAAACTGTCTACATTGCCAATAAGTCTCTTGTGCCTTTGTATCCTCAGCATCCAACACATATATACAGTAGGGGTTTAATATGCTTATGAATGAATAGTGGCTGCTCTCAGTGAGTCAGGAAAATATGAAAAATCAGGCACAGATAATACATTTTTAAGGGCTCTTTATTACCACTCTAATGATTTTATATTTGGCATTCAGATGTCTATCCTCAAAATATAAATCAACTCAAGAGTTGATCTGAATATGATATAATGGAAAAGACCTCATTAGAAGTTCAGTGAATCAGGCTTCATATCCTACTTTTAATGATACTTATGATTTGTGTGACTAATTTAAACAAGTCACTTAATTATTCTAGGCCTCAGTTTCCTCATTAAAAAATTTATTTTATTTTAAATTTAATTTAATTTGTAAAATAAGGGAGTTGGATGAGATAGACTGAGGTCCCTTCCCACTCTAAACCTATGATCCTATAGCTAAAGAATTCCAAGCATTACTTTCTCAAATTTATGTTTAAAAACATCATTCTTCTTTCCCCCTTCTTCCTGAGCCTGATCTAACTTGCTTGGAAGTTTTTAAAAAATTCCTAGTTTATGTAGTTTTTTAATCTTGTTTTTTCCCAAATCAGCTCAATGTATGGATAGTTTTCAGCAATTATTTTTTTTTAATAGCAAAAGATACAATCCTGAAAATTTGTTGACATGCATAATGACAAACAGAACTCATTATCTGCCAGTTCATCAGCATCTTCAGAAGACTGAATTTTTATTGGCTTATGTTTTGGTTAATCTGCACAAATCCTGCCTGCTGCTTCTTAGGTGAAAAACTCGGGAATACATCATCCAACAACATTCATTTTAAGGCTGGGTAATTTCTCCAACTAAACATTCTAAATCTGTAGGAGATTTAGGCAGCAGGAAGTCTCAGATATCGGAAGCAAAAACCTTAATCCAAAGTCATAACTGTTTTCAATCGTATTGTTTAAAAAAAAAAAGATTCCTTGGAGAACCCTTTGTATGCAGTGACTGATACTTTTTGAGGGAAAAAAAGGCACAAAACTTTTTTTCTTAAATACACAAAAGAGATAAATAACCAAGCATACCTCAATAGACAACAATAATTTCCTGCATGTTCATATTGCAAAAGAAAGAAAAATCTCTTCACTTGAGATCCTTGTTGGATAAAGAAACTACCCTCAGAAGCAATAGATGAGAATACCTAGATATTTGTGGATTCTTTTCAGGTTTACCTACTGGGTAAAGTGACCCAGTCCAACTTAATCCAGTTCAGGTTAACAAATATTTGTTAGGCAAGTTCAATGTACTGTTTTTCATGAGGAGGAAACAAGGATCAAAATGAAAAATATCTATTGAATAAATGATGGGGTTCCATTTCCCAAAGTGTGTTAGTTTCTGAGATTGCAGTCCTAAATTGGGATCAGAGGTTATTTCTGCTGGATGTCTCTACCAATTATCAGAGCTGGTTTCAGTGGTTCTGCAGCCTCACATGAGGTCACCCTTTTGGCCCCTAGAATGCCCACAGCTTGGCTCACAAGTGTTGCCTTCAGGGTTCCAGTTAATAATTAATCTCCTTCTAGTCCCCAGTTTTACTGTTCCCAATTGGGTACAGTGAAGAGCTAGGCTTCTTTTCTCTGCCCTGGGAGTCTTAAAAGGAGCCTACAGCTTTTCTCCAGGCTTTATCTCTGCTGACTATAAAAGTATCTAAACCAATTAAGCGTTTATATCAAATTATACAAAGTTTAACCCCCCCCCAATATTTTCTAAAAATTTTATGCAAAGTCATGAATTCTAAATTCTCTCTCTCTCTTCTTCCCTCCCTTAAACAGCAAACAATCAGATATAGATTATAATCTCTTTATATACATACATACATATACAATGCATAAATAAATAAATAAATATATTATATATATATATATATATACACACACACACACACAATGTGCAATTATGTAAACATTTCCATATTAGCAACTTTGTACAAGAAGACTCAAAAAGGGGGAAGGAAAGAATGAGAGAAACAAAGTGAAAAATAGCCTGCTTCTGTCTGCATTCAATCAATATCAAATCTTTCTCTGGAGGCAGATTGTTGCTTCATCATTAGTTCTTTGGGATTTTCTTGGATCACAGTATTGCTGAGAATAGCTAAGTTACCCACCGTTCTTCATCAAACAATATTGTTACTGTGTACAGTATTCTCCTGGTTCTGTTCACTTTACCTTCCCAGAATTAAAAGAGTAAAAGCAATGAACTGTTCATGGTTACAATTTCAGCAGGGATATTTTGGGGCAAAAGGGCCTTCCTAAGTGATCCTCTGCAGAGGGGGACAGCAAGGATCTCCTTCAACCAGACCAAAACCTCAAGGCCAGTAGTGATAGCTTTATCAAAAGCTTTATGGCTACATTTTCTGCCAGCTGCTTTGAAAATAAGAATAATAAGGACTAGAAAGTTGCTGGGTGTGACTTATTTTTAGTAAACAAAAATGAGTAACCTTGAATCTATCCCAAACAAGGCAAACTTATCTAGTTAGGATTGGGAGTGGGTCATGCTTTGTTGATATGAACAAAACTAGCTTTTTTCAATATTTATACAATTTTCAAAGTATCATGGAATAAAAGGAAAGGGAACAAACATCCCCACTTTGTCCCTTTCAAATAAAAACAGGATTTCTTTAGCAAACTAGTAAATAAAGTCCATTTATTTTCATTACCAATTCGGGCCACTTTTGTCCACAACACACAATGGGCACAATGTGCAACCTTATCCTTGTACATTTATTGTGTTGTCAAGCTGTATATACTGGCAATTGTATGCAGAATCACCTGAGAAGTTGAACTTTCTGCCTTTAATGAAGTTTACTTTCTAAGAACAATAAGGACATATAATTCTAAGAGCAACTAAACAGAAACTAAACTGGTGTAAAAGAGTATTTTGATCAAACAATAAAGATTTTTTAAAATTTCATTTTAAGTGAAAAAGCATTACATCTTTTCCAATATGCTGAAATGCTTTTTAATTTTTATCTCAGATATAATCCCCCCTCCCTCCCATGCTGTCATTTCTGGTACCTATAGGCAGTGGGAGGAGCCTAAATAGAGGGAAGTCAATCTATTAAGAGTTTGTGTTTCAAAATTTCATTTCAAATTTAGATGTTTGGGAACTAAGATCTGTTGTGTGTGGATTTTTTTCTCCTACACATTATGGAGTAAAGTTGTTATGAGTTTGGGGGATGTCATTGCTTAAATGGTTTTTATTAGTATACTTAGCCTATTTTTTAATGTTTATGTTAACTACCTGAGCTAAACATTTATTTGGAGTAAATATTATTAATGACGGGTAAGCTGCAAAACTAGCCCACAGAAATCTAACGAACCCAAAATGTAGCTGATATGTAATAAAACTACAGCACCCAACAACAGGGTGTAGAAGCATAGTGACTACAGGGAGTGAAAGGGCATTTGTGTGGATGAATCAGTTGGGAAGTTGAGTCTATACAGTTGGATGGCCAGTTTTCCTCAAGAAAAGTTCATAAAACAAATATTCCTAAGTTGGGACTGACTTTCTTCTTGATGGCATTGATTATTCTCATACAGAGTTATTTCACATAAAACCCAAACCCTAGATTTATTACCTTCTAAGAAATATCATTAAATTTATTGTTATTAACCACATCTTGGGGCTAATTCTGTCTTATTTCCTGAAATAGGTGACAGAAAGTAATAAAATGTGTTGGAATAAAGCAAATATCCTTGCTTTTTATCTTATAAGTCTATGAAACAAAAATTCTTATCACCCATATTAAGTGCTAGACTTCAGTAAAACATTATATCATAAAAAGAAGCAAGAACAAGCTATTGAATAACATTTTGCCAGAGCTGGAGCAGGAAGACTCCAGTTGAAATGAAAATAGAGAGATGGAACACTGATGAAAGGATAGTCATGTAGTAGCAGTCAAGAGAGATGCCAACTAAGAAGCAGAGGGCTCAGCACGGAAGCTCAGTAGGCTAGCACATACCTTCTCTAGAATCCCATGCAAGAAAGAACTTTAAGTCATATGGACTGTAGATCTCTTTGAGGAAAGTAGGGATACTGGAAGATGATTTATTGACTCTACCTATGACAAATTCCTTCCTCTATGAGGAACAGGAAAAGCACACAGTGTAGCATTGTAAACCTGGAGGTAGAGGACTTCAAGAAGGGGGCTGCGTGACTTTCTAATTAATGATAAGTTCTGTGCCCTTGTAGGAGAAGCCCTCTCCAGCTATGTATTGTGAGTTAAGAGCACTGTATGTAGAGATTAACCAGAGGATAGCACTACTTAACTCTTTCCTATGACAAGGGTAGTACTATATATATTTAACTATATATCAATATTATCACTAAATGTGTCCCTGTGAAAGGAATGTTTGTTAACTGCCTATGGATTCAGATGTGAGTCATTTTTATGTCCTTTATTTTGTAGATAAAACGCATTTTTATTTCTGAAGACATTGGCTTGGGTGCTTGTAAGGAGAATTCATGGCCATCCTTCAAGAAAGTGACAATTCCATCAGTTGGAGAATGGCTGAATAAATTGTGGTATATGAATATTATGGAATATTACTGTTCTGTAAGAAATGACCAACAGGATGATTTCAGAAAGACCTGGAGAGACTTACATGAACTGATGCTGAGTGAAATGAGCAGGACCAGGAGATCATTATATACTTCAACAACAATACTATATGATGACCAGTTCTGATGGACCTGGCCATCCTCAGCAACGAGATCAACCAAATCATTTCCAGTGGAGTAGTAATGAACTGAACCAGCTACACCCAGAAAAAGAACTCTGGGAGATGACTAAAAACCATTACATTGAATTCCCAATCCCTATATTTATGCCCACCTGCATTTTTGATTTCCTTCACAAGCTAATTGTACAATATTTCAGAGTCTGATTCTTTTTGTACAGCAAAATAACGTTTTGGTCATGTATACTTATTGTGTATCTAATTTATATTTTAATATATTTAACATCTACTGGTCATCCTGCCATCTAGGGGAGGGGATGAGGGGGTAAGAGGTGAAAAATTGGAACAAGAGGTTTGGCAATTGTTAATGCTGTAAAGTTACCCATGCATATATCCTGTAAATAAAAGGCTATTAAATAAAAAAAAGAAAAAAAAAAAAGAAAGTGACAATTACTTATATTTCCAGGTTTCACTTGATGAATAGGAAAAAGAAGCAAAAGAAGTGGTAAGAAATTAACAAAACGTACCCAGATCCTTCATTTTACCAGGAAGTTTACATTATTTGTTACATATAACTATTATAATTAATAATATATTTACATATTACTATTCCACAACAATGCTTTCAACATCGATTATTTTATTACTTCAAAAGATTTGTGATTGCACCAGTGTGGGCACTTTCTCACTTATCATAGATGTGACCGTTTCCTTTCTTAGTAGAAAATTTTCATAAGTTACTATAGCCAAAAAATATTCATCACTTGATGGCCAAGCTTCTAATGATGAGATCTCTTGAACTTACTTGGGCTTACTTATCCTTGGATAATAGACATACAGATGGTGTCCAAGTCTGTGCTTGAGCATACATGCAAAATCTAATCAGTTCTTCTAACATTAAAATAAAATCTTATTAATGCCAGGATTGCTATTTACATTCACTTTGAGTCATTTAGAACCCAAATAAAGACCAAGTGGGGTTCAGCCCGGGACCTATCTTTGGCCAATCAATGAGAGTCAGAGTGATTTTGGTTTAATTAAGAAGTCCTTAAGAAAGAAATTTAGCCAATAAACCCTAAGAAATCTTGGGAAGCTTCAGCAATACAAAAAAAAAGTTTTTAAGAGCATCTATAGGTAAGGGAAGGAGGAAAGGAGATGAGAGAGGAAAAAAGGAAGAAAGGTAAAGACAAAGGAAGGGAGGGAGGGAAGGAGAAAGGAAGAAAGGAAGGAAAGAAGAAAGGAAGGAAGGAAGGGGGGAAGGGAGGAAGGGAGGAAGGGAGGGAGGGAGGGAGGAAGAGAGGAAGGGAGGAAGAGAGGAAAGGAGGAAGGGAGGAAGGAAAGGAGGGAGGGAGGGAAGAAAGGAAGGAAAGGAAGAAGGGAGAGAAGGAAGGAGGAAGGGAAGAAGGGAGGGAGGGAGGAAGGGAGGGAGGAAGTAAGTTTCTTACTTGATCAGTTCCAGCTGAGTCCCCACTGGGGCAGCCCCAATTGGTCCTGATAAATTCAAAGAGTGAATGTCAATAGTAATCATTTCTGTTTGGGCCAGATACCCTGAGGATCATCTCCTCCCAGATTTATTTATTTAGTTATTTTTTGTTCTTAGTTTTTTTGGTTTTGTTTTTTTTGGGGATATAAGTGAAAGAGGCCATTCCTGGCCTCAATTGCTACCTAACCTTCATTACTGAGTGGGTGGGACCCCAGTCAAACTGAGGCTTGCTAAGTAACTTAGCTCAAAAAGGGCCAAGGTCTCCCACTGCATCCAGACCCATCTCCAGTTGTCCTGCCCTATATCTGCTCACTGGACTCAGATGGCTCTGGAGGGGAAAGTAAGGCAGGTGACCTTGCCCAGCCCTCCCTCACTTAAAATCTAGTTCACTTGCATGTCACGGCAAACCCTCCTTGCATGTCATGGTCCTCTTCAAGAATGAAGGACACACAACAATAAGAACAATAACAATACTAGGATCACCTCTATAATGCAAGGATTTGAAAAGTAGGATTAATCACAACAGTCCATTGATAATGGTAATGTATTATTTCCAATCTTTTGAATGTATGCATTGCCTTCCAATTATGCTAATTAACACACTAATTATATTAATTATGCTGATCCAGGGAAGGAACTCTTTCAAAGCTCTTTTTTAATCTCTTTTTACAGAATATCCCTCCTTACAATACCACGTGAACATCTATGCTCATAAATACTTTGTGGAGCAAATGGCTGGAGTTAATTCTTCTCTAATTTAAACAAGGGTTATTACATAGGATGAAAAGGCATGGAGAGCTTTGGTAGGGAAATGATAATTTCCCACCAATTCCCCTACACAAAGAAATTAATGATAAAAAAGGGCTATGATTCATATAGAAATCCTAACTTGACAAACGTCTTTAAAATGGATCCAGCCTACCCTTTTCAGACATTTCACATCATCATGCATTATGATCCTTTGATCTTCCTCTAGCCAGTGTACAACAAACCTTGTGGGTTTAGACTTTGTGTTTAAGAATTAATTATAGCCGGGATAGTGACAGACCTCAAAAATCATAAAATATGATGATTAACTGAAGGAACTGGTGCTGGATTTAGCCTGAAGAAATGAAGCTATGACAGTTTTCTTCAGGCATTTGAAGGGCTGTGATGAATAGTTTTTTCTATTTGTTGCTAGAAGCCTATACTAAGAGCACTGAAACTATAGTTACAATGGAACAAATTAGGTCTGATATAAGGAAAAATGCTTAATAAGACCTGTCAATACCTCAATAGGGAATGAGTTCTTGAACCCTGGATGTCTTCAAAGGCTAGAAGATCATTTTGGGGGGATCTGTAGAAGGGATTCCTATTCAGATAAAGGTTGGACTGTCATCTAGGGGCAGGTAGGCCGTATAGTGGACAAAGTGCTGGGCCTGGATTCAGAAAGATCTGAATTCAAATTCAGCCTCAGACATTTACCAGCTGTGGCACCCATGGTAAGTCACTTACCCTGTTTGCCTCAGTTTCCTCATCTGTAAAATGACCTGGTGAAGAAAATAGCAAACACTCTAAAATCTTTGCCAAGAAAATCCCAAATGGGTTCACAAAGAGTCAGACACAACTGAAAGTTGTTCACTTTTGTTGTTTGTTGTGACATCTATGATTCTAAAATCCTATGAATTTTCCATCAAAAATTTATTAAACTTAAATGAAAATTTCAGTCCAAAAAGTTGATATGCATATAATTGCCTGCTCACAGCATTTAGAATCTTATTGTTCAGCTTCTTCTCTTTTTTAGCCAGGTAATGACTATATTTGTTTTAAAAAAAAAAAAAAACAAAAAACCAACTCTTCCTCTCTCTCAGCCAAACTCTCACTTCCAAATCCATATATTACAAGGTATGTTTTTCTCCTTTTCTTAAAAATGAACCACAAAAATTTATGTGTCTTACAAATCAAAAGTGAGTGAGTGAGTGTGTGTGTGTGTGTGTAAAGGAAAGAGTCATGGGGGGGGCGTTATGTAAAAAATTAAAGACATCAATAAAACTTTAAAGAAGAAATCATTATAGTGTTAGTAAAATTTAATTTGGAAGTCTTCTAAATAAGTTCACTTCATAAAATAATTCTGAATTTCCTTCTCATAAGAAAATGATTTTCCCCAATTACAAGAGTTTCAACACTCATTTTTATAAGATTCTGAATTACAAATTCTTCTCCCTCTCTCCCTCCCTTCCCCATCGCTCATGATAATAAGCAATCTGATAGGGGTTATACATGTACAATCTTGTTAAACATATTTTCACATTAGTCATGTTGTGAAAGAAGAATGAGAAAGAAAAAACAAAACAAAAACAAAACCAGAAAATAATATGCTTAGATCTACATTTAGACTCCATGGTGTTTTTTTTTGTTTTTGTTTTTTTTTTTGTTTTTTTCTGGATGTAAGCCTTTGAAAAAATGATTCTTACAAGGAAGGGCTGACTCACTCAGTTACACCCTAGTTTAACACTGATTTTTACAAAATGTAAACAGAAATCCTATGAAAAGGAATAAAAAGGCACACCCTACCCCAAAACCTGTCCTGGCAGTTTTTAAACCTTAAGCAAAGAATTTTTTCTTTTCTCTTCAAAAAGGAAAATTATATCCCTTTGGATGAAACGGCCAAGTTATCATTTTTTCCCCTATGAGAGCCAAGCAACATCTTGTCCTCCCCATCTAGCATCAGCTCTGACTTTGGCTTCAGTAAGAAGCAAGGAGGGCTTGGCAAAAGAACCGAGAATATGGGAAGTCCCATGGAAAATCCATGGAGGATTCCACTCAGGTTCATGTGATTAATAAGAATGGAAAGCAGATGCTGTCTTAAGTCACTCTTCAAACTCTGGGAAAAAGAGAGCTTTGGAGCATCTAGAAACAACAAATGAAAGAAAAGAGGTCTTTGTTAAGGAAAAAAGAGACTCAGGGGAAAAAATGGGAAAGATACAAGAAACAATTTCTTACTATGTGCAGCCTGTTAGTATACAAAAGAGGTTCCTCCTCTTTCCTATTTTAAGAATTAAAAACACATTGAGCATTCCATTATGTAAGGTACTAATCAGAAATAAAGCCTCAGTTGATTTTGGAAAAACCTAGAAAGACTTAAATAAACTAATGCTAAGTGAAGGGAACAGAACCAAGAGAACAATATACAGCAACAGCAAGATTATGTGATGATCAACTGTGGTGGACTTGGCACTTTTCAACAATGAAGTGATTCAAGACAATTCCAATAGACTTGTGATGGAAAGAGTCTTCTGCATCCAGAGAGAGAATTATGGAGATTGAATGTATATCAAAGCATAGTGTTTTCACCTTTTGTTGTTGTTTTTGCTGCTGCTTGTCTTTGGAAGAATGGGAGATGGGTTTTTTTTGTTTTTGTTTTTGTTTTTTGCTAAGGCAATTGGGGTTAAGTGACTTGTCCAGGGTCACACAGCTGGGAAGTGTTAAATGTCTGAGGCCAAATTTGAATTCAGGTCCTCCTGACTTTGGGGCTGGTGCTCTATCCACTGTGCCACCAAGCTGTCCTGCTTGTGGTTTTCTTCTTTGTGTTTTTGCACATGTTTAACCTATATCAGATTGCTTGCTGTCTATAGAAAGAGAGGGAGTAAGGGAGAAAAATTTGGAACAAAAGATTTTGCAAAGGTGAATGTTGAAAACTATCTTTGCATGTATTTGGGAAAATAAGAGTTCATAAATTCTAAAGGGGGAGACAATATGCAAATATATATATATATTTATATTTATATATATATATATATAAACACATACATACACACTATATATATTATATAATACATAAATACACACACACACACAAATATATAAGGGTAAACTGGAGAAAATCTCAGAGGGAAGGTATTAGCATTGAGGGGGGAATCAGAAAAGAAAAATCTTGAAGAAATTGGGATTTGGACTAGAACTAGAAGGCAGTCACAGAACCCAGGAAGCAGAGAGGAGGAGGAAGAGCATCCCAAGTATGGGGGACAGAACTGGGAGATGAAGACAAAAACTTGAATACCATTACCTAGAATTGATGGTTAAAATTATGAGAATTAATGAAGCCATTAAAAAAGAGATCAAGAGGCAGGTTGCTGGCTCCATAGCAGATGGAGCATTGACTCAAGTAAGGAGGACCCAAGTTTAATTCCAGCCTCAAATGACCTTGAACAAATTATTTAACCCTGGTTGCCTCCAAAACAGGCTGGGGAGGGAGAGGAGGATGGGGAGAAATCAAGAGAACAAATAAAGCCAAGGACAGAGTCTTAGTGCCTGTGTTTAAAGAGCAGAAGGAGAAAGGGTCAGACAAGATGAAGATGACAGAGGAAGAGGAGTCAAAATTGGTAGGAAATAATTTAACCCGGATAACCTTGCAAATAAACAAACAAAAAATGGTAGGAAAATTACTTTAACGGAAAAAAAGTATTATAGTAGCCAAAAGAGGATAGAGTATTAGGGAAGATGGATTTCTCATTACTGCCAAATAGAACACAGAGGTCAAGGAGAACTAAAGTCTAAAAAAGGTCACTGACTTTAGCAATTATCATTAACATTGTTAGTTTATATCTATACAAGGCTCTATGATTATGATGCCCTTTATGTCCCATCTGATTTGAAACAATACCCTGAAAGATAGCCAGTATAAATCAGGGATATTAAAACTAGAGTAAGGAATCTGTGGTTAGATTTCAAGACAGATCTGTGAACTTGAATGGGAATTAACTTAAAACTGAAATTTAATATTTTTCTCAATTATTTAAAAACATTACTCCGAGAGGGATTGATAGCCTTTACCAAACTGCCAAAGGAGTCCATATAAACATAGAGGATTAAGAATTATCTTAATATTTTAATACCTCTGCCTCTAGTTCTCTTTGTGGCTTAGTTCAAGTGTAAGGCCCCCCCTAAACCCATTATTTGTTAATGTTTTTCTCTGATCTCCTCAATTGTTAGTGCTTTCCTCCCTATTTTAAAATATTGTTATATGTTTCAAATTGACTTATCTGTATATATATTATTTCTTCCCCGGAGGATATAAGCTCCTTGAGAGAAGACACTATTCTATTTTTGTTTTTGTCTCTACATCACCAGGAACTAGTGCAGTGCTTGTAACAAAGCAGGTGTTTATTAAATACTTTTAAAACTTCTAGTTTGCATAGGAGCCAAAACTCACATCCCCACCCCATCTAGAAGGTTTCTGGCAATGGGAAAGAAAATAAAACAAAGTTTTAAGGGGCTAGTAGGATCAAGGAAACTATTTAGTCTTATTTTAAAGATAAGAAAGACCAGAACAAGAGAAAGGCAATGTCAGAAGAGAAGTAAGGATGACTGAATGATGGAACAAAGACCCCCAAAGGAAGAAAGAAGTGTGATCAAAGTTAGTCTTAGCCAAGAGACCTCTTCCTCTGAGTTTGGAGGGAAAGAGGAGAGGATGTAGAAAGGTCTTGAGGTATAAAGGAGGAAATTCTTAGTTTTCAATTGGCAAGATACATACATCTGGTAGGGGGAAAGCATGTATTCTTGTACTCTTGGTTGGATGTAACTCTGTTAGGCACAACATCTGGCTTCAATACTTTAGTGTGATTCCATTGGAGCTCATACTCTTTGATATACAAATGTCTTCTCAGAGTGAGGGTGGGGTTGGGGTTGGAAGAGAACAGTTGTTATGACAAAAGCAACAGGGAGTCAATAATGAATGAATAATTATAGTGTTTCGTTTTGCATTCTTCTTTCAATTTAGATTGTTACAATCATTGTCCAAAAACTTTTCCTGTTTCTACATGGTAATTAAAATGACCAAATCTGACCCTGGGGAAGAATTGAAAAAATTATTGCTCCCTTCTTCCTTAAAAGAGGTGTGTCTGTATATATGTGTGTGGGGAGGGGAGCAGGGGTGCCCACTATGAGTATGGACTATTTCATATACTATCAGAAGTAGTCAATGTCTTTGTTAGTTTGCCCAACTTCTTTTTTAAATCTTTCTTATAAGGATTGGCTTGCTGGAGAGTGGAGTGAAGAGACATTCATAAATGAATTAATATAAAAACAAAATGGGAATAACATAAATTTTTTTTAAATAAATAAAAGAATTGTTAAGTCCCAGTAAGGGCTCTCCTGAGGTTTAATAGCATGAAAATATAATGGATCCCAAAAAGCACAAGTCTGGAATTTTTTGTTCTCTAGCAAAGGTTGGCACCTTGAACAGAGAAGACAGCAGATGGTGAGGGTAGATGACCTTTGAAGTTCTATAGCTCTGAGAAGAGAATGATAAAGGTGGCAGTGATTCTACTATCCACCTGGTGTTCTACTTTAATTCACAGGAGGGTCAGTGCCCACCATTAAGACTCCACAGTCACAAAATGTAGAGTTTTGGGCTGGAATCATTCTGGC
Source organism: Sarcophilus harrisii (assembly GCF_902635505.1). Classification (NCBI taxonomy): domain Eukaryota; kingdom Metazoa; phylum Chordata; class Mammalia; order Dasyuromorphia; family Dasyuridae; genus Sarcophilus; species Sarcophilus harrisii. The sequence goes on from NC_045431.1 coordinate 76,012,951, forward strand.
CTCCTCTCCTTTATTACAAGCAAGAGGATTACACTTGGGTGCTCTATTTTCGCAGTGTATAAACAGAGATGGTCAAACTCATACTTTTTTAAAAAGTGGCTCTATTTTATTTCTTTGGGGATTTCACAAACAAGGTCTGAGGGTTGGCCAGACCTAACAGAGCTCTTGCTTGTGCAATTCCTAGAAGGTAAGGCACAAATAGAAAAAATACTATTCCATGTAATGACCTGTTCTATGATACTAAGAAACCTAAGAAAAAGCTATTTGGGGAATATACATTTTCTGGCAAACAGGTTTTCTGAGGTCCAAGACTAGAGAAGGAACTATTTTATTTTTAAACAGAAAATGGGGAGAATATCAACAGAACACAGTATGGATTCAAATAGTTTGGCCCGGCTGGTCTTACCTATTTATATTTAAGTCAGATCTTTACCTTATTGAACAAAAGCTCTTTTTGAGTAGGCATTTATTTATTCATTCTATTTTTATTTGCAGCACCTGGCCCAATGCTTGGCACAGAACAGGCACTTAATGTCTATCCCCTCCTTCTCTTATTCAGTTTAGTATCATTAGTACTACTAGCTTAATAATTATACAGTACTTATGATGTACCATAGAGTGACAGACTTTGAGTCACAAACATCTGAGTTCAAATCCAGTCTCAGACACATACTAGCTGTGTGACCTCTGGCATGCCACTTAACCCTTTTTGCCTCTGTTTTCTCCTCTGCAAAATTAGTCGGAGAAAGAAATGACATACCACTTCAGGATCCTTGCCAAGAAAACCCCATGGATAATATTAATGTGCTATGACATACATAGGATCATGAAGAGTTGGACACAATTGAACAGCACCATCACCAAAAGACTTAAAAAACTGTTTGCCGTGTGTGTGTGTGTGTGTATGTGTGTGTGTGTGTGTGTATGTGTGTGTGTGTGTGTGTGTGTGTGTGTGTGTGAAGCAAAAGCATCCTTAACTTCTGTATGTGATCTCTTCCAAATAAAATCAAATACACTTCAATTTATCAGTGTAATATTATAAAAATTCTTATACCTAAAAACATCATGCATGACGTTGCCCTCTTTAGTCAAAATCAAAAGACACATCAAGGAAAGAGACATTATGGGGAAATTATTCCACATTTCTCCATTCTTTATGAAGTTGAAAGAAAACTAAAGTGATGGATGATAGTTTAATTGCTCTCCTTTATTGCAAAAAAAAGAAAGGAAAAAAGGAAGGAAGCAAAACTAGTTATGTTTTATGCATCTGAAATTGATCAAGACGGCAAGCAACTGATATTCTTGACAGATAGAAGCAACTCAGAACAGCATGAAGCAATTTATAAGCATGCAAAGAGATATATTTTTATTGACATATGATATTAAAATGTCAGATCTATTTTGTGAATAAAGTTCTGTAAAGACAGTAGGATTTAAAACAGTGAAGCAGATTTTTGTAAAAAGTTATTTTTGAGCATCAAATTACTTGTACCAGCTTTTTGTGTGTGTGGTAGAAAAAAAAAGGGGGGGAGTACACAAAATAGATATCCAACCACTAGGAAAAGGCTAAACCAAATGTAATATAGGAATGCAGCATAATATCACTGTTATAAAAAACAGTGAATAAGAAGAATTTAGAGATGCATGGGAAGATACATAAGCTGATATAGAGTGAAGTAAGCCAAATCAGGAAAATGACATATAGAATGACTACAATAATGTAAATGAGAGAACAAGAACCAAGAAAACCACCAAACTGAATGTTGCTTAATTATAAAAATTTTTACAAGCTGAAAAATTTGTGTGGTTAGATATATAAAAAGACATTTCAAAAATTTTATTGAAAATATTTTTTGTAATTTTTAGCTTTCTTAAACAATTACTAAAACCTGCATTTCTTTTAGTACTTTCTGTTTTTCACATTTGTCAATTTCCAATCATTCCCTACCCATAGAATCCTCTTATTACAAAGAAAAACAGTTCAGCAAAAACAACTCACATAAAATATACATTTGAAAAGGAAACTTTACAATTAATTTTTAATTGATTTTTACATTGTTTTATTTTTAATATATTTTCCCTCTTCTTCATCATCACTATCATCTCACAGTATATGTGCTATTTTACACTTATACTCTCTCCCACCTTTCCAAGAAGGGGTAAAGGATATATTCTCATTTTCATCTCTTCTTCAGTATCACGCTTGGTCATTACAATTGAACATCATTGTTTTTATTATAACATTGCAAAATTTTCTTTCATATATTAAATCAATTATTCTCACATAATATGTGGTAGGTAGGTGCTATTATCCTTATTTCACAGATGAGGAAACTGAGGCAAAGAGAGTCTAAATGACATGACCAAGGTCACAGAGCTGGTAAGTATCTTTGGAAAGATTAAAACTCAGATCTTTCCAACTCTTAAGTCCAGTACCCTACACTATTCCACCTACCTGCCAACGGAATAAAGCAAATTAGCAACAAAGAAACAAACACACAAAAACTCCCAAACTGAATTAATCTATGCTTTTTTATCTGAAGGGCATTTCTTAAAGCAGTGAAATATTAAAGAATATACTTCCCCTAAATAATCTCATTTAATTGAATCCTTTTACAAGTAGGTGGTCCAGGGCTTTCAGACTTCCTACCCAGTGAGCTTTACAGAATCAACTGACAACAGATAGCTCTTTCAAAAACCAAAGTATTATTCTAGGAACACTACTAACAATCTGACTACCAATGAATTTCTCCTAACAGAGACCGAAGAAAAAGCAGGTTAACAGAAGGATGAATGCAAAAGTGTCGAGGTCCTCCAAGAAGAATTCAGGCACTTTAAAACTCACAAAGGTGAATATGCAGAATAACAAAAGGACTCTTTTATTTTTAGTTCCATTAGAGGCAAAAGAAAACTCTAAAACTGGACCACAGTCTTTGGGACAATGATGCTGTAGAGAAAAGGATGAACTAATAAACTCTTGTTCTCCTCTATCCTCCACAAAGAAGAATGAACTTCAGAAAAGAGAATTATAGAAGGGAGAAAAATGACTAAAAGGGAACTGAAATCGAAGAGAGGAATTTTGGAGTCAAAGAACATAGTTTAGAATCTTTAAAAAAAATTTTGTTTTTGTTCTTTATGTATTTATTTTAAAATTTTTATTTATTACTTTATTTTTACCCAATTGCATGTAAAAACAAATATTAACATTCGTTTTTAAAAATTCTGAGTTCTAAATCTCTCCCTTTTTCCTCCTCCACACCAATTGAGAGAACATGTAATTCCATATAAATTATACATGTCTAGTCATGTAAAATATTTTTGTAATAACCATGTTATGAAAGCAAACATAGACCAAAAAACTCCAAAACTTCCAAAAAAAAAAAAACTAAAGTTAAAATAAAGCATGATTCAATATGTTAAATTACTCACCATATATCGGTTCTCTCTCTGGAATACATAAATTCATCAGAATTGTCTTGGATCATTATACTGCTGAAAATACACAGCTTAGAATCTTGACTATGCTATTTATTAACTATAATTAAACAATGAGATATTGTAGAAAGAGCATGACCTAAGAGACCAAAGACCTGAGTTCAAATACCACCTCTGATGCTTATTAAATGTTACTTTGAGTAAGCCATTTAACTTTTATGGACCTTAGTTACATCATGTACAAAATGAAGGGGCTGAACCAGAAGACTCCCAAGGGCATTTCTCAGTTCTAAATCTCTAATGGTCATACCTTACCTATGTGACCTTAGACATGTCTTCATGTCTAAATCAATGTCTTCATTCAATTTTCAGTCAATCAATGGACATTTCTAAAGTACCATTTCTAACACTAGGTAGTGAAGACACAAGCATAAAACTGAGCCACTCCTTATCACTCTTAAGGAGATCTGTAGTCACTGGTATTAACACTAGGTGACCTCCAAGGTTCTTTCCATTTCCAAATATAATAATTCTAAGATAGGTAAAGTAACAGTAAGGTGATATTTAGCTAATTTCAGTGAGTTCAAATACAGAGGATAGGACAAATTATGTCCACATACTTGAATATGTTTAGCTTGGAGAAGAGGAGATAGGACAGTACATGCTGGCTATCTTTAAGTACTTAAAAGACCGTCATATGGAAGAGGAATTCTGTTTGGCTCCAGAGGACTAAGCTATGACCACTAAACAGAAATTGAAACGAGATTGATTTGTGCTGTGTTGAAAAACCTACCAATAGAGCTGACCAAAAGTAGAATGAACTGCTGTAGAAGGTAATGATGTCTCTAACTGAAGACTTTCAGGGGAGATAAAATAATCTCTAATTGGAGACATATGCAAGGGGATTACTAGATAACCCTCAGAGGGAACATTCCTACTCTTGAGATTTATTTTTGATTTGTGAAATGTAATACAAAATCCTACATTCAATAGTCACAAAATGATTTTATATCTCAAATATACCATAAGCAGCTCCAACCCTCCTTCTACATATTTAAGACCTCCTTAATATGGTGCAAAAGTCAGATTTTAAACTGGATAATGGTATATATTTGATAGTTGCAACTAATGTAGTATTTTTTTAAATGATGTTCTCAGAAAGTTCTTTCTATAAAATATTGGTTGGATACAGTTACCTTTTGATTTCTAGGGACCAATTGGAAGTGCGTATCAGGATACTCCAACATAATTTTGAAGACACTGTAATTCAAGGTATGAATGAAATGATAATTATGTCAATTCATACCTTAGAGACATGTAGAGAATGTAACTAAATGAAAATGTCCCAAACAACCATTCTAAGACACTTGGTTTGGGGGAAAAAAACTCTCTTAGGATGCTAACACTAATCCAAAAATCAAAAGAATGCAATTTTAAAAGTTTTTTTTTTTTTTCCTGATTAATGACCTAAAAAAACCCCACCAAACATGACCAATTTAATATACAAAGGAGAGAAAAGGATTACATATGCAGCCAAGCTCTAATGCACAGAGCTTGTTTTTTGAAGTAAAACTTCAAATGTGAAACTTAACATGATAGTACCAACACTGCCTGCTTATCTACTATCCTTTTTAAACTTCCCATTGCTCTCTTGTATATTTTAAATATTCTTTGGCAACATTTTCTTTACTTTCTTCTTCGCATCCATATCACTATCTCCCCTCCTAAACTGTCCTCTACACACACACACACACACACAAAGACAACAAAACAAATCAGACATTGGTCACATTTGAAAATATATGCCTCAATCTATCCCTCCATTCCATATATGAGAAAGAGTGCTATATGCAAAATAAATTGAAGATAATCAATAGAAGGAAGGTGCTGATATGGGAAACATTAGGGATACAAAAAAAAAGGTACACATACACACATTTATACAGAGAAAGAGAGAGAGAGACAGAGAGACAGAGACAGAGAGACAGAGAGAGAGAGCGCTATATGCAAAATAAATGGGAAATAATCAATAGAGGGAAGGCACTGTTATGTGAAAAAGCAACATGTAACTGAAAATATTCTCTGAATTGTTGTTGTCATGTCAATATCTTAAGGATTTATGATTTCATTAGTCCCTCAAAGCATGACTTAGGATTTACAGAATGGTTTGAGCCACAGAGAGGTTCTGTTTAGCGATACTCTGCTCACTGGCACCATAATGCAGAATACTGGGTCTGGAGTCAGGAAGATTTCATCTCCCCAAGTTCAAATCCATTCTAAAATATTTATAAGCTATATGACCCTGGGCCACTTAACTTTGTCAGCCTCAAATGGCTGGAGAAAGAAACAGCAAACTACTCTAGTATCTTTATCAAGAAAACCCCAAATCAGGTGACAAAAAGTCGTATATAACTAAACATAGCAAATATTTGTTAGAGCTGAGATCTGAACCCCATTACTTCTGACTCTGTCTCTAGTCCTTCATCCATGAAGCTACAATGTGTCTTGTGCACTGCTCTTATTGTCAAAATCTGTAAGATGTAACCTAATGAAAACATATATGCAGATGGAACATTTAGAATCCTCCTTAAACAGTACTGAAGAATTTAAATGTCAATTCTCATTCTGTGCACATTCAAATTGCAATAACTGCCCTGGGAGAGATCAAACAGGTCATTCTGAAAGTCCTACATATTCTTAGAGAGGCATTTTTAGAACTAGCTTAACATGACAGTTGAGTCTTAATTAAGGGTGCTGGACTTTATCACTCTTGGGTGTACTATGACCCAGGACCTATTAATTTCTTTTGTAGCCACTGACTCTCATCCTGAAAATGTGTGAGTTCTGCTAATGCTGGGCCTTATTGTGAGACTCTCAAATGGGCCTCTGTTCAAGAATCTGTGGAAATAGTGGCTATAAACAGAACAGCCTTTCATTTCAGGAACATCAAGAGGATTATTTTCAGTGCTTTCAGGTGACTCACTCAAAATCCTAATACAATGACCTCTCCTTATGTATAGGGCAAGGTGAGGGATATTTCAGTCATTCCCAATTTGGTCAATCAGTGGCAGACATTCTGTTGTCCAACCCAATGACATCAACATGAAACCCAGGCTAATAATTTCTCAGGGAAGTTTTGAACTACATCATTGGTCAACGATGATGGTACAAAAATGTGAGCTGTTGCTGTGCTCTGGATCTGGCCCACCTTTTCTTGATACTAAATGTGATAGATTCTCTCTGGCCACACCCTAGTAATAAGGAGGGCAATCTGAAAAGCACTGGTTGTTTTGGTGCAGAAGACAGAGAATTGGTTTGAAATCCTTGCTCTGCCACTTAATACCTCATATGCCTTTGAGCAAGCCACTCCATTTACTTGGGGCTCAGTTTCCTCAGTAAAATGAGATTAAACTACATCAGGTATTTTTAAATCTTTTTTTATATTGTGGACCTCTTTAATAACTTGGAGTAGCCTGTGAACTCATCAGCATAATTTTTTTTTTAATTCATAAGTAAAAGAAATGTTAAATTTCAGCTGGAAGTCAATGAAATTTAAATAAAAATTTTTTTCCTGCCCAACTTTATGCACTTAAGGTTAAGAACCTCAGAATTAGATGATCTCTCACATATTTCTTCCAGATCTAAATTCTATGAATATCAGTGGAGATCACTAAAGGAAACAATGAAAAAGAGGAAATAAGTGAAGTAGGACCACCGGCAACTACTACTGCCAGAACGAATGGTGGGAAGACCAATGAAAGGTGAGAGTTGGAAACTGAATGTCTAGTAGATCTCAAGACCAAGATGGATAGAAGTCAGCAAGGGTACAAACACCAAACACTCTTCCTCCAAAACTCCTATAAAATCCTAGCCGAAATTAAGTATGAATAGGCAGATAGGTGACTTGGAGTGTAGATGGAGTGTTAGATTCAAAAGTCAAGAAGATCCAAGTTCAAAGCTCACCTCAAATGGTAATACACTGAGTCAAATCCCTTATTCTCTCTAACCTCAGTTTTCTCATCTGTAAAAAGGAGATAATATAGCATCTATTTTACAAGGATCAAATACATACATACATATATATATATGAAAAATATATATATATATGCTCACCACATACACAGATATAAAACAATTATATATAATAGCTATATACATACATACAGAAACTCACACAGTGTTTTGTCAGCTTTAAAGTGCTACATAGATGATAGTTACTGCTATAAACTTCACTGCTACCCAGACTTATAGCCTGTCTTTTTTCTAAGAAGCTTCAAAGAGTAAGCATGGGGAGGCTCTGGAGTAAATGGTGTCTTTTATGAACTATTTAGTTGAATAATTTTATTTTTTTAATTAAGTGATGAGTGTAATAGTAATATCTTTCATGAAGTCTTTCTCTTATTATGGGAGAAAAAGAGTGATTATGGTTAAATAATTGTGGGTAGGGCCATACAAATTAATGAGACATCAGAAGGGTTTATGATTGTCTGAGAATAATTTGGGGATTGTAAATAGATGAATAATTAGTTCAGAACTTCCAAGTAGTCTATTAATAAATGTTCTCAAGGTAACACTGTTTGGAAGGAATCCATTCTTCATTTGGGATCCAAGCACACCCAGAGTGGATCACTCTGGGACAGAGAAAGCATACTGAACTTGGGTCCCTAGACATGAGTCTTAATCCCTAGACCTGCATTTAAGTGCAATTAAATCACTTTACTTTTATGGCCTCAGCTTCCTTGTCTCTAAAATAAATAGGACTGTCCCTTTTTGCTCTAGCTGTGAAATCTTGATTTAAATATGAACTCCTGTCTCTGAGGATCAAAGGCTCAGCAAGATCTGGAAGCTCATATACTATTTTGTATATTTTGAACCAGGCAGTTCTCTTTTATACAGATTTTTGTTTCGCCATATTTCCATAGGCAACTCTTTTTTTTTTTTTCATTAGTATCTTCTGCATTATTAACTCCTTAGCAGCTTTTGCCATTGATGAATTAACACCATGATTCAATACAGATGCTGGTCCTTGACCATTACGCTCTTATACAATGCCCTCACATTTTGTCAGTTTTTCTTTAGTTGAGAAAACAGAACTCGACAGCCAGGTGGATGTTACAGATAAGCTCATCTTTCGTTCATCTACATGAAGCCAATGGACCCTGACAGACACAGCATCTTCTTAAACTGGAATAATAGATTTCACCTCATCTTCTTTTGTCACCATATATATTCTCATGGTGGGTGAGCAGAGTTGGGAACCTGCCAGCTTTGTTCTGATCAGGGCCCAGTATTTGAGGGATTTGCTTGATGAAGGAATCAGAGGCCCAAAATGCACCATACTTTTTGGGCTAGTTTCTTGACCAACTTCTTCAGGGCCTTGCTATCTATGTAGGTGGATCTCTAACACCTTGACCCCATCATAATGCCATTGGTCTCTTGGGACGCACAGAGAAAATTTCGAATGGGATGTGGATTTAAGCCTGATAGAGCCAGAGAAACATTTATCTTTAGGGGGAATCATAGTTTCAGACTGAACTAAAGCTTCAGGTTCTGAGAACTTCCTGTGTTGTGCAATATTCCACACATGACCTCTCCCACTGCTTCATATCACAAGACAGTTTATTGCTTATGATTCCTTACTGATCACAAACTGAGAAAGAATATGTCTTTCTTCCCACCTATAACTAAAGTCCTAAAAACTGCACAGGTGCACTGGACTATGTGGCAGCAAAGGAGAAAATAAAGACAGCTGTAAAACAATTTAAAGATTGCAAAGCATTTAAAATGCATAACTTAATTTTTGAGCTTCATAATAATTCTTTTAGGAAAGGTATTATAGGTATTGTTAAAACCCATCTTATAAATAAGGGAATTGAGACTCGCAGAGATTATGAAACATAACTTTAAATATCAAAGGAAGTTCTGAATCCAGGTCTCCCTGACTCTGTGCAGTATAACATGCTACCTCTCTGAAGGGAAAGATGGCGTGTGTAGTAGAATTGGGAATTAATTTGATTCAATTTAAATATTTATTTAAGTGTCTCTTGTGTGCAAGGCATTGTAAGATTCAGAAGAAGAAAGGAGAAAGTTAATCAGGAAGGTATGTGACAAAGTTTTGAACTCTAGGGAAACAAGATAGTCAGGAGGTGCCTCATTAGAGATTAAATGACAGCAAAATTTACAGTGAAGTGTAAAGAAAATCCTCTTTGCCATAAGGATAAAGATATAGGTCTCTGGAAGCCTTACTTGGCCAGGCCCAGGATATAAACAAACCCTTGCTGGATTAATAATGGATTATTCCCAGTTTTCATGAGGATGTTAGCTTTATTTCTTTTTTGTAAAGGATTATAGATGTTTAGGAAAAATAAAATATCATGATCAGTCAATATTTCTTGCATACTTATCATGTGTGTATATAAGAAACGGTGTTAGAAGCTAAAGATCTAAAGAGGTAAAAGATATGGTCCCTTACCTGGAAGAATTTAGCATCTAATAAGACACGCTCACCAAAATAATGAATAACAATACAAAATAATAATAATAGCTAGCATTTTATAAATTGACAAAGAGTTTTCCAAAAATCATCTCATTTTAGCCTTAAAGTAACCCTATGAGGAAGGTACTCTTATTATCCTTATTGGTACATGAGGAAACTGAGGCAGAGAAAGGTTTAATGGTGTATTTTTCAAACTCTAAATCCAGCACTATCCACAGAGCCATCTACTGTCTCTACCATTTACTGAGCACCCAAAGTGTGGGATGCAGACAGTAAATGCTTATGGAATAGAAAAGAAGGAGGTTAGGGAAGTCTGCCTGGAAGGGCTGGATATTGAGAGGGGAGGGTGAGGAAGATAACACAAACATAGGCTCAGAGTGGAAAATAAATGAGGAATTTGTGGGAAAGAATGAGTATCCTGGTTTAGATAACTCAAAGAACTTCTGTAGAAGATTGGCAAGAGACTAATTAAGCTTAAGGAGGCTGATTTTTATCCCACCAATAAGAGGAAAGCACAGAAATGGGCATCAGGGCTTAGTATGAGTTGTCTTGAAATTTGCCAACAGGATTTTATAAAGTAAAATACAGATCCTTTACAGGTCTCTACAACTGTAACATGCAGTTCTAAAATAATTTCTTAGATGCTATATAAGGGGATTATGGAAGGACAAAAATGAGAAGGTAATTGTTAAAAAGTACTAGAGAGTAAACAGTTCTTCAAAACTTAGAAATCTTCATTCACCCAGTAAACATTTCAATATATCCCCAACTATTCATGAACAGCACTCCAATTTAAATTTTATTAAATGGAATATGCCTAAAGTTGAAATAAGGTAGACAAAGGTCAAACAGAGCTGAGATTTGAACTCTAACTCCTAATTCAACGTTCTTTCCTCTATCTTCAGAATAGGAAAGTGACCTAGAGTGCCAAAATCTGTATCTTGTTTAGAGTTCAAACCACTGCCCTCCCCGCCCCCCTGCCACTGCCCGTCTGAAGTAGCCAGAATTAATGTTTGTTGAATGAATGATAAATAAATGATCAATGTAGCCAGCAATACCATAGTTAATCAAACTGAAGGAATAATACATCCCAAGCAGGAAAAGTTCAACTTTTCCCCACTAAAATATAAATTCCTTGATGACAACAACTTGTTTTTCATTTTCACATTTTTAGTGCTTGGATGCTCTCGGAAAAACCTGTAAAGTTCTCCATGAACTCAAGCAAAGTGAAATGTGCTGTATGCAAAGTAATAAATAGCAATGTTGCAAGATGATCAACTGTGAATAATTTTGCTGTTCTCAACAATACAATGATCTTAGACTTCACTGAAGGGCTTGTGATGAAAAATGCTATCTATACCCAAGAGAAAAAAAATGATTGTGTCTGAATACAGATTGAAGCAGACTTTTTTTTTAAACTTTATTTTTCTTAAAGTTTTTTTTTTGGGGGGGGGAATCTTTTTTTTTTCCTTTTACAACATGACTTTTATGGAAAATTTTTGCATAACTTCACAGGTACCTTCCTAATTGGAGGGGAGGGGGGAGGAGAATCTGGAACTCAAAATTTTAAAAACAAATATAAAAACTGTTTTACACATAACCGGTAAAATAAAAATTTTAAATATTGTATTTTAGTGCTTCTATGCAACTTGAAACGTTTAATAAATGTTTGCTGAAGTTAACCAAACAGATATAAACAAAAGTTAAATAATCTAGAGTGAAAAAAATCTATCTTCATACAGTAGAGGAAGCATAGCTTTTGCTTGAGTGAGGCAAAAATGATCTAGGGAAGGTTTCTAAATAAGTGATAATTACAAGAGACTATATTAGAAAAGAGTGGATGTGAAGTACCCACAAGAAGTGAATAATTAGCATAGTAGAATATAAACTATCTAAGGACAAGGTAGGCCTAAATTTTTTGTCTTTACAATCCTAATATCTTTATAGGTTACATTAGGTGACTTCTAAATGCTTATTAAATTGAATTGAATGGGGATTCCTGTGGCAGTAGTAGAACTCAGATGAGCCCCTCATTCATTTTATAAAGCTAAAATTAAGAGGTTAAGATTTTACACTTTTGAGAGACAAAAAACCCCAGTTTAATTGTCTTGATCTTAGTATCCTGCAGTTATAATTATCAACATTTGTAACTTCAAAGAATTTTAATCAAAAGCAAAGGTATTAGTTTCCCACCAGGGCTTTCCAAGATAACAATGGAATAACATTGTCCACATTATTTTTTCCAACTCCTTCTGGTGAAGCAGAATAACATTTGTTCCATGTACTTAATGGAATTGTTGCAATTCTTCCCCCCAACCTCCAAATATGATTTTTTTTTTTGTCTCTAAGCTGTTTCTGAGCATATCTACTTTGTCTTTGCAAGTGACAAGAGTGCAAAAAGCACCAAGAAAATATGGTACCATGTAGACAATATTGAAAGACTAATTTTGAATCACTATTTGCCTACTGAAAACTTGGGTAACCTCAGATAAATTATTTAACCTTTCTTAGCAGAAGTCCTGGCATGAAACAAGTCAGGCTTGCTGACTTGTCTGGACCTCCATTTCTTCATCCGTCAAATGAGGAAATTGAACTAACTGACCTCTAAGTTTTCTTCCAGCTCACTATTTCAGACCACGTCTCTACTTTTGTCTCTAAAACAAAACAAAATAGCAATTCTTTGGAAGATCAGATGATCCATTTATGCTGCTACTGGTTCATCCTTATTATTGTCATCTCCCTATATCCAGGTAACTTGGCAAATTTTCTCAATGACCTATACACCTTTTATCTTCTACCTCTCTTTTCCATGATATATCATCCTTAGTCACTTCGATATTCTTGTTGATAATCTTTTTAATGACAACTATATAATTTCTCAACCTCAACTAGAACACTTCTCTCTATCAGGTATACACAACACTGGACTTTAACAGTTCTCTTCATGTTTCCTTTTGTGGTTTCCATCACAGCGGTGAGGTTAGTGATTTCCTTCTCCAAGTCTTCCTGATTCCAGACCTACTGGTCTATTCACTTAGCTGCATTATCATTTCCTAGAACTGTCTTAACTCCAAGATCTAAACTTGTAAATTCTACTCTCAAACTCTATCACATTGACACTAAATCAATTCTGCCTTTATCATAACCTTTGATCCTTAATTCTCATAGTCTATCTTCACAACTCTACTGAAACTTCCCTATCAAAGATTACCAATTACCTCCTAATAGCCAAATTCAATGGTCTTTTTTCCCCCAGTATTCACCTTCCTTGACCTCTCTGCAGCATCTGACACTCTCGACTACACAATTCTATTAGGTGCTGACTTCTCCTGTGGCTTCAGAAATTGCTCTCTCCTGATTCTTTTTATTCCACTATCCCCTCCACTGCCCTCCACCCCACCCTAACACACACACCTTTTCTATCTCAATTGTAGTTTCTCATGTCTCTATCTTCATGGTTATTTTTAGACTGTACCACCTCTACGTCAGCCATTTTCCTTATTCTCCCTCCATCAGAACCACCTAGAACCTGCTTCTGGAACTGTGAGTTCCAATAGATGAGTTTTTGTTTTATCTTGGATGGAACCAGGATGCACAGTCATTTTTAGCCCATACCTCCCTCCTCTCTTTTTTGATTATTCAGTCATTTTAAAATCATGTCCAATTCTTCTTGACCCCATTTGGGGTTTTCTTGACAAATATACTGGAGTGGCTTGGCATTTCCTTTACCAGCTCATTTTACACATGAGGGTTGTCACTTGCCCAGAGTCACACAGCAAGTAATATTTGAGGTTGGATGTGAATTCGAAAAGATGAGTGAGTCTTCTTGATTCCAGGTCCAGTACTTTATCTACTTTGTCCCATAGCTGCCCTCCCTCCTGTCTAGCTTTCCTTTATGTGTTGTCTTACTCTCATTAGAATGTAAGCTCCTCGAGAGCAGGCACTGTGTTTTATTACTTTACCCTTGCACATCCCAGCACTTAATACAGTGTCTGGCACTTTTAAGTGATTAAATACTTTATCATTAAGTCATTTAGTATTATTATCATTAATCATTATATATTAAATAATAATCTTTCATTCATTCATTCAATCACTCCATAGCAACACCATTCATCAGTTCATATTAGAATACTCACTGTTATATAATTGAGTTTTCTCTCTCTAATCATCTCTTCAATTTAATCAGGTCTGAGTTCTAAATAACTGACCAAAAATCAAGAGATTTGAGTTCAAACGCTTGATAGCTAGGTGATGATCACAAAGTCACAACCTCTTTGATCTCCTCACCCATAGGATGGGGATAAGAAGACTTGTAGTACCTACCTCATAGTAGATATTCATGAGAATGATTATTAATCTGAGATCTGTCAGTTATTATTAACCATGTGACTGAGCAAGCTGTTTGCCTCTCTGGGCCTTAGTTTCCTTAAATGTAAACTGGTAATAAATAAGACTGCTTGGCAGATGTTAAAACCTTCTAGGATTGCTGTAAAAATGAAAGGAGGTATGCATTATGAAAATGCCCTCGAAATAGTAAAGTGCTATATTTATGTACTGTTACAGTGGCTATACAGTCCAGCCATCAATATCACACCAGAGGATCTTGAAGGTGGAGAGGAAATTACTGGTTTGAGAGACATTTCTAAGACAGATTCAATAAATGGCCCATAGTAATGAATAGTGGATGAATAAGGTAGGAATGATGGCAAAGAAAGAATCAATAATGTCTAAAAGTTTTGAGCAGAGGTCAGGGGAGAAGAGACAAAGTATAGGACAATCAGAATTAAAATGCGATCCATGAATGTTTATTGTTGTTGTCAAGATGAAATTATGACCACTTGCAGAGCATTGGGAGAAAGTCTTACTTGCAAAAGAACACAAATAAAAAGAGCCTGAAGAGGAAAGTCCACCAGAATTATAATGAAAAGTATCCACATGGCTACTAACAATCCTAGCTCTAGCATGCCAATTTCATCATTTGCAAAAAGATGGGCTTAGCCCATAATCACTAGGCAATTGCTAAGGTCTTTATCAGCTCTAAAATCCCATATTTCCAAAAAAAAAAAAAAAAAATCCTGTATTTATGTTGCCAATTTTGACAGTGAATTTTTTTTTATAAATAAATAAAATGACTCTCCCGGGGGAAAAATGAGGTCAGACTTTGAAAATGAGTTACATTTACTCCATCCAAATCTTAATAACTCTTTGTTTAGTTAGAATTTTATGCAGAAATAAAAATAAACTCATCTATGATCAGTTTAAATAAGTGGCAATTAATTACCAAGGGATTCTGAGAAGTTGTCTCTTTTTACTCCAGATCCTAATGAGAAGAATATTCACTATGAGGTGCAAAGAGAGGGGGGAAAGAAAGAGATTGGATTGAAGGACATGAGGGAACAGTGATTTAAGTTCTATCACTTCTAGGATTTATTCATAAACCACAGCGTGTCAGAGAGTGTGTGTAAGTGTTTGGGAATTCATGAAGTTGGCTGTAATTTTTGTTGTTTTAGGAGTCTCTCTCTTTCTGCCTCCCTCCCTCCCTCTCTCTATTTCTCTCTTTCTCTCTCTCTCCTTTTATTGTTGGTGGAAGACAAGCAATAAAGGGTTCCATTACTCACTAAGGCAGTGGCCCAATGTCAGTCCTCGTGAGAGGAGACATAAATCCTGGTTCTTGCAGAATAGATTCTGCAGCAGAGACTTGGTTTGCACATAAATGCTTTAAATGCTGCACTGTCCTATTTCCTTAATATATTCATGACACCCAAACTTAGAAATATATTTCAGAATCAGGAATACAACAGGGGACGAGCCTAAGGCCAATGGAGATGCGAACATAAGTTATTTCCATTTCTAAATTCGATTATTGTTAATACTCCTTTAAACCATTCCCAAATTATCTTGTGAAGCAGGGACTATTAGAACTGCATTATCAAGTTATTGAGCAAAGATGGAGGCCTAGGAGAACATATATGTCAGGGCAAGAGCCAGAGTTGCTGACCTTGATGTACGTTAACCAAGCCTGCTTAGAATCCCTGATTGAATTCCAAACCCTTCATTTTGCAGAGATATAAACTGAAGGGAGTTAAATGGTTGACTCAAGGTCCAGCAGTTTCAGAATTTGAACCCAGGTCTTAGCTCCCAATTTAGTGATCCTTCTTCCTTTTCACCTTGACAGAAAGCTCAAAATCCTAGATCATCAAACTGAGCTTCAAAACAACTTAAAGGCATTGCCTTAAGAGGAATCTTCATTCTCCATGGAGATATGTAATGTACAGAGACAAGACAAGAACCTGCCAACTAGGGCTTGGGACCTGGGACGGGATAACTTCAAAAAAGTGAGGATTTAAGAAAGAGCCACTAAGGAGTCCAGATTTGGCTGAAAAACAATATAAGTTTAGAAAGCCACAATGAAGACTAACAGTAGAGGACCACATCTATAACAAGGAGTCAAAAATAATTTCCCACAACTATGCCCCTAATAGATGGAGCACTTATAAGGTACTTACTATGTGCCAGGCACTGTGCAGGGGAAACTAAAACAAATAAAACATTCCCTACCCTCAAGGAGATTAGAGAAAAGTAAAGGAATATGTTGTTGTTTTTTGTCCTTTGTACCCAAAGAGGATGTCATGACATGTAAGTGAACTGGATTGAAGTGAGGGATGGCTATGCAAGGTCACTTGCCTCACTTTTTCCTCCAGAGCCATCTAGGTCCAGTGGCCAGATGTAGATCAGGACAACTGGAGGAATATAGAAAGGATGTGAAGGAAAAACAGCCTGGAGCTTTTAAAACATAGTGGTTTAGACAAGGTGGTCACCAATCAGGGCTCAGTATTACACTGTAGATAAGTTTATCAAAGTCAAATCATGATAGAATTGTCTTGTGACAGTGCTATTTTCTCAAGACCCAACTTGGGAATTCTTTGTTGTTTACAACTTCATCTGGTTCTATTTAGAATTATTAACACAAAAAAAGGGTTCTGTCTCTGATCCTTAGAAAAGTCAGCATTGTTTGAACATTAAGGATTTTATCTTTTTTCAAATAGATAAACAACTAAATTGTGTTTTAAATATCAAAAGTTATTAAATAAGGATTACTCTGCTTAAAAAAACAAAAACAAAGTCAAGGCAAACTGTTATGACAAAGACCAGATAAGACCTGTGCTAGAGAAATTATGTGTGTGTTTTGATCCAGAAGCAATTTAGCTCTGGCCAAGATATGGTGAATCTATGAGTTGGAGAGGACCCTTTGGAGCTAGTATCAAATAACAACAGTCGGCTGCATGCAGTCCATAATGTAACCAAATTATATTTAATATTTAAAAATTATTAATATATTTACTATATAATGCATTTAATATAAAACACACTCAGATTATATTTAATACCAGATTAATGGAATTCTAGGGATTTATTGCTAAACACAAAATTATGATTTTTTTTCCTTTGTCTGTTTCCAGTCTTCCCCAATGAAAAAAAAATAAAGATTAAAAAAAAAAATCAATTATTTTTCAATACATCCCACTGGATTCTCCATTTATAATAAAAGAAAATACAATCAAGGTAAAACAATTAACTAAGCCATCATATGTGTCAGCTTATGCAACAAAACATTCTTGTACATCCCCATCTCTCTGTCAATAAGTAGAATGCCATACTGAATCATTAGACAGCTCCTCTACAACCAGTGTAGAAGTCTATAACTAGATCAGAAGTGATAAGTAGCTCAAAAATCAGAGTCATTCATCCAAAGTTGATTTTCTAGTTCATCTAGAGAGATCACTAACTGGACAGCAACAAGGTCGGTCTGAAAGCCAGAAATTGTAGTCTGAGGGCTAGAGCAATTTTTTGGTTTTATAAACCTTTGGAAAAGATTTTAATGGAGGGAGATTCAGTTCCAAAAGCAGATAGAACATCTGAGATAGAAACTGTCCAGTGTTGTTAATTGGTTCCATGAAAAAAAATAAATGAATAAAATAATATGATAGGGTAACTCATTAACACAAGATGATTTGTATCTAGGCTCAAAAGAAATAAAGGCAGTGGACATGGACTGAACATATATATGTATGGAGGTTTGGGGACATACAGCCAACAGGCATGTTGACTGTCAAGTATAAGGCAGTCTAGAATTTCAAATCTGTTGTGGAGACAACAAATATATTGCCCTAGATAGGGCCTTTCTTCTCTGGAGAGAATCCATCCCAAGCAAATTTACACAGCTGTGGGGTGAAATGGAAAGAAGCAAAATGGTCTAGAGGTCAGAAAAACCTAGATTTGAAACCAAGTATTATATCTTCCATTACAACAAGAAAAGCATAGCATTCAGATTGAAGGATGTGGTCATACTATTGTACTGCCCTCATGAGAACACATCTGGAGCCTTGCATTCAGTTCTGGGCACCATATTTTAGGCAGAATTTTGATAAGATGGAGCATGTGCAAAGGAAGGTGAGCAGGAGGACAGATTTGGAGATAATGATACATGAAGATCAAAAGAAAGAACTGAGAATATTTAACTGGAAGAATAGAAGGCATATAAGGGCGTGTGTGAGGGAGAGAAGAGAATTATCTTCAAGGATTAGGCTCTTTCTATTTGTGATTTCTAGGCATATAGATCTTGGCTTCATTTAAAGAAAAATGTCCTAACAATCAAAGCTGTCCAAAAGTGAGCTTTGCTGCATCAAGAGTCAATAGGTTCCTTATCTCAAACTATGGCTACGGGCTAGAGGCAGCCACTGAGGACATTTATCCCCCTCACCCAGGGCTATATATGAAGTTTCTTTATTTAAAGGCCCACAAAACAAAGTTTTTGTTTTTATTATAGTCCGGCCCTCCAACAGTCTGAGGGACAGTGAACTGGCCCCCTATTTAAAAAGTCTGAGGACTCCTGCCTAGAAGGTCTTTTAGAATAGGCTGGTTTGGGAGGCTGTTAATGTCTGTTTCCATACAAGACTAGATTAATCTGAGATGCTAAAATTCTGGAGCCCAAGTCTTATAGCTGTAATGCCAAATGGTTGTAACATATTCGTGATGCAATTGAAACATGACATGGATGTCTCAGCTGTGGAATAGCTACTTCAGAGGAAAAAAGTTTTGTCCAGATTAATATTCTTCCAGAAAACTTGTAAGGTACTCTTGTCACTACTTTTGTCACAGGTAATATACTCACTTCTGAAGAATGTTGGGTCTTATCATTGAAAAAAGTGTTTTATAAGCTAAGTTAAAAAGTCAAGTCCTACTTTGGCTTTGCCACTGTATGACTTCTGGCAAGTCACTCCCTGGACTTGAGTTCCATTGTAAAATGTAGAAGTTGGGCTTGGATTCTCAGCCCTTCCAGCACGAGATCTTATGATAGGATACCTAGAATGCGCCTTAGCTAGAATGAGTCCATAATCTAAAGATGATTTGAGATACCACAGATGCATGCAAATGATTTGTTCCCCTTCTCTCCATGAGCTCATAATCTTTCTCTAATAATCTGTGATAGCCTTCTAAATAATCTCCATTTCCGAGCAGGACCAAGAGATCATTATATACTTCAACAACAATACTATATGATGACCAGTTCTGATGGACCTGGCCATCTTCAGCAACGAGATCAACCAAATCATTTCCAATGGAGCAGTAATGAACTGAACCAGCTACGCCCAGAGAAAGAACTCTGGGAGATGACTAAAAACCATTACATTGAATTCCCAATCCCTATATTTATGCCCACCTGCATTTTTGATTTCCTTCACAAGCTAATTGTACAATATTTCAAAGTCTGATTCTTTTTGTACAGCAAAATAATGTTTTGGTCATGTATACTTATTGTGTATCTAATTTATATTTTAATGTATTTTAACATCTACTGGTTATCCTGCCATCTAGGGGAGGGGGTAGGGAGCTAAGAGGTGAAAAATTGGAACAAGAGGTTTGGCAATTGTTAATGCTGTAAAGTTACCCATGCATATAACCTGTAAATAAAAGGCTATTAAATAAAAAAAAAAAAATAATAATAATCTCCATTTCCAGTTTCTAGTTCTTTTGCTTTTACAATACATGTTTCTCTTTCTTTCTACGGTCTTATCTCCTTGGGTATATATGTGTTGCAATAGGATCTCTGAGTATGGGTAGGGATATATTAGTCACTTTTCCAACATAATTCCAAGTTGTTTTCTAGAACAGTTACTTCAATTCACAGCTGTACCAACTGGGTATGGGTGTATTCTTGCAATATTTTAAATGATGACTATTCTCAATTCCAGTTCTCTTTGCCAAATGTTGGATATAGGTTAAAAATTCAGAGTGGCTTTCAGTTGCACTTCACTTATTTTTAATGATTTGAAGCAATCTTTCATCTAGTGGCTAATAGTTGGCAATTAATTTATTTGAAAACTCTTTGTTCATAGCCTTTGATCATTTAATTGTTGGGAAATGGTTCTTGAGCTTATATGTGTGCATGCTAATCCCTTATATATAATTTTATCATATGAGATGGTTTTATCATATGAGAAGTGTTCGGTTTGTATTCAGAAATTAAGGTAATGCCAAAAATAAGGCATCGATTAAAAACAAAGAAAAGAAGTAAATGACCAAGGGGAAAAAAAAGAATGTAAGTTTCTTGAAAGCAAGGACTGTGTAATTAAAAAAAAAAAATTTTATACTCTCTCCAGGCATAGCTTCTCATCTGCAGTAAGTCTTTACAATGTATGGACTAAATGCTGAATGGAATAGCATCTAACCAATCCAGGATTTAGACACCTACAACTACGCTTAATAATATCCTCTGACTAAAGCAAAAAACAGTTGTCCCTAAAAAGAAAAAACAAAAAACAAAAAACAGAAGCTTTAAGCCAGAATTTCTCAAATGAATTTGGCCCTAGTGTAATATTCTCTCTAAAATGTAATGTTTGTGTCTCTGTTGAGATTTACTTGGGGTCTCTGGGAGCAGCCTTCATTTCAGTTCAGTAATCGCCACAAGTGCAGCCAACGATTAAAGTCCAAATCCTTTATTATCTTTTTCCAAGTCTTGTCCCCTTTCCTGTGTCCTGGTTAGCTTTCTTATAGTCCAGATCCTTTATTATCTCCTTCCTGGGGCTGGGAAGCTTTCTGGAGAGCCCTTCAATCTGGCCTTGGTTCCAAGAGCTTGAACTCCCGCCTGCCTTCTCTGGCTTCTGAATCTCCCTGTCTGAATCTTGGCTGGGGCTCCTAGCCTAGATATGGTCTTTTATGAAAGGTGTGAATCTTGTAGAACTACAGTAAATACTAAATACATGTACTGCACTAGAGAACTGTTAAGCAACATGCTAAATTAGATAACTATTGTCTCTATGAATTCCACTGACTTAGCACCTTGTTTCAAGTTCTGGCCCATAATACTCTGGAACACTTGGAACATCACAATTTCATTCTTTGTACTTCTAACCCCAGTGCCCAGCATAGTGCTAGGCACATGGTAGGCATTTATTAAATATTTGTTGACTGACTGATTGATGAACCCCATAAATTTTGTTTTATCAAGGAAGGATAGCCTGGGAGCATGGGATATCCTGCTGGGTGAAGAGGGCAGATTAGAGAAATTCTGGCCTCAAGTCTATTTTCATACTGAGAAAGGCAACTATACCAAATAAGTATTTATGGTTCATACATAATTTCATCTTTAATATTTTACAAGATGGAGAGGAAAATATGGCCAACATCAACCATATTTTATGGAAAGGGCTATTCCAATATCCTGGTATATGCAAGTTTAGGAAATATTGTTCTAAACAAGGAGAGAAAATGAATGAAATTAAAACAAATAAAAAACCAAATTGCTTTGGGAGTAGCATAGTAACACTGGCTCCCTCTGTCAATGTTAAGTTGACTAGATCACCCTTCAGAAGGAGCACAGGATGACTGAAAAAAAAAAAAAAACCTACACTGGCTGGAGTGCCCTCTAGCCAAGTTTCACCTGCTTGGTAAGGGGCCAAGGACTAGTACTTCTTGGAGTGATCTTCTAATCCATCTTGAAGAAGGAATAGACATAATTTATTTTTTTTTTTTTTGTTTTTTGAATAGATATAATTTGTATCTCTGCCCCAAATTAAACGGTGTGCTTGGGAGTGGGGATATCATCATTAACAAATGCAAAGCAGTCCCTAAATGGGAAGGCTGTGATATCATAGGCTATGGCAGCCCAAACTTTTCAATTACCCAAATGATCCATCCTATCAATGCTTCCTCCATATTCCTGCCACGTAGGGGTAGGTGATAAAGCCATATTCTTTCAAACCATTTCATGACAATGTAACTTATATCCTCCATAGGAGCCCATCAAATGTTAATAGTCCTTTCAGACCTCCTATTCCAAGGTAATTCTTTGAAAACGCCTATATATACATTTTAATTTTTCACCTCATTTACAGTGTTATAGATGCCAAAGCAGCTGTAATGTTTCTTTTAATGCTCAGAAAACATAATGCCAAAATGTAATTACATACCAGCTATAGTTTATAGAGGCAGAGGCCTCAAAACATATGGATGGGGAAAGGCTACAGAATTACAGTAAACCAAGCCCAGCAGAGCGTGGCATTTTAATAGACATATTTCAAATAGAGAAAAGCATAAACAATTTATATTTTTCACTTCAAGCTCATTCTTTTGAGTAGAATGCTATTGGGAGTATGATTTTATAAACAAAAATCTACAACATCTTTATTAGGGTCAACAGAGTAGCACTTGAAAGGAACTGAAACATAGATAAAGTCACAAGAGTAACCATGAGCTTTATCAGCATAAATATTTACTGAGTACTGCTTGCCTGCTGGGCACACTGAACTGGCTGTTAATATGTATCCTGCTCATTAAGTTTCCATGTCTCTTTGTGGGAATAGATATTAGTATCATGGTATGAAAAAGACATCTCAGAACATTACTTTGTGGGAGGACAAACTGTGAAGTTCTTGTACTCCATGATTTCTAGAAGGCTCCTCAAAACTCCAAAGACTAATCTGGCACATGAAAACAGATTTTATACATATACACACTTTATACATGTTATACATATATTATATTACACACACATATATTCATGCATAGATATATGTATGTGTATGTAGATATACCTATATAATAGCTAAATGTATGTATATATATACATACACCTATATACATACATATACATGTGTGTTCATGCATGAGGAATACAGAGAAGCCTCTATGTATTTAGAAATATTTATAGCACCACTTTTCATGGTAGCAAAGAACAGAAAACAAAGTATATGTTTGTTGGTTGGAAAATGGCTCAAATCAACTGTGGGAAACAAAGTGATAGACTATTACTGTGCTACAAGAAATGAGGAAGATGATGGATACAGAGAAGCACAAAAAACACATATGAACCCACAACAATAGAAATGTAAAGAACAACCATTACAAAATGAACAGTGCAAAATCACAAAGAACTAGTTTGGTTTCAAAGGAGATATATGAAAAGACACTTCCTACTCTTTTGTAGAAGTGAAGATAGAAGGGAAAGGGGTTCATATGAAACACTGCATATCTGATCAGATTTTTTTTTAATGTATTGACCAGTTTTGTTGATTTTTCTTTCTCCTTTTTTAAAACAAATTATTTGTTATATGGGATTAACTCTCTGAAAGAGACAAGAGGAAGAGATATAGAGATAAATTTAGGCAATGAGAAAAAGAAAACCAAAAACTGCAGAGTAATTAAAGGTATGATAGGAGAAAAGTTATGACATTTTATATGCCAAAATTAATTCAGACATCAGTAGTTACAAGTAAATTTGTCTGGTTGTTTGCTAGTCCGTGTTCTATGTTAAGTTTTTAATAAAACATATATTTTTTTTGAAAGAAAAATTAATTCTTAGAAAGTATACTTATAAAGTATCAGGACTTGGAATTAATGGATGAATCACTGGAGAACAACATATATTAAGGACAGTCCTTGCCTTTAAGAAGTTTATATTCTGATAGGTACATACAATATCATTGAATCAACAAGTATATCTAAAAGAGAATATTCTTATGTCCTTCTCTAGGATGAAGGAGGGTCTCAGCATGGTGCTTACCTAACAACCCTGGAGATAAATATATTAATAATTACAAAGATAACATGTTATTCAAGTGCCATACCTCTGTATTTTCTTTAGAAAAATGTGTAAAGTAGTGAGCCAGGAGAACAACTTATACAGAAACAACAACATTATGAAGATAACCTCTGAAACACTTGACAATTCTGAGCAATGCAATGACCAATCACAATTCCAAAGGACTAATGATGAGGAATGCTGCCAACTTCATGACACAGAGGGGATGGACTCTGCAGAAAGAGAAACAGTTTTTTGGATGTGGCCAATGTGGTGATATTGTGCTTGACTATGCACATTTGTAATAAATGATTTGTTTTTGTTTCTTTTTTTTCCCCATGGGAGAGGATATGGGAAGGAAAGGAAAAAAATGATTAATTGAAAAATAATTTCTAAAAGTAGAAGAGAGGAAGGAATAAGCATTTATATACTGCCTATTGTGTGCTAGGTACTAACTAAATACTTTTTAAAAATATTGCTTCATTTGAAAATAATATAAAGTATTACTTCTTTCATATGTTTATTTGCCAAAAGAGCCAAAAACAAAAATAACATGTGTGTAAGGGAAATTGATTTTAAAAAAACCAACCTGTGAAAAAACAGTCTCTTAGATTAAATGTTGAGAAGAGACACAATATTTCAAGAACCAGAGAGAATTACCACTCACATAAATTTTCTGAGAGAATCTATTAATGGGAAGAACAATAAATGAGATAATGATTGGCTTCATTATAGTCAATCATCTCATTTGCACGTGATTGACTTTAGAATTCTGAAGCTTATAACTGACAAAATTATAAATGAAACAACTATTGGAACTATGGGTAGATTATAAAAGGATTGTTGAGTTCACAAGTGACAGAAAAAGAAAGACATCTTGAATTTTGCCTCCTTCTTATGATAAAGAATGATGAGTCAGTGATCCCTGGGGATCACTAACCATTAGAGGGAGAAGGAAATCAACAGGAGAAGCTAGAAGATGGGACAGCTGGAGAAGTAAGAGAATGAAGTGAACACAGGAGGAATCATAAGAAGTTAAGGGTAAAGGTAGCTAGATGGCATAGTTGATCAAGTACTGGCCCTGGAGTCAGGAGAATCTGACTTCAAATCCAGCCTCAGACATTTAACTAGTTGTGTGAGCCTGGGCTAGTAACTTAACCCTAGTTGGGAACAGCAGACAGAGAGGACTCTGAATTAAGAGAACTGATTTTTTGGCTGGAACCTTGCTTATATTGCTCTGCTGATTGGCCGGGGAAAGATTATTCTTGCAATTTTTACCTTACTTAAAAAATAATTTCTTTTTTAAAACTGGTGGCGGAAAAAAGTTAATAGTATCATGTCATGATCTTGTGTAAATGAGAAACATATTGATGGGGGGTGCTTAGTAATTCAACTAAGTAATTCTAAGTAAAACTAAGTAATTAAACTAAGTAATTCAATTGCAACACACACCAATGTTACTCCTAAGATCCTCAGAATAGAGAAAATTTGAGTTGTAGCATGGTTATGACCCGCTTCTGGAAAAGAATGCAGGTTGGGATGAAGAATGCTTTGCCATATGAGGCTCCAACAGCAACAATCAACAGTAAGTAGCCTTCTTTCTTGCAAGAATTTAGCCATTCTGTTTAATTTGAGACAACTGTTAACCCAATCTAAAAATCATTTATTAAGCACCAAATAGTTGCAAGCCACAAAGCACAGATCTTATTGGAAAAGTTTTTTTAATAGACTGATTACCTTGCCTCAGAGCAAATCATAGCCAGAGAACTTAAGAGAAACTAATAATCTAATCCAACCAATAAAGACCTCTTTAATCTCTTCCTGTTATCATTCTTTTTTCTCTTTTTTTCTTCTCTTTCATCCGTTTTCTCTCTTTTTTAATTTTCTCCTCTTTCTATTTTCTCTTTCTTCTTCCTATTTTTACATTCCCTTGCTTTTCTGTATTTTCATTTTTCCTCTCTATTCCCTCGCTTCTGTCTTTCCCTCTGATTCTAGGAGTAATATCTTACCTCCCCACTGCAGACTGGGATAAATTTTCCCTTACAAAGTAATGAAACTGTTCTTGAAATTGGAATGACTCAGGGAACTAAAGTATCCATCTATTGACATCACTTCCTGGTTTTATCAATCCAAAACAATTTAAGGTCTCTACCTGTGTTCTATTGATTGGCTGCATTTCATGGTGCAATTCAAGAGAAAAAAAAAGTTCTGTTCCAGCTCAATTAACTGGTGTTCTTAATGCCTATCCTTGTTCAATATCCTTTGCTTCCCATAGCTAAGTAAATTTCCTTTTGTTAAATACTGAAATATCAATGAATTTCTTTTTTCATTCTAATATTCTGAAATATCAGGGGATTGGCTTGAGTTAGCGGTAGTAGAGGTAGCCAAGAATAGCTCTCCTGTTCCCACCTACCTTCTTCCCTGACCCTCCTGCTACGTGTGTGTAAGATGAGTCAGGATATATTGAAACTCTTTAAAGTATCCATTTTCCCCTGCCACATGTAAGAAGATACTTTAAAGTAACAATAACAATTATACAAAGGAATAACAACATAAAACCTCTATCAATAAGCTTCTCAAAAATATTCCAAAGAATGTTTTCTAGGTTGGACCTTTGGAAGAAATCATGTATTTAACACTAAACCTTTTCTGAAGATACAAAGTAAAGCAAGCAGAGTCAAGAAAAAAAAAATAACTACCACAATGTAAATGGAAAGAACAACCACCACAAAACGAAAGGAAAATGAATGTTGCAAAATTACAAAGAATAAGTTTGGCGCTAAAGATGATATTGATGGGGGTGAACCCTGAAACTGTGTCCCTTTTAATCTGTAAAAGAGGGGAGATTCAAGGTTTTAAGCTCTCCCATGGGAAAAGTATACCTTTCCCAGAGTAGCCCTTCCCAAATTAAGTGGTTTCATTCAATCAGAGATCTTAGTTAAATCACACTCCATTGAAACTGAGATCTTTTGGGGGTGGCCCAGAGCCTCTTCAGGGAATTCCCAGATTTTGAGAAGAAGCCTTCCAACTCTCAGTTAAGTGATTTTATTCAATTGGAGATCTGTCTGATGGTCCTTGATTGATTAGCCCAGACAGCTCCCAGCTCCAGGTCAACATTTGCCCATATAACCAGGAGTCTGTTAACACACCTTTGCCAAATTCCTGATTAGGAATGTTGCCCACTAAGAAAGCCTCCTTCTTAGTGAACAATAAACTTCTCTTTTCTGCCACTCAGACTTTTTGGGTTTGCAAATTCTTTCCCATTGAATCTGCCCTGGACCAGAGGGGATTCCCCACCTCAATTCTTGTATCTCTTCACTACCACTAGCACTGCATCAGTATGAGAAGTCCACAGGTATGGGATACTGCAGATAATGTCAGATTTATTTTTTTTCCATGTAGTGGTTGATATTGTTAAATTTGTTTTCACCCTCTTTTTTGTGTTAAAAAAAAAGACTTTTGTTATAAAGGATAGCTCTCTGGGAGAGGTTGAAGGAAAGAAAGATATAAGGGAGAAAATCAAGGAAATATAACAAAAAAAAAAATCAATAAAATTAATTTTAAAAGCTTTTCCAAAATTTGACCCAAACTGTGTTCTTTTGTCCTTGACCAGTCTCAAAAGGAAGACATTAAGGAATCTAGAGATTTGCTGACACTTAGCCTAAAACAAATGCAATCTCTGTGTACACATGTTCTACCCTTGCTTGAGAAAAAGAAACAAAATACGATTTAAATATCTTTTCATTTATCTTTTTTTCTTCTTCCTCTATTGGCTCAGCAGCAACAAACTAGTTTTGGCCTGTCCCTGTATTCAGAGGCAAAAATTTGCCTGGCAGTACAGTACCTCACTGTGCAGTGTGAAAGTGGCAGGGGAAGGGGGTGGATTGAGGAAGGGTAGGATCACACCACCCTTGACCACATCCTGTCTCCTTAGCCTCCAGACCTTGTTCTTCCACTATAGAACTGTGAGTGATGGAGCCCCGGTCTTCCTCCACTTACATCATCATTGTAAGGAGTCTTGTGATGTCCTTGTAGTCCAGATGTGGCCTAGAGTGGTCAATCTGAATTATACCAGTTGGGCAGTAGTCCAGCAAGGAGATACACAATGACAGGAAGAATATGCACCTTGGCTTTTTAGACATCCTAGTGATGTAAACTGTGTCCCCCTGATCTTGCAGGGAGTGAACCTGAGTTAGAGAAACCCTAAAATCTCAACCCCTCCCAACCTCTGGGAGGGGCCCCATCCTCCAGTTCCTAAGGGAAACTCCCATGGGGATCTCCAATTCAATTGGAGAACTTGGCCTAGAGCATAATCACCACCCTTTATTGAGTTGAAAATTAGTCCTTCAAATTCATCTGGAGATTCACTCCCTAGCTTTGGGCCACAAAAATCCAATATAATCAAAAGCTGAAATCCAAACCTTTGCTAAAGATCCTAACAGGATTAGGCCTGTTGAGAAGTTGTTTCTTCTTAGTGTAAAACCATCTTTGCTTAAAAACCTACCTTTCCTACCTGCCTTTAGAACTAGACATCTAGGAAGTTGTTTCTCAGTGTAATCTTTTTTTTTTTTTTTTTTTTTTGCCACAAACATAGCCTGTATTTGGGATTGTGAAGAACCTGCAGCACCAGCCCAGGGATCTCTCACCCTCATTTCTCACACCTCAACCCTAGGATCTTAAACTACTCAGCTCTGAATTCCCAACCAGTAACCATGTTCATCCCAGGCATTTCCTTTCCTTCTCCCCCTTCATCTTTCCTTCCTTTTTTTCTCCCTCTGTCCTTTCCTTCCTTCCTTTCCTACCTTTTGCTGCAGATCTGCAATCAGATCAATCCCATTGATTCTTCTAGAAAGTGTCAAATGTCTGTTCCATTTTAAATTCCAGGGATTTCTCAGACCAAAATATCCTACCCAGGCCCTACCCCCCACCCCCCCATCCCCAGTGAATACAGGCTCCTCCATTCAACAGCAAGCTCCCAGACGCAGGAAATGTCTTATATTTGTATTTGTATCCTCAGAGCTATGCAAATAAACTCTTACAGATTACTCACCACAAATAGTCTCCTAATATCCCCCTTTAAGCACTCATTTTCAGTCTCCTTCTCTGACTCCAGGTAACCAGTTAAAGGATATGCTTCTCTAAAGTCCTCAGCATCTCCTTCCCCCCCTTTTCATTCATTTGACACTCTCACTCACTCTTACAGTATCAACACTTTTCTCTGTTCAAATAATGCCTAAATATGTGGCTTAGACCTGAAAAATCCAAATGGATCTCCCTTCTTTAGACCTGAGTCTTGAGAACATATTTCTACAGAGATGTTCCAATAGCTGTTCAAACTCAACAAATCCAAAATGCACAGGCTTATTCTACTTTGTTACAGCTCCAATGGATAGGCAGTTAAATAAGGAAGTATACAGAGAGCATTGGATCTGTCATTGGGAAGACCACTTTTCAAGTGTGACCTCATTGATCACCTATATAATCCTAGCCAAGTCACAACTTCAAATCTCTTCTACAGTAAAATGGGGGTCTGTAGCATCTGTTCCACAGAATTGTTGTGAGGACCAAATGAGTGATTTGTAAAAGGGTTTAGCACAGTCACTGGAATATAGTTATTATTGTTTTTGCTCTTGTTCATTAGTTTTTTTGTGACTTTATTTGAGGTTTTTTGGCAGACATATTGGTTTGCTATTTCATTCTTCAGCTCATTTTACAGATGAGGAAACTGAGACAGTGATTTGTCCAGGGTCATCCAGCTACTAAGTATCTGAGGCTGGATCTGAACTCATGAACCGGAGTCTTCCTGACCCCAGGCCTGGTGCTCCATTTACTGCACCTGCTAGTGGTTCTGGCATATAATAAGTAGTGTAGAGATAATAAATGCTAGTGTAGAGAAAAGTTGTCACAACACTGTAATTCCAGAATTATACTGGGGTACCTTAGTAGACCAGAAAATTTATATACCAAAAAAAGCTGTGATTTTAATTCCATGTGTTCTTCATGTATTTGTTGATGATAATTAGCATTCTCTGGGATCCATGATCGTCAAAATTTCACAGCATTCGTGGTCTAGCTTACTATGTCAATAAATCCACACACACCATATATATATATGAAATATAACATTCAATTCAATTCAACAAGCATTTGTTAAATGCTTCCTATGTACTAGGTAAGAGCTAACAGGTATAATGGACAGAGAACCTGCAAGGAAATGAGTTCAAGTACTGGTTCTCATATACTACTTGGATTATCCTGAGCATGTAATTTTACTTTCTTAGCATTGATCCAGTCAATTAAATCTATAATTCTGTTCTCTGAATTATAGATTTAACGTGAGGATTCATTGCTATACTGATGAAATCATAGGATGAAGGGGAAAAAAAAAGCTGTGGCAGGAATTCTGTTATGCAATTTTTCCTGGATTTAACTTACAGTTGGTGGGTAGATAGTACAGTGGATAGAGTGGCAAGTCTAGAATCAATTTATGAGTTCAACTCCAATCTCAGACTTATAACTGGGTGGCACTTTTGCCTCAGTTTCCTCATCTACAAAATGAGCTGGAGAAGGAAATGACAAACCACTCTGATAACTTTGCCAAGAAAACCGTAAATGGGGGTCACAAAAAGGTGGACAGGACTTTAAAAAATAAAGATGCACAGGATACAAAAAATGATGTATGAAGAAAAGATGATAGGAGCAGCATAAACCTTCAAAACCTCAGGCTAAAAACATTTAACCAGACTTAAGTGAACAGATGAGAATCTTTTGAAATGAGATTTTCAGTGAACCGAGAGGGAAAATATATTGTAAAAAAGACAGCAAACAAGAGAAAGCTTGAAGACAAATTTCCCAAATTCCAGTATAGTACCCTGACTCTTTCTAGAGAGTCAATTATCATTTAATGGAATCCTGAAATATAAACAATAATAGCTAACATTTATATAGTACTTTAAAGTTTGCAAAGCACCTTATATTTATTTTGAGATTTGATCAATAATCAAGTAAACCACACTGGGAAGTGGGTACCATTTCCTATCATCTCATTTTTACAAATGAGGAAACTAATACTGAGACAAACTAAGTGACTTGTCAAGGTCACACAGAGCATGTAAGTGTCTGAGAGAAGATGTGAACTCAAATCTTCCTGATTCCAAAGCCCATTGCTCTATCCACTGCATCCCCTCCACTGCTATTTTATCACCATCTATCCATGTCCCACTTCCTGATTTTGGAAGCCAAGTAATGACCAAGATTACTATCATCTAGCACTTCTGACAAAATGAAAACAACAAAATAATTTTTTAAAGATAGGTTAAATCCTAAGTTTTAACATAGCTGTAGACAGATTTCTTAAAATTACATACCTTGAAGAACGGTGTTCTGGTTTATTTCTTTCACTGCGATCTGTAAAGAAAGAAGATATTTACATGTTAAAATTTTCCTTAGCAGTAGAGGAAAACTTTAATTTCTCAAATATTTTTTCTCCATTCAATTCAATTCATATTTTTAAGTATCTACTATGCACAAGACATGTTGATAATAGTGGAGATTGAAGATGACCTCATCAGGCGAAGAAAAACATGTATATGCTTAAGTAAATGAAAAGGGGTATGTGTGCATGTGTGTGAAGACAGATCTAATAACTGGGATGATTATTTATGGAAGGCAACTTAAAGGATATATACCATGTAAATTAAATCTTGAAAGAAGATAAGGATTCTGAGAAATAAGAGCTGAAAAAGGAGAATACTCCTGACATAAATAAGGGAAGGATAGGTTAGATGAATCAATCAATCACAAAATCTTTATTAAGATACTACTAGGTAGGTGGCACTATGCTGGGCATTGTGGACACAAACAGAAAGAATGGAACAATCCCAACTCTTGAGGAATTATCATTCTAGTAATGCACAGAAACTGAAGATGCTGAGGTTGAAGATGCTAATTAATCCATTTTGACTAGAATATAGAATTCAAAGATTAACAATGTGAAATAAGAACAAAAAGATAGTTTGGAACCAGACTGTGGAAGATCTTAAATGCCAAACTTGAATCTCCTTCTTTCCAATGGCAAGATGGGAAACTATGTACAGAATGTTGTATAAACTGTCAGATGAGGTTTCAACTGTCAGATGAGTTTGCTGCATACATTGATTTTTGTTTATCTACTTTTCTTTATTAAAAGGGCAGGCTTATTGGCAAAGTAGATGGCAGTAGTGGTAGTGTAGCCTGAAATGATTGAGATGTCCAAAAAAAAGAAAGAAAGAAAAATCGGACTAAGCTTTGTATTTTACCCTAGAGGAAGTAGGGAGCTACTGAAAATTTTTGAGCAGTCAAGTGGAATGGTCAAGCCTGTCTGAGCTATATTTGTTTTGGTAGCTGTAATTGTACATTGCTCAAGTTTCTATTTAAAAAAAAAAAAGCAATTTAAAACAAATGTTGTGTTCTGCCCTTCACAGGAATTATTATCTGAGCTGAGAGGGTTTGCCTAGCTGAAGAGATGAGGATGGCATGATGACATAGCTCATAAAGTTTATTACTTATTAAAAATCATCTGGTCAGAAAAAGCAGCATTCAGTGGACTTATTTATTTTCAACTTTAGCTGTTTTAACTCCCTTGCCAAAACCACAAAAGACTTTAGCTAAGGGGGGGAAAAAGTGAGGAAACCAAAAAACCACAGATTACTCAACCCCAAAAAATCATTCCATGAATCAAGACTGGCACAAGTCCCCAAAAGGATAGGGAGGGGAAAATGTAGCAGTCTGCTAAATTAACATCTGCAAAAACAGAGGGGCAGGATGAATGCCTCTATTAACTCTCCAACTCCCAGAGATTTTTAGTCTTTGAATTTCAATTTCAATGCTAAATCCAGAGGAAAAAGTTTTTAAAAGAAGGTGAAGAGTGCCTGGTTAACATTTCTGAAAGGAAAAAGAGACTGGATTTGGACTCAAAAGCCCTTAGGCTCAAATCCTCACAACTCCAGCCTACTCACTTAAAAGATCAAATCACTTAACTTGGGTGATCCAAGGTTTTCTCGCATTTAAAACAAAAGGGCTAGACCAAATGGCTTTTAAAATTCTTTTCACCTCCAAATCCCATGAGCTCAAGCAATCAAGAAAAAGAATAACTAAAATATCCTATTGCAAACGAATAAGTTGCTCAATGAAACTTTATATAAAGCCACGATTTTTTTTTGTCCCTACTAAAAATTAGTCCACCACCATAAGTATCTGGAAAAGTAAAATAAATAAAAAAATTTAAAAATAAAAAAGAACATTTCCCACTGCCAAGCTCCTTTAAAAGTAACAACTCTAGAAAATCATCATAAGCCAGTGTTCCAGTATTACAACCCGAATTTCATAGCAATAAAACAGCTGTACCAGCAAGCTTTTCTCTCTCTTTTTTTTTTAACCATTTGGAGATAAGGTAAGGATAAGACTCTTAAGTATGCAAATGAGAGAAAGGAATAGAGTTTATTCAGTTCAGTTTAGTGTGAT
Organism: Sarcophilus harrisii; assembly: GCF_902635505.1. Lineage (NCBI taxonomy): Eukaryota > Metazoa > Chordata > Mammalia > Dasyuromorphia > Dasyuridae > Sarcophilus > Sarcophilus harrisii. The sequence goes on from NC_045431.1 coordinate 76,046,466, forward strand.
AGCAATCCTCAAACCTGACTATGGAACTCCTAAGCAAACATCTTTTCTTAGTCAAGGATTTGGCAGTCATGCGTTTAGGATTTGGGATTTTCATTAAAAAAAAAAAAAAAAAAAAAAAAAAAAAAAACTACTCGGTTCGGCGTGTTTCTGTACCTAACACAAGATGGAAATAACTTGCTAGTTCTAATTTGTTTTCCATTTGCATTTAATCTGATATTACTGTAGCTCTTTGAAATAAGGCAAGCTTTACTCCTCCCTTTAAGAAACACAACTTGCTTTTTTACCATCAGGTACTAACATCTGTCCAGCCCATATCTCAGCCGCTCCCAAAAAGTTTAAGTTCTTTATCAACTTTCCCATCCCCCCCCTTCCCCCCCCCCCCCCCCTTATCTTACTTGCAAGGTCTCACAAGGACACCTGATGCTTCCTTCTATTCAGAAACAATCTTTCTCATCCACCCTTAGCATTTATCCAAGCAAGCGCTCTTACCCGTGGCTAAAAATGACCTGTAAGAAGTTTCTATTCCTCTGGGAGGGACGTCGCTGGCTGTTAGGGTCCTACTTTCCTGCAGTGGCAGGATCTTCTTCGTGGTACACGGAGAACATGAAGGCACCAGTGAGAGGGGGAGAAACAGAGTCACAGTCTATGTAAACAACAGACAGCATCAGAGAGCTTCCCTCGAGGGCTCACTTCTGATTGGCAGATGGGCTATGACCAAGCCGAACAACTGGAATGCTGTCATTCGGGAAGTTAATGTAATGGAGTTCACTTTTCCTTTTCATTCTCTCTGGCAAAACAGGATCTCTGGACTCTCTGTATCTTTCCACTCAAAACATATGGGGGCTTTTATTCTTGTGTGGAGCTAGTTTTGTGGTGTTGGTTTTTTTTTTTTTTTAACCAGGAAGTTGATTTTGTAACCTATAAATATCACATTTTCTTTAAAGTCCATTCATATATACTCACATTCTTACGTATATAAACATATATTCATGTGCACAAACTCTGTACGCATAATACTCAGATTCCATGGAAGTTTTATTAATTTGGGTCTAATGGCTCAGTAATTCAATACAGTGGAGAATCCGCCCCAGCCCTGACCACTGAAAACAAAACTGAAACGCATGTTTTGGCTTCATTTTCCTGAATGTCCATAGTCCTTCCTTTTCTCCCTTGTATTAAGAGGTTATAGAAAGTCCTGTTTGGGAACAATTTCCTTTTCTTTTTATTTTTCCCTTTGCCCACTGCAAAAAGCAAAGATGGAACTCGGTGCCAAGACACGCTGGGTGCTGTATGAAGACTCTCTAGTTCTGATAAAACATGGAGTCGCCATGATTAATTCCAGGAGCCGAAAGGGAATAAAACCAAGCACGGAAGGCAGATTTCACTGATTTCTTGCCAACATGGACAGGAAAAAAAATCTGGCCATAAACACACAAAAGCAGCATAAGAAATGGTTATGAGAAAAATGCAGTGATTTTAGTTTGCCTCTAATATTCCAATTCTACAGAGAGATGCAATGAGGTATAGTGGATAGAGTCCATGAGACTTTAGTTCAAACTTAGCGCTTGACATTTAATAACTGTATAACCATATTTAGGTTACAATCTCTCTAAGCTTCAAGTGTCTCGTCTGTAAATGGGAATGATATTTGTTAATCTGTGTTACCTACTTCTCAGGATTGTTGGAAATTTTGGATGACAATGTATGAAAGGCACTTTGCAAATTTTAAGTTTCTCCCCACTTTAGTCCACCATCCACTCAGCAGCTTTCAGACTGATCTTAAAACACAAATCACATCATGTCTCCCCACTGTTCAAGACTTCAATGACTGACTCCCCATCATCTCCAGAATCAGATACACAAATACCTTCATAAACTGTCCCATTCCCATCTTCCTAGTCTTCTTATACTTTATTCCTCTCCATATCATCTGTGGTCCAGCAACACTAACCTCCCTACTCTTCATGGTACAAGATATTTCATCATCTCTTGATTTTATTTTCACTGGCTGTCCCACACCTGAAATCCTTCACCACATCTCCTCTGACTTGACTTCCCTGGATTCCTTCAAGTCTCACTAGGATTCTACCTTCTATAGCCTTGTTTTGCTATCTCTGAATGTTAATTCCTTCTCTTAATCATCTGCAATTTTTTCCCCCTGTATATATCCTATTTGTACATAGTTGCTTACATGGTATTTCTCCCATTAGACTATCAGCATCTTAACAGCAAGGGTTGTCTTTTGCACTTCTTTGTATACCCAAGCTAAACATAGTGACACATAATTAGGTGCTTAAGAAATATTTGTTATTACATAAATTTCATGTATTATTATTGATATTGCACCTTCAATCTCTTCTCTCATTGGCTTCTTCCCCTTAGTCTCGTTATAACCATACTCCACTCTTCAGTATTCTAAAACACACACAAAAAAAACAAATTCTTTCCCTTGGTCTCAGGATACCTTAGTCTCTTTTTACCTTTACTGCCAAACTCCTGGAAAGAATCAATTACACAGACTGTCTGAGCTTCCTACCACAACTTCCCTAAAAGCAAATCTTGCATCAACTGCCTTATGCACCCTTGAAATTACTGTCTTAAAGGACAATATTAACTTCTCTTTTATTTTTTGCACTTAATAGTATTTACTTTTTTTCCATTTACATGTAAAGATATTTTTATGCTTATTTTTATAAGATTTTGAATTCCAAATTTTTCTCCTCTCCTTTCTCTTCCCCCTCCCTAAGAGAGCAAGCAAGGTGATACAGGGTTTACAGATGTAATCATGGTAAACATGTTTTCATATTAATCTTGTTATGAAAGAAAAGTCAGAAGAAAGGGAAAAACCACGATAAAGAAAAAAAAAAACCCCTCTGAAAAGGTGAAAATATTATGCTTCGATTTGCATTTAGACTTTGAATGTGGTCAGCATTTTCCATCATGGATGTTTTGGAATTGTTTTGGATCATCATATGGCTGAGAAAAGCTGTCCATCATAGTTGATCACTGCACAATGCTGCGAGTAGACAGTAATAACTTCTTGTCAATTCCAGTAGTTTTGCTCAATCCTCATCCTTTTTCATATTTCAAAGCACTTGACACTCCTGATCACTCTTTTTCTTCTGAATCTGATTCCTTTTCTTAGCTTTGAAATATTTGTCTCTCCTTCATACCCTAAGTGGAGGTATGCCCATACTTATGTCTCTCTTCTCTACCTTAATAATTTCACATTTTCATATATTCAGTGATAATAAAAGTCTCCATGATAGAACTGTGAAGATTGAATATGAATTAAAAGCATAATTTTTTAACCTTATTTTGTTGTTGTTTGCATTGTTTTCCTCATGTTTTTTTCTTTCTTTCACCTATTAGTATAATTTTTCTTTCACAGCATGATGAATATGGAAATACGTTTAGAAAAACTGCACATTTAAACTATATTGGATTGCTTGCTGTCTATGGGTGGGGGTAGGGGAAAGAAAGGAGAAAAATGTGGAACACGATTTTGCAAAGGTGAATGCTAAAAACTATCTTTTGCATATGTTTGGCAAAATAAAAAGCTTTTAAAAAAAAGTCTCCATGAATATGGCTTTCCAATCTATATTTCCAATCCCAATCCATCCCTACATATCTAGTTTAGAGGGTCCTCAAACTATGGCCCATGGGCCAGATGCGGCAGCTGAGGACTTTATCCCTCTCACCCAGGGCTATGAAGTCTATTTATTTAAAGCCCACAAAACAAAGTTTCTGTTTTTACTATAGTCTGGCCCTCCAACCGTCTTTGGGACAGTAAACTGACCCCCTATTCAAAAAGTTCAAAAAGAGGACCCCTGATCTATGGGATGACTCCATTTTGATGTTCCACCACAGTCTCAAACTCAGTGTAAGTATTTTAATTTTGGAAAATAGCAGGGAGCTAAAAGTGGAAAGGATACTGGGTTTGGACTCATTCCCCGAGGCTTGAGTACCTTCCTCTCCCTCTCTTCTTCAGTTTTCTTTTTGTGTGTTGACTCCTCTTATTAAATTGTAAGCTCCTTGAGGACAGGGGATTTCTTTTTTCCTATTTGTATCTCTAGAACTTAGCACAGTTCCTCCTGGGCAAGAAAACCCAAAATGGGGCCATAAAGAGTAGAACACAACAGAAATAAGTGACCAACAACAAAAATTAAAGGGAATAAAAATCTTTCTGTAACTTTCGCTCATCTGCTCTGTCTCTCTTCAGGGTCAAGCAAAATAAGTTTAACATAGCTTTTACATGATACTTTCCCATTCTATTGATAGCTCATTAAGTGATATACTAAGGGATCTTGGCTCCAAGTCTCTAAGGTCATTTATCTTGAAAAATTACATGCATTTCTGTCAGAAAGTTAACTACAGCATCTAAAGAAATGGTAAACATTACTAGAGTTCTCTAAGCCAAGGCTGAATGAGTATTGGTTGGTAGTCCAAATTCTTGAGGAAGTGTGGGTTGGATCCCACACTTAGACTTAGACTAAGGTCCCTTCTAAGATTCTGTGATTTTTGTGGATGGTAAGAGGACTCAATATTGGACCTGACAAGGCTCATCAACTGAAGGAAGTGGGATGTTTATTTAGTCTGTTGAACTGACAACTCTATGATAATTATTCATGATGATTACTTAAGTATTTGAATAATAAGACTAGTTCTTCTTTGTCCCAGAGAATAGAACTAGAAGCAAAAGAGAAATTGCAGAGAGGCTGACTTCAACTGAATACAAGTCAGAGAAAATTCTTAATTGAGCTATACAAAAATAGGATGAGTTGAGGAAGTTAATAGGTTCTTTCAGTGGAGTCAGGGTGAGTATTTGGGGAAATGTTGTACAGGGAATTCCTGTTCAGATACAGATTGGATTATGTGACCTCTACAGTCTCTTCCAGTCCTCTGATTCTGGGAATCATTAAATATTTTAAGATTATTATCACGCCCTATTTCATTTCACTCCACCCCTTGATGTTCATATAGTTCAATCCCTTTATTATACACTTGAGGAAATAGGCTCAGAAAACTTGACTTGTTCATAGTCACGCAACTAGTAAGTGTCCAAATCAGCATTTAAACTCTAGTCTTCCGACTCCATATGTAGCTAGAAGCACTATGGGGATTGGCCAGAGGGCTGCTCTAACACTGAAGAAGTGTGGAGTGTCATGGCCAGCTTTGACATATAATGGCTATTCTATCTTGGGCAAAGTTTAATGTCCTAATGTCCAAGGAAATGTTCTAAGACTATAAATTGTAGAGCAGTTGCCCATCTCTATTGGTAAAAAGGATTCCTTATGAAGAACTCTCTACTCCAATGAAATCTCAACAATAACCACAAAAGGATAAGTTAATAATTATAGTAATCAGTGTTATTATATTATATTGTATAATATTAATATAATTAATATTATTTATTAACATTAACATATTATATTGGTATTTTAAAAAATTTGTTTTTATTGATACCTTGCAATCCAGGCAATTTTATTAACATACATTATTATTATATTATTATTAATATAAGTTTGATTTATCTCTTTTGGCTATTATATTTTATAGGTTGATTTATGCTCAATTCTTAAAATTTCCACGTCTTTTTCATATATACAAATTCCTAGCTTCATCTTCCTCATCTTGTACTTTCAGAGCTATTTCTAAAAAAATCTAAATGTAGGATTTTTTGCTTACCCCAGACCATAATTCCAGGTTGCCAAGTATCAGTTCCCACAATATCAATGATGTCAAAGGACAAAGAGCAATATATGATATGGAATTATGGATCTGTTTATCAGCATAATGAATGAGGAGGATATCCAACTTCCAGTGAAAGGGTTTATCAGCATAATGAATGAGGAGGATATCCAACTTCCAGTGAAAGGATGAAGCTTCCAGAAGCCAGACTGTAACAGATAGGTGTTTTTGCCAAAACTACTTGTAGCTTCCATCCTGATGCCCAGCAGACATCTCTGGCTGGAAATCATTGCGCTGGTCCCCAGCTTCTACCTCAGAACCCTTGAATCTTGGCCATTCTTCAATTCTGGGCTCTTACCCAGCCCAGCCTTCTGGTTTACACTCTCATTTGGAAACTATTAATCTTCCCCTAAGGTATAACATTCCCCAAGGCCTAATAATTCCACTAAGAGCTTTCTGGATCTTGACTGTATTAAACAACATTAAATTATTGATAAATTTGATAAGTAAGCCATCTAATACCACCATCCAAGTCATTGATAAAAATGTCCACACAGAACAGGGCTCTACACCCTGGGCATATTGGCGTAGATCTCCTTCCAGGTGGGTAGTAGTGATCAACACTCTTTGGGTCCAGTGACTCAACATATTCTAAATTTACCCAGTTGTACCTACATCACTCTCCATCCTGTCTATGAAGATGTGGTGAGAAATTTCATGAAACATTTCGCTAAAATCCAAATTTGCTAGAGAGACAATGTGGAAAAGCTGTGGACCAGAATGCAGTCAGTAAGTCCTACACTTGAATCTGACTTAAGACACATAAAATAGGAATAAAGAGACAAGGCATTTAACTTCCCTGAGACAAGGTTTCTCTACCTGTAAAATGAGGATAATAATAGCACCTATCTCATATATGAAGATCCAATAAGATCTATTTAAAGTGTTTTTAAAAAGTTTAAGTGCTATATAGACTATTATTATTATTTATTATAATTGTTATGAATTATAACAAGGTGACCAAAAAAAAAAAAAAAAGAGATGAGATTAATCTGGCATTCTTAATGGTAGCTAGTAGTAATTACCTGTGTCCTCTTTACATATCTGTAAGTTTCTTGTTTAATATCTGTTCCAGAATTTCCCCAGAATCATAGGGAAGCTCACCCACCTATAGTTTGCTCAATAATTACATGTACAATTTTTTTTTAGTCCTCTGAAATCTAATTTATCTGGTTTAGGATTGTCGCATGGCGTGGGCACCAGGCCTTTCATAGAAGTTCAGTGCTCATGTCTGGATCATATAACAGAAAACTGTCTCAGATCCTGGCCTGACAAATCAGGTTGTGGAAGCAAATAGAAGAGATTTCTTGTATAAACACAAAGCAGATAAAAGAGATTTCCCTGTATAAACACTGTCCATCTAGCTCAGTATCAAGGGCTGGACAAATTGGTTCTAACATCTTTTTAAGAGGCCTCTGGGTCTGGTGTGGAGGCTCAGGCCCCTAATCCTGGCTAGGAAGGGATGCCAAGGCTTGCAATCAGGAGCTCAGAGCTCCAGTGCGGCTAAAGCTGATCAGATGCCTACACCAAGTTCTGTAGCAATATGGTAAGTTCCCAGGGGCCCGGAGCTGCCCGGCTGCCAAGAGAGACGAGAATCCTCCCAAGTTAGAAACATGGAGCAGGCTAAAGCTTCTGGGCCAATTAGAACTGAACAAGCCAAGAGTGACTACTGCCTGTCCAGTTTGGGAGAGAGAAGAAATCTACAACTAAACAAATAGATAAATAGATATTTAGAGAGAGAAATATATAATTGAATGAATGAATGAATGAACAAAAAAATATACATTGTTAATATCAAAGACAAATCAGCTTTTTTCTGACCTGAGAAGCAGAATAAACAGAAAAATTGGAATGGAAAGGAATTGGGTTCAAATTGTGACTTTGTTACTTACATTGGACAAGTCACTTTACAATTCACTCTTTGTAAAAAAAAAAAAAAAAAAAAAAAAAAAAGGGAGGGGAGTTAAAATTAGTTATAATATGGTAAAATAATTATGAGATACTTGTGTTTTAAAAGCCTATGTTGGAGACTTAGAACTAGACTAGTGAAAGAAATGAAACAGGACTCTGCTCTTTAAATTAGAATCCTTTGACCAAACTTAGAAAAGCATCTAGGAGTCAGGAAAACTCATCTTCATGAGTGGAAATCTGACCTCAGACACTTATTAAAGTGTGACCCTTGGCAAGTCCCTTACCTCATGTTTGCCCAGAAGGCAGCTCTGCTGAGATTGGAGTCAGGAGGACCTGAGCTCAAATTCATTCTCAGATATTGCTGTATGACTCTGGGCAAACCACTTAACCCTATTTGCCTTAATACGCTGGAGAAGGAAATGATAAACCATTCCAGTATCTTTGCTAAGAAGGTCTGTTGAGTCACACAGAGTTGGATATGACTGAATGAATGAACGATAACAGCTACAAACTGACATGTGGATTTTCATAAGTCACAAGATGCTGATACCCACTATCCTGCCTGTCTTTGTGAAGTTGCTTACTCAAGAAGCCTAGAAACTGAATGACTAGCACCTTTATAGGGAGTCACACCAGGTGAAACACATTATGGGAAGTTTTCAGCTCTGCTGTTCAGACTTCTCTAAGGGTAGAAACTTTCGGCCCTATCAAAAATCATTCCTTTCATTAGCTCCAAATACATAACTAGTTATTTAAACTCAGAATGAACTAAAATTTTAATACAGGATCCCACATTATTACTTTATTTATTTATTTTTATTATAGTTTTTTACTTAAAAGATATATGCATGGGTAATTTTTCAGCACTGACAATTGCAAAACCTTTTGTTCCAACTTTTACCCTCCTTCCTCTCCTCCAGATGGCAGACTGATCAATACATGTTAAATATGTCAAAGTATAAGTTAAATACAATATATGTATGCATGTCCATACAGTTATTTTGCTGTACAAAAAGAATCGGACTTTGAAATAGTGTACAGTTATCCTGTGAAGGAAATCAAAAATGCAGGCGGACAAAAATAGAGAAATTGGGAATTCTATGAATCCCCATATTACTTTAAATTTATTATGTTCTTTTGTATTCTTTATTTAATTTTCATTTATTTTAATTCAATTAATACATTTATTTTCTTTGATATTTATTATATTTATCTAGTTAATGTTTATTTAATTTTGATATTAATTTATTGTATTTATTAACATTCCTTTAAAGGATACAATACCCTGAGGTATGGGAGCAGTATTATTTTTATTTTTTTATCCCCAGTACCTATCTCAGTATTTTTCACATAGCAGAGTTCAAGGTTTCACACTTCATTAGGTCACAGGTTTGGAGTTGAAAGAAATCTTAGCACTTCTCTATTTCAAAACCTCCATTTTATAGCAGAGGATAAAGAAGAGGTAAAGAAGAAAACTGATGAAGATAACATGACATGAGTTTTATCTGTCACCACTATAGAGGGAACTTAGTTTTTCTCCTATTTATTAACTTTGGGGAGGGGGAAAGAGGATAAGTCTTTTAAATCCCTTTTAAGTAAAGATATTGTTATCACTATGCAGGCAACAGGGAATATTGGGAAAAGCCCTGATCTTAGAGATGGAAGAGTAATATATTTGTCTTTGTCACTTACTAACTGGCTGGGTAGATTTAGTCAAATCACTTAATCTCTCATGACCTTAGTTTCTTCATCTGTAAAATGAGAGGATTTGATGACATTTGATAGCTCTGTAATTATCTAGCTGGAATTCTATGTCATTCACATTAACTTTCCTGTTTCTCTCCAGAATTACATAAAAGAAATGGAATGGGGCAATGCTGAAATACTAGATCCGTAAGTGGTAGGTACTGTCAGTCATCCTGCCCCTGGCTGGGTTTTTCTTTTCTTTAAGGAGAAAGCTTATTCTTTCTCCATTTTTCTATGTTTTCTAGTTCCTCCCATGTGGCTTTCATTGATCAAAATCAGGTCTGACAAACACAATGATGACAAAGCTGTGAGAAGTCATTAAAAAGGAGTTTGTTGGTCAGGCTGAATGAACCGTGTACTTTTCCGGTCAGGCCTTGCTATAAATTAAAGAACTATAAAGTAGTTCATGGGACTAGTTTGTTCATGGGAATTTAGAACTGAAATCAATAGAGAAGACACTTACAAATGAAGAAACAAGACTCCAGAGAAGTTAAATGAATTCAACATGACTAATATGAAAATGTTTTAAATGAATGTACATATATAATTTACATCTAATTGCTCATCATCTTAGGGAGGGGCAGAGGGGAGAAAGGGAAGGAGAAAATTTAGAATTCAGGTTATTTTAAAACTGATTGTTATGAAATGTAAAATTATGTTTAATGTGATTGTATATGTATAACTTGTATCAAATTGATAGCCATCTTGGAGAAAAGGGAGGGAAGGGAAAGGAGAAAGAAAATTAATGGAAATCAAAAAGTTATAAAAATAAATGTTGAAATTTACTAAAGTTTAAAAAATGAATGTTAAAATAGTTTTTATATGTAATTGGAAAAATAAAATACTCTTAAAATAAGTAAATACTTATTAAAAATAAATAAAATTGCTTAAGATCATATGGCCAATTAGGAGCAAGGATAGGACTAGAATCCAGGTCTTAGAGCTCTAATTCTCTCTATTCTGATATATCCCTTCTAAGTGAGATAAGACTTAGTCTGCCCAACCCCTAAGGAGACAATGAAAAATTGTTGGGAGGAAGATTTCATTCAAAGTAAAACTGAAAATTGGAGCTTTCAAATATAGAAAGAGCTGCCTTGGAAGGTGCAACCCAAAATGTTCAAGAAGTTAGATGAATGATGTTATGAAGGGATTCCTGCAGATAGCAGGAGATTAGACTAGCTGATCTCTGAGATATCTTCTCAATTATAGAATTCCATAGAATTGATTTACTCATAGATTTGCTCAACAGGACTTCAGATACCATCTCATCCAAAACTCTCATTCTACAGATAAGTAAACTGTATTAAATGATTTGGCTAAAGTCAACCAGGTAGCAAGTGTTACAGCCGGGATTTTTATTCAGGTTTTCTAACTCTAATTCCTACATACTATACTCAAGAAAACTCCAGCTCAATTGGGCTACAAATGCTTACTGAGGTAGAGCAAGAAGATTTCAGAGACCAGCTAGTACAACTCTCTCACTTTATCAAAGAGAAAACAGAAAACTAGGGTAGCTTGAGTGATTCTGTATATATATAATCCATATTTGCCCAAAGTCAAAGGGGATAAGAGGCAGAATCTGAAGCCAGATCCTCTGACTTGAAAGCCAATGCTTTTTTGACTCAAGTGTTAATAACATCATGAGAGACACCTTCAAATAGTGAGTTTGGAATTATCTGAGTGCACCTTTTTGTTGGTAAAAATATCCAGCTGGTAGTGGGACAACAGGGGAAATGAGACTGAACCTTCAAGGCTTAATTCAAATCCTCCCAAATTCATGGAATCCCACAGAACCTTTGTCAGCTGTCCCAGTTCTTGCCTATCACTCCCTTCTCCCAGTTTTCACCAACTCCACCATTTATGTGTCCCCTAGCATCTGATGCTTTGTCTTGTAAATTCTTTTCTCTCCAACTGGATTGTTATCACTTTTAGTGAAAAGACATTTCCCAGAATTCTTTGTTTCCCCATTTTAAACCTATTTCAAGTTCTTCCCTACTAACAAAGGCCCATATTTTTGCCCTACTTTTTTCAGTGGTGCTTTATGAGTAATAAAATGTCACAATTTTTGAAGAGTGTGTCAATCAAAAAGCAATAAAGAAGTATATGATGGCCACTCATTACCAACCAAGAATTGCAAAGGAAAAGCATTATCAAGGGTATGATCAGAAAGTCAAATGCCTGGAAAAGAACAGTGGCTGGCCTTATAGCAAGAGGGAGCAATCCACACACTTCAAGAATATTCATTAGACATCAAAGATGAACAAAGGACCCCAGAATGTTGCTTAATAAATGCCTGTTAAATGAATAAATGACTCTTTAAAGCCTAAACTAAATATGTTACAATCTTAGAAAACAGACAGTAGAAGAGTGAGAAAATGTCTTCCTTGGCAGAGTGGTAAGGAAGAATAGTGGGAGCAAGACCTGATCCTACCACTGAGCAAGAGCTGGACAAGACTCTGTGAGATTCTATGAATTTGGTGGGATCTGAATTATGCTTTGAAGATCTAGTTTCAGTGCTCAAAATTATTTTTTTGTCCCTGTTTTCTTCACTTCAGCATCAATTTCTGCCTTAATCACCCCACTCTTTAGCTCTAATTTACAATTCTCAATTATGTCAAACTCTGTTGTAAATCCTTATTTATTTGATCAGGGCCCTTGTGACTTTCCTTCTGTAAGGATAGGGATGGGGATAGAGAATGAAAGGAAGATTTATTAGACTCAAAGATTCAACCTCACCAATCTATACCTGTGATACCCCAAATCCCCATATTCATGTGATAGATAACATGTGACAAGGAATTAAATTATTTGATTAACCTATTGCCACTAAGGATCTGGTGTGCTATGATCTTTGGGGTCATGAAGATTTGGACAAGACTGAGTGACTGAACAACAACAAAATTTCAGGTGGATCCAAATGCTGGAGGTTAAAACAAACTTCTTTAGAATTAAAAAAATGGTAAACCATGACAGGCAAACATTACATAAACTGTTAATAACATGTGCTTTATTAGGTGGTTTTTTTAAATGGGAACATCTCGTGGTTGGTGGTAGGATAGGAGGAGGATTTATTGGGAAATTTACAGATGTGTTGAAACACAATAAATTTTTCAAAAAAGAAAAAAGGACTTAAAATAGCTTTTTATACACACTCTCCCCCCCCCCCCCAAAAAAAAAAAAGACATAGCTAATTGAAAAGAGGCCTCCTTCATTGCAGTGTCAGCTCCTTGAGGACACTTTTTTGGAGGGAGAGACAGGGCAGGTTTGTTTGGTTTTTTTTTTTTTTTTTTTGGATCCCTGATACTTGCACAAAGGGGGTACATAATTAGACACTTAAAAAATGCTTACTGATTGACAATTGGTAGGGCACCATTTAGCAGAAATGTACAAAAAATATGTATTTAAATTTTTTTTCTTTATTTTCTTTATTTTTGAGTTTATATCTGTGATTTTGTAGGGCTAGGATTCTGATGTAGCTTGGCAACTCAAATGAAATTTATAATTTTAAATAGTTGACTGAGGTACTGAAAAGTTGAGAGACTTGCCCAGTGTTAGTTAGCACTGTGAGCAGGAGTCATGGCATGAAGCCACTTCTTATCTCAAGGGATACCTCTTTTTGTCTCTATCTGCTTTGCCAAATTCCTTCTCCATTGATCCTATCTGGTTTCTGATAGCAGATGCTAATGAGCCCTAAGGTGGTGGACCAAGCTAGAAAAAAAAAGGGAAAATATAATAATGAAGAATCCACCAACCAAAGTCACAAATTTTCCCCAAAATCAAGCATTTGTTGTGTCTTAAGACAACAGGCTATTAACCATGTGGTACACACACAGAAAACTTGCCACATTATGTGACAATATTTGTTATTGTCAAGTCCATATTATGCCGTGTTTGAGATGATATCTCACATGTTGAATACATTCCTCTTCAAGTTTTTTGAACTTTCTTGATCAGGTCACTGAAGTCTCTTCCCCCTGGACATTCATTCTATCCCGGGATACCTCACACTGGGAATATTTTCTGGGGCCTCTTCCTCTACTTGTTTGGTTCCTCCTGGATTCTCCAGATTAATTTTAAGGAAAAGGACTAGCGAAGGCTTAATAAATACTTGTTGACTTCTTGTTGTCGACTTCCCCTCCTGTTATCTTCTCTTTTCTTACCATACATTTTTACTCCTGAATTCTAAGGCCTGAGAAAAACTAAAGGACTTTAATTACACATACACATACCCCAAACCCACACCAGGAAAAAAAAAAAAAAAAAAAACAGAACTAAACAATAAGAAAAACAAGCAGTAATGACTAAGAAAGCAGATCATAGAACAAATAGCCCACTATCTCAAAGTTGATTTGGCATCCAGGGTTATTCTTTAAGATATTTTTCATACTCTAAAAGGAACATATTTTTATTTGAGTTAAAGAGGGACTCCTCAAAGAAAAAAGTACAAATTGTTAATAATCACTCAGAGAAATAAGTATTCATGATCAGAGGAATGCAAATTAAAACTGCTCTCAGAGAAGACTTAGGGGGACAAGATAGTTGTCTTCAAGCCTTTGAAGGGTTCTGTGTGAAGGAAGAGGAATTATTGGTAATGGTTCCAAGGAAAAGATAGTGAAAAAAATCACCTTCCTTTCAACAGACTAATATGGGACAACTGGGGAAGAATACTGCCTGTATTATCAGGTTAATTTATCAATGGCTTTTTATAATGGAGGAGATAGTATATTCAGAATAAGTAATATTTTTAAAAGGAATCAATAAGATGATTTAAAACACTGTTTCAAATTGTTCAAAAAAATTTAAATAAATCATCAGTTAAAAACAAAACTATTTAGCCTCAAGATGCAGAACAACTTTCTAATGATCAAAGCTATACAAAAATGGAATGGGTAGCCTCAGGAGATAGTGGGTTTCTGCCACCCCTCCTGAAAGTCTTCAGGCAAAAGTGGTTTGATCACCCATAGAAGAAATTCTTTTTCAGATGTGGGTTGGATTAGATGTCCACCCAGGTCTTCCAATTCCTTTTTATAATTCAATAATGTTACTTCACTCAGTACTTTAAAGTTTTATGATTTCAACTGGGTCTCCAACTTGATTCTCCAATGCTGATCAATGTCCTTTAATTCCTCGATAGTTTTCAAGAGTTATAATATCTGGGACCAAATCAACAGTAACCCTCTCTAATTCTAGCTAAATGGGTCTATGATGCCTTTTTTTTTAAAACTCTGTATCCCAAAGCCTAATGGGATAGTCTTTGAGAACCCAGAGAAACCACCATATATAAACTTTTGTGAAGCTGGTATTTCTTTATAATCATTAAATGATAAAGACAATTAAAAATAATAACATAGGGACAGGTGCTTGCTATTACTTTGTTAGTGGAAATAAAAACTGCTACAATTTTTATAGCACTTTAAGATTGCTATGTTGTCTCATTCAATCCTCATAACCACTCTGTAGGATGGGCACTATTATCTTCCCTATTTTAGAGATGAGAAAACTGAAGCTATGAAGGGTTAAATGATATTCCCAGAGTCATTCTAGCTACCAGTTAAGTATATGAGGCAGGATTTTAACAGATGATCTCCTAATTCAAAATCCATCACTCTATCCACTATGATACCTAGATGTCTAGATGTAATCTTTTTGGAAAACAATGAAACTATGATCCCTTATGTTCTCAAAATGCAATGACTTCTGAAGGGAAGATACGATATATAAGAGATCGTATTACAATCAGGGTGGTATTATGGAAAGTTATACTGGAAATAGATATGCCATGAGAAATGATTCATTTGGATCCCTACTCTTACTCTAATCAGTATTGATCAGTTTGATTTTTTGCATGAATATCACAGGGATTAGATAGGATAGGTTCTTATAATGGACCTCAAACTTTAATGTAATGTTCACTACTTGTTTACCAGTTATAAAGCTCACTTGTACAACCACAAGAATGCTGATAAAGACATCTCCATGCTGTTTTGCTCAAATATCCATGACATGTCCAAACCCAGCAAGAGGAGAATGACTTGATTCTTTGGGAAATCCTCCAACTTATTTTTGTATCCCTCGACCATTCTCTCCTGTCCAACATGAGCAAGTAATCATCTTATGACCACTTAATTAATTAATTTTAATTAATTTAGTTATTATATGTTATATATATTATATTACATAATACATGTTATATATTATATAATTATGTTTTATATTACTTATATGGAATTTAATTTGGTTAAATTTAGCTAATTTAGATAGTACAGCTAATTAAATTCTTCTCAGTCGTAGGATAAAGGTGTTGAATTATATGATTTTTAAGTAGGCACTAAATCCTATGGCAAAATATAATGAAGTTTGAAAGTGACCATATCCTGTGACCTAATGGGCCATTAAAAGGCCTACACCCTCAGAATATTAAGAAAAGGGGGAAGGAGGGAAAAGAGTACCAGCTACACAATAGTATTCATAGTCACTATATTCATAACAGCAAAAACTGACAACAACCCACATGTCCAATAACTAAAACAGTGGCTGAATAGACTGATATGACAACATAATGGAATACTCTTGCACCATAGGAAATAATAACTATGAAAACTACAAAGAAATATGCAAAGACTTATGTGAAATGATGCAGAAAGAAAGCAAAGTCAGAAAAATTATATGTCCACTGACAACTATGTTAAAATAATTATAATAACATCAGCAACAAAACAAAAGCAAATACACAGAAGGAAAAAGAACCCAGAGGCAACAGACAGACAAACGGATCCTTGTTGTTGCTACTTTGTTCAACTTACTTTTCAATAGTAATATGAAGTTTGTGGTTTTCTGTAGGATGTGATTTAACATTTTATCTGAATATAAAAATAAGAACTGACACTTGTAGGAGGCTTTAAAGCTTGCAAAGTGCTTTATACAACTATCCCAACTTATTCTTATGTTGATGTAAGTTCTGAGGGCATCATTAATCTCATGTGACAAATAAGGAAACTGAGATACAATAAGATGAAGTGTCAGTCATAGAATTTTAGCCCAGGATCACTCTATTCTTTTTGCCACACAACCTCTAAAACTAATTTGATTGCTAATTTAAGAAAAACAACATACACCCCCCCCCCCCACACACACACACACCAATTCACTTGTACTATTTACACTATAAAGTAACAAAAAATTTTTTTTCCAGCAACTATAAAGTGAATTATTGGAGCAAATAGTTGAGTTTCCAGGTGTTTATATATTTCTGATGGCTGGGACATACACATACGCACATATGTTTGTGTCATTTACTTCAGAGTTACCAGATTATCGACCAAGTCTAATGATTTGCCCTGCAAGTCATGGTAAAAATGTAGTTAAATCTTAGAGCTTAAAAGGCTGGATTTCAAAACAAAGAAGAGAATAATTCTATTTGACAGAATCCAAATACCAACACAAGGAAAATTCTGACTTTGGCTGGTTTTATGTCAAGCATGACCACTTGTTGGGAGCAGGCACTAATCTACAGCCACATAAGGCCAACCTTGAATAGGTTGAATCTCCTAATCACATTATACCAAAGACTTCCTGAATAGGAATCTCCTAATCACATCCTAACTTTGAATAGGCAGATATCTAGGCATCCCCTGATCACATCATAGAGCTTCCTGCCACCAGAAACATCTGAGCAGTTCATCCTTGGGCGGGATACCAACCCTTTGTCATGGACCCCCACCCTGTACTGTGTTTGAACAACCCTGCCTTCTTTTATACTGCTATTTATATCTGTACTATTGCACCCATTAAAATGAGGCTTGATCAGAATGATTTGACTTGCCTCCATTTTGCGTGTCCCCTCTCTCTTGCCCTTATCTCTTTTCTTCCAGGGTCCACACATTCTGCCTCGCGGGCTGAGGCAACCACTAACCCTTTATTTTGTCAAAAGCAGAAAAATCCACTTTGAAAGGAAATTTAAAGATATAACAAATTATTGTGGTTCAGAAAAACCTACAATTTTCATGACCTAGCATTTATCCAACAGGCTATTACCTAGTGATCACCCCTTCTACCTGATGCCTCTTATTTGCAGCTCTGCTCCTACTCTGGGATTTTCTTCACTCTCTTCCCCCCATCTCCCATATAGTTATCTTCTGTTTTAAGCTAAAATCTTCTAATTCTCTAGCTAATTTGCCCTATCTATGATTTCAGGGGCAGGAAACCAATCAAATCCACTTGGGTAGGATCCTCCCCCTTCCAATAAAACATTTGAACATCAGTGACTTTCTAGGCGAGCAATTGTTTATGATCCCCAAGCTGAGTAAACTGTCTAGGCTTGCCTTAAACATAGACCCAAAAGTCCCATTAAGACCTTGATGTAATGGCAACAACAAGACTACACGATGATCAATTCTGATGGACATGGCTCTCTTCAACAATGAGATGATTCAAACCAGTTCCACTTGCTCAGTGATGAAGAAAGCCATCTACACCATGGGAACTGAGTTTGGAACACAACATAGCATATTCTCTCTCTCTCTCTCTCTCTCTCTCTCTCTCTCTCTCTCTCTCTCTCTCTGTTTCTTGTTTGCATGCATTTTATTTCTTTTTTCTCAGTTTTTTCTTTTTCTTCCTTCTTGATCTGATTTTTGTTGTACAGCAAGATAATTGTATAAATATGTATACATATATTGGATTTAACATATATTTTAACATATTTAATGTGTTGGACTACCTGCCAGCTAGGGGAGGAGATGGGGGGAAGGAGGGGAAAATTTGGAATAGAAAGTTTTGCAAGTGTCAATTTGCAAGGGTCCAAAAATATGCATATGTTTGTAAATAAGTACTCTGGTCTTTACTCTTTCCCAGTTTCAGGCAGAATGTGTTAATTCCAGATCTAGTATAAGGATTGATGAGGTACCCTAATTGAAAAGTATCAGTCTTGGTACCAATGGAAAGAAGGAATCAGTTGATTATTTCTAGTCAACATGTTTCTTGAAGACACAGACAGGTTACCCAAATCCCAAATCCCTATACTCCAAGAAAAAACTTGAGATTTGCATAAGATAAATAATGAAAAAGAAATCCTATGAGAAACTACAGTAAATGCTTTCTTCCACTCTAGAACCACACAAAAAATCAGGCAGAAGCTTAGGAAAGAAGGTGCTAGCAGAGCCCAAGAGACAAATATAGATAACAAGCAAGAGACAAATCCTGTCTAGAACCACAAAAAGCAGGAGAGATCAAAGAGCCCTAGGATGGGAACCCGAGAATGGCTTCCATTGAAGCCTCAGGAGGGAGGCTTCCGAGGGAGGATTCCTCAGACTGAGATAGTCAAGGTACCCAGCCATCCAGAAGTTACTAATAGTGTTCACCATAATGGGCTCCATTGTAGTAGTAGTCCATTGTAGTCCAGTATAGACCCAGCATGGTAAATGTCAAAGATCCTAGGGTGAGGTGATAATCCTAACTCTGGGAGGAAGAGGTTAGCACAGGAACTCGGAGAAACAAACAGGACTTGTCATCTCATCAAAAGCACAGCAGTGCAGAAAAGTATGATTCTAGAACCAAGCCCCAGTTTAAAAACTAGAAGATAAAGTGATAAGTGAACCAAAAAAGATATCAATCAATTTTTTTTTTAAATTATTGTAGATTTAGAAATTCCAAGGAGTAATTCAATAATGACATTAAGTAAGTCTCTGACAAGACATGAAGGGAAAAAAGGATTTTCCACAAATAAAATTTGAATATTGAAGAAGTAAAACAAGAAACTAAAAAATGAAACAAAGAGACAGTTGGATGGCACAGTGGATAGAGCACTAGCCAAGAAGTCAGGAGGACCTGAATTCAAATCTGATCTCATACACTTAACACTTCCGAGCTGTATGACCCTGGGAACTTGGGTCCCCACCACCACCACTTGACCCCAACTGCCTAAAAAAAAAAAAAATGAAACAAAGGCTCTGGAAGAAAAAAATGAGAGGAAAATAAATAGCTTAGAAGAAAAAGTACTAAACTCTACTTAAGTATTGAATTCCCTGAAACTATAATAGGTCTAACAGAAATTAATGACAATTCTCATGTTGTTAAGAAAGTTTATAATAATAGCATGATTTTCTCCAAATAAATGCATTTCAACTACAAGAAAACAGCATAATCTGAATTAAGGTATAAATGAAGGGTTCCTGTAAAGTATTTAAAAGGTGAAAAGAAACATGGGGCAAAAAAGGAAAAAAGTTTAAATTTCCCATTGGCCTTAAATCACTGAAGATGAGAAAATTAGGTATTATCATCTCCATGTTCTGAAATATATATATATTATGCATAAGTATATATTATATAACATATATAAATATATTATGTACATAATATATATATTTATATATATTTGTGTATTTCAAATAGGTTAGTGTCAGAATTCATAAAAGTATCTATAATCATCATCAGAACAATAAATCTTAAATTTCAAGGGATGATGAAAAATTAAGTGAGCTGAACTAGGAGGACAATTTACACAGTAACAGAATTATTATAAAGATAATTAACCCTGAAAGGCTTATGAAGCCTGATCAACACACTGACCAACTGTAATTTCAAAGAACTCAAGATGAAACATACTATCTACCTATAGAAGGAATTGATGGATTTAGAGCACAGATTGAAACCTATTTCTTTTCTTTCTTTTTTTGCAGCATAGCTTATATAGAATTTGTTTTTGGATAAAATTTATACATAATTTTTATACATAAAATTTGTAATGGGTTTTATGATTCTTGCCTTCTCAATGAAGGGGAAAATTGGAGGAGGGCTAGTGTTTCTGAAATCCTCACATCAAGAAACAATACACACACACTCTCTTTCTCTCCTAGAAGGCTATATAATACCTCCAAAATCTATAAAGAAATGAGGAGGGGGGTATAGGATAAGGCAGGGTATCAAAGGGTATGTAAATTAAAGAGAGTGGGATAAGATGAGTAGATTAATGAGTAGGTAAAGGGATAAAAATGGAAGGAAAGGGGTGGGGGAGAAGATACAGGAGGGCTCCTTGGGGTGAGGGAGTGATTAACTAATAGCAAGGGACATTAAAGGGTCAAAGTATGGTAAAAGAGTTAGCAAGAATAGGAAACATGAGATAATGTGTGTGTATCTGTATACACACACACGTGTGTGTGTATGTGTGTGTGTGTGTGTGTATGTGTGTGTATGAGTTAACTGAAGTCTCCTTGAGGGAAGTGGGGGGAAGGAAGAAAGGGGGGAATAAAGTAAAAAGTGCACAGCAGAGAACAAAAGAAAATCTACAAGGAAGCAAAGAAAAGATGGATAATCATGAATACGATGTGTTCTATTATTATATAAGCTTTCATGAAATGGAAATTTATTGTTATATATTTTGAATCCTCTATTATGTTCTGTTTTTTCTATCCCCCCATTTTTATTTAAGTTTTAAATTAAAAATTATTTTTAAATGAATGGGGAGGAAGTTGAAGCAAGAGAACATGAAATTGAAAATAAAATAAACTTTAAGTATCAAGGATCTACACTTAGAGCTGCTACTAACAAAGAAACGTCTTGGAATACATTATTCCAGAAGGCAAAAGACATGAGCCTATAATCAAGAATAACTTATCTTACAAACTTGATTATAATTCAATAGGGAAATGGAATTTTAATGGAACAGAAGATGTTCAACTGCATCTGATGAAAAGGTCATAACTAAGAAGGAACTTTGAATTATACACAAGTCAAGAGAATCCTAGAAAAGCAAATGAGCAATTGGAAATGGCCATATAATGATATAATGCTAACATTTTAACAGGGAGAAAAAAAAAAAAAAACAAGTGTCTCTTCAAAATCTAAATGTTTTAAAGAGTATTAAGGAAGTAAAATAAGAAAAAACAGAAGACCTGGGAGTACATTGGTTTTAAGAGCAGAAAGAGAAAAGAGGGCAAAAGAAATAACAAGAGGCTAGGAAGAAGGAAGCAGAACTAGCTGGAACTGTATTTGACGAGGAAGGAAAACAAGAATGAGATGCTCCGCACTCATATGCAATGAATGATACAGTTGGACAATACATATATACTTGAACAATTTGGTGCAGAATTACATCTAACTTAATAGTAAAACAAGTAGAGACTGGGGAGAGAGGGGGAGTTAAGAGGGAAACTAATATCAGAGAGGGATTACTTCTAAGTAAAACAAATGTTCTGATTCTGACTGGAAAGATTCCTATTACATGGGAGCAAAAAATGCAAAGAACCTATAGTCAAAGATGTCCATTAATTGAAGAATGGATTAAAAAGTGATATAGATATATGAAATTTTATATATGTATATGTGCTACAGCATAGAAACAAAAAAAGACATGATTTTCAGAGAATTCTAAGTAGGATGATATGATACACAATGAATCAACCACAGAATCATTTATACAATGATTTGTATATTGTATTACATTGTATATACAATGATTTGCTTAGATCTAAGCTTGGCTAAGCAAAAATCAACTAAATAATCAGAAGATTAGGTATTTATGTACCTCTTGACAGAGAAACGATAGGTGTAAGAGGGGTGTGTGTGTGTGTGTGTGTGTGTGTGTGTGTGTGTGTGTGTGTGTGTTTTGGATGGTGACTTAATTTTATTTTCCTTCACTATGCTTATTTATAAAACACTTTTTCCCCCCTTCTTCTCTGATTTTTACTTGAGGGAAGTGATCAGTGTGGGGGCAAAACAGTAGAGTAAAAAAAAATAAAAATAGCCCCTGAAAAATTTTTTTTAAATGCAAAGGGGTGAGGGCAGTGGAAAGAGCCCTGGCCTTTGAATCTGGAAGCCTGAGCTCAAATCCAGCTGATCATTTAAGTCAGTGCCTCCAAGAAAGGAAGGAAGAAAGGAAAGGAAGGAGGGAAGGAGGAAAGGAGGGAAGAAAATGCAAAGAAGAAAATTCAGAAGGAAGCACAAAAAAGCAATTTAAAAAATTATTTTATTTTTTCTCAATTGTAAAAACATTTTAACACATTCATTTTAACATTTATTTTAAAATTTGTATTACAAATTTCTCCCTCTCCTCTCCTCAACTTGAGAAGGCAAGCAATTTGGTACAGATTATTTGTTCTTTCTCTGGATGTAGGTGTAATGCCAGAGAAACTGAGGCAAGATAGAGATTAGAGAGTATTTAATATTTTATTTGAAAGGGAGAGATTTACTGGGACCAAATGGATCCATGGCATGGTTCCAGGGCTGAATGAAACTATAGTCTCCAAGAATCCAGCAAACGATGTGAATTTTCAATGACATATATTCATGTGGCTCAGACTCAGGGGGTCGAGCAAGGCAGGGGCAGAGTGAGGGTGCTGAGAGCAGGAACGGGACTCTGACAGGGTGGGGTGAGCCATTGGAGATGGGATAACATAATGGGGGGAGGCACCCCAGAGATGGGAAGATGGTATCTGATATTCTAATAGCTTGGGATGGGCAGAGGCATTCTGATATTCTAAAATATAAGATCTTTTATCTTTATGAAATGTTCTGATTAAGGGTGGTTTTGCAGGATTGAGCAGAACAATTATAAACTGAGGCAAATCAATTAGGGAAACTGAGGCAAGACAGGATAATTAGGGAAATTGAGTCAGGACAATAAAAGAGAACTGTGGCATAACATAGGTAGCATTTTTCACTATAAGTCCTTCAGAATTGTCTTGGATCTTAGTATTGCTCACAGAATACTATACAATAATAGAATGACTAAATCATTCATATTCGATCATTGTCCAATGTAAATGGGGTAAGTTTTGAAAGTAATATGTGGATAAGGTGATTCAGGCCAATTCCAATTCCAATATATATTTATTAAAAACAAGTGGCATAAAAGAGTTTCACGGTTTTATATGAAATCATCTTTCTATTACTCCTATTTCTATTACACTGTATAAGTTGAAATGATTTTTTTTTTTTTTTGGTGTTAAAGTTCAGAACAAAAAATAATAAATTTTAGAAAAAGGGATTAAAAAAGAGAATTAGTTGACCGACCTCCCCACCCAGAACTTTTAGAAAAATATAAAGCTTTATAAATATTGTCTCATTTTCCCCTTTATAATAACCCTGAAAATAGATGTTATTATTACCTACATTTTATAGATGAGGAAACTAAAGCAGACGAGATTAAGTGACTTTCTTAGGATTACCCAGCTTCTAAGAGTCTGAGCCTGGATTTGAATTCAGGTCCTGCTGTTTTAAGGTCCAACACTATTCACTGTGCTTCTTAGCTGTCCTGTCCCCTCTCACCCTCACTTAGTTGACACAAAATAAAAGTCTCTATTCCTTCCAGCACTGACTTGTCTAGTTCTTCTGTTGAAATCCCTTTCAGTAAGAACAGCCATTCTATTTAGCTGCTCCTCCTAAAAGCATTTCCTGGATGATCATACAATAGCACTGAAGTCTACACAGGATTTAGGGTGAGGAGGTGAAAGGGTTGGGGGCCAGGAGGCTGGGTGGGAAGAGAAAGTCTTGCCAGTGGTATATGAAGACAGATTGCATGAGATGATAACCAGCTGCTAGAAAGTGATTCTTAGACCATCTGTATGTCATTTCAGTTCAGTATCCTTTCATATGTCAAAAGATCCAACTGTCATCAACATCTATGAAGATTTCCATGAGCCATCCACACTCAACGTGGCTTACATATGTTCTAAACCCAGGATCACAGGAATTATGGTTGAAAGCCACTTTATCCCCCATTTAATTTTTCAACTCCATCATTGACATTGAGATCTCTGCACCGCAAAGAGGTTAAAAAAGCACATTGCTAGGGGTCACCAGGAAAAAAAGCATTTGCACCCAGGACTCGGCCTCCAGATTTAGAATTGATCATTATCAGAATCCCAATTGCATATTCTTTCCACTATATCATGCTAACACTGGTCTCACTTACTTACTTGGGTCTTTTTTTGAGGGTGGAGGTGGGTCTATGCTTTCTTTTGAAATCTGACTAATATGGAAATGTTTTGCATGATTGCATATGATAATATATAACAAAATTGCCTGCCTTCTCAGGAAGGAGAGAAGAAAGGAATTTGGATACAGATTTTAAAATGAATGTTAAAAATTGTTTTTACATAAAACAGAAAAAATAAGGTCATTAATGATTTGAGACTTTAAACAATGAAGGGATTGGAGCAGTTAAGTGGTAAAGAACTGAATTCAAATTTGACCTCAGACCTGGGCAAGTCACTTAATCCCAAATGCTCCTATATTATATATAATATAATAATAATGTTAATAAATCAATTAATATTAATTAAAGCATTAATATTATATTATTTATAATAATTTAAAAAATAAGGATTTATAGCTATAAAGGACTTCGGAGATTCAGATGACTTTTTTAGCCTCTCTCATTTCTTCAGATGAGGAAACTGAGATCCAGAATGATAACAACTCTAGTCACAGTGAGAATTCAAAGCCAGACACTCTGAGTATGTGCTATTATGCCCTGCTAGTTAGACAGGGCATCAGAGGAAGGAGGAAATAGAGTAAGCAGTTAACGTCAGCAAAGGAGGTGAAAAAGTCCATTTCAAAGCTCTGAGAAGTTAAAATTCTGATTTGCTGCACATTAACTTCAGAGTGTAACTCATATTCTTTACCTCTAGATAAGGGCATGAAATTAGGTGATCCCAAAGGTCCTTTCCAGTCCCAAAATTCTAAGATTCTATAAATTGTCTCTAAAGGACATAAGTTGTTCCCCACTTCCCAGTGGTAACTTAAAATTAGACTGGGCAGCAGTAAGGTGGCCATTTGGTTAGACTGAGATTCTGCCGCCATGAAGACTTAAGACTTCATTTGTGATTATCAGAAATCAAAGAAAGAGGCATTTTTGCTTTGTTTTGTTTTACCCAGAACTTTGATCAGAGATACATCAAGTGGCATTTGCTTAACAACAGCTGACATTTATATTGCTTCCTCACTTTTGGAAAGTAGTTTAAAAATAATAATTGACATTCATATAGTGCTTTGAGGCATGCAGAGTGCTTTACATACATAATCTCCATTTGAACCTCATAACAATTGGAGGAGAACTTATTATCCCCATTTTACAGATGAAGAAATTTGAGACTCAGAGAATTTAAGTGACTTGCTCATGGTGATGTCCAACATTCTCACTTGCTTTTGGGTTAATTTTATTTTTTCTTCCTGAAGAGCAAAGAAAATTAAAAGAAGAAAAGGAGATTGGAAGGTGTACTTGAGAATAGCCAAGTAAGAAGTATTCAATGTTCATTTGATATGACTTGGAAAAAACATGTTTTAGATACTGAGGGCAGACAGGGGGCCTAATAGATAAAATATAGAACTTGAAATCAAGAAGACCGAGTTCAGATCTTGCTTTAGATACCAACTGTGTGACGCTAGGAAAGTCAATTAACTTCTCTGAATCTTGGTTCCCTCTTCTATAAAATGAGGATAATGATATCTATCTTATAACCTGTGAGATATCGTGAAGGTCAAATGAAATAATATGTAAAGTACTTTGAAAACTTTTAAAGCATTTAATAAAAAATTAAAATTAAATAAATTGATATTATTATTGTTGTTGTTGTTGTTATTTTTTTTGTTAGCTATTCAATTGAAATAAGAACCTGGATAAGGCTAAAGGGTCAAGTGGCATTTGCCAGTGTAGAGAAATCCTCAGTATGGGCCAGGAGAAGCATCATTCTAGTAATACAGAAAAAAGAGGCTTGTTTTTGGACTATTCCCAGAGACTTTCTTGGGAACTACATCAAAGAGGAGATTGCAAAATAGAAATGGTGTTGCTAAAGTCCCTCAGTCATGTGCTAGGGAAGCTCTGTTATGGGCTGGAGAGCAGCTGAGCTTCTCATCAAGGGAGTCAGACAGGGAAGTAGGAGAGAAATCTGGGGTGGGACCAAGAGGGCCGGCAAATCAGGAATCATTCCACCTAATCAAATGAAAATTCAGTAAACAAGAAGAAAGTCAGGAGGAGTTGAAGAGGCTTTGGGCACTCAACAATCTTTGAGCCAATGTCTGCTTTTAAAAACATTGTACCTACACAGGTTAAACCTAAAAAACGTAAGGATCCTCTGGGACCACAGTGGGCAGGGTTTGTGTAGGTCCTGCCATAGAAAGGCTCACAACAAACAGCTTAAGGGCATGGAGATTCTAAAAAGTTCACAGCAAGAGTCCCACAAATTCCCAATACTGCTACTATAAATCAAATAATAATAATACTAATACTCACAGCTAACATTTATACTGTGCTTACTATGTCCCAGGCACTGTGCTAAGTGCCTTTACAATTATTATTTCATTTGATTCACACAACCACCTTGGGAAATAAATGCTAATTGTCTACTTCAAGATGAGGAAACTGAGGCAAATAAACATTTTAGTGCGCCCAAGATCAAACAGCTAGGGAGTATCTAAGGCTAGAGTTGAAGTAAAATCTTCCTGATTCCAGGTCTGCCAAGCCATCCCTAAGTGCCTCTTAGACCAAAAAATTTCTCCTAGGCATCTAGGATTTAAGGAGAATAAGGCAGGAGAAGGGAATTATGGAACAGATGTATGGAAGTCTGGGTTTTTATGGGGCTTCCAAAACAATAATTAGTAAAACATGGAGTTGACCCACATGTGGGGAATCTTGATTTGTTGGATTATCAGGATGGGGTCTAATGGCTCAGTCGTGTGTAGGCACTATGATGTAGTACAAAACACTCTAAATCTGAAGTCAGAGGAGATTCAAAGAAAAATAATTACATCAAAATGCCCAAACCAGTGACCATTTCTGACAATACAAGCAATATTTTTCCCTTAATAGTGCTCTACCTCTATTGTGTGGAAGGAGGAATAATTTATTGTCTATTCTTCAGGCTCTTCACTGGAGGAAGCATTGTATAGAAGGTAAAATTATTGGATTTAAAATGATAGCGGATGAATTCAAATTCTACCCTTGCTTCTTACTTCTTGTGAGACATTTAGTAAAACATTTCCCTTTTTATTTCAGGGCTTCACTTGACTCATTTGTGAAACAAAATGATCTAATGAGATTCTCTCTAATATCTTTACTAGCTCTAAACCTTTTGGATCTAGTGTGGCTGCAATGAGAGAATGAATACAACAGAATAGACAAAGGTCAAAATACTTTCTCACTTTTGTGTTTTTTCTATAAAGGAAATATCCTCTTTCTGTCCTTTCTGAAATCTCCTTCCTGAAATCCTGTCTACCCTTCAAGACCTAAAACATATCTATTTTCATATCTTTGCTCAAAAATTTCCCTCTTTTCATTTTCATTCACTATTATAGATATTGTCCACTTAAAATATATTTCTTT
This sequence comes from Sarcophilus harrisii, assembly GCF_902635505.1. NCBI lineage: Eukaryota > Metazoa > Chordata > Mammalia > Dasyuromorphia > Dasyuridae > Sarcophilus > Sarcophilus harrisii. The sequence continues at coordinate 76,074,187 of NC_045431.1, forward strand.
GTGTGTCTTATTGCCCTCTACTGGACTCTAGGCTCTACAAGAGTGGAGACTGTTTTAGTTATACTTGCACCAACTGCTGTACATAGTAATTAGCCCATACTGAAAGCTTAACATATGAATATTGAGAGAAACTAGATAGATAGATAGATAGATATAGGGATACCCCCTATAGGTAGAAGATACTGATGAAATGTGAGTATCCAGGCTGATTTGATCTTGAAGTTCTATGGGCATGGAAGTTGCAAGAAGTGCAGCCATGTGAAAAATGAATAATTGACTGGCCTAGACCCAGGGACTCTCCTTCAATGGAAATCCCAGGGACAGAGTATACTAATCAGGTATGAGTGGTTGACTTGATCATGTAGGTTGATAAAGTTTCTGTGGGTATGATAAAAAAATCCAAAACAAGGCAATTCTGGTGGTATGGAATTTCAGGAGGACTTGAGCCTCTGGTATGAGATAATCATGGACACTCAACCAGATCTACATCTCAAGCTCCACCTCTAGGGTAGAACATAATTGAGATAGAGATCTCTGCCTTTGGAACTGAAATACAGAATCTAAATATATATCTAAATATGTCTTCAAAGTCTAGTTTAAATAGGAATATGAATCCAAATATGACTATATTGATTAGAGAATACTGTCCCTAAATCCTTTACAAGATGGATTGCAGAGTAAGGCAATGGTTGGGTAACCAAGAACCAAAGTCAGTTCATTTGCTGGATGATGATGAACTCAGAGACCTATTCAATGGATTCCAAATAACAACTGAGTATAAGGGATAATTCACTAAGACTTGAGGTCAGAATTGCTTAGAGATCTCTTAACCTTGAGGAAATGGGGAAGGATATTATGGCTGAGGGTGAGTGAGAATAGTCAAGGATAGGTCAGTCATCAAGTCACATAAATTAAGTCTAGAAACAAATCTGAGATAACAGACCATCAAAAGAGGGCTGACAATTCTGTGGCACAAGTTATTCCCCACATCCTGAAGCTTCACATTGGTTACTAAGTCCACATGGGCTATGACCCTTTGCCAGTAGAGTGGGTAAGTGTAAAGAGGTTTGATTTCTCATCTGGCCCAAAGGGCCTGGAAGCATTATCATTTACCTTGGATTTAGTAGGATTTCCTATTCAACTGGAATTAGCTGTTAGGAGTCTTAGTCTTGAACATAATGGACTGCTATCACTCTGGAAAAGAATTCTGAATTACATTTAAAAAAACAATTAAACTGTATTTTCCTTTGATCCAGTTAAAACTATCACTAGGCCTATACCCCAAGGAAGTCAAAGATAGAAAAGTTATACATAGCCTCAAAATTCTGATCAATTCAATGTCCAATAATGACTTCAGAAGATTGATGGTGACATCATCCCTTCCTCCTGTAACAGAAAAGTGGTGGTCTGTGAGACTCTGAGTATGGAATAAAGCAGACGCTTTAAGGCACTAGCAGAATATTCATTTATTTTGCTTGATTCTACTTATTTGTGGGAAGTAGCAAGGAAACTACATAAATAAAAGCAAATTTAAAGAGTAAGAGTTTTCCTTGCTGAAAGATTCCAAATGGTTGAATTATTTCATTTGTCCAAATGCTCAATTTCAGGTCAACCTAAAATCTCAAAACATGTAAATTTAGCAAATTAGTCTGATTTCTTAAGGCAACTCATTGAAATGCTACCAGATTGTAGATAAAGAGTACTATTATGAAAAGGGGAACTCTGGTCCTTTAAATTAAAAGAGGATTTTTCTGTATTCTCACATTTTGGCATCATCCACTAGATCCATGCCAAACTGGGAAGTAATAGAAATAATTGCTCTGGATGGCCCTGTGGACATCTCTCCTGTTTTGTGGTGTGTAATTTAGTACAAATAATGAAAGGAACTGAAAATGCTTGTTTCTATTAATTAGTAAGTCAAACTTCTGCTTTAACAAACACAACAAGGGAATCAAAAGGAAAAGATGAATTTAAAAGTGTAACACCTAAATTGCTATCTATGATTTTTTTTAGGCCCTTGGGAGAAAGCCTGTAAGAAAATTAACAACAATATTCTGGGCATGAAGCCTCTGTTTTAAAGGCTTCAATAATGGAAATAGCTGTTTCCCAGTCAGAGCAATAAAGCTCCCAACTTGCAGGTAGACATGGGAAGATAAGATAAATTAATTTTTACATAAGAAATTTTGTCTCATGAATTGAAAAAATACAGAAGAGATGACACTGTTATTAAATATAGGATAATTTCCTAGATAAGAATGATGTAGCACAATAGGTGGGTTTATCACTGAAAATGAATGCCCCACACTAGGGAAATGTAGAGAAAAGCTAAATAAACAAGTAATTATTTCTGTATAAACACCCACAAAGGCACTATCATAATTCTATAGGGAAAACGAACTGTCAAGTATTCAGGGGAAAATTCTCAACCATTTCCTCATTTTCTTGAAAATGCAACAGAAAAGACAGACTTCCCAAAATATCACCATATGGTTATCTTTTCAAAAGGCAAATAAGTCAAGAAGCAACTTAATAGAGTGGAAAGAGTGTTGGGTTTGGAAGCTGAGCTTGAGTTCAAATTCCAGATCTACTGCTTTCTACTCTCTATGATCTCTGACAAGTCACATAACCTCTCATTCTGAGTCCTATGTTCCTTATCTGTAAAATGTATTTCTGTGAATGTCAATTAATAAGTAAGCTATTAAGCCCTAAAGATATAAAGAAAAGCTTACGTGAGCTCATGCCTTCAAGGAGCTTACAAACTATTTGGGGAGACAACAAAATTTATGTTAGGACAGGCTATCCATGAGATAAATAGGGGAAAATTGACAGATGGAAGGCACTAGATGTAAGAGGGATTACGATAGGCTTCCTGAGGCAAGTGGATTATAGCTGGGACTTGAAGGAAACCAATTATGCCAGAAAAGAAGAAGAGGAACATGTACAAAAATGTCTGTGGCAGCCCTTTTTGTAGTGTCAAGGAACTGGAAACTGAGTGAATACCCATCAATTGGAGAATGGGTGAATAAGTTATGGTATATGAATGTTATGGAATATTATTGTTCTATAAGAAATGATCAGCAGGATGATTTCAGAGAGGCCTGGAGAGACTTATATGAACTGGTGCTAAGTAAAGTGAGTAGAACCAAGAGAACATAGTACAAAGCAAAAACAAATAACAATTCTGATGCATGTGGTTCTTTTCAACAGTGAAGTGATTCAGGCCATTCCAACGGTCTTGTGATGGAGAGAGCCATCTGCATTCAGAGAATGGACTATGGGGTCCATTCTGGGAGGGAGGAGGGGATTGGATTAAAGATTCTCTTCAGATTCCTTCCAGTTGAAAACTGGAATTCTTCCTTCCCACCCCAATTCTGTATGGTAGGAAAAAGACCAAAATCTCTATTTCATAAATAAAAAGATTTTAAGACCAGCAGAGGCTAAAGGACAAAGTGATAAGGGCTCTTTGAAATAGCAGATAAAGAGCTGGGCTTGGAGGACTTTGAATCCAACCTTAAAATCTTACTAGCTGTGTACCCTGAGCAAGTCATATAACATTTTTGCCTTGGTTTCCTGATGTGTAAAATGGGGAAATGATAGCACCTATCTCACAAGTTGTTGTGAGGATCAAGTGAGATAATAATTATAAAGAGTCTAGCACATAGTAGCAGTTAATAAATATTTGTTATTTTTAAAAAAAAACCTGGATTCAATAAACAATCTTCTTTTCACGAACCTCTGCCTCTGCAAGTCAAAGATTATTAAGATTATGTCATGATGTTTATGAGAGGAAATATGGTTTCATTACAATAGGTACTCTTTCCATTGGTATAGTCTCTAGCTATGTTTCTTATTCATGTTCCTTTGGGAGCCATCCAAGGAATAAAATGAATGAATTAATAAACAAGCACTTATTAAGTATTGACTAGATGCCTGGCCCTATAAGTCTGGATATACACATTCAAAAGCACATGACTGCCTACCTGTCCAAGTCCAGTCATCACTAGATACAGGAAGGGATTAGGTGAGAAATGATAACCTAGTAATTTTCAGAAGGAAAAATCAAAGATATTTTTTGATAAAAACACAAGAAAAAAGGCTAACTCACCACTGATTAGACAAATGCAAATTAAAGCAATTCTGAGGTACCCAAAATGACATCTTTTGTCATCTATTGGATGACATCTATTGGAAATGACAAATGCTGAAGAGGATGTGGGAAAACTGAGATACTGGTGCACTGTTGGTACAGTTGTGAACTGTTCCAAGAATTCTGGGGAACAATTTGGAACTATGGCCAAAGAACTTTAAAACTGTGCACACTCTTAACCAAGAAATAACATCATACCTCAAAGAGATCAGAGAAAAAGGAAAAGGATCTATATGTACAAAAAATATTTACAGAAAACACTTTTTGAGGTGGGAAAAAATTAGAAATTGAAGGGATGCTCATTAATTGGATAAGAGCTGAACAAGATGTGGCGTGTGATTGTGGTAGAGCATTATAGTTCTAAAAGAAATGACCAGGAGGAGGATTTCAGAAAAACATAACAAGATCTCTCTGAACTGATGCAAAACGAAGTGATAAGAACTAGGAGGTCATTGTGCACTGGGACAGCAATACTATAATGATGATCAATTGTGAAAGCCTTGGATACTCTGATCAATACAGAGATCCAAGAAAATTCCAAAGAACTTGATGAAAAAATACTATTCATCTCCAATAAGAGAAATAATGAACTCTGAGTGCAAAATGAAGTATAAGGTTCTCATTTTCATTATTTTTATTGCCTTTTTAAAAAATATGGCTAATGATTACACACGTATAATTGATATATTGGTTGTCTTTTCGGGGGTGAGGACTGAAGAAGAGGGAAATTTAGGGAAATTTCAAAATTTAAAAAAAATTGTTAAAAAAAAATAAATTATAATAATATATAATGTGGGAATGAATTCTGAAAATATAACTTGGGGCAAGAAATGAAATGAACCCCTAGTGAGAGTGGTAGGGACAGCACTGTTGTTGCCACTTTCATTAAGAATAGTAGTTGGATCTTTTTGTAGTTCCAAGGAATTAAAATTCAGTGGATGTTCATCAATTGGAGAATGGCTGAATAAGCTGTGGTATTTTAATGTAATAGAATACTATTGTTCTATAAGACATGAGGAGTAGATTGATTTCAAAAAAGCCTGGCAAGACTTATATGAACTGATGCTGAGTGAAGTGAACAGAACCCAAGAGAACATTGTATATAGTAACATCGAGATTGTGTGATGATCAACTGTGACAGAATTAGATCTTCTCAGCAATAGAGTGATCCAAGACAATTCCAAGACTTGAAATGGAAAATGCCATCTGTATCTAGAGAAAGAACTATGGAGACTGAATGTGGATTAAACATACTACTCTCACTTTTTTTCTTTCTTTTTCTTGATTTTTCCTTTTTGTTTTAATTTTTCTTGTATAAGAAGATTTTTTTTAAAATGATTGTAAATATATAATCTGTATCAGATTGTTTGTTGTTTTGGGGAGGGGAGGAGATAAGGAAAGAATGAAGAAAAAAATTGGGGACTTAAAATCTTACAAAAGTGAATGTTGAAAACTTGTAATTGGAAAAAAATAAAATACTATTAAGTGGGGGGGAGGGGAATGGCAATTAGAAATATAGTGAGCCCGAGTAATGCTATCCCCTAGCACGCATGAATGTGGTGGGAAAAGAATCTATAATCTGGTTCTACATTTACTTCAACAATCAACTTCAAGAACAGATTCCTAAAGTAAAGAAATAGAACCTTGCTAACATGACAGGCTGAGTTATCTGACCTTGAAGAGATAAAGCCAAGTGAAAAAATACTAACTAAGAGGAATTTAAAAAAAAAAATTGACCACCAAACAAACACCATTAAGGCCTATAGTTGGCCATAGCAATTATTAAAAATTTTTCAGCAAACTCTTCCATGCCAGTATTCCAGATGCTTCTGAATAAATTACCTCCCCACTCCTTCAGGATATTCCCTAAGGATAACTTTCCACTCCATGTCTTTTCCAGTTCTTCCTTATATCTTATCTTTCCTTATTAGAATATTAGAATACAAACTATTTGAGAAGGATGAACCATCCTATTGGATTTTTGTTTGTTTCTTTTTGTATTTCCAGGGCTTGGTATATACTAAATTCTTATTAAATGTTTGCTCTCTCTCTTTCTCTCTCTCTCTCTCTCCCTACCTTTGTGTGTGCATGTGTATGTTTGTCTGTCTGTCTGTCTCTCTCTCTCTCTCTTATTCTCTCTCTCTTATTCTTTCTCTCTCTCCCCACCTCTGTGTGTGCATGTCTGTCTGTCTGTCTCTTTCTCTTATTCTCTCTCTCTCCCCCTTCACACCTCTGTGTGTGTATGTGTGTCTGTGTGTGCATGTGTATGTCAATCTGTCTCATCGACTCTATTCTAGTAGAATGTTTAATTTTTAAAACTTCATGGGCCCAATAGTGTTTGGTTTAGCGCTATTGACATTTTAATACTGTTATATGAAACCAGAAAAGATGTAATCATTTACCTCAGTTCCTCCTCTGTAAAATGACCTAGAGAAGGAAATGGCAAACCACATCCGTATCTTTCCCAAGAAAACTCCAAACAGGGTCACAAAGAGCCTGACATGATTAGAAGCAGCTAAACAACAGAGAGAAAAACAATGCCTGTAGAAGCACTGTGGCCAGGTAGGGGCCACACCTGTGGTCCAGGACAGTAGTTGCGGGGCTGGTGAGGAACAGGCTTCCAGGAACAACGGTGGAATTGATTTGATCATGAATTCAGAAGTAGAAAGAATGGGACATGAAAAGCGAGGCTGTGGAGGATGGAAATGGGGAGTGAAGCAAAGATAATGTTTCCTTCAAAAGAAGACCAAGAAAGGAAATCACCAATGAGATGAGGGGAGACCAAAGCAGATGTTTTAAGGGTAAAAAAAGTTAAAGCCTCCAAGGTATGGTCTCTGGTTTAGGGCACTGTTCAGATCTGGGAGGGAAGACCCATAATGGACATAACTAAAACTGACATTTCTACCTTTCAAGTGGAATCATTTGCCAGTCAGAACCAGATCCCTGAATTCCAGATGATAACACAAAATCTTTATCACAATTTAAAAATGGAACCCTACAGATTTAAGAAGGAGATACTGGGTTCCTTTTAGAAAACAGTTTTAAGAATCCACAAAGCAATTTAGCTTTTTATTGCCTAAACTCTGTAGCACTTCCCCATAGCCATGTTAAATTGAATTTTAAACATTTCAAATGGTGTAGTATCTCTCAACAAACAGAAGAGGGAACTGTATTATTTAGAAATCTAAAAGCAAGTATGATTTTTTTTTTTTTAATGGTATGAATTCTGTAGAGCCAAGTGGAATCTAGGTTTTAGATTGTAAAGAAACCTTAGAAACTATGATCTTTTAGCCCATATCCCTCACTTTGCAGATAAATAGAAAATCTAAACTGGGAGCTATTTTTTAACTTCCCCAAAAGCACACACGTCAGTAGCAGAACCAAAATTTAAATCCTCTTGTTCCAGTTTTAAATCCAATGCTCTTTCTGCTACACCCAACTGTTTCTCCTCCATCACAGTATGACGTGTCATCTGTATTTGAAAAGGAATCCTTATTTTTTCTGAAACTGGGGAGGGAACAGAACAAGGAGATTTCTCACACTGGTAAATTACTTTAACATCTTAAGGAAGTATGTTTTCTCACTCCACATTCCACTTGATACTAATATTCAGAAGTCCATTTTGTTCAGACATGTCCAAATCTTTGTGACCCTATGAACCATACTGTCCATGGAGTTTTCTTGGTAAAGTACTGGAGTGGCCTGCCATTGCCTTCTCCAGTGAATTAATGCAAACAGGGTAAGTGACTTGCCTATGGTCACCAATCTACTAAGTCTTCTGGACTTCAGGATCAACACTCTATCCATTGAGGTAAATAGGAGTTAATATTGCATTTTCCTGCTTCAGTTCATTTAACTGATGAGGAAACAGAGGCAGACAGCATTAAGTGATTTGCTCATAGTCACACAGATAGTGTCTGAGGTCAAATTTGTCAGGTTTTCCTTCTCCAGGACCAGAATTCTATTCATTGAACCACCTAGCTGCCTCAGAAATTCTTTTAGCAAAGTTATTTCCATAGTCACAGTTATCATGTTTGATGTATACAGGAAACACCTTGTTGAAATTCTGCCTCCTAATTTTTGTTTAATGTATTTTTTTAAATAAATGCAATAAAAATGTCTCATGTGGAATTTTAAATTTATCTATATTACTGGGAATTGTGTGACCTACTGTGGAAAATTATCTGTAAAAACCTGTCTTTCCTTTTTCCTGTTTTCCTCAAGGATACTCTAAATTAGATCACAAATTATGTGTGCATAAAGGTGCTCACCCATAGACTGGTGGTTGCTGATGCTTTTTCAGTCACCTGCTTTTGGCAGAAGCCCTGTTGTCTGAGATCACAGCCTTGGAGCTAGAAAGGACCTTAGGGATTATTATAAAGACCAAGCCCTTCATTTTAGAGATGAGGCAACTGAGGACCAGAGCCGTGAAATGACCTGACACACTGCTCCCTGTGGCTCAGCCAAGATTTAAATCCAGGACTCCAAATCCTGAGGCTTTAGTTTTTAGAATTTTCTTCTTTTTGAGAGGCAGTGTGATCATGGGGATAGATTGCCAGACTTGAAGCCAGAAAGGCCTGAATTCAAATCTTCTCTCTCCTATTTACTTGGTGGGTCACTGAGAACAAGTGTCTCAATCTCTCTGAGCTTCAGTTTGTTTCCTCATCTGTAAAATGGGATGACAGTCATACCTGTAATGAACTACTTTACAGTGTTGTGAGATCCCAAACATCTCTCTCTCCCCTTCTCTCTTTCATCTTTTCTCTCTCAATCTCTGTCATCTCTCTCTGTCTCTTCTCTCTCTCCTTTTCTTTCTCCTCTCCTACCTTTTCTTCTTCCTACCTTTCCCTCTCCCTTCCCCATCTTCCTCCCTCCCTCTTTTTTCTCCTTCCTTCTTTCTCTCTCCATCTCTTTTTTCCTCTCTCTTTCACTGAGAGTCTTCTCATCATCTTCCATAATGGGTTTTGGGCTTGTTTTTATTTTTTGAGGCAACTGGGGTTACATGACTTGCCTAGAGTTAAGTTTCAGAGATTGAATTTGAATTAAGGTTCTCCTGACTCCCGGGCTGGCAATCCATATAATGTATGACCTAGCTGCCCCCATAATGTTTTACAAATATACTTACTCTGGAACACTATTTTTCTGTAAGAAATGAAGAGCAGGAAGATTTCAGAAAAACCTGAAAAAATTTACACAAGTAAAGTAAGGAGAACATTAATAGCACACATAGAACAAAGTAATAGCAAGATTATGTGATGATCAACTATAGTATGCTGAGCCCTTTTCAACAAGACAGTGTTCTAAGACAATTCCAGAAAACTCATAAGGGTTGGTGCTATCCACTTCCAAAAAAAGAATTATGGAATCTGAATGCAGATGGAAGCATACTACTTTCACTTTTTTCTGTTTTTTCTTTCCTGCTTGTTTTCTTTGTCCTGATTCTTCCTTCACAACATGACTAAAGTGGAAATATGTTTAATATTATTGTTCATGTATAACTTATTTCAGATTGTTTAATATCTGGGGGAGGGCAGAGGGAGGAAGAAGGAAAAAATTTGGATCTGAAAATTTTGTGAAAGTGAATATTAAGAATTATCTTTCATCTAATTTGAAAAAATAATACTATTAAATGGGTGAAAAAAACAAACAAACTTACTCTACAAGATAGTATTCCTTAACTGCCATATCTTTCATCCTGGCGAGGCTAAAGAAACTTTTGGTCTCTATTGATCCTCTTCATTATAGAAAACTCCTAAATATTAGTCAACATTCTCTAAGAATTGGCAAAAGAGAAAATGTCTTTGCTCTGTCAAGTCACATTTTGGGGAATTAATAGCTTGTCTGAACCCATTCATTTAGAACTGCTATAACTGTTAGTGGTGCCTTCTCAGTTTAGCCTTTCTTCTAATTGTATTTACTATGATGTTTGCTAGTCTAAACAGTCGCTGATTTGCCTGTATGCAAAAAGCTGATTTGTAAATGACTTGTTACAATTTTAACAAGTTATTTATTATCTAAGATGCAATTAAATCCATTTTTTATTGTGCTCTCTGTTCCTTGGCATATCTAGCACCCTTAATATTTTCGTTTTGAAGAAAGTATTTATGATACAGAGATATAAATGATAACAACACATTTAAATAATACATAACATTAGGTAGTAATATTAAGTAATAAAAAGAATTAATATTTAAGTTTTATAAATTGCTTTACATATATTATCTCAGTAGATTTTCACAACAAACCTGTGATGTTAGTGTCATCATTAAATTCATATATAAGGAAACTGAGGCTCAAAGAAAAGTGATTTACCCAAGGTCACACAGCCAGTAAGTGAATAGACTGCCAAATATTTGTTCTCTTTCATTTCCTGATCTCAAAGCATATTTCCCAATATTTTTTTTTTTGCTTTTATCCTTTGTATCTATTTACTTCTCCCCCTCATTTATGCCTGCTTTTGTACAAGAAATACTGAACAGGACAATAAAAATATCTGACACAAACAGGGTATCCCAAAAGCCTTAGTGAAGTCTTAAACTTTAATGATTTCATAAATATAAATGCTACACATTTACAAAAACTTTTTGAAAGATTAATTAAATTTCATTCTTTTTTAATTTTATAAATTTTGAATAAAAAATTTCCATTTTAATTTTGATAAGATGAGGGCATCCTGCCATTATGCCTTATGTGTGAATAGGATGATATTTTCTCTAGCTAGAGGACCTCTTGTTTGGAGATCTTAGTCATTTCATTGCTTTTTCTTATCAAAATTATCATGTATGCAATCAAAACTTTGTTCATTGGACACTCTTTAGGCTAGGATTAAAAATGCAATCCTTTTAGTCACTGCACAACAACTGTTGAAAGGTTTTACAAAGTCTGAAAATTGGCTACAGCAATAATCACAAGAGCAATTTTGTTGAATTTGGTATGAAACATGTCAACATTTTAAAAGTATAAATAATTAACCTTTTAAGTGTATTTTCTCTAAATTTGTAGCATTTATATCTCTAATGCTGTTAAATCTTAAAACTCCATTAAGACTTTTGGGACACCCCGTGACTGGAAGAAAAGGAAGAGAGAAGAAGGAAGGAGAAGAGAAAAGCCCCCCCAAAATATACACCTCATAGCATAAACTCATCATTTCTAAACTCACTGCCATGCTTTTAACTTGACTGACTCTACATCCCTTAAGTTCCTCTCCCCTTTGGAGAGTGAAGTACCAAATTCCAACTAGTATCTTCCTTTATGGAGGGCAGAAGCTGGACTCTCTGCTGACTCCACTTTGCATCTACTGTCCTGCCCTGTTTCACCTTCAAAGAACAAGGTATCTCCAAGCTAGGTATTCCTTGATACTTTATCTCTCTTTCTCCTTTCTTGCTTCATTTTGTGTGTAATCTCTCCCTTTAAATTGTAAGTTCCTCAAAGACAGAAACTGCCTTTCATTTGATTGTTTCCTCAACACTTAACCATGGTACCTGATACATTGTAAGTGGTTAATAAATGTTTATTAGATTGAAGGTAGATAGATAAATATCTCACCTTCTCTAGGAAGCCTTTCCCAATCCCTCTTAATTTTAATACCTCCCCTCTGTTGATTATTTCCTATTTATCCAATATGTAACTTGTCTGTACACAGCTGTTTGCATAGTGTTTGCTCACAGCCACCTTTTCTGCTTGGTCTTTACTCCAACAGCATCTTCCTCATGTCACCACCAGGATAAATTCATCACCAGGAAACTCATCATCTTGAGATTGCTCAGCAACTCATACCTCAGTAATATACCTTTAGTTCCTTCTTCCTTTCTAACTGGAGAACTAGAAGTTGGAAGAAAAAAACTACTCCTCAACCTTCCTTTACAAAGACTCAAAATGCTCTTTATTTGCGAACAGTCACTCTGCTTGGTTTTGACTCCAACATCACTTTCCTTATACTCCCATCTCATCAGTCTTTCCCCCTACTTTTCAGCCACCTTTTGTTAACTGTCTTCCCTCCATTAGATTTTTATGCTCCTTGAGGGCAAGGACTGCCTTTTTCTTATTTGTAACCCAGGACTTAGCACTGTGCAAGGCGTTGTGCGGGATGCAATGTTATCTCCTAGAAGCTGTCTTTTGCCTTTCTCAGTATCCTCAGCATTTAGCACTATGCATGGCACATAGCAAACATTTAATAAATGCTTTTTGATTGACTAGATAAATAAGTAGGCACATATAGGAAAATAGATAATCTTATCTGGATATATACATCCTTATAAATATCTAGATATTATCGATGTATTTGTTGTTATTGGGTTGCTTTCATTCATGTTTGATTCTTTGTGACCTTATTCAGAGTTTTCTTGGCAAAGATACCAGAATGATTCACCATTTCCTTCTATGGCTCACTTTACAACTGAGGTAAATTGGGTGAAGTGACTTGCCCAGGCTCACACAGCTAAGAAGTGTCTGAGGCTGGATTGGAACTCGGGAAACTGATTTAGGTTGAGCTAAATCTGCTTCTCTCTTTAACTTCAGCAAGTACCTGAAGTCTGTCACTGTCATTCTACCTTCACACCCAGTGTCCTCTTCTCAAGAACTAAGATTTTTGCCTTTTTAGGCCCACGTTACTCCCAATTAATTCTTTTTCAGGTATACCCAGGTTTGGAGAAACAGACTGAAAGTCTAGGTAAGAGACTTGCTTTAGTCTAGGTGTGGGATTGTGGGGGGTATGTGGGTCACAAGTTGTTCATCCTTCATTTTTGAAGAGAATCATGAGGACGGTGTCTAGACTCATGCATGAATTGGATTTAAGAGTTGTGCAACTCTTCAGGGCATCTCCTTCTCTTCCAAAGCCATTGTGGTCCAGTGGCAAGACAACTGGTGATGGCTCAGGACGACCTTGGTATCTTGTGTCTGACCAAGCTCCATTATCTTACCTCTTTCATGTCCATTAAAACAAATTGTTCTCACCCACCCATTCCAGCAAGGGAAATCTTGACTTATTTGGGCTAGATACCCCTCTTCCCCAACTCATTGGAAGGTCCCATAGATTACTCTTAACCTGGTTTAGCCCATCTGCCAAGATACATGCCATGTATCAAGGTGAACATGCTATATATTCTTAGAATTACAGGTGAGAGTTTGAGTGCCAGGTAACCACCAAAGGGAGATGAGCAGTCCTGAAAAGCGCTTAGCAAATCTTGACACTAGAGATGCTAGACCTCCCTGAACACATATGGACATAAAGGGGTTCCTTACCACAGGAAAGGGAAGAAAAACTCAGAACATAAATGTAAGAGCTAGAAAGGACCTTAAAAGCTGGTACAATCCAGTCCTCTCATTTGATAGACATGGCAACGGGGTCTTGAAAAGTGGCTTGTATAATCTCAGTCAGTGTGAAGAAGACCTGGTATTCAAGATGGAATTTAAACAAGTCACCAAAATGGGGGTGGAATGGAATGCAGACAGAAACTTAGCCTGAAGTTCAGCTTGCCCTTGGTAATGGAGTTTAAGGAGAGGACTTCAATTTTTCACTATTATATTTGAAACTTTTGAAAACATTTTCTGGACCCCAAAGTATCCAAAAGACTGAGAGAATTAGCTATTTGATGTGATCAACATTCAGAAATTAATTAAAGCCTTGAGTGGGAAAAGGGTAGGAGAGAATTGAGACAGAGAAATTGCAGAGATAGGTTAGATTTGAAAATGTAAGACCTGACGCATTTGAAAAATATATGTCTTTTCCAATCAAAGTATTCTTAAAAGGGTTCTTAGCCTCTTTGGGACAAAAAAAAAAAAGGCAATGAAATTTGCTAGTGCAGAATCACAGTCTGGGCAGTGGAATGAAACCTTAGAGGAAGTTAAATGACATATTTTGTGTGTGCTAAACACTTAAAAATGATTTTTAACATTCATTTAAAATTTGTGGGTGTGTGTATGTGTGTTCTGAATTGTCTAACTCCCTCCTATCCTTCCCCCACCCACTATGAAACTAAATGATTTTTCAAGGGTCCCATAGACAGGGACAGGATTCCAGCTTAGGTTTTATGATTCCAAATCTCAGTGTTCTCTGAATAAATGATCCTTTACTTACTCACCTCTAAGGTTCACATCAGATAAAACAGGATGCTCCTATCGGTACTGCTTTACTAAAGTGAATGGCATCTTTTATTGGAGAAATTCTCAGGATCATGGGATTTAGAGCTGAAATGGATTCATCTAGTCCAATTCCCTCATTTTATATGCATTGTAAAAAAATTACCTAGAGTCCTCTAGAATGTTATAAGAAAAAGGGCATAGGAAAAGGAGCTCATTTTGGCAGGATGGAGAAGCAGCAGATTAACTCCAGTTGAAATGAGATTTTTCTAGCTTCAAAATGAATTGCATAGATTTAAGTCAGTCTAGTTTGGGGCCATGTCTGAGTCTTTTGTTAACTTTTTCACTCAATTTCATTCTCCTCTATCTGGATCACTAGATTACTAACTGAAAGAAAGGGGGAGGGAAGAAGAAAACAGAAAGCAGAATCAATCAATATCTATCTATAGGGGGCACAAGATACAAGATAAATTGTGGCTAACATGTATGTCTTGAAAAATAGGTTTTTTTTTTTCCCTCTAAATCTCAACTATCTAATGATCCAGATAACATATACTTTGATTTTAATTTTTATCACTGAAAAGTATTCTGTCAGAACAAATAATCTGATGTTACTTAGTTTTTATTTTATTTTAATTCTGAATCTTCTCTCCCTCCATCCTCCTTCTCTACTCATTGAGAAGGCAAGAAATGTAGTATTCATTATACATATAAATTCAGGCAAAATGCCATGTTCTAATCAAAATTTGCCATGTTTTAAAAAAAAGAAAAAGAAAAGGAATAAAAATAAGAGGAAAAAATGTTTCAATATGCATCACTTTTCAATCTGGAAGTAGACAGCATTTTTCATCATGACTCCTTTGGAACTGTGGTGAATCATTGTACTGATCAGAGTTAATAAGTCTTTCACAATTGCTAATAAGTCTTTCACAGCTTTACATTAGTCCTGTTATTATGTATATTGTTCTGTTGGTTCTGTTTACTTTACTGTAAATAAGTTTATTTTTCTGAAACCTTTTCCTTCATCATTTCTTAAAGCACAGTTCTATTCCATCACATTCACATAGCCTAATTTATTCAGCCAGTCCCCAACTGGTGGACATTCCCTCAATAACAAAGTTTTTAAGTAAACGTATATTTCCTTAAATTTGGTAGGGATGAAAAGATTTGAGATAAAGGCTAAAAATGGAAAAACTGACCTGACTACAACACAAAAAGCTTATTAATATAACCTAAATATGAGGAAAGAAGTTAATACTAGAAGCTTACTTCTTATCTAACTGATGTGTAAGGTCTCCTTTCACAAGGTGTCTGGAGTTCGTGTGCCAAGTTCCATTGTACTGTCGTTCAACTGTACATTTTAAAGCACTATATAAGTGTTTGTTGTTACTATTTTTATCATTGTTGCTATTCTTCTATTTTCTAGATGTTTTCTTTCCCAGAGTTTGATAGGAGGCAAGATTTATTCTACCTGTCAGAATTCAATAAACCTTAGAACAGAAAATAATTTTAAAATGTTTTCCTTTCTTAGGACCAAAATTATTTCTCCAAAAACACACCTTTAAAATGATCAAGAGATGGGGAAAAAAAGATTTTATGACATCACGGATTGAAAGGAATATATACCAAATGAATTTTTAAGAATTAATTTTACAAATAACTTTTCAGAAACGTCTATTTCAGAGTATGAAAATATTCCTTGATTACAAATTCATGTTGATATAATCTAAATATGAGATTTACAATATTGCACTATTCCTTGATTACATGTATACTTTGAGTATAACCATCTTTGACTCTCATTCTCTGCTCAGTCTGTTATCAAGCCCTGTCATTTCTTTCTTTGAAAAGTCTCCTGAATTCTTCCCTCTTCATGCTTCAGTGCTTTTCCTTGTTCTACTCAGGCCTAGTCTCCAGTAAAAGTGAGATCACTGCTTCAGACAAGCATTTATAAACCAAGCTTTATTTTTTTCTTTTATAAAAAATTCTGATTAATAAACTTTGTCTCAGCACATCAAACAAGTTCCCAGAGAATTCTCACTTGACTCCTCCACAATATATAATTCCGCCAAACAGTTAAGTAAAGCAACAAAAAGGAGTGATTATAACTGTCAGTACATTCAGTGTTACATCTTTAGCAGTTTTCTGTTTGTTAAATGAATAGCCAAGCATATTTTTATGTTAGTAGGTATAGTTGAATATTATGGTGCCATAAAAACTGTAAATATGAAGCATACAGGGAAATAAAGATCTATGCAAAATAATAAAAAGCAGAAGCAGCAAAACCAGAACTTTATACATATTTGATAACAATAATATAAAAAGGAAGCATGATGTCATAGAATGAGCATTGGACCTAGAATTGGGAAAGTAGGTTTGAATCACACCTCTGATGTTTTTATCCAACTATGAGCAAATTATTTAATTTCCCTGAGTTCCAATGTCTTCATCTATTGAGTATAATAATTGCACTCCCTCCTGGGGATGTTGTGAAAACCAAAAGGGATAATAAATGTAGAGCACTTTGCAAACTTTAAAATCCTCTAAAATGCAAGCTATTTTTATTATGAAAGAAGAAAGAAAACAGACTAACTTCAGGCAGTGTCCACAGAACAAAAGTTCATTTGTTAATTTGCTGGGCACTACCTTATTAAAGCTAAAAGTTGTTTATATTTTAAAATAAAGTTCTGCTCTCATTTTCTATATTTGATTACTTTATGGATAATTATTCAGTTTATTATTTTTAAAAGCTTAAGTGTAAATCTAAAATTGGCACTTGGATTTATTAATTGTTATACCATACATGGTAAAGTTTTTCCTGGCAGGACTTTGCAAAACTCTGGTCCAGAGTATCTTTTAGAACAGGAATTCTTGGCCTTTCTGTGTGTCAGACTTCTTTGACAGGCTGATGAAACCTTCCTTGAAATAATGTTTTTTAAATGCATGAATTAAAATATATAGGATTACAAGGAAAGTAATCATATTGAAATATATCTATCAAAATATTTTTAAATGTTTACATATCCTCTGAAATCTATCCACATACTGCAGAAAAAGAACTCCTACCTTACAGAATTATACATATACACAGACACATATGTATGTAAGTATATACATATACAGTGCAGTTAGGAGACACAGTAAATACAGTGTGGGCTGGAGTCAGGAAGACTCATTATCTTGAATTCAAATATGGCCTGAGACACTTAGTGGTTGTGTGGCTCTGGACGAGTCACTTAGTCCTATTTGCCTCAGTTTCCTTATCTGTAAAGTGAACTGGAAATGGAAAGGGCAAATCACTACAGTATCTTTGCCAAGAAAATCCCAAATGAGGTCTTTACAAAGATTCAGGAATGACTGAATAACAACAAAAATAACAATATACATATACTGAATCAGTGGGAGGGAAATACCCATATCTATATTGGGATATTTAGTGTTAAAGATAGAATTTAAATTCAAGTCTCTTCTGACTTCAGGTCTAGTGTTTTTCTCACTATAGCAGCAGTTCGCAAGATATATTCTTGGGATCCCAGATGTATCCTGAAGATCCTTTCAGGTTCATAAAGTCAAAAGTATTTTCATAATAATACTATGACATTTTAAGTTTGAATATACTAAATATTGATAAATATAATTTACAACAATAAAAGCTCCCAGAGGTCCTTGATGGTTTTTACGGTTATTAAGGGATCCTGACACCAGAAAATTTGAGAACAGCTATGCTATACCAAGCTTTCTTTCAATATAATTATAGCCAGTAGGAATACAGTAAAGATTCTGCTGCCCTGTGCTTTGTATCTACCCAGGGAAAAAGCAATGGAGAGAAGGAGTGAAGGAAAGGAAATGCAGAGATGAAGGTAAAGATAAACAATCAGCCCCTAATTGTTTGGCTCTTCTATGATCCATTTTCCACTTGGGGCTTTCCTGTCTTTTTTCTCTTCTTTCCAGAGGCAAAAAGGTCCCAGGAGCAACAGCTCCAGAGACTGGAAAGTTTGCTTCTCATTTGGCAGTTTTTTTCAAAATATTTTCATTCAAAAACTGTTGCCTTGCATTTGTGGGAACCAAATACCTATTTCTTCCTGCCATCTTTCTTCCTCTTTCTCATTCCACTGCTTCCAGCCTGTCTGTTGGTATTTGTTTGGGTCCTTTTCTCTCTTTTAGAAAAGATTAAGTCTAATACAGTGTGATAGGATCTAGGGAAGATTATATGAATAACTTTCTCTTACAATAATGGAAAATATACTTGCATCTAGGAACATAAGAAGTGGAAATAATTGATCCCCTGTACCCCATGATATGGCAATATTTAAGATGCTATTTGAGAAGATTGTGATGGATTTTAAAATTGACATAAACACTGTATTGAATTAATATCCATCAGGAGCTATCTGGAACAAGGCACCTCAGATGCCAGATGGGGGAGCACAGATAAATACTTTAGCTGTTTCTCTATTCTGTGCATCATCGGAAACACTCAGGCTGATGGGCAAGGCTCCTATTCTCATCCAACGGACATTTGTTCTTTTTGACCACACTCGGTTTCTTGGGGGGGAACTGAAAGATTTTCACCTCTGTTCTCACAGATGCCTCAGGAAGGGATCAGGAAGATACCTGTCCCCTGAAATAGTAAGAGGTGCAAATTTCTCCCAGTTTCTATCTGAAATCCGATCCCTTTAACTATTAATGTGCTGCAAAAGATAAGGAACATGGAACAGGAGAAAGCTTAGGGAATGGGGCTCCATCTTCCCTCTCTCCATTTTCCTGTTTGGAAACAATTCTCTGAGAGATTCAGCAACTATATCTTCCTGCTGCCCCTTCTGCCAGGACTTCTGGGTGAGCAGCAGAGGGCAGCGGGGACCTATGGCAGGTAGCCCTTAACAATTACTGTATCATTTATCATCACATCAAACCTATTGTGATCTCCTTTTTACAGATAAGGAAACTGAGGCAAACCAGTAACATGACTTGCCTAAGGTCACACAGCTAGTTAAGTACCTAAGTCTGAAAGCAGCAAGAGGTAAAAACTGTCAGGGGAAGGAGCAAAGAAGGAAGGAGACAGAAAAACTATTAAAAGCAGACATGAGAACTCAACGGAGATGAGACAGTTGTTAGCCCCCCAAACCCCAATAGCTCCTGAACATCTCCTGAGCTTTAGGAAGCTTCAATTAGAAAGAAAGCTCCAATTAGAAAGGCTCAGGCATGTACATAGAGTTCGGATATGAACTCTTTCCAGACAGACTGGAAAGGAAAGGACTGGAGACAGTCCAGGTGAGGGGATGAGGGTTGGCCGCCACAACAGTCACATAATTGAAGAGGACACAAGAGAAGTCTCACCTGCAGAATCTGCAAGATTTGCTAAGTGTCTGAGTATGTAGGGTGTGGGAGAGTGAGCAATTGAGGATGACACAGAGATAGCTAGGAGGTAAAATGAAAAAATGCAAGATCTGGAGCCAGGAAGACCTGAGTGCAAATCCAGTCTCAGACACCTACCAGCTGGGGAACTCGGGGCAAATGACACAACTTGTCATTCATCTGCAGTAAATCCAATTTCTGGTTTCTTGTTCATTTCTTTATGTTATTTTCATTTATTTAATCCTCTTCCTTTTCCCACCATTTTGAATACTATTTATTTTTGGTTCTATTCTACAAATCTGTAGGACTTGGAATCAAGAAGACCTGAGTTCAAATTCTGTCTCTGACACTTACCAGATGTGTGACTATGGACAAAGCCAAGTTCTATATACCTCAGTTTCCCTATCTGTAAAATGGAAATAATAATAGCACCTACTTATAGGTTTATTTGTCATTGTTGTGTTTTTTTTTTTCAATTACTCATAAGAACAATTTAAAAAATTTTTAGTTTCAAATTCTCTCCCTTCTTCTCCTCTCCCCTTCTTGAGAAGGGAAGCAATTTGTTATAGATAATACACATGAAATCTGCAAGACATACTTCTATATTGGCCTTGTTCCAAAAAAAAAAAGAAAAAAAATCAGTTATTTTCAAGAAGCAAAAGTAAAGCCCTTCACAAACCCTAAAACACTATATAAAAGCTAACTATTAGTACTATTATTATTTATTTACAAAATCCTTAGGTGAAATTGACTTCCCAAAGGAAATTATAAATATGAAAGAGCTGTTTCAAGGAAAAGCTCTGTGCAGGCTGATGCTTTGCATTAGTCTGAAAAATAATTCCCTGCATCCCCAGGATGGACTGAGAAGTCAGAAAGGGAAGGGAGACAGTTTTTCAGCACTGTTTGAGGTAGGTTGTTACAATAGAACTCCATTATTTTGTCAGAAATATGTTTTCTCCAATCTGGAAAGATTTATATGAACTGATACTGAGTAAAGTGAGCAGAACCGGGAGAACACTGTACACAGCAAGAGCAAGATTATGTGATGATCAGCTATAATGGACTTAACTCTTCTCAGCAATGTGATGTTCTAAGACAAGTCCAAAAGACTTGGGATGGAAAATGCCATCTACATTCAAAGAAAGAACTATGGAGACTGAATGTAGATTGAAGCATATATTTTTACCTTTTCTGTTTGTTTTTTTCTTTCTCTTTTTGTTCTGATTTGTCTTCCACAATATGATTAATATTGAAATCTGTTTAAAATGACTGTACATGTATAACCCATAACAGACTGCTTGCTGTCTTCAGGAAAAGGGAAGGAAGGAAGAGAAGAAAAAAAATTGGAACTCAATTTTATAAAATTGAATGTTGAAAACTATCTTTATAATTGTGGAAATATGTATACAAGAATTACACATGCTTAATATATATTGTATTACTTGCTGCCTAGGGAAGGGAGGGAAAGGAGAGAAAAAAAATTGGAACACAAGGTTTTGCAAGGGTAAATGTTGAAAATTATCTATGTATATGTTTTGAAAATAAAAAGCTTTAATAATAAAAAAAAGAAAGAAAACTATCTTTACCTGCAATTGGAAAATTAAAATACTATTGAGGGAAAAAAAATACCTTTCCTCAGTAATCCATTTTTAGATGTGATAAGCACAACATTTCAAAGCCAAGCAGGAATTAATTTGGGATTAGCCAATATTTGGAATTTTCTGAACAGTTACAGACTTTTGCTAGCACAGATGATTGGAAATAAACTGTTCATTGTTTTTTCCACTCACTGCAGACCCACATCCAAGTCTGCCCTTTGTGGCAGCCCTAATCTATCTTACTAGTTCTTACTCAAGTTTTCTGTCTTGCCTCTGCAGCTCTCCATCTTCCTCTTCACCTTACAGCAGGTAGAGATGCTCTTTTTTGACCATTATCAATACTACTACCAACTGTTTAGTAGTATCTACTCTCCAGATATTTTCTGTGCTAGATCTGTTACTGGCAGAAGGAGTTTCTGCATAGTAACAAACAAACCTCTAGGCTTCCACTTCTTTTTCTTTTGTTTTTTTTTTTTGGTTTAAGAACCGCTGTATACACTCAAGATTTAATGGGGGCTCCAGCATTTCCCTCTGAGCCCGAACCATTTCAAATCTGGATCCAGGAATATGCTGACATCCTGCCCCTCTGAACAAATTCTATCCCTTCCTCCTCTACCCATCTTTCTCCAACCCTGCCCATTTTTTTCCTCTTACAGGATAATGAGAGAAATTCCCACATATGCAAACTTGGGAACATCTGGGTCCAGACTGGAATGGTGAGCTGGCAAACAAGCTGCACTACACCTGCCCAGACAATAATCTTTACAAACACGAGCTTCTCTTCCAAGTGGATTTATAAAATGACTTGCACAGAAACTACCCGTCTAAGTGTTTCTGGATCTTTCCTACCTATCCTGCTCCTGCTCCTGGCTATTCTAAGGTCCCCAAGAGCCACCTTCCTTCTGGGCCAGGGTAAAGGTTTGGCAGAACTTAATTACAACCATCAAAAGAGTGCCAGGCTGGAGAATAAACCCCAGATCTGGAAAGAACGGCCAGAACTAGCAGCAATCACAAGCATCCATCTGGAACTCTCATTTGATTCATGAAAAGGATTCAAGATGAAATTGGTTTAAATAAGTAGGAATAAAAACCATGAAAAGCTGGGTTGAGATGGGATAGTAAAAACAGAGGGATACCACTTCTAGGCACAAAAGTCCCTGTTCCTGTCTGTATTTTTTGCCAGACAATCCTAATAAGAGATCTTCGCTATGCAAATAATCTATGTATGATGATTAGGACTATTTCTAATCAATTAATAAACCTTAATTAAGCACTTACTATATGCCAGACATTGTTCCTATACTAGGGACAAAAGGAGACAAAAGATAGTCATTTATTTAAAGAGCTTACAATTTAATGGGGTTTTTCAGATTTATTGTTGGGAAGAGGCTATGGAAGAAGCCTAAGGCAGTCATAGAATGCAAGGGGAAAGGCAATAGGGAGGAGAATGGGTAATAGTGTCCAGAGACATATAAAGCACATACCACATTCCTCCTGGATCTGGGGATGTGATAACTGTGAAGCTAGCTCTAGTAGGAGAAATCCAGGATGGCAGCCAGAAGGCCCTGAGGATGCTATTCCAAGACAATGGGCCAAAGATGTTGGTGGCCATAGTTAAATAAAGTCAGTGGAGCTATAGGAAGCTTGGCTTGGGACCTGGAGAAAAGACAATTTATATGGCTTTGTATCATGAACTCCTTTGGCAGTCTGGTGAAACTTCAGAATAATATTTTCAGATACATAAAATAGGATTACTAAGGAAAGCAATCACACTGATATACAGTTATCAAAATAGTTTTAAGAGCCAGGTCACAGACTCCAGGTTAAGAATCTCTATCCTAGCCCTTTTTGTAGTGGCTAGAAACTGGAAACTGAATGGATGTCCATCAGTTGGAGAATGGCTGAATAAATTGTGGTATATGAAAATTATGGAATATTACTGTTCTGTAAGAAATGACCAACAGGATGATTTCAGAAAGGCCTGGAGAGACTTACACGAACTGATGCTGAGTGAAATGAGCAGGACCAGGAGATCATTATATACTTCAACAACAATACTAGATGATGACCAGTTCTGATGGATCAGGCCATCCTCAGCAACAAGATCAACCAAATCATTTCTAATGGAGCAGTAATGAACTGAACCAGCTATACCCAGAAAAAGAACTCTGGGAGATGACTAAAAACCATTACATTGAATTCCCAATCCCTATATTTATGCACACCTGCATTTTTGATTTCCTTCACAAGCTAATTGTACAATAATTCAGAGTCTGATTCTTTTTGTACAGCAAAATAATGTTTTGGTCATGTATACTTATTGTGTATCTAAGTTATATTTTAATATATTTAACATCTACTGGTCATCCTGCCATTTAGGGGAGGGGGTGGGGGGGGGTAAGAGGTGAAAAATTGGAACAAGAGGTTTGGCAATTGTTAATGCTGTAAAGTTACCCATGTATATATCCTGTAAATAAAAGGCTATTAAATAAAAAAAAAAAAAAAAAAAAAAAAAAAAAGAATCTCTATCCTCCAAAATACAACACCCATTCCTACCAAAAACACTGGAGAGCATAGGAATAAATGGAGTTTTCCTTAAAATAAGTAACATCTATCTAAAACTATCAGCAAGCATTATATGTAATGGGGAGAAGTCAGAAGCATTCCCAGTAAGATCAGGGGTGAAGCAAGGTTGTCTATTGTCACCACTATTACTCAGGAATGTACTAGAAATGTTAATTTTAGCTATAAAAGAAGAAAAAGAAATTGGAGGAATTTGAATAGGTAACGAGGAAACAAAACTATCATTCTACAGATGATATGACGATATATTTAAAGAATCTTAGCAAAGAACTTTAGCAATATAGGATATCAAATAAATACACATAAATATCACATAAAATAAAAAATAAAAAATAGGATATAAAATAAACTCACATAAATCATTGCCATTTTTATGTATACCAACAAAGCCCAGCAGAAAGAGGTAGAAAGAGAAATCCCATTTAAAATAACTGTAGATAATATAAAATATTCGGGATCTTACTTGCCAAGACAAAGCCAGGAACTATATGAATACAATTGCAAAATACTTTTTATGTAAATAAAATTAGTTCTAAACAATTGGAAGAATATCAAGTACTCATGGACAGGCTGAGCTAATATTTTTAAAATTACAATTCTACTTAAATTAATCTACTAATTCAGCGCCATACCAATCAAACTGGCAAGAAGTTACTTTATAGAGCTATTAAAAAATAATAACAGAATCTATCTGGAAAAACAAAAGATTAAGAATTTCAAGGGAATTAATTAAAAAAAAAAAACTGCAAACAAAGGTGGCGTAGCTATACCAGACCTAAAACTATACTATAAAGTATCGGTCATCAAAACCATTTGGTACTGGCTAAGAAATAGAAAAGTGGATCAATGAAATAGATTGGGTCACAAGGTAAAATAGTCAATTACCATAATAATCTAGTATTTGATAAACCCAAAGACTCCAGCTTTTGGGATAAGAACTTACTATTTGATTAAAACTGCTGGGAAAACTGGAAACTAGTATGCAGAAACTAGGCATTGACCCACATCAAAAACCCTATCCCAAGATAAGATTGAAATGTCATGATTTAGACATAAAGAGTAATATTATAAGCAAATTAGAAAAAAAACAAAGGATAGTTTACCCTCAGATCTGTGGAGAAGGAAGGGATTTGTGTCCAAAGAAGAACCCCAGTACATTATTGAATGCAAAATGGATAATTGATTATTTTAAGTTAAAAAGCTTTT
The DNA here is from genome assembly GCF_902635505.1 of Sarcophilus harrisii. Taxonomy (NCBI): domain Eukaryota; kingdom Metazoa; phylum Chordata; class Mammalia; order Dasyuromorphia; family Dasyuridae; genus Sarcophilus; species Sarcophilus harrisii. The sequence continues at coordinate 76,099,153 of NC_045431.1, forward strand.
GTACAAACAAAACCAATGCAGACAAGATTAGAAGGGAAAGGGAAAAATTTTTTTACATTCAAGAGTTGTGATAAAGGCCTCATTTTTAAAAAAAATTTAATAGCCTTTTATTTACAGGTTATATGCATGGGTAACTTTACAGCATTAACAATTGCCAAACCTCTTGTTCCAATTTTTCACCTCTTACCCCCCCACCCCCTCCCCTAGATGGCAGGATGACCAGTAGATGTTAAATACATTAAAATATAAATTAGATACACAATAAGTATACATGACCAAAACGTTATTTTGCTGTACAAAAAGAATCAGACTCTGAAATATTGTACAATTAGCTTGTGAAGGAAATCAAAAATGCAGGTGGGCATAAATATAGGGATTGGGAATTCAATGTAATGGTTTTTAGTCATCTCCCAGAGTTCTTTCTCTGGGCGTAGCTGGTTCAGTTCATTACTGCTCCATTGGAAATGATTTGGTTGATCTCGTTGCTGAGGATGGCCTGGTCCATCAGAACTGGTCATCATATAATATTGTTGTTGAAGTATATAATGATCTCCTGGTCCTGCTCATTTCACTCAGCATCAGTTCGTGTAAGTCTCTCCAGGCCTTTCTGAAATCATCCTGTTGGTCATTTCTTACAGAACAGTAATATTCCATAATATTTATATACCACAATTTATTCAGCCATTCTCCAACTGATGGACATCCATTCAGTTTCCAGTTTCTAGCCACTACAAAAAGGGCTGCCACAAACATTCGTGCACATACAGTAAAGGCCTCATTTCTAAAATATATAGAGAAGTGACTCAAATTTATAAGAAGTCAAGCCACTGTCCAATTGATAAATGTCAAAGGATATGAACAGACAATTTTCAGATGAAGAAATTAAAACCACTTCTAGTCATATGAAAAGGTGCTCTAAATCACGATTGATAGGGAAACACAAATTATGACAACTCTGAAGTACCACTTTACACCTCTTGGATTGGCTGAAATGACAGGAAAAGATAACAATAAATGTTGGAGGGGATGTGTGAAAACTGGGATACTTATACATTATTGATGGAGTTGATACCCAAATATATGCAAAGATAGCTCTCAACATTCACCTTTATAAAACCTTGTGTTCCAAATTTTTCTCCCTTTTTTCCTCAAGATAGCAAGTAATCCTATATATTAAACATGTACAATTCTTCTAAACATATTTGGAATTCAAAAAACCACAAATGTTTCAAATTGTTTTTACATATAATTGAGGGAAAATAAAATCCTAAAGAAGAGAAAAAGGAAGGAAAGAAGGAAGGAAGGAAGGAAGGAAGGAAGGAAGGAAGGAAGGAAGGAAGGAAGGAAGGAAGGAAAAAAATCACCAAAAAAAAAGAAAAAAGAAAAAAAAGGCCTTTTCAACAGTCTAGATGAAAAAGATATATGAACTTGAACTAGGTTATTTATACTGTGGAGCTAGAAACAATAGCACAAATAACCAGGCTGGATTTGTGAAGGAGACAAAAGTTAATATGATTCTCATATTAGAAACCTGGAAAATTGAGATGATAAGCTTTATGGGGCCATTTTATTCAGCTAATGCTCCTCACCAGGAAGGGTGAATCCCACACCCTTGGAAATTGCAGGATTCTGGAGCTAAAGAGAGGACTTTGAAGATTATTCAATCCAAATCACTCAGTTTAAGGATAACTCAGATTTAGATGATCCTCAAAGCTTGCAGAGAATTTTCCTCACAACAATCCTGTGAAGTAGGTATATGAATTAAACCAAGTTTGGTGGTCAAGTACTAATAGACTTAAAAACTGGCCTATCCTCCAAGCCAATAGCAACTCAACTCAGCCATCCTATCTCCTCAAGCTGTCATTAGCTCTCTTCACTTTCAAAGCTAACAGCCTAAAAAATAAATTGGCTAACATACTTTGCCTTCATTTTTATCTTTTCACTAACTTCTCAACTGTTGTAATCTGATATCTGACTTTATTACTCAACTAAAACTGCTTTCTCCAAAGTTATCAGGGATCTTTTAATACAAATTTAATGGACTTTTCTGCCACATCTGACATGTTGATCACTCCCTTTGCCTGGATACTTTTTTTTTCAGGTTCTCTTCCTACCTGAATAGATACTTCTTCCCATAATCCTTTGTTGGGATTGTTCCATGTCTATGGGTGGGTATACTCCATGACTCAGCTTTGGGTTTTCTTCTCTCTAAATAAACTCAGTGATCTTATCAGTTGCCATGAATTCAACTATTATTTATATGCAGATGATTTGCAGATTTATATATTCAGCTCTAATCTCTCCTAGATTCCAGTCTTTCATCATAAATTTTCTACTGAATTTTTCCCAGTGATTTTATTGGCCTCCTTCAAGAATGAGTTAAAATCCCACCTTCTGCAAGAATCCTTTCTCAATCTGCTAGTGTTTTCCCTCTTGAGTTTATATTCCATTTACAGTTGTAGGTACATTTTTTAACATCTTGTTTTCCCCTTTAATAACTCATTGAGTGGAAGGACCTATCTTCTTTCCTTCTTTCATTATCATTATTACCTAAGTCATGTGCCCATTTGGAGGTAATCTTGGCAAACAGTATGGGATGTGGGTAGGTATAGACCATACCTACTTTTGACTAGTATTCTCATATTTCCAAGTTTCTGTCAAATTGTGAATTCTTGCCCTATTACTAGTCTTTGGGTTTATCAAACACTAAACCAAAGTGCTTCTTTTCTTTTGTATATGATGCATTTATTTATTCCATTTATCAGCCTCTCTCTTTGTGAACTAGTACCAAATGAATGGCCAATTTTAAAAACAACATATGATAGGCACTGGCCTTAAGTGTTAGCAATATAGTCCCTGTTCTCATGGAGCTTACACTCTAATGGAGGAGTCAATACATAGAGGAGAGTATTATCTAGGATAGAAGCTATTTGTTCTTAAAAGTCACAGGAATGGTAATTAAAGTCAATTACAGGCATACTTCATCTTTATTGTGTTTTGCTTTACTACACTTCACAGATATTGCATTTTTAAAAAAACAAATTGAAGATCTGTGGCAACTCTGCATCAAGTAAATCTGTTGCTACTATTTTCCCAATAGTATATATACAACACATCATTTCTCTGTCTCACAATTGGTCGAACTGTTTCAATATTATTATATCTGTAATGGTGATTTTTGGTCGCTTCGATAAGAGATTATTTTGGGGTACCACAAACCACACCCTTAATTTAAGATGGTGAACTTAATCATTAACAGTCATTAACCATCTCTCTCCTCCTCCTCCTGCCTCCTTATTCTGTGAGACATAATATTGAAATTAACCCAATTAATACCCTACAGTAACCTCTAAGTATTCAATGAAAGGAAGAGTTAATTAGTGCAACAAATTTCATAGTTATCTTACTTTAAGAAACTGGACAGCCACTCCAACCTTCAGCAACCACCATCCTGAGAGTCAGCAGCCATGAACAATGAGGTAAAGCTTTTACAGCAAAAAGATTACGATTCCTTAAAGGCTCAGATAACAGTTAGTATTTATTAGCACTAAAGAATTTTTAATTAAGATATATAAATTGGTTTTAGACATAATACTATTGCACACTTAATGGACTACAGTATAGTATAAACATAACTTTTAAATACATTAGAAAAATAAAAAATTTACATGACTCATTTTATTGCAATATTTTGGAACCAAACTTGTAATATCTCCAAGATATGCCTGTATTGTTCACAAAGCAAGAGGTAGAAAGTAGGAATGGAAGAGAGATGTTTTTGCACACAAAAGCATTCACTATAAGTAAGTTATATAACTGAACAAAACCTGGTGTTATAGTTCTTTCCAGTCCAGATCTTTCATCCATTCAGTGAACAATGAAAGAAACAGGTCAGAGAAAGGCAGATTTGGGGGGAAAGAATAGGTTTAGAACGTTGAGTTTAAATTTCCAATGGAATTCTAACATAATATCTAAATGAAGGCAGAGCAATAGTGTGGTTCAGTAGAAGATGTGCTGGATTTGAAACTGGGTTCAAAAACTGATTCTGGATTTTATTTTCCGTATGATCTTGGTTAATTAATATAACTTTTTTGATCCCTTATCAATCAAATGAGAGACTACATAACTTCTAAAATTCCTTTCCAGCTTTATATCTAGGATTGTAGCTCCTATGTTTAGCAGGCAGGTGGAAATGGGGGTCTGGAGTTTAACAGAGATGTAAAGATTGAAGATAAATAACTGGGAGACATTCACATGAGGGTCAAATTGGAAGCAGGGAATCAGATAATGAAGCAGAAGCAGTCAGAGCCAACTTACTCTGACAGTATCTCTGTAATTGCAGCAGAGCTTTAAAGAGACCCTTCTATCTTGGTGGCCCCCGTCCCCCCTTCTGTTTTTCAAAAGAGGGACGAGTCTAAGCTGTGACACAGGGCCTTGTTCACAGATCTCGGTCATCTCAAGTTCCTGAAAATATGCACCTCTTGCTGCTTTACAGGTACTGTTTTGCCAGCATCAATTAGAGATTCTTTAATGGTATGGACTTAGCACACATAGTTGGAAAGAATTCAGATCTAAAATAAATAAATCTTTCTGTCCCCTTCCTTGCCCTCCCTTCCCTTTTCCTCTCCCCTTTTTCCTCCTCTCCTCTTCTCCTATTTCTCCATCTTTCCTTTCACTCTCATTGCTTTCTGCTAATCTCAGATCTCCACAAACCTCTGTCTCTGATATAGAAGGACCTCAGCAGATGATCCATCCATTACAGAAAATTGAAGGTGCTCCCCTCAACCAGCTTAGCACCCTTCTGGAAGACATGAATCTCCCACTTCTGGATGTTGGAGGGAAGAAGTAGTAGAGAAGGGGAGATAATCTGTCATGATTAAGTTCCTTTAATAACTATCTAGAATAGTTCTCAAACTTTTTGGTCTCTAGACTCCTTTATACTCTTGCAAGTTATCACAGAACCTAAAAAGCTTTTGTTTATGCAGGTTATGGCTATTGATATTTACCATATTAGATACTAATTTCGATAAAATTTTATAGTTTATTAATTCAAGTAAAAGAGCAATACATGTTAACATAAATAATAATATTTTTATTTTTAAAAACTGTATTTTCCAAAACAAAAATAATTTGGTGAGGAGAGTGGTCCATCTTTAAAAATTTCTTTAATGTGCGATTTAATAGAAGACAGCTGGTTTTTCATATATGTTTCTGCATTCAATCTCTTGTGAGATTTTGTTTTGGTTGAGATACATAAGAAAACCCAGCCTCCCACAGATATGAGATTGGAAAAGGGAAGGATATTTTAGTAGACAAATAACTTATTATTATGATAACAGATTTGACCAAGGATCCACTGAAAGGGACTGGGGGAAGCTCTGGGAGGTTACATGCCAAATTTAGTGAACTGCTGCACAGGAGTGGGCAAACTATGGGCAGCAGACTGTTTTTGTAGGACCTTTGAGTCAAGAAAGGTTTTTACAATTTGAAGTAAAATTTTATTACATTTAAAATGTAAAAACCATTCTTAGTTTGAAGACCTTACAAATGCAGGCAAGAAGCTGGATTTGGCCATGGTATGCTGGCCCCCAAACTGATGGGTGAGACCAATTTGATCACTTGTAGGGTCAAAAGGGGGAAAACTGTATTTTAAACTTCAGCAAAACATCTTATCTCCAATGGAGTTTTCCACAGAATTGTGAGCCCCTAAAAAGCAGTAAATCAAAGCTTCAGTATTCTTTCCCCTGGCCTTTGTCCCTTCTAACTTGAGCTACTCTTTATGATGTGTCCCAGTTCAACCTCAACATTAAGCTGATTTTCCCTGAACTTCATCCTTTCTTTTCCAAGACAGAAACTGGGAAAAGAGAGAGAGAGAGAGAGAGAGAGAGAGAGAGAGAGAGAGAGAGAAAGAAAATCAGGTCACATGAATGTTTCAGTTCAGTCTTGATCTCTTTCCAAAAGAGGTTTTTCTGATAGCTAGCTAGAGGTTCATTGCAACTTCCTTCTTTCTCAAGAATTTGGTAGAAGGTATAGTTCTAACCTACTGATATTCCAAACCTATTTCTTTCCCCTTCTCACCTCTCCTTTAACTAAATAACTGAGCAATTCCAAAAAAGGCTCAGTGGGGACTATTGAAATGCAAAAACATATGGACTTCAGCCCTGCAGAAGTTTGCAATCTAGTAAAGAAGATATTACTTGTAGAATAATTGTAAGAGAAAGTTTTTTTTTTAAAAAAAAGCCAATATATGTACGAACAGGCCAGGGATGTGGTGGAGGGGAAAGCTATTCAGATATGGACAGAACCAGACTCTATCCAACAATCTCTGTGGTTCCTTCCAACTCAGAGTCCTTGGAACTGAGATTCTCTGACTTAGTGTTGGATTGCTTTCCAGCAAACCAAGATTCTACTTGTCATTTTAAATTCCAGAGATAAAAAAATAATAATATGCTAATAACCACGACTGGCTAAAGGGGGAGAAGGAGGCAAAGAATAAGCATTTATATAATGACCACTATGTGCTGGACATTGGGCTAAATGCTTTTACCAAAATCTCATTTGATTTCCCAATCACTTTGGGAGGTAAGTACTGTTATTAACCCTATTTTACAGCTGAGACAAATAGAAGTTAAATGGCTATTACCTTAGGCTGGATTCAAACTTGGGTCCTGTTGGCTCCAGCACTGTATGTGCTATACTACTTACTTTCCTAGTAGCTATAATAAAAAGTTTAATAAAATCTTCATATTTTGCAGCTTAAAAAAATTCTACCTATTAATAAGTATCCTGTGGTCTTTTTTCTCTAATATAAAACAAATTTCAAGTTTTCAACAGGTTTCCTCATATGACCTAATATTAAGAATTTTGTTCAAAAAGTCACTCAGAAAGCATGTTCTGGGCTTCCTATAGGTTCAACTCAATTCCTATCATTCCTATATATACTTAATTCCTATCAATCCGGTATACATATTAGTAACTTAGTCATTAAAGAACTATTGATGTAATTCCCTTTAAGTACAGAACATAAAGGATTCATTTCATTCAGACAAAAAGATTTGCTGAATAACAATATAAATATAATTATAACTATAATATTATTTTATTTTTTTCTAGAAATCTTCATTAAAAACCTGCTGTATACAGAATTTTGTGCCAGAAGTTGATGGCTATTTCAACTTAGATTTGCTATAGTCCCTACCTTCAAAAATTTTCTTCTAATCTGATAGAGGATACAACACATATCCAAACAAGAATATTATACATACTAGAGTCAGTGAAGAGGCTCAGTAGCTAGAGGCACTGGGCTTGAAATCAGGAAGATATGAATTCTAATTCAGCCTCAGATACTCACTAGCTATGTGACTCTAGACAAGTTACTTAACCTGTTTGCCTTAATCCACTGGAGAAGGAAATGACAACTTATTCCTATTTCTGCCAAGAAAGTGCAGTTATAAAAAATGGGACATGACTGAACAACTCAACAACAATAACAATAATACATACATTACATACATAAGCATCATGGGAGAGAAGTAAAAATCAAAGAAAACAGTTGCATTGAAAAAGGCTTTAGAAGATAGGCAAAATTCTCCAATTGATAAATGGTCAAAGGATATGAACAATTTTCAGATGAAGAAATTGAAACTATTTGTACTCATATGAAAAGGTGCTCCAAGTCATTATTGATCAGAGAAATGCAAATTAAAACAACTCTGAGCTATCACTACACACCTGTCAGATTGGCTAGAATGACAGGAAAAGGTAATGATAAATATTAGATGTGGGAAAGCGATTTGGAACTATGCTCAAAAAGTTATCAAACTGTGCATACCCTTTGATCCAGCAATGTTTCTACTGGGCTTATACCCCAAAGAGATACTGAAGAAGGGAAAGAGACCTGTATGTGCAAGAATGTTTGTGGCAGCCCTGTTTGTAGTGGCTAGAAGCTGGAAAATGAATGGATGCCATCAATTGGAGAACGGCTGAATAAATTGTGGCATATGAATATTATGGAATATTATTGTTCGGTAAGAAATGACCAACAGGATGAATACAGGGAGACTTGGAGAGACTTACATGAACTGATGCTGAGTGAAATGAGCAGAACCAGGAGATCATTAAGACATGGCAACAAGACTATACAATGATCAACTCTGAGGGACGTGGCTCTCTTCAAGAATGAAATGATTCAAATCAGTTCCTATTGTTCAGTAATGAAGAGAGCCATCTACCCTCAGAGAGAGAACTGTGGGAACTGAGTGTGGACCACAACATAGCATTTTCACACTTTCTGTTAATGTTTGCTTGCATTTTGTTTTCCTTCTTACTTTTTTTTCTTTCTAGATCTGATTTTTCTTGTGCAGCAAGATAACTGTGTAAATATGTATACATATATTGGATTTAACATATTTAACATGTATTGGACTACCTGCCATCTAAGGGAAGGAGGGAAAAATTTGGAACAGAAAGTTTTGCAAGGGTCAATGTTGAAAAATTACCCATGCACATGTTTTATAAATAAAAAGCTTTAATAAAAAAATAAATAATAGATAGGCAAAACTTGGATTTGGGGAACGGCTCAACAATCTGTGATACATGAATATAATAGATTATCACTGTACTATAAGAAACAATAAATATGATGAATGAAGAGAAGAGTGGGAAAACTTATATGAATTAATGCAAAATGAAGTAAGTGGAGACAAGAAAACAATATCCATAATGACTACTATAACATAATTGGAAAAAACAACTGCCAAAAAGCAATCAAAAATCAATGCCCCAAAATTTGGCCCAGAGAAAAGACATGAGAAGATACCCCCAATCTGGAGTGTGCTGAACCAAGTTCTAATTGACTTTAGAGGGTAACTGTTCAATTTTCCTTGTGACCTTAGAAATCAGCAAACATTACAAAGAGTCCCATATACATCAAAATGTTTATAATGGCATTTTTTTTCTGTGTTAAACAACTGGAAAACTGAGTACCTAATGATAAGGGAATGGCCAAACAACTTGTATAATAACTTAATGAAATATCATTCAATTCATAAGTATTAAGCTTCTACTATATACCAGGCATTGTGCTAACCATTGGGGATTTAAAAAGAGGCAAAAGAGAATCCCTGACTTCAAGAAGCTTACGATCTAAACAGGGAGAAAACACACAAACAAATATATACAAAGTAAGCTATATTCAGGATAAATAGAAAATAATTTAAGAAGGGAAAACACTGGAATTAAGAGGGATTGGGAAAAACTTCCTGGAGGAGCTGGGACTTTATTAAGACTCAAAGGAAGCCAAAGAAGTCAGTAGTTAAAGTGTGGAAGAGAGCAATCCAAGTATAGAAAACAATCAGGGAAAATATATGGAATCAAAAGATGGAGTGTCTTGTTTGTGGAACAGGAGCCAGTGGCACTGGGGCAAAGAGTAAGTGATGGGGAATAAGGTGTAAGATTAGATTATTAAGTACTATGAACGCCCAACAGAACATTTCCTATTAGATCCTAGGAGCAATAGGGAGTCAGTCAGGTCAAGGGGGCCTATTTGAAATGTTGCAAAGATGAAATGGGCAGGCCTTGGCTGTAGCTTGGAGAAGGGGAATGGGAGATAATGAGTCTAGGATGACTCTTGGGTTGTGAGCTTAAGGAACTGGGAGGAGAATGTTACTCATTTCAATATACGAAGTGACAAATATCTGGAGTTCAGAGAAACGTCACACTTTTATAATTAATGAACATGCAATAAAGTAAGTTGAAATAGAAGAAAAATATATCCATTGTTTATGATAATATAAATGAAAGCAATACTAAAAAGAAGTCAAACTCGGGTCCATTTTGGCAATATTTAGTCCTGGGTGATAAAAACTACTCCCTTCATGTCCAGAGAGGTGATGAATTAAATGGAGAGAATGGAGTGGATGCTATCAAACTTGGCCACTAAATGAGCCAGTTCTGATTGTTTATTTTTCTTTGTTGTGAAAAAAGACAAGAAAGGGAGGTATAGTAGGAAAAGGCAACAATAAAATTATAAAACGCAAAACAATCATGAATATAATGTGGGGGGAAAAAATCAATAAAGAGACTGTTTACCCCCCAAAAGAATAAATCAGACAGTGCGATTCCTTGAGTTTGTTGCTGTAAAAAAAAATGACTACTTTTGAAAACAGTTGAATTTAGGCTAAGAAGCAGCTCAGTATTCAATTATAACTGCATCCATGGCTTCAGAGGTTGAAGGCATTCATCCAGCTTTATTATAAATTCTAGATTACCAGACTGGATAAAAAGAAAGGGCTACAGTTGGTTGATCAAAGGAACTTTGTGTCAATGAATTTTAAATAATAAAAATATTTTGGTCTTAAAAATTTAGATCACTGGAAAATCTTCAAAGGCAAAGGCTTGGATTTTGAGAGTAGTCTCCTATCCCCCAATGTAGATCAATGAGTACAATTTCATGTACAGAGGGCCATAATGAAAAGCTTCCAGGAGATAACTCTTTCAAAGAAATATGCTACAGCTTCATTTGCTTTTTGGCCTGACAGCTGCAAAGAGGATGATGAAATTCAAAAATACATTAGTTTGTTATGATAACCAGAGAAGAATAGTTAGCATGTGCCTGAAACATAGAAAAATCAAATTTTTATAGTTGAGAGGGCCTTAGGAGTCTAATATTCACCCTCCCTCTTCTGTTTTTTACAGATGAAGAAACCAAGGGTAAGTGACTTGCCCACACTATACAGATTATAAGGATAGAAGAATTAAAGACTTTAAGCCCTTAGACATATCTGGTCTAAACTTTTCATTTTTGCAGATGAAGAAGGAATAAGCACTAGATCTATGATATCGGGAAATTTCTGGAGGATGAAAGCCCCTCTCCCAATATAGGTAGGCACGTTCTCCATACCTTACAATCTCAGAAAGTTGCCTACAACTTTAAGAGACCAAGAAACTTGCCTAATGTCGTTCTACAAAAGCAAAACCTGGTTTCCTATCCATTATGCCTTACTGCCTTAGTGTATATTTTGCTGAAGGAGAAAGAAATCAATAATACCCACTGTAACAAGAGCTGCCTTAGTACCCAGTGTTGTTCAATCATTTCTGACTCTTCTGGACCCCATTTGGGATTTTCTTAGCAAATACTGGTCTGCCGTTTCCTTCTCCAGCTATTTTACAGATGAGGAAACTGAGGCAAACAGAATTAAGTGACTTGTCCAGGATCATACAATCTAGTAAGTGTCTGAGGCTGAATCTGATCTTGGGTTTTCCTGATTCCAGGTGCAGTGCTCCATCCTGTGCCATTTAGCTGCCCAGATATGCTATTAGTATTCCCATTTTATAGATGAGGAACCAGACTTTGAAAGATTAAGTGATTTACCTGGGGTCAGAATTTCGGGTTTTCCTAACTCATGTCCAGCATTTTATCCATTCAACTACCCAGGGAAGACCAAAAGCAGACTTGTGAACCCCCATCCTCTGATTCCCCTGAATCTCTCTGAGAACTCCTGTTCATCTTACAATCAGATAAACTTCTTCCTTTGATGACTCACAATTCATCAGTAACACTCATTTTTTTGTTTTTCCCTTTCCAGTTTGTACATTTGGAATTTTACTTTATTTATTTTTTTTTTTTTTTTAGGTTATCACTTGAAATGTTCCATTTGACAAGCCTGGAGCTCTCAAGAGTACATGGCCCTGGGCTAAGTATGTGGTAGATAGACAGACAGATCCTAGGGAATTGTTTGTGTAACTGAAATGCCTAAGGGCCTCTTCTTTGTGATTACTCAGCAAAAGGATTTCCCCTAAATTGGTGTTATTAAGTTTGAAAGTTCAGCCATCTTCCCAGTCACCCAGAATCACAATCCTGGTAAGCTCCTCCTCACCCTCACCCCACACATTCAATCTGTTTCCAACCCATTTCTTTTCTCCACTCATAGCCTAATATGAGCCCTCATCACCTTCTAATTAGTCTCTCAGTATTGTTTCTCTCCCCATCTTCCATTCAGCTCTCAAGCTTTAAAGCAGTGGTCTTATGGTACCATCCTCCCCACTTCAATAAACTCCAGTAGCTCCCTACTACCTCAAATAGAAAATTCTTAGTTTAGCTTTTAAAGCCTATCACAACATGGCCCCTTCGTACCTTTCTGGTCTTCTTTTACTTTATACCTCTCCATAAATTCTGTGATCCAATAACACTGGCTTCCTTGCTGGTCCTAAAGTTTGACACTCCATCTCTAACTTTTGTGCCTTTTCATTGACTGTACCTATTGCCTAGAATGATCTCCATCCTTACCTCTACTCAATGATTTCCCTGTTTCCTTCCATTTCCAAGTCAGCCCATCTTCAAAGAAGCCTTTCCTGATGCTCAATCCCCCCTCCAAAGACTAGTGTTTTCCCTCTGAGATTACCTCCCATTAGTATATATATGGTGGTTTATATATTAGCTCCCCAATTAGAATGTGAGCTTCTTGAGAAAAAGGCTTATGTTTTTGCCTTTTTATTTTTATAATACAAGAGCTAGTATAGTGTCTATTAATCACTAGCAAAGATTATTCATTTTTAGCTAATTAATTTTTAATTAAATTAATTAGTTGCTCCCCCAAGATGAGGGAGTACCAGGGACTCCTCTGAGCTCTCTAAAATTCCCCTCCAAATTACTCTAAAATAATTCCTCAAAATAAATCCTGGAACAACAGAACCAACCATAGGAGGGGGTGAAGCAATTTTCCAACTCAAGACAACTTAGAAAATTGGCAGGAAAGGTCTGTCTTATTGAGGTAAGAATGGAGTACAGCTTGTGGTCACAGTGGAACGGGGACCCTCCCATGGTTCCAGAATGGAAAAGAGTGCTTGTGGTCACTTACAGACCAAAACACAGGCCAAGAGAGCAGTGATCAAACGCTCCTCAGATGACAGAACCAAGGAAGAACTGAAAATTTAAAGATGCACACCCCCCCAATCAGGATTATGATACCCAATTTAAACTTGATTCTATTCAGCTTAATTCACCAATATGATTACTAATATCCATCAAATAACTATAAACTGAATAAGTACTGATTAATTTGAGTAGAGACATCCAAATTATTACTGTATAAATGATTAATAAAGGTTTGTTGAGGATAAGAATGATCTATTCAACTTTCTACCTTCCAACTCTTTCTACAACACCAGAGACAACATATATTTGAAAGAAGGAAACTATTCAAATTGAATAATTTCTAGTTTTTGGAATTAAAACAACTTAATATTCTTTTACCTAGGATGTGAATATTGAGTATTATTTGAGTACTTTGATATTCTTGCCTTTTTGTAGTTAAATTATTAAGAGAGATAAAGAACAATTAAGACAAGAAAAGAAAATATTTTAGGGGCAGGATTAGTAGTTTGTGATCATAATCAAGTCATCTTAACTTCAAGGAATCTTAGTTTCTTTATCTGTAAAATGAGCTTACTATAGCACCTATTCCACAATGTTAGTATGAAGTTTCAAATGAGATAATTTGGTCAAAGTGCTTTGAAAACTTTAAAATACCACAAACAGCAGTTATTATTCTTTCAAGATGAAAAGAAGACCAAATAGACACTATCTATCGATATCTCACATATGTAGCAATATAGCATGCAGTAGATGCTTAATAAATGCTTATTGATTAAGTCAGTCTTCTTATATTTTCTTATACACACCCTTTTTTGTAATGAATTACAGAACAGTACATTAATAAATGACAAATGTCAGTAACTTTAACACAGTGCTAAATAATTTTACATAGATAATGTAAGAAAAAAATTACAAAAAGACTGGAGCTTTTAGAATTAGAGCAGTGTTGGAGATGGATCTAATCTAAATCCCTATTTTATAAATGACCCAGAAAGAGGTTGTGCTTCCCCCAAAGATGAGCAGGAAGTAGAAGATGAAGATTTTGAATACAGCTTTCTGATTACAAATGCAGTGCTCTGTCCACGGTATCACAGAGATTCTGTCCCAAATATCCAGTAGAAGCATTTAGATTACAGGATCTGAATTCAAAGAGATGTCCTTTGTGCAAGAAATTCAAAGTCAACTATGTATGTTTATTCTCAGAATGACCATTTATTAAAAATAGAAGCCAATCTTTTCAACAATGAGGTGATTCAAGGTAACTCCAGTAGACTTGTAATGGAAAGAGAACTATGGAGACTGTGGATGAAAACATAGTATTTTCATAGTTGTGTTGTTGTTGTTTGCTTGCTTGTTTTTTTCCCTTGTGTTTTTTTCCCCTCTTTTGATCTAATTTTTCTTGATCTAAATCTAATTTGATCTAATTTCATAATCACGAATATGAAAATATATTTAGAAGAATTGCACATTAATCTATTTTGGACTGCTTATTGTCTGGGGGATAGAAGTGGGGAGGAAAGAAGGAGAAATATATGGAACACAAGACTTTGCAAGATAAATGTCGAAAACTACCTTTGCGTGTATTTGGAAAAATAAAATATTTTTTAAATGTAAGCCAAATGCAATCAGTAGCATCAACTTTTAGTTATTCAAGTGAATGATAAAAAGAGAATGCACAGGGAAATTAAATGTATGGAAAATTCCCAAGCACAATTAGTCACCTCTTTGTTTCAGCTTCCTCTATCTATCTTCCATTAAACTTTTCAAGAGTTGGTAACAAATAGTAGCATTTGATAATAGATTTTGTATTTTTCCCTTCCCTGACTCAGAGACAGACACCTAGGAGATTCAGTGAAATTGCCCTAAGGAAAGGAAGTGGGATAAAACCTGAATATGAAACAGGATAGCAGAGCACCAAGGGACGCTGGAAATTCGTGTTAGATTGAGTTCATTTTACAGATGAGGAAACTGGGAGCCAGAAAGGTTGAAGTGCTTGTTCAAAGGTCAACCAGCTGGTTAGTGCCAAGGGCCAGGTTTCCTGATTCCAGGTCTAGGCATCTTTCCATTTGAATGGCAAACACAATTGAATTGAAAATATGGAAAAGACAGAAAAAAGGATGTGACATCCAGGGTTGACTATTGTTATTTGGCTACAAGAGAGCTTTCATGATTTTGAAATAAATGACTATTTAGTGATGGAAGCATTTTGCTTAGACAACAAAGGCAATATTGTATTTGACATCACATTTCACTATTGTTCCCTTTTTTTAAAAAAAATTGAATAAATGTCATTTTACTAATATCATCAAAATTTCTTCCAATACCCCCTCTTCTCCCTTCCCTCCCAAAGACCCATCCACTATTTTAATCATAACCTTGATGCTTTTTAATACGATTTACCCCACACTTTCTGTCAGAAAAATAGATCTAAAGGGACACTTCAAAAGGAAAGTTCCCCACAGTGATCATTACAAACCTTTCCCTCTCTTAAACAACAATGCATACTCCCACCACATTTCCATCTATACAACAGGGGAAGGCTTCCCAATAATAGATAACATTTATATAGCACTTTGGGATTTGTTAAATACTTTAAATATATTATAATGTTTGATTATCAAAAACCTGATAAAGAAGAACCTTTCTTCTCAGATCTTAAATAGCACTTGGCAACTGTGTGTGGTCCCAGGAATAAAGACAGGGATTGAACCTGTGATTTCATTGGTAAAGGCAAGATGAGGAAATGCCTTCTTTCCAATGCAGGTGGTCACCTTCTCTTGCAGCCTTTAGTCTTAGAGAGATCAATAAGAAGTCAAGTGACTTTTCCAGATTCACACAGTTAATGTGTTCAGAAGCTGGACTTGAATACACGTTTTCTTGGATTTGAGGTGCAATCTATATCCATTATGTCAAACTGCTTCTAATGCACTATTTTCCCCTTCTGACTCAGTGACTGACACCAAGGGAGCATCTATAATATATATAATATAATAAGGGAAAGGAAGTGATGTGTCATAACCTATAGGAGAATAGTAGAAGTAATAACCTGTAGGTTATTTGTTTGTTGTTCTGCTGTAGGAGGGCATGGAAATGAGAGGAACATGAGCCACGGTGGTCCAGCGCCTGAAAACGCACTACCTTCTCACAGTATCTTTATTTTAGTTAATGCTACTGTCCAAGATGAAGTTTCTCATAGGTTTGGCCTCCACATAGGAGGAAAGTTTTTCCTCTGGGGAAAGTTCCAATGTAAAATATTCCAGCCCATTCAATAATTGGGGGTAGGGAACCTCTTGTCAGAATACACATCCCAGTTTTTTATTTGGAAAATATGATTACCACAATCACCAGCCCCCTGAAAGATCTGGGAGTAGGTGGAGGAGGCAAGGAATTTGAAGAGAAGGGGTCCTTTTAGACTCTCACAGTCTTATTTTTAGCCCCTTCCTGCAGAATTCCACAAGGGGAGCTACCATCTTTAGTAGAGCATCCCCATCATTCTCTTTCACTGGCCCCATACAAGACCATGGTTGATCAGGAAATTAATGAAGATGAGACCTTTATTCATGGTCTTTAGATATGAAACGAAAAAGCAGCTCTGAAAGAGATAAAAGGGAGTTCATTCTTATGGAAGCTTATTTCTTTTTGTAATTTCATCAGAGGAGTTCTATTATTCCATAGGTTCTTTAAAAAAAAAAAAAAAAGTACTTTTTTTAAAAACTCCTCTGTCACCTCGAATCACTGGTAGTGGCTAGTTTTAAAATGTCTATGTATACATACACATATATGTATTCATTATTGAATAAGTCCATTTACAGTAAGAGTGTGGTCCAAGTATTACTTGAGACCTGCTCTCTCTTAAGGGCTGAACAATTCAAAGCATTGGCTTACTGTCTCCTTTAACAATTTTCGAAAGACATCCTCCAGATAAATATAGAATAATCTTGATGGAGAATGCATGTGACAGGAGCAAGGCATCCCAACTCTGCTATTTACAACTCTGTTTTGACAAATACCTTTGCTATTGATAATTTGTTATTGATGACCCTATTTTGATAGATATCTTGTTATTGTTAGTTAAGGTGAATCAAAATTTTAAAGTATGGTCTACGTATTAACTCTGGAAGATATATAGTGTCACCTGGAGGTAGCTATTGTTAATGTCATACTAATTTAAAGAGTATATAAATCCTGGAGCTCAGATTAATAAATGGAGACTGCAAAGCTTATCTTCTGTCTAGCTTCAGATATTCATTCACACTCTCAGTATTCATTGGTGCTGGACTCCAACACACGTATATGTATATACAAACACACACACACAGAGCTGAAGAGTTGTTTCAGTTGTATGGGACTCTTCATGACCTCATTTGGTTTTCTGTTGGCAAAGATACAAAAAATGGTTTATCGTTTTCTTCTCCAGTTCAAAACTGAGGCAAATAGGATTGAATGACATGTCCAAGATTATACAGACAGATTTAAATAGGTACCCTATCCATAGTGCTACTTAGTGGCATATATTCATATTCATATATATAAACATACACACACACACACACACACACACACACACAGAACACATAAAGGCAATTAGGGGGCAAAGTGGATAGAATACCTAGCCTGTAACCAGAAAGACTCCTCTTCCTGAATTTAAATCTGGCCTCAGACACTTACTGGCTATGTGACCCTGGGCAAGTCACTTAACCCTGTTTGCTTCAGTTTCCTGATCTGTAAAATGAGTTGGAGGAGGAAAAGAAAAAACATTTGCCAATAAAATCCCAAATGGGTCATGGAGAATAAGACACAACTAAAAATACCGAACAACAAAACAATATGTAGATATATGTATAAAAGAGTTTACTGATGATAACTAATATTTTAAGGCTTGCAAAGCATTGGATATGTTGTTTCATTGCTACTCTAGGATCCCTTCCAGCCCTATATATGCTGTCCTATGAACTATGCCTTTTCAAATCCTGCTTTACAAGGATTTATTCTGATATCACCTTCTCCATGAAGGGATTGACTCAAGTGTCATCTTCTTTTCTAAATGCCCTAACTAGAAGCAATTTCTCTCCCTCTTTAAATTTCTCAGAACATTGTTTGGAGCTTTGGGATCGACTCATCATATGCCAATTAATATTCTGAATATTTGCTTACAAATATTGTTATTTCTACCTCTCAACTAATGTTCTACTTTGATGTTTCATTCATTACTGCATGGAGTTGATGATTTTTCCAAATCTGTAGTAAAAGCTTGCCCAAATGGCATGTGCTGACTGAGCTCCTTTTTACCCCAGGGAGACAGACCTTTCCTGCCAACCTTCTAAGTCCTCTAGGCTGGAATGTTGTTTCTCCTCATCCTTTTGTTGGTTTTGCTGTTCCAAAATTCATTTTGAAACATTATTTTGAAGTTGTTTGGAGGGAAGGTGTTTGGGAGTCTCTGCCTTTACTCTGCCATCTGCCATACTCTGCTGAGATCCCTTCCAAAGCTTAAATTCTTTACTTCTATGATTTTGGTTCTCAGATTGATGTTACATAAGTCCATCGCAAGCCCAGAAGTCAGAACCTTTACAGCTTAGTAAGACCTAATGCAACTTTTACCATACTGTTATAGACTTGGAAAATTCAACATCAATTCCCTATGTTAAAGAAACATTAAAGTAAGACATTAGTTGTGAGGTAGAGATAACACTATTTGTAAGCAAATATTCAGTTCTTCTAAGGTAGTATAATCTAAAGAGAACTATGGTCACCGTTGTGTGGCCTGTACTCTGTCCTGTGAGTGACCACAAATACTGTTTTCTCCTCTAGAACCATGATCAGGGTCTTCACTCCCTTATGGTTGATCCTTCTGATTTCTAAGACTGAGGATACAAAAGCAACACAAAATATTCACTGCCTTGAAGAGCTTAAATTTTATGGGGGAAAATGGGGAGAGGGATAAATGCATTTAAACAGATGAATATAATACATAATAATTAGAAGAGGAAGAGGGGATGAGAATGATTGTAACCTGCATTTATGCAGAATATGTTCACACCAATGAAATCATAAAGCCTTAACACATTATCTCCCCTGCTGGACTTTAAAGTTCCTTGAGATTGCATCTTATATCATCTTTATATCTCCAAAACCTAGTCCAATGAATTGCACACAGCAGGAGCTTACTAAATGTTTGTGACAAGAGGAGAGAGAAGAAGGAAATGGTTTCATTCCAGTGGCACAGTGACAGCAGTTGTTTAATCTTCATTTTCTTCACACTAACTACTACATCT
Source organism: Sarcophilus harrisii (assembly GCF_902635505.1). Classification (NCBI taxonomy): domain Eukaryota; kingdom Metazoa; phylum Chordata; class Mammalia; order Dasyuromorphia; family Dasyuridae; genus Sarcophilus; species Sarcophilus harrisii. Next base: position 76,118,299 of record NC_045431.1, read on the forward strand.
CACTCAGCACTCCTTTCAATGGCTGGCTACTCCTCTTATGTTCACACACAATAGCAGCTGTGTTTAAATGACCCCTGAGAAAGAAGGCTTGAGAACCATGGCCCTCTATCACACCTGTGACCCATTTAAATTTGAATTAAACCATAGAATAGCAGCATGCTTGTACATCCTACTGGTTCTAGATTATTAATCCAGCATGAGGTTCAAAGGAGTATTTGTTATTTGCAAATCTTAATATGAAGAAAATTAAAAATTAAGCCCTCAAGTTTTTCCCACTGAGTAAAAGGTCAGTTCTCAGTAAACAGCATCTGGTTCCTTATAACTCACTACCTTTGAATGCTTTATTTTAAAAATCATAGAAGCCTACAAGGAAATAGGGAAAGATCTAAATCAGGAGTTGTTAAGTCTTTTTGTCCTATGGACCCCTTTGGCAGGCAGGTAAAGTTATCAACTCCTTCTCAAAACAATGTTCTCAAATGCAGAAAATAAAATATATAGGACATCAAAAGAAACCAATTATAGTGAAATGCAGTTTTTAAAATGTGTCAAAAAGCAAGCTGAAACAAAAGGGATGCACAGCGGGGTCAACACTACCAGGAAACCACTGGATGTGATTTAAATGCATGCACAAGCACACATGCTTGTGCATGTTCATACATACACACATTGTAGAAGAATTACAGATGGAGAGATAGTACTTGGTATAGTGATAGAGAACCAGTCTTGGAATCAGAAAGACCTTTCATTTAACTTTTTCAGTGTCCAAAAGCAACTCAGACCGTAAATTTCAGAGTTTTATCTGCAATAGTGGAGAGAACCTCTTACGTCTGGAATTCTCAAAACAGATGAACTTACAGTTTCACACAAATAGAAGAAAAATCTTCTAATTATCATTTTAGGTTTCTATTCTTAATCTGGGGCCTATTGATTTATTTTTGTTAGATTATAAGCTCTAAACCATTTATGTCAAGCTCAAATAGAACAAGAACCATTAAACCATACATAACGATGTATTGGTTTCATATTGAATTTAGAAAACCACATATTAACATCATCTATATCCTATTGTATTTTTACTCATTTTGTTAAATATTTCTCACTTGCATTTTAATAGGGTTCAGGCAGTGACTTGACACCTCTGTTCTAGACAATGTTCAACTTAGAACAGTGAACAAGAACACTGGACCTAGAATCAGAGGACCCAGACCCATATCTAAGCTTTGCCATTTCCTACCAGTGTAACCTTGGATAACTCACTTAAACTCCCTAGGCCTCAGTTTCCTCATCTGTAAAATGAAGGAGTTGAAACAAATCAACCAACAATTATTAAGTGTCTGCTCTGTACCAAGGCAATCCATTACATACTAATAATGCAAAGACATAAATGAAAAAACACCTACTTTCCAGAAGCTTACATTCTACTGGGGGAGACAACATGTACACAAATAAATAGATACAAAATAAATACACGGTAATTTGGAGTTCAGGTGGGTACTAGCTGCTAGGGAGGACAAAGAAAGACTTCACAAAAGATATCTGAGCTTCATTTTGAAGAAAACAAGACATTCTAAAAGGTTCTTTCCTTATCTCTATGTTTTTTAACTACATTTTGTAGCTAATCAAAATCCTAGCAAATTCATCTGAAAAATAAGTGTTTATTAAATGTATATTGTTCACTATATGATTTTTAGCACATTTCAGAGAAAAACTGGAGGTTGTCAAGGGAACACTTGGATCCAGATTTTTTTTAAAGTAAGCCAAATACTAATATTATTAAAATCTTACTTATGTTCTTATGAATACATTTGACAGAAAAGGATTCTGAAAATTACTGAGAGTGAAGGGGAAGTAAACATTATACATGTTAACTAATATTTACTGTTTAACTCAGTTGTATCTATTACAAGATTTTCCCATATCTCCACCAAAATATTAATGGTTTTTTTTTAAATAAATTTTTACTCTCGCCTTTTGTTTTTACCTACATTTCCTAATGTAACCTCAAAGAACAAAAAATGAGGGAGAAAAGAGTTCAGTAAAACTAAGCCATAAATTGAATGCATTTAGCGCTCCATAGCCATGGTCTTACAAAGGAAAGAAAGGTACCTTCTCATATCTGTCATTTAGGATTTAGTCATTATAATTCCAGATACAACTGTTTTGCTACTTTTGTTCTTTAAATACACATTGTTACAGTGAATGAATATATTGTTTTCATGGTTCTTATTTCACTTTGTATCAGTTCATATAAATCTTTCCAAGCTTCTCTGTATTCATTGTTTTTTTTTTTTTTTTTTTTTTTTTTTATTTAATAGCCTTTTATTTACAGGATTTATACATGGGTAACTTTACAGCATTAACAATTGCCAAACCTCTTGTTCCAATTTTTCACCTCTTACCCCCACCCCCACCCCCTCCCCTAGATGGCAGGATGACCAGTAGATGTTAAATATATTAAAATATAACTTAGATACACAATAAGTTGTATTCATTGTTTTACAGCACAATAAGAATGCATTACACACACAGACCACATCTTGTTTATACATTCCCCAATTTATAAGCATCTACTTAGTTAGCTCCCTCCCCATTTGTACAGCACTATTTCAGACATTCAGGAGATATAAAGGAAACCTAGAGAAAGCCTGCCTTTCAAGCCTATCTTACTGGAGAAAAATTAGAGTAATTTATACTAATAAAATGCTAAATCATGCATATTCTGAACCTCAAAAAATAAGGTATAAACTGGTATAGTTGGGGAGAGTACAGAGAGAAATGGTGAGAATGCTCAAAATTTAACTTGCAAAGACTTTAGCACAAACCACATCCTTTGCACTATCTCTGTGAGAATATGGACTCTGATTCAGCCATATCCAACAAATGTCCAAACTCAATAAGGAATGTGAAAATGTCTGTGCAACACATTAGCCATTAATGGCATAAAGGAGGATAAAGACCTTTTGTTGGGAGGACAAATGAGACGAAATTAATATAAAATTAGTGATTCAAAAGGGAATAAAAATCAAAGATGTCCAATTTGTTTCTCTTTTTATCCTGCAATGTCGAGATCCTCTTTTCTTCATAATGTGCAACACGATTAAGATTTTTAAACTTTATAAAGCAAGATTTCTGAATTCATAATGAATACGTATTGTAACATATCTCTAAAAAACCACCACCACCACAAAAAAAAAAAAAAACCTCACTAAACCAAGATAAACATCCAGTAACCTTCAGAAATTAAAGGAGTTAGAAGAAATAAGATAAAAAATATCACTACCCGCAGCCTTGAAACAGTTACACATGTTGCTAGTAACTAGTAAAAGAGAGACACAAGAGTATGTACTCTGTGTGTATGCACGCACATATAAAACATATATATATATGCACATATGTATATATGTGAATGTTTGTGTGTGTTTAGATATATAGATATATGTGTAAAAGCACTTTTAGTTTTATTCTAAACAAGGATATTCACCATATAGTTTCTGAAAAAGAAACAAAGCACTTTACAGAAAGTCGTAAAAATTCAATTAGCCATGGTTTTGATCTATAATGTATATGAGAAACATTTTCTTGAAGTCTCAAGCATTTTTATTGTATTATTGTTCCCTGAAATATTTCCCCCCACACACGCAAACAACTATTTGCTTGCTTCTCTACACACATTTGCTTACTGTACATAAGCTTAAACTACCAAATATTTTTTTTAAATTAAGATACTCTTGTGAATAATCGACTATAGTTAGTCACTGCAGTTAGAAAAGTGTGTGATATAGTAGAATTCTGTATAAGTAAAACTCTTAAAAAGATCAGATTTGACAAGGTTTTAGTTCTAAGAGGAAACAGAATCCAGCTATATAGATGAAGAACATACTCTGATTTCAAGATCTTCCCTTTCATTTGCCACATTATTTTTCTATACCCATTCTTCCCTCCTAATTCTCCCCACCCATATTATAACTTTCTGAGCACTTACAAAAGGTCCACAACCCTTTTTTTCTGCAACCAAAGGAATGAAAAGACTCCAAGCTGGTTCCCTGGGTTATGGAAGGTTTACTACATTCTGCTTTCTCACTTACAACATGAGTCTTTGATGTAGTATTGAATTGGTTCCTCTTCCTTATCCCTTTTTTGTTCCCTTACATTCCCCTGACTGTTTTGTTTTGTTGGTCATGGTTGGTTTTTATATAAATTCAGCTTACCTGGTGAAATTCACTAGCTGGTGAATTTCCTGTTATACATCATTAAGAAAAGTCCTATGAGTAGGGGGAAGGAGTGGGGAATTTAAACTTATTCACTCATCCACTTATAAGCTTAAGTATTTGATTGGTGCAGTACTCCAAATATGTGACCTGAAAGTTGAACTTTATAAAATTCTCAGTCCATAAAATACACATGACTCAGAACTAGAAATCTCCTCGGAGAAAATCCCTCATTTTGTAGATGAAGAAAACAGTAGCAATATGGTGATGTTGGAGAAGCAGGACAAGGCTTTGAATTCTACCTCTGCCACGTGGGATTTAAAAATGGAAGAGACCTTTCAGGTCATGGAGAGCCAGAGGTGTCAAAACTGGGTTTGGCCTTCAAAACTGCAGAGTGCAGCTTCAACAATATTCAAATGTAATTGGGAAATGTTTAATAAAAATGCAATACAATATCGATGTTAATTTGTATTTTTCTAATTAACACGTGGCCTGCAGGGATCTCCTTTTATTTGAATTGGACATCACTGAATTCTAGATCAAATCCCAAACTTTTTATTCAGGAGAAAACTGAGATACTCAATTTTGGACAAGTCACATAATCTTTGGGCCTTGGTTTCCTCAGAAGTAAATCGAAGATGTTAGAACAAAGGATCGCAAAGGTCCAAATTCCAGGTCTAAATCTATATTTATAGATTTAGTTTTATCTCAAGCAAGAAAATTCACCGTATAGTTCCTGGAAGGGTAGACGGTCCTCAAGTTCGGAGATGTAATAAATGACATGACCAAAGTTCATTTATACAGTAAACATCAGAGTGAAAGCCAAGTCGTCTGACCCCAAACTTTGTGCTGTTTTTCCACTGAACCACTTGGGCCCTTTTTCTGTGTATATTCATCCATTTTTTTAATGGGCAAACCATTTATAAGTTTTTGATACTCATGGAAAAAGTAACAACATTTTACAGATCTGGTCAGGAAAATTAAGCAGAACAGATAATAACCATCTGTAGAGACAAGAGAAATAGGGCAGGAGAATAGTGAGGGAAAAGACGAAGCAAAAATCTGGCTATGTTAGAGGCAAATGGGATTGGAGATTTCCAATTCCAGAATCATCACTTCTTATTAAATGCTGATGTCTCTGAAAACGGTGGCTGATTTCTTCTAAACATGGATTAAAAAACAAAAAACATTAAGTGTTGATGTTTGAAATGAGAATGGGGAGGCGATAGTCTCTTCTTCCCTAGCTCACCTCCAGCCCCTCTGAGGGCAATTCAAAGTGCCCAGCCCGGGCGCACCGGCGTGGGTGCCCAAGAGCGCTCGCCAGCTGGAGGAGAGAGAGAGGGGCTGCGGAGCCGGGGCAGCGCGCGCGCACGCACCGGTACCGGAGTCCCGGCCGAGCTGAGGCTGCCTGCCCGCCCCCTCCTCCTTCCCTTCCAGTCTCGGCTCCCAGCCCACTCCCGGCCCTTACCTGCAGCAGAGTGAGTAGAGTGAGCTCGGCCCCGGACTCTCCTGGAGGCTCCGAGCTCTCTGCGCTCCCGCAGCTCTTCCTCTTCTTCTTCCAGCCGTCGGGCTTCAGCCATCGGCTAAGCTGGGGCACACACTGGGAGCAGGAGGAAGGGAGTGAGAGGGCCAGGGAACTCTAGCAGCCGGGAGCCCCCATCGGACGAGCAATAGTCTCCCCGCCCGCCAGCCCGGCCCTTCCCCGCTTCGTTCCCAAGTGTCCGACTCGGCCGGGCCCGAGGGAATTCAGTGCCCGGAGCAGACGGAACAGAAACCGCAACTTCTCCGCCAGACTCCACCTGCCCGGACGGAGCGGGGGGCAGGGGGTGGGGGAGAGAGCTGGAGGCGGGGGCAGCGCCAAGCGGCCAGAAAAGGGCAGCCGAGCCGCGACTTTCCTCCGCCCTCCCCCGCAAAGCCACAACCTCCGCTCCTTTTCCTTTCTAGCTCCTCACTCCTTAGCTAAGCCCCTTCCTTCTTCCTCGCTTTCCAAACTGGGAGCCCCGGCTGAGGCGGGTCTCGCCCGGCCTCGCCCTCCTCTGGGAGGGACTAGCAGCTGCCAGCCTGCCCCCGCCTGCCAGCTTTGGGACCCAAGGCCACCAGCCCCGGAGAAGCCGAGCGCCGGCCGGCCGGGACAGACAAACAAAACCAAAAATGAGGAGCGGGGGGCTGGGGGAGGGGCGCAGAGGACGAGGGGGTTGGCCTTGGCTTTTTCTGCCTTTTCCCAACTTTCCGGGGTCAACAGGAAACCCGCACTCAAGACACTCAAACAAAAGGAAAAGAAGGAGGAGGAAGAAGAAGAAGTACCTGCCAGCCTGAGCCGGGCTCGGGGGTGCGGCTGCGGAGGGGAGATCTTGGGCCAGCCCGAAAGATGAGAGGGATTCGAGCAGCCCGCCCAACTTCCGGGGAAACTTATCTCAACTTTTATTGGGCCTTTTTCTCGTCCTTATCTTTCTCGTTTGTCTTATCACTGCTCGGTCACTCCTGGAGGGAGGGAGAGACCGACTGAGAGTGACGGAGGGAGACTGGGGACGGGCTGGGGGGGGCTGAGCTGGCTTAGGACCTCGGCAGGCCCAAAGTTTCGTACAAAAGCTGCATATCAAGAGCTCTCTATCTTGGGGTGGCGTAGAGGGGTGGGGGCTGGAAGGGGGGGGGAGAAGCACAGCGCATAATTCATTCTCAAGAAGTGTGTTTTCATGCTTGGATCTTCCTTTTGAAAATTATCTCCAATCTGTCTGGTCTATATCTTGTTCTCATTAGAATGACTTCCTTCAGAGCAGCCATAGTCTTTTTGCCTTTAATTGTATCCCCCGTGTCTGGCACACAGAAGGTGCTTAATAAGTGCCTGTTGAATGAATGTCTACATACGGGTTTATGAGAAGGGATAACCTAGTGAATGTAAGATTGACTTCAGAATCACTACAGGCCCTAGTTCTGGATCAGCCTTTGACTCAAACTAGGTGTGTGCACTTAGGCTAGCCACTTAATTACCTCAGCCAGTTTTTTAAGATAGTAAGTTGCTCAATGAGATAATTGAGGTCGCTTGCAATGATCTTGTGATGAAAAGAGCCATCTACACCCAGAGAGAGGACTGTGGAAACTGAGTGTGGATCACAACGGCATTTTCACTCTTTTTGCTGTTTGCTTGCTTTTTTTTCTCTCATTTTTTTCCTTTTTTGATATGATTTTTCTTGTGCAGCACGATAATTATGTATAAAAAGAAATGTACATGTTTAATACATATTGTATTACTTGCTATCTAGAGGAAGAAAGGGGTAAAAATTTGGAAGACAAGGTTTTGTTTGCAAGGGTCAATGTTGAATATTGAAAAATTAGCCATACATATGATTTGAAAATAAAAAGTTTTAGGGGACAGCTAGTTGGTGTAGTGGATAGAGCACCAGGCCTGAAGTCAGGAGGACCTGAGTTCAAATCTGGTCTCAAATACTTAACACCTCCTGGCTGTGTGACCCTAGGCAAGTCACTTATCCCCAATTGTCTCAGCAAAAAAAGAAAAAAAGCTTTAATAAGGAAAAAAAAAAGTAAGTTGCTGAACTATGGGCAGAGCTGCATAGGTAAACTGTCTTACTGAGAGTTCTTTCTGCCAATTAAATCATAGGTCTGGAACCACTCTGCCCCTGCCTTCCCCCAACCCTAGAAAAATATTCTATATATTTATTATATTTTCAACAACTACTATGTGCCTTACACTATGCTACATGCTCAGAATACAAAGATAAAAATATATTAATTATACAAATATAGATTATATGTATATCCACTTAAGGTCTCCTGTTGTGGAGATGTCCCTAAGCTCCAAAAGGGAGAGCCCAAATTCTGTCAGATTTTATCAACTTGGAAATGCTATGACATAGATGCTGGTGACTGAGTCTCTGTCCTCAGATGACCCACTTAAGTTCAGAAATAATGGACCACAGGATAATGGATTTTTTTTCTCTTTCTCGACAGTAGAAGATGGACCTAACACTTACATCAGTGAAAGCTCATGTCCTTTGAAAGCCAAGGCAGTTCATTTGTGCAGTGGGTGGACCTGTGGGCCTATAGCCAAAGAGTTGAGTTCAAATTTGGCCTGGTATACTTAACAAGCTATGTGACTGGGAAAGTCATCTAATTTCTGTTTGCCTCAGTTTCCTCTACTCTAAAATAGATAATAATAACACCCACTTTGTAGGATGGCTGTTAGAGTCAAATGAGGTAATATTTGTAAAGTGCTTAGCACAGAATCTAGCATATATTGGGTGCTTAATACCTATTTTTTTTCTTTCTTCCATATGTACAGACTCCTACAGCCCATAAGAAAACAAACAGCATTAAAGGACATTGGATGCTGAAGGATCATCAATTTAAAGCTAGAAGAAATCCTTTTAAAATCTTCTCACTGCTCCTATTATATGTAAAAACAATTTTTCACATTTGTTTTTGTTTTTGTTTTTTAAGTTTGAAATCCTCTTACCCCTCTCTGAGACAGAAAGCAATCTGATATAGTTTACATGTTCTATCATGTAAAGAATTACCATATTAGTCATTTTGTAGGAGAAATCTCTAACCAAAAAGAAAAAGGAAGAAAGTGGAAAAATAGCATGCTCCAGTCTGTATTCAAACACATTTTTCCTCCTAAGGCCTTTGGAATCCTTTTGGATCATTGTATTGTTGAGCTGTCTGTCACAGTTGTTCATGAACAATATTGCTGTTACTATGTACAACATTCTCCTGTTCTGCTCATTTCATTCTGTATCAATTCATGTGAGTCTTTCCTGATTTTCCTCAAATCATCCTAGAGCTGAAAGACATCTTAAAATCTTCGAACTACCTAGTTCTAGAAATCTTTGGTCTGTCTAATCCAAATTCCTCTCATTTTTACAGACAAGCCTCTGGAGAGATACAGTGAGTTGTCTAAAGTCATCTAGGCAGGTCAGAGCAGAACTGGGGTTTTAAATAACTCAGGTATTCTGACTCTGAGTACTCATTCTACTGTATTATGCTATATAGTGGAAAGAATATGGGACTTGATATTAGAAGCTTTGCATTTGAAATTTAGTTCAGACACTTGGGGAAATGTTTTGTTTTGTTGGGGGAGGGGGAGAGTATTCCAATAATGCAAAAGGTCTTTGAGTGCAGGGACTGTTTTCATTTTCATCTTAATCCTAGAGGCTAACATAGTACCCCACATATAATAGATATTTGATAAATGATTGTTGAAGTTAAATTGAATTAGGATTCAGTTTCCTCAATGGTAAACCGGAATAGGAAAGGAGATTGTACTATCAAGTATTCTTTTCCTTTTTTCCCCCCCTGAGGCAATTGGGGTTAAATGACTTGCCCAGGGTCACACAGCTAGGAAGTGTTAAATGTCTGAAGCCAAATTTGAACTCGACTTCAGACTGATGCTCTGTCTAGCTGCCCCTACTATCAGGTATTCTTAACCTGGGTTTTCTGACCTGAAATTGTTTTAAAAAAATTGTTTTTTTCAAATATTGGTTTCCTTTGTAAATTTATACATTCTATTTTTTACAGTTAAAAACATTCTGAGTAGAAGTTCTTAGGCTTCATCAAGGGGTCCACGATGCAAAAAAAAAAAAAAGTTAACTACCTCTAGGAGAGAGAATTTCTATTATCCTTTGAGAAGAGGGAATTCTTATGAGGCACTTGACAAAGTGAGCAGAGCTTCATCTCTAGGACCCAGGAGAAGTTCAGTCGGATAAAAAAAGAATTGGACAGAGAAATGGGTCAGTAAAAACTCAATTGCCTAAATTGCTAAATCCTTGAAACTTGGCCTTTCTGATAATTGCTGCCCTCAAAAAGGACAGCAAATCCTCTTTGAGCTTTTGAGCAGATAAGGAAGAGCTCCCACATGGAACATATTTACCCAGTTTCTTCTGAGTTGGTAGAACTGAAGGCATGTCCAAAAATTAAAACCTTATTATAGCCCATACCATTCAACAAAGCTATGAGGGAAGTTTGAATTAATCTAGCAAGAAAAAAAAGGGATGGAATTGATGGAGAAAGGCAAAGTTGGATTCCAATTCCTTAGCAAAATTTATCTTCCATATACAACTTTCAGATATAGTGTATAAATTCCAGTCAAAGGGTGGATCTCACCCTCAACAAAGCAGCTTAGTCAGAGATTTAAGGTTGAATGTTCTGGCAACTATGCAGCCTCATTCACCCAGTTGCAATTTGCTCTTCTGAATCTTCCTTTGCCTTAGTCTGAGTGTGATTCCCTGGGATCTCTCAGTAATCAGAGGGTTAAGCGCCTATGTTCTCTTTTCCCTTACCTGTTTAAACTCACCTAAATTACCCCCAGACTGAGATATAATTACATTATGAAGTCACCCTAATAAAGGAGGAAAACCTGGTAGGGATTGTGAGCAAGAGCAGTTTAGTTTTAATCTTATGATGAAAAACTCAAGGTGTGGTAAATTCAAAGTTAAACAAACACAGTATTCACACCCTATCTACCCACCCTAATGATATAGCAAGTGTCAACCCTTAGGAAGGAAAAGGTAAAAACAAACAAACTTGAAAACCTACCTGATGCTAGTAACAGAGCCCCACTCTTCTCCATAGTTTTAAAGCTACTAATAAAATTTACAAGCTATGGAGAAAAGTAATACTTGAAGGACTTGTGAAATTACATGGTGCAATAGAAAGAACATTAGGATTTGACGTCAGAGGTCCTATAGTCAATCTGTCTCTTAGTTCTTTCTTATTTATTTGTCCAAAAGACTCTGTTTTCTCAGACGGAGCTACAATTCTAAACCTGTGATTCTAAAGAGTCAATTTCCTTTCATCTTTTTTGGTGTAAAAAAGCAAAAATTAAAACTATCTTCAGTCTCCAACTCATTTAAAGATATATGTGAACTGAGTATATCATTTATCTCTGAAAAGGAATGAGAAGGCAATTTATTCTAATAACTCACATTTATGTGTCGTATTGATTCTTGGGGTCTATGGAATTTGATTTTTCCTTATCCTCTCCATCTTTTTTTCTAAATTGATATGCCTAATTTTCCTTGTGGAAGAAGATGTGATCAAATTTCTCTCTCCCTTTTTCTCTCTCTGTGTCTCTCTTTCCCTCCCTCTTTATTCCATCTCTATCCTGCTTGCTTTTATAATAGGAGGACAGTCTGTCCTCCAGTTATAGAACAAATTTCCACCTCTTAAAATCTTTAATTTGTATTCTCAGCAATACTTCCATCCAAGACAATACTTAAGGACTTACGATAAAAAAAAATGCTTTCCACTTCCAGAGAAAGAACTGATGAAGCCTGAATATGGATTGAAGCATACTTTTTTACTTTTTAAATTCTTTTTTAAAATTTTATTTTGCTTTTGGATCTGTGTTTTCTTTTGCAACATGGCTAATATGGAAATATTTTGCATGACTGCATACTTATGATCTATATCAGGGAAAGAGGAAGAGAATTTTATTTTTTTTTTATTTAATAGCCTTTTATTTACAGGATATATACATGGGTAACTTTACAGGATTAACAATTGCCAAACCTCTTGTTCCAATTTTTCACCTCTTACCCCCCCCACCCCCTCCCCTAGATGGCAGGATGACCAGTAGATGTTAAATATATTAAAATATAACTTAGATACACAATAAGTATACATGACCAAAACATTATTTTGCTGTACAAAAAGAATCAGACTCTGAATTATTGTACAATTAACTTGTGAAGGAAATCAAAAATGCATGTGTGCATAAATATAGGGATTGGGAATTCAATGTAATGGTTTTTAGTCATCTCCCAGAGTTCTTTTTCTGGGCATAGCTAGTTCAGTTCAATACTGCTCCATTAGAAATGATTTGGTTGATCTTGTTGCTGAGGATGGCCTGATCCATCAGAACTGGTCATCATCTAGTATTGTTGTTGAAGTATATAATGATCTCCTGGTCCTGCTCATTTCACTCAGCATCAGTTCGTGTAAGTCTCTCCAGGCCTTTCTGAAATCATCCTGTTGGTCATTTCTTACAGAACAGTAATATTCCATAATTTTCATATACCACAATTTATTCAGCCATTCTCCAACTGATGAACATACATTCAGTTTCCAGTTTCTAGCCACTACAAAAAGGGCTGCCACAAACATTCGTGCACATACAGGTCCCTTTCCCTTCTTTATAATCTCTTTGGGATATAATCCCAGTAGTAACACTGCTGGATCAAAGGGTATGCACAGTTTGATAACTTTTTGAGCATAGTTCCAAACTACTCTCCAAAATGGTTGGATTCGTTCACAACTCCACCAACAATGCATCAATGTCCCAGTTTTCCCGCATCCCCTCCAACAATCATCATTATTTTTTCCTGTCATCTTAGCCAATCTGACAGGTGTGTAGTGGTATCTTAGAGTTGTCTTAATTTGCATTTCTCTGATTAATAATGACTTGGAGCATCTTTTCATATGACTAGAAATAGTTTCAATTTCTTCATCTGAGAATTGTCTGTTCATATCCTTTGACCATTTTTCAATTGGAGAATGGCTTGATTTTTTATAAATTAGAGTTAATTCTCTATATATTTTGGAAATGAGGCCTTTATCAGAACCTTTGACTGTAAAAATATTTTCCCAGTTTATTGCTTCCCTTCTAATCTTGTCTGCATTAGTTTTGTTTGTACAAAAACTTTTCAGTTTGGTATAATCGAAATTTTCTATTTTGTGATCAGTAATGATCTCTAGTTCTGCTTTGGTCATAAAGACCTTCCCCTTCCACAGGTCTGAGAGGTAAACTATCCTATGTTCCTCTAATTTATTAATAATTTCATTCTTTATGCCTAGGTCATGAACCCATTTTGACCTTATCTTGGTGTACGGCGTTAAGTATGGATCAATGCCTAGTTTCTGCCATATTAGTTTCCAATTTTCCCAGCAATTTTTATCAAACAATAAGTTCTTATCCCAAAAGCTGGGATCTTTGGGTTTGTCAAAGACTAGGTTGCTATATTTGTTGACTATTTTATCCCTTGAACCTAATCTATTCCACTGATCAACTAATCTATTCCTTAGCCAATACCAAATAGTTTTGGTAACTGCTGCTCTATAATATAATTTTAGATCTGGTACAGCTAAGAGAGGAAGAGAATTTAAAACTTAATATTTTTTAAAAACTTAATTTTTGTTTAGATATAATTTTTTTTAAGTAAAAGAAAAAACTAAACAAGAATTTATCTTTTATCCTAAATGCAACAGGAAGCCACTGGAATTGATTGATTAGGATGGTCATATACTCAAACTCACACTTAAGGAAAATTACTTTTGGAAGCAATGTATAGCATGCATTAGAGTGGAGAGAGACTTGAGACAAGATGACCAATTTGAAAGATTATTGCAAAAATCTAGGTGAGAAGTGACAAGAACCTGAATTAGGGTGGTAGCAAAGTAAATGGTATGAAAAGGTTGGATATGAAATGTATTTTGAAGTAGATTTGGCTACTGATTGGATTTGCAGGGTGAGAAAAAAAGTAAGGAGTTCAGGACATTGTTAACATAATAAAAATGAGAATTTGGAAGGCTGATGATGCTTTTGAAAGAAATAATTAAGTTCAGGGAAGAAAAGGATTTAGTGAGGACAGATAATGAGTTAGTTCTGAAATGTCTAATATTTGAAATGTCTAATAGGCAGTTGGTGATCTGGGGCTGAAGTTTGGGAGAGTGCCTAGGGCTGGATATATATCTGGAAGTCACCTACATGCAAATGATATTTAAACTGATGTGATCTGATAAAATTAGCAAGAGAGAATATAGAAGAAGAAAAGAAGAGGGTTCAGGAAATATAGCCTTGGATGATGAATCAACAAAGAAGACTGAGGACATGAAACAAGAAAGTATATTGTCATAAAATGCTAGAGGAGAGAATATCCAGGAGAAAAGGGTGGTCAACAGTGTCACAGCCGAAAGGTCAAAAATGATTAGAACTAATGAAAGATCACCATATTTGGAAATTAAAGGATTATTAGGAACTTTAGAGAGCAGCAAGTTTACTTTAATGATGAGATCACAAACCATATTGCACAAGATTGAGGAGAGAAAGTGTAGGCAAACTTTTTCAAGGATGTAGATCGAGAAAGAGGAGAGAGGGAATTATAATTTGAGGGAATGGTAGCATCTAGTGAAGGTTTTTTACTTATTGGGGAAACTTGGACATATTGGAAGCATATAGGAAGGAATCGATTCTTAGAAGTTGAAGATTTCAGAGAGGTGGGGATAGCTGAGGATGATATGCTGGAGAAGACAGGAAGGGATGGGATCCAGTGCATGTATAGATGGGATTAGTTTTGGCACAGAGAGATACTACTTCTTTGTTGAAGACTCAGGAAGAAGAACAGGAAATTTTGAGATGAAGAGAATGGGAGGAGGATTTCTAGAAGACACTTTAAGGACCATCTCATTTTACGGAAATAGTCCAACCCTCTAATTTTACCGATCAGGAATGATCCTGTTTTTTTGTTTTTGTTTTTTTCTGTAGGGAAAGGACTCCTGGTGTGAGAGGTCAAGCCGTAGAGAGGACTTTTATTGTGTGACCCAAAGGGAGGTAGAATAGACATCCCTAGCCTCTTTCCCCAACAACTTTCTCCAAGGGGAACTTTCATTCCTTCCAGGATGTTGGGGACAGAGGCCATTTTACTCTCCTAAGGGAAATGGTCTATAGGTCTAAAATTACATCTGTCTGCTACTTTAAATATTATTAGTCTTAGTGCTTTGATTCAATCTAACTTCTAATCACTTTGTCACTTTAATTGGGGCAAGAAGGACCCAAATCCCATCAAATATCAATTACATGATGAATATACATAGCAAATAGCAAAGATAAACATTTATACAAATCATAGAAAAACAGAAGCCAGAGAAAGTATAAATAGGAGAATATTTACCAGACACTATAGACTGAGGAAGGTCTCCTGTTGGGAGCTAGATAAATTAGTTCAACCAAGAGAGTCCTTGATCTCACTCAAGGGGAAACTCCCCAATCTCTAAAGTACCTAGTAGGGAATAGGGACATGGTAGAGACTGCTGGTTCCTTCCATGTCCCAAGTTTTTTTCTTCAGCAACTTGAAATGAAATTGGCCTCTTCCTACCTTCCCACTCAAAACTGAAAGCCAGAAATGCCCTAAGTGACTCAATGTTCAAAAAAACCTTGAAGTTTGAAGGGTACCCAAAGAGGAGGCAGAGTTTGAAGGGTCCTTAAAGGGACTGAAGAAGCTGGAAACTCTCTTGTTCTTGCCAACCCTGCCCCACTGCT
Organism: Sarcophilus harrisii; assembly: GCF_902635505.1. NCBI lineage: Eukaryota > Metazoa > Chordata > Mammalia > Dasyuromorphia > Dasyuridae > Sarcophilus > Sarcophilus harrisii. The sequence continues at coordinate 76,133,776 of NC_045431.1, forward strand.
CATCTAGAGTAGGACATTCTTCTTTACCAGTTAGGAAACAGTCCCCTACCAATGGGCTTTGGGACTAAGAGTTTTATTTCATTAGAGAAGCATGTTCTTCAAATGAGAAAGAGGAAGTAAGAAGTATGAGGGACTTGAGAAAAGAAAAGATTTACAATTGAGTCTATGGAGGCGATTAGGAATAAATTGAAATGAATACCTAGGTGATATTGGATAATATAAACCTGTAATGTATATTGAATTGGACAACTATGTGAGCACAATAGATAAAGAGCTGAGCTTGAAGTCAGGAAGACCTGAGTTCAAATGTGACCTCAGGCATTTTCTAGTTATGTAACCGTGGGCAAGTCACCCACCCCTGTTTGCCTTGATTCTTCATCTGTTAAAAAAAAAAAAAAAGGAATTTTTGTCAAAAAAAAAAAAAAAAAGCAAAAAACCATCATAGCCATAAGAACTCAAAAGAAGTTTTAAATTAGTTGTGACCATAAATTTGGACCATACCAAGAGTAAAAAACAGTATTTCTACTAAGAGGAATACGTTCAAAATGATCTGGTCATATGTGCATGATTAAGGGTTTGCTTGTTTTTGTTGTTGTTTTAATAAAGTTACTTTTGCAAACAGGAAAATAAAACTTAATAAAGTTGTATCTTTTAGATGGAAAAAAACTTAAAATGGACTAGGAGTGGTTTGTTAAAAGAGGAAAAAACAAGAATAAACTAAATATTGTAGTTGTAAAATGCAGCAAATCAGCGTCAGGCAAAGGATGTGTTGTGTGAGTGTGTGTTTATGAAAGATGGCCGAAATCTGCACACATTTGTAGTCAGAGAGAAAAAAGCAATAGAGAAGAAGAGATTAAAGATGAATGAAGGAGAATGGATGAGACCAATGGCAAACGGGCAAGTGGTTAGCATTGGGAAGGAAAATGTCCATCTCATAGTCTGAGACCTGGGGAAAGGAAAATGATGACTGAAGACAGTTTAAAATGCAATAGGAATGCCCAAAAGGCTGTAAAATCAGCGACTTCATTACTAGGTTTGTTTTCTTTTTTTCCCCTTTATTAAAGCTTTTTATTTTTCAAAACATATGTGTGGACAATTCTTCAACATTAGCCTTTGCAATTCCATGCATGCCCTCTCCCCATGCCCTCCCCTAGATGGCAAGTAGTCCAATATATGTTAAACATAGTATAAATATATGTTAAATACAGTATATGCCTACATATTTATACAATTATCTTGCTGCACAAGAAAAATCACATGTAATCAGAAAAAAAAAGAGAAGGGAAGTAAAATGCAAGCAAACAACAACAGAAAGAGTAAAAAATGCTATGTTTTGAACCACACTCCATTCCCACAGTTCTCTCTTTGGGTGCAGATGTCTCTCTTCATCACTAAACAATTGGAACTTGTTTCCAATTTCATTGTTGAAGAGAACCAAGTCTGTCAGACTTGATCATAGTATAATCTTGTTGCTGTGTACAATGATCTCCTGGTTCTGCTCATTTTACTTAGCATCAGTTCATGTAAGTCTCTCCAGTCCTCTTTGAAATCATCCTGCTGGTTGTTTCTTACAGAATGATAATATTCCATAACATTCATATAATTTAATCAATCATTCTCCAATTGATGGGCATCCATTCAGTTTCCAGTTCCTAACCACTACAAAAAGAGCTGCCATAAACATTTTTGCACACGTGGGCCCCTTTCCCTCCTTTAAAATCTCTTTGGGATAGAGGTCTTCTAGAAACACTGCTGGATCAAAGGGTATGCACAGTTTGATAACTTTTTGAGTATAGTTCCAAACTATTACTCTCCAGAATAGTTGGATCTAAGTTTGTTTTCCAAAGAAATTTTTTTTAAAGGGAGGATACAAAGATATTTATAGCAACTCTTTTTGTGGTGGCAAATAATTAGAAATTGAAGGGAGGTCTCATCAATGGGAGAATGGCTGAAGAAGTTGTGGTATGTGATTGTAATGAAATACTATTATACTATAAGAAATAATGAGTGGGATACTCTCGTAAACTGATGCAAAATGAAATGAACAGAACCAAGAGATCATTGTTTACAGTAACAGCAATATTATGCAATTATCAATTGTGAATGATAAGTATCTTCAGCAATAGAATGATCTGAGACAATTCCAAAGGAATCTTTAAAGATATTATTCACTTCCAGAGAAAGAACTGATGGAGTTTGATCAAAGCATACCTCTGTCATTTTCTTTATTTTTTTGTGTGTTTTGTTGTCTGTGTCTTTGACAACATGACTAATTTGAAAATATGTTTGTATATACATGTATAAACTATGTCACTTTGCTTTCTATATCAGGGAGGGGGAAGAGTATTTGGAGCTCAAAATTTAAAAAAAAAAGTTCAAAATTATTTTCACATGTAATTGGAAAAAAATAAAATATTACTCATATATATGTATATGGCTATATATATATACATATACACTAGGAGTAGTTACTTTTGGTATAGTCCTTCTTTGCATTTTATTAAGGTGTCCACAGTAGGAAGCCAGGGGAATTAGTATTCATTATATGAAAAAAAAAAAAATGAGGTGGGAAACAGCATAGATAGAAAACTGTTTAATATCCAGGTAATCTTGGGTGTGTTTCTAAGTTGCAGTTAACATACAGGCAAATTTCAGGCTGTAGTTAGAACCACACTATCATGATATCCTTGACCCAAAGGTACTAGAAGAATTCAGAAAAAACAGATTACTAACAGATTATTGTCTACCCTGAGAACATAAAGGGAAGAAAGAAGATGGAAGAATGAATGACATATTGTTACTCCCAATACCTTCCCTCTCCTGCTTTATGTGATGATGAACAGACTTCTCAATCCAAAATAAGTTTTCCCTTGGAAGACTTCTATCCTCTTATAAGGGGTCACACTCCTTTGTCTATGGGAGTTAGGGACAAAACAATTCTACCACTTGATTTCTTATTATTTGTGCTACTTTTATGTTTTACATTGGATTAATAGAGTGTTGTACTATATAGAACCGCTGGATATGATTAGTAGATATGGTTACTTAAAATAGCCACCATGAACCTGGGAAAAAGTAAAAATGGTCAGTCACAGTTCTCACAGATATTAAAGGTCAGTGATTTAGAGGTATGAAAAAAGAGAAATTGGTGAACTAATATCAGGTGGCTTCAGTCATATCTGAAAAATAAGTTGTCTTGCAAAGAGAGAAGAGGTGTCAGTCATCATAATCATTGCAGATAAAAAGGCTCATGCCAGAAATTTAAGTGATTTGCTCAAGATCAAACAAATAGTAAATAGTAGAAAGAAACAGGATTTAAACTGCCCTTTTCCAATTACATTAGAAGTTTGGTCTAAGAACTAAGTAAATGGATTGCTGTGAAGGTTCACTTGAAGTTAAAAAGCACAAATATATAGTAGACCTAGCATTGTGTTTCATGATTTCCTCCCTTAATATACAGGACGTCAGCTTTTTAAATGGAGAAGGGATCTTAGCCCTGCAATTTTCTTGCTACTTGTGTGGTCTTGGACCTCTGCTACTTTATTCCTCTTAATTTTTCTTTATTTCTTCTCTCCCTTTCTCTAACCTCCCTCCCTCCCTTTTCTCCCTCCTTCCTTTATCTTTCTCTCCCTTCCTTCTCTCCCTTCCTTCTTCCCTCTATTCTTCTCTTCCTCTCTTCCTCTCTCCCTCCCTTCCTTCCTTCCTTCCTTTCTCCCTTTCTCCTTTCCTCTCTTCTTTCCATTCTCTTTTCTTTATTCCTTCTCCTCTTCCTCTTTTTTCCCTCCTTCTCCTTCCATTTCCTCTTTCTTCTTCTTCCTTCTCCTCTTTCTTCTTCTTCCTTCTCCTTCATTGCTCTGTTGTTATTCTTCCTTCCTCCATTTAGCTTAGTAACACTAAATAAATTTTGATATTTAAATCTGTCACAAATCAAGGTAGAACCTAAATCATCAGAAGTCAGTGTTTCTATATCTTCTATGAAATGGCTGTCTAAATTTGCTCATATATAAAGCTTGGCCTCACATTTATAGTCTCGTGGATGAGATTTTGGGTAAACTTGCAAGTCCTTTTGCCATGGTTTCAAGTTGTATCTTGTGCATCCAGCAAAGTGCTCTATGCACATTTTTTTTTAATTGATGCCTTTTGCTTTTTATGCCAGTTATTTCCTGAGATACAACCTCCTCCCTTCCTTTGTTACAGAAAACAGTTGAGCCAAGCCAAGCCAACAAGCAAAATGATTATGGCTGAAGTACATTTCTCTGCCTGGTTGTCTCTTGCCTTTTTAGCAGAAGTTCTTAAGCTGAGATTCACAGATGAACCTTTGGGGGTTTGTGGGTAAATTTCAGGGAATTTGTGAATTTCAATGTTGAAAAATTTATATCTTCATTTCAATATAATTGGTTTCTTCCATAATGCTAGGTCTTTTGTTTTATGCATTAAATATATTATTTTGTGGAGACATACATATAGGCTTTCCAAGTCTGCCAAAGGAAGGATTCATGACACAAAAATTGTTAGGGAACTTTGCTCTGTGAAGAGGTAAGAAATATATTTCATGATCTCTTCTTAGGGTACAAGACAAATCTTGACAATTAATCTGTTTTAGTATTGTTTTCATTTCCATAATTGTACCTATTTATAGTTTGTTACAATTGTGTTTCAGTAATTTCAAAAAAATTTATAGGATGAATGAATTAATTGAATTCATGAAAGGATAGATCACTATAAATGGAAAATAATGTTGGACTAGAAATCAGAAAAGCAGGGGGCTGGTCTTGTTGAGGTTAGGAACCGAATGTTGAGGTGTAGACCACATGTGTTGAGGTCTACATTTGGGATACCTAAATGAAATTGGGGTTTAGTTAGGTCTAGTGGCAGGTTTGAGGTACAGGGAGTCAAACAGAGTTCCCCTGCAACCCCCTTAGATTCGGCGCAAGGATACGGCGGTATATGAGGTCTAGAAGCGGCGCAGATTCCCAATAAAAGCATTTATTAGCCCAGAGAGCTAGATTAATAAAAGAGGTTTATTATTGAGTTTAGAAATAGGAGATAGGTGAAGGTAGAGATAAGGAGGGCACTGGACAGAGGGTCCAGTGGACAGAGGGTCCTCACATGGCGACCATGTTTGGAATCTCTGCCAAGAGGGGTTCCCAGTGTGGTCCTTTTAAGTCGGAGACTTAGCTCGAGGGGCTTTGGGGTGTAGCCCCAAAGTTGGCTCAGATCCGGGTGGGGCTGGGATAGGTCCAGACCTTCTATTGGAATTCAAAGGGACCAGGATTTGTGAGTCAAAGGGTAATTTACATTAGCTAGGGGGGTTGGGAATCAAAGATTGGAATCTTTCCCGCATCAGTCTGGTCCATCCCACCTACCACACATGATATCTGCTTAGTTTTCTCATCTGTAAAAAAATGAGGATAACAATAATACTTGGTCTGTTTACCTAAAAGAGTTAGGTGAAGATTAAATGAGACAATAAATATGAAAGTTTTCATAACATGTTATACTAGTGACAGATATAGTTATTATCAGAGATCAGACAAATGTAGAATAATTTTTAGATAGGTGGAAGACCTATATATATAGACTTTCAAGACGATGCCAGATTTTTTGTTAGTTTTTAACTCTGATTCTAAGATCAAATAGCTAATTAATTTCGTTTTTAAAAGACTGAAAGAATTTGATATAGCAGTGGTTACATTGTTGCTCTTCAAGTGTGCCAGAGATTCTTCATACTCTCTTTTTCCCCCTCTTGTATATTTTTGGATTAGGATTGCCGTTCAGTCATGTCCAACTCATTTGACCCTATTTGGAGTTTTCTTAGCAAAGGTACTATAGTAATTCCTTGTATAGCTCATTTTGCAGATGAAGTAAACTGTGTTAAGTGACTTACCCAGGAACATATAGTTAGTAAGTGTCTGAGGTTGGACTTAAATTCAGGAAGATGAGTCTTCCTGTCTTCAAGACTGGCATCTTGTCCACTGCACCACCAAGCTGCCCATATCTTTGGAAAACTTGATAAGAATAAAATGATATTATAAAATGTAAATAAAATACTTTTACAAAATATAAATAATAAAACATAAAACAAGAATAAAATGTAAATTAAGTTATATCTTTTCAGTAAGAAAAACTTGATTTACATTTTCTGAGAATTTTGACGTATGGGAATAGGAAAAAAAATTGCTTCTGTTGACCAGGAGCACTGAACAAAATAGGATTCGTGTAAGTTTCCAAGCTCTGGCAGTTAAAAACCCTGAGAAAACTTACAATATATTTTGGAATCTGAGGACTAACACCACCAGATCATAAATCTGGAGGGGCCAGCAGTCATGATTCAATGAAGAAAGAATTGTTCTGGCCAAATGGCTGTATTTTGATGCAATAATTTCTGTAGTAGATTATACTGACATATACAAAGTATAGTAATCTCGACAATGTAGAGAACTCCTGAGTAGCTGTCTGAAGCACTTGGAGTCTTTCTGATCCTAATCCTAACCTTCTGTTATTCTTTGCTTTCTTTTTATGAACATGCACTATGCTCTCTATATAATTTTTTAGGGAAAAGGATGGAGATCTATGATTTTAATCACAAGGAACTAAAGGAAAACTCTTCCATAGAGCTGCTCATCCATGAGTTGTAGTATTAGAGAGTTGTCCTGTTGATAGCACTGGGAAGGAAGGAAAGAAATGAGCGTTTATTAAGTGCCTACTATGTTTCAGGCACTAAGTGCTTTATAAATATAATCTCATTTAATCCTTATAATAGCTCCGAGAGATAGGTACTATTATTATCTCCATTTTACTGTTGAAGAAACTTAAGGCAGACTGAAATTAAAAGACTTGCACAGGTTCACATAGCCAATATATGAGCCCAAAGTTGAACTCAGGTGTTTCTGAGCTATATCCACTGTGTCATAAGGCCTTTAGGCATAAATAAGTGACTGATTCGTAGCAATAATTAATGTGTGTTAGAAACAGGATTTGAATCCAAGTGTTTCTTATTTTCAGCCCAACATTTAATATGCTATTCTATATTTAACATCAATATAAGTATTTACTTATATTCTGTGTCATTTGGAAATTGCATATGAGAATGAAAGAACAGACTGATCACATTGTGAGGGCAAGGGATGACAGGTGAGTGCCCAGAGGACTCTACTGGTACCCACATGGCATCAGAAAAGGTGAGAAATACATACATATATATATATATAGTACAAATGTATTTGTAAATTTATATAAAATTTTATGTTTGTATATCTATAACATATACACAAAATAATACATAATATAGAAATGCATTTGTATATTATCTGTTTATCTGGAATAGAGATCATAGGTTCACAGTTTTGGAGACAGAAACATTTTATTTCACAAAATGACCTAGACTAGAGATCAAGTTACTTACTAAATGTCACACAGATAGCAAATAATAGATATAGAATATGAATCCAAGACCTCTGACTCCAAATCCAGGGCAGCTAGGTTGCATAGAATGATGAATCTGGACTCAGGGGAGACCAGAATTCAAATCCATCCTTAGAAACTGACTAATTGTGTGACCATTGACAAGGTATTTAATTTCTTTCAGCCTCACTTTTCTCAACCATAAAGAAGAGACCAAAGTAGCATCTACCTCCCAGGATTGTTGTGAGGACCAAATGAAATATTTATAAAGCATTTAGCACAGTCCCTGGCACACAGTAGGTACTTAATAAATGTTTGTTCCCTCTTTCCACTAAATTATACTATTTTCTCAGATTTAAGAACACATAGCTTAATTCCCCAAAGGCACGCATCTCTTTAACTGCAATATTATCCTAGTGATGCATATACCACAGTCTCAGGAAAATTAAAATTTGAACAATTCCAAGAGTAGTGAAAAGTAGCATGGTGAACACAGCATTATTTTTATCAACTATGACTTTGACCTTGCCAAACTCAAGTGTAACTGGAGAAGTGGTTTTTTCCTGTAATAAGAATGTGAGAATTGATGGACTGCCTAAGTGCTTCATTATACCCATGAGATAATTAGGCAAGTTAAGTGGCACCATACTGCATTGAGCATTGAGTGCAGTCAGGAAGACCTTAGATCAAATACAGCCTCAGACACTTAGTAGTTGTGTGACCTTAAGTAAATCACTTAACCCCTATTTGCTTCAGTTTCCTCATCCCAAAGTTATGATGAGGAAATATTTATAAAGCACTTAACACAAGTTTTAGCAGAAAATAGGTGCTTAATAAATGTTTGTTTGTTCCCTTCCCTTTGTCCATCTAAAAAATGTAGAAGGACTTTAGGTCACTGGTAGACAGTCTACAGGAGATTTATGGAAAAACATGGAAAGAGTTAGATACACTGAAAAGTCACAGAAAGGTTCAAATCTTCACCAATGGAAAGAGTAAATATATTGATGAGATTTACCAAAGTATCAAAGAGATATATATGGTCAAAGGGAAAATGGCAATCCAATGTCTGAAAATCCTTGGACATTTTTGTTTTTTTTCAAACCAAGGTGAAAATTTCCATATTTTATTATTGAATTTATTAACCCTTACTGTATTGTTACAATAATAATATCACTAAAATAATCCTGTAATAAATGTGTAGGGCACCACCCTAGCTCGAAAATTTGGAGCCACCTTTGAGTCACCTGTTTTCTTCATCCCTTATATCCTGTCAGCATGGTTATTAAGCTCTGTCCTGCCCATTTCTGACCCCTTCTTCAACTTATGAAATGCCTTTCTTCTGAGGAGTTCAAAAGGATTGAGAATATGACATAAGATCATATTCTATTGGGTCAGCACCTAGTAACAATTCCAGCAAGGCTCCCCCCACAGTCTCTGAAATAAACTATCTTGATTCTTTTAACCAGAATATCTAGGATTTGCTCACCAACAATTTCATCATTTTCTGTACTCATTCTTCTCACATTCTGAAATTATCCTCTTCTGTCAAGTTATAAATGCTCAGTAAGACATTCCTTCACAAGGTAAGACTTCATTATGGCAGAGAATATGGTAAAAATTACCTTTTTCCCTTAGTCCTTATAAGTCACATTTTTTGTAAAATTGCCCATTTTTGCAAAATGACTATGGTTATTTTCCTCCCCAGTAGTACTTGAAGAGAGAGAGAGCAGTGCTATATAAGCCTTTGAATGAAGGGAGGCCTTTGATTTTTTCTCATCAGAGATTGACATATGGCCCATAGATACAGTTCTCTGTTCTTTGCTTCTTTGCATTTATTTCCCTATTTTAGGTAAATGAGATTAGCAATGACTCCAACCTTGAGAACTTTTAAAGGTCAGAAGAGCAAAAAGTTTGAGGGTTGGAGTCAATTCCCTGAATTTGCCAGAAGCCAAAGACAATCGTCTGCCTCATTTAGGAAGAATTCTATGTAGAAATTACAATTGAGCCCATTCTTTTCCCAGGGAAAAAAGGTGATATAAGTCTATCTCCAAGTCTAAAGGTAAAATATTTGCAACTTCTGAACTTGCTAATAAAGTCAAGTCAACATTTAAGACTTTATTCTGTGCCAGGCACTGTGCTAAGTGCTTGGGGATACAAAGAAAAGTAAAAGTCACTTCACTTTGGGGTTCACAATCTAATAGAGATTTGAGGAAAGAAAAAGAGCTTTGGAAAAATTGTGAGGTGTGTACAAGAGTGAATTGAAGATCTTGCCACGGTAAGCAATCAGTTGAGATTGCTTTTTTTTTTTTAGTGGACCCAATCAATATGGTTTCATGATTTTTCTCTGGGTTCATTCAGTAGCATGTGAGAAGGCTAAGGCTTAGCATGGCAAGATCAGTGAAAATATAAAAGGACAAAGGACTGGAGAAAAGATGATATAAGATTGAACTAGTTTATGAAAAGATCAAGATGAGGAAAGGAAAGATAGACAATGCAAGAATTGGAAGTACTGAGGATGCAGGGAAGATGAAGACCAGGATTAAGGGTGCAAGTCTGAAAAAGAGGTGAAAGAGCAACAGCTGTGATCAATTGAGAGAATTTCACAATCCAAGGACATGGAAATAAATGATTTGTGGGTGATGTCATAATCAAGGATATAACTATGTCTATAGCTGAGGTGTGTTGGAGGAGTACATTGTGGGAAATCAATAAAGTTGAGGAAATGGATAATTAAGGTGTTTAAAAGAGTAATTTATATATGTGTTGAAGTCCCCTGATATGAGAGCAAGAGTTAGGAAGGGAAAAAAAGATTATGAGTTAGACACTGAACTCATTGAGGAAAAAAGGAAAGTGTCCTAAAACTTATTGAAAAAAAGTCATCAAAATTTCATTTGGCAAATATGGAATAAATGAACTTCAAAGGAGGAAATGATGGTAGTAGAGACTGAAAGTAGAATTGGGGAGCAAGGAGTATTTCAACTCTTACACTTCAACCAGTGAATTGGGAGTACAGTGTTTATGAGTGAAAGTGCAACCGGTGGTGGAAAGGATTAAAAGGCTGGCCATTAGGAGGGGGCCAGGTCTCAGAAAGTGCAAGAAGATGGAATGAGAGAGGAAAAAGTTTTAAGATGAAAGCAAGTTTGTTCCCTGTGGAGAAGACATTCCAAAGAAAACAGTAGAAAGTATAGAAAGCTTTAGAGCAGGACCTTTGGGATGCTGGGGATTAGGTTGAGGGGGATTGATGGGAATAAAGCAATGGCAAATAAGGGATAGAAAACAGATTTGAATAGTGACAGGCTGGGGATTCAGAACCACTGGGATGGAGAGGGTATGTATTATCATTAAAGGAAGGTCATAATCATCCCTAAGAGGGTTTGAACTCATCTGGAAAGAAAGCTGTAAGCAGGAAGTGGAACACTCTTTTGGAGGCAGGCTCAGGCAAAGCAACTTAAAGGAGTATAATGGAATGATTGTTTCAAGAATGTCAGGGGCCAGAATCCTCCCTCCTTCCCTGGCAGGTGATTCCCCCCTTCTGTGGAAGGCTTTTTCTTTTTGTGTGTTTGAAGTAACTCGTCCCTTGTAAAAGCTAATACATATATAATATATACATGCATATATCTTCATATATTTGTATACATGTATTTATTTGTGTATATATATATCTTAAATAACTTATCACATATCCCATCATCATTGTCTTCTTCCCTCTCTTCCTCTATATTTTGGGTTAATAAATATCTTTTCATTTCCTAGAATATTTTTTTCTATTAAATGTATGTGCTCTTTGTAAAGCTGAAAGTACCCTATAAATGTGAATCATGAACATAATCCATCTTTCTCCCCCTTTATTAAGTATATAATTTGTTTTCATTCCCTTTTAAGAAAAGCATTTCTTAATATGGCCATTTTTCTTCATGCTATCACATTTCTCCTCACTCCCCTTTCTATGGAACTAAGAAGGAATAAGAATTATTATCCCCATTTTACACATTTCAAAAAATGAGGGTAAAAGACTGGTCTTGTTTGGAGTTTGGGGCTGTTCAGTTTCCATATCAGAGCAAAGTATTAAGGAGGCCGTGCCATTCGCTCCCTCCTTGTATAAAACCATTTGTATCTCTTATTGCCAAAGTTAGAGGCAACTTCCTTAAATCCATCTGTGACCCCAGAATTTTGGCATTTAAAACCTTTTACAATCTGGCTCCAACCTTTCTTTCTAAACTATTTTTCCATCATTCTCTCTCATGAACTCTATGCTTTAGCCAAACTGTCATATTTCTTATTCCCCACACACAGTAATCCATCTCCTAACATGTCTTTGTATAGCCTGAAATGCACTCTCTCCTCACTTCCATCTTTAGGAATCTATAGCTTTCAAGGTCAGATACCTCTTGCTGTAAGAGGTCTGTCTTAATTCACTCTGCAATTATTTGTTGGTTTCTCTCCCTGCAAATTACTTTGCATTTCCTTTGTACATGTTTTGAACTCATTTCAAGACAGCTGGGGGGCTCAGTGGATAGAGTGCTGGACCTGGAATCAGAAAGATACATCTTTCCGAGTTCAAAACTGACCCCAGCCATTGTGAATCTGGGCAAGTCACTTCACCCTGTTTGCCTTAGTTATCTCATCTGTAAAATACGTTGGAGAAAGAAACCACTCTAGTATCTTTGTCAAGAAAACCCCAAATAAAGACTCACCCTCAACTGAACAACAATACAAGTCATATTGTATCACCTCCTGTTAGAATGTAAACTCTTTGAAGGAAGAGACAGTTTTAGTTTGACTTTGTATACTATAGATTTGTAGAACAAGTTTCAAATATGCACATTTGTTTGTCTGGAGAATTGGAAAGGAGTATAAATAGAACAAAACATTATCTTTCACAATAATTGCAACAATCAATGAGCAGCCCCTGATCTGTTCTGGTTCTGTGGAGTATACTTGGAACTAGATGCCTTCTAATAATGCATTTGTCCTGGCCCTTTTAAGTGGGTCCCGTGATGAAAAATGTGTATCCCCAGAACCTTAGAGTTGTTCCTTGTAGGGGAAATTAGCATGTTAAAGGGAGTTTTGATGTGGGGAGTGGGACATAAAGGGGACATGGTAGCGAAGTCCAAAGAATGAAAGATTGGTCTGGTCCTTCCTCAAAAGGAAGGTTCTGGGAATGAGAAAAATGATTGTTACATTCAGGTTTTTTTCCCTTCCTCATTCTTTATTAGGCTAAACCAGCATCTGAAGGACTTGCTGATAATGAGGTTAGATTAATTTTTTCCTCAATCTTGTTCAGATCCCACCCAAGTGAGGAAGCCCATTATTCTACTTAGGTTTGGGTGGGGATAGGTACTTTGTCTAGATTACTCAAAGCTGGAGGTGATTTGAAAGAAAATGTCATAATTACATTCTCCTACCTCTCATTAGAATAGGACTGCCTGTTATTTTAATGTTCATTCTCTCATTGCTAGTTAACCGATTAGAGTTGATTGCCACTCTCAGGAACATTCTTCTTCCAAGGGCATATAACCATTGAGGGGGTTCCAATGTCTTAGGCATTCAAGTATATCACTGATCTGTTTAGCGTGATTAATAAAATGATTAATTACCCAGAAACTTAGTCTCTCAAACTTTTAAAAAGTTGTAGAAGTGACTTACCAATAAGAGGAGGGGGTTGCTGGGGCCTAGAGAGAAGGAAGTTTGGGTGACTATCAGCAAGAGATGATCCCTGCAACTATTACAACTCTTCTTAGAAAAAAAAGATAAGTTTTGATAGGAAAATGAGTTCAAGTAATGCTCTGTGTTAATAGAAGATATAGTTCTTAAAGAAGCTGCTTAGATAATATAAAACAAAGGTAAAAGTGAACTTATTTTTTAACAGTCCCCAAAACTGTTTCATATTTTAATGCATTAGATATCAAACTCCTGGAAAAGTATACTAGGAGTAATAGGTAAACAAAAATTATTATTTAATGTTTTAAGTCTTCGTCATTCTGTTTATAAACATTGAATTGTGTTTTAAGTATATTTTTTGTATTGGAGAAAAATAAATAGCTGTCCTCTACCTGATCTACTTTGTACGTTGAGCCCATAGCCAGGTCCCTTATTAGGAGATGGAATCTTAGCAAGCCTGGATTGGTGGATCTTTACACTGGAAAAACAATTTGTTCTGTTGGCTGTTAGTATCAACAATTTTGTGAAAGAAAGCATTTTCTTTTTTCTATTTTAATTTTTTTCCCATTGGAGAACTGAGAAGAAAAGGAATGTCTTCCAATTTCCAAAGCAGGCTTCTCTTTAACCTAGAGTTTTGAAGACTTACTACATCCTGGAAATTTCTGAAGAATCAAAAGCAGTTTCATAAATGATGAATGCCAGTGGCTCAAGCCACCCTGCTGATTGAGTTCTAAGAAAAATGTGACAGGGTTTTATAAAGTTTTCTTTTTTCTTTAAGAAGTTGGTAGTAATAGAAAATCTCTTTTTTTCCTAGGACCAGCTTCCTTATTTGTGGCTTCCAGTTATTGACTTAAGTGCCTAAAATTTTGGATTTCTTCCATACTTGAGCATTTCTTTTTTCCTTTTATGAAGCAAAAAAAGATGAGTTTTGGAGTAAGGTTTTCTTGTTAGGTTTGTTTTTTTGTTTGTTTGTTTTTTTTAGTCTTAGTAATATTTTTCTAAATCCTGAACTTAAAGTAACTGGGTCTTAAGGTACTCAGAGTCCTAGTAAACGAACACCAAAGTATAAGTTGTTTAAAAATTGACTGCGGAGAGAGTTAACATTTCTTTTCTCTTTCTCAACAGAGACAAATTCCTAGCAGTCTCTAATTTGGCCTGTTCACAGCATATGGTGCTCTGGGAGAATGGGACAGAGATAAAAGACATCTCTTTCATTTTAATTTCCAAACTCTAAAAATTAGAGAAAAAAAAATCATGAGGATGATAAAAGGAAATGCACCCTCCTAAGAGACACTCTCAGACCAAAGGATGTGAGAAAAGAGGACAAGCAGACTCAGCAATGAACACATGGCTGTAGGAAAATTGAGTTGCATTGTTCTCTGTATGGTAGCAAAGAGCTAGAAACAAAGTGGGTGCCCATCAGTTGGGAAATGGCTGAGCAGGTTGTTCATCTGATATATAGAACCAGAAGAACAAAGTGCACAATGACTATAATAATATAATGAAAAAATTCCTGAAAGGAAGTCAAACTCTGAGTAATTATAGCTAATCTTGGTCTGAGAGAACAGAAACACATCTCACTGTTGGTCTGTCAGAAGGTGAGGGACTATGGAGAGAACATTGCCAGTCACAATCACCATTGGATGTGGCAACAGTGTCAGTTATTTTTGCTTTTCTGTTGTTTTACTTTTGCTTTTGTTTTAAAAAATAAGTTTCATTCTGAGGCTAGAATAAGAGGAGAGGTATTATGTCCAGAAATGGTATTGATATTTAAGAAAAAAAAGGCATTAGAGACTGCTAGGTAGTACAGTGGATAGAGCACCAGCCCTGAAATCAGGAGGACCCGAGTTCAATTTTGACCTCAAACACTTAACACTTCCTGGCTGTGTGACCTTGGGGGAATCACTTAACCCCATGGCCTGGGGGTGTGGGGTGTGGACAAGAGGCATCAATAGAATATTTTTAAAATAAAAAAGTAAGCAAATAGATAAATAAATAAACTGTATTTCCTAAAGTATTCTCTTGAAATATCAAGGTGCAAAGGTGATCGCAGGATTTTGAACTAATGCTTTTCTTCTGATTTTACCATTAAAAAAGAAACAATGGCTGATAAAAATTCCTCTTTGACAAAAATGGAAAGTTACATGTGTTGCCAATAAGTTTTTTAAAATTCTTTTTCTCCAGGAAAGTACTTTGTGGGGAAGGGGCATGGAACATGATATTTATTGGGAAGCGATTGATTTGTCCAAACTAAATATATGAATTTTTAATTCCTTCTTTCCTTAAGTGTGACATTCATAGCAGTCATTAGAAATTCCCTCAGCAAAAAAATCCCCCACATTGACCTTTGTGAGACAATGAAATAACTCATACAGGCATGTCTCATTTGTGCATTCCAAAGAAAATGTTCCATTGTTACAGTTCTTACAGCTCTTAAAGTTTCCTAAAAATTGTAATACTTTTAGAACCTTTGCTGTAAAAATTTTAATACTTTCAGGGGCAGGAATATTCCCTTGCTGGATCTTCCATATGTCACTACTTCAAATCTTCACACAAAGTCTTCATGGATTCCTTTGGGCAGAAAAATAATTTATCACTCATCAGTCAAATGAGTACTGGTGGGCCCCTCTAAACTTAGCTTATCTGGACTGTGATCAACAGATATAAAGCCTGAAGCATTCCTAGCTTGAGAGGACTTCTAGAGTATACATTTTGCTGGTATTAATTCAAAAATTGCTTTTCAAATGAAGATCTACCTTCTCTCTCTCTTCACTTCCCCTTTATTGAGACAGCAAGAAAAATAAGATGTGTGTTATAAATATGGATAGTCAAAAAAAAATTCTGCATTGATGAGGTCCAAACACACACCCACGTATACACGTTTTGATCTGCATTTGTCCATTACCTGTCTATGAGGAGATGGGCAACTTGTTTCATCAAGAGTTCTTCTGCAGTTTTAAAAACAAATGTTAAAAACAAATTGTTTTTATATGTAACTGGAGAAAATAAAATATTAAATAAGCTAACTAAAATTTATTTTGTAAAAAGAGTCCTTTGGAATCATGGCTGATCATTGTGTTGATCAGAATTACCAAGTCTCTCAAGGTTAACTGTTTTTACAATATTGTAGTGGATAAATTATTTTACTGATTCTGTTGACTTTACTCTGCATCAGTTCATACAAGTTTTTTCCAGATATATCTGAAATCATCATCTTTATTTCTTACAATGCAATAGTATTCTATCACATTCATATGTCATTAACTTATTCAGCCATTCCTTAATTGATAGATACCCTTTTGATTTCTAATTCTTTGGCATGCTGGTATAGATTTTTAGGGTCATCTTCGCATAATAATCAGGCATCGAATTAGGACTTTAGGAGGCCAGACTTAGAGACAAATGGAAGGGGATCAGTGATTTTGCTAATGTGGCAGTTCTCAGGCTGTTTTTGTTCATCATAGCGTTACCTTTTACCATCATGAGGAATCCATGTGATGAGGTGTGAGAATTGAAGATAAGAGATTCCCTAACAGCAATGGAATCCCCTTGACTGATCATAGGCTTTACAAAAGAATTCGCAAACCCCAAAGAATACAGGCCTGAGATTTGTGGCAAAGAATGGGATTTATTTACACTGAGAAGACAGTTTGCTAGGAAGACAGCTTTCTTAGTGGGCAAGATTCTGTTAGGAATATAGCAAAGGTGGGTTAAGAAAACAGTACGCTAAGAAGACAGTTTTCTTAGCGGGCAAAACTCTTGATTAGGAATTTGATAAAAGTGGGTTAATGCTGTGAAGAAAATATCTTCAGCAGTGGGCAAGATCCTATTAAGACTTCTGCAAAAATTTGGGGTTTAGAATCATTCTTTATTTAGCCTTCTGAGGCTTTGGGGGGATTTCTCAGGCCCATGAACTGGGAGCCATTCAAGGGATTAATCTCCAATTCAATAGAGAGTGGTGATTATGCCCCTGGCCAAGATCTCCAATTGAATGCTACCACTTAATTAAAGGGTGTTGTCTGGGAAAGGTGTGTTTTTCCCAGGGTTAGAGAATCCCCCCAAAGGGGACACAGTTTATATCCAGACCCCCCACAAAGGTTAAAGGGGACACAATTTATATCATATGTACTCTAGGAATCAGAAATCTCACACGTGCACATGAGATTGCAAAGATGAGCTCCATATAATTAGCATAGGCAGAGAAGGCATTAGAAGGGAACTTTCTGGCTTTGGAACATCTGTAAAACCAGCAAATTAAGCTAAATGGCCTCAAAAATTCCTCCCAGCTCTAAATCTGACATATTTATGGGTCTCGGTATTCAGAGATGGCATTTAAAAATTGTGCCATTTGTGGGTGAAAATGATTGCTGAAAATGTCATTGCATGACTAAGAACCCATTCCACACTCTTTGCGTGTGACTTTCTTTTGGTTGGAGGCCAGAAGTTATTTGCAAGAGCCTCTGGCTATTTGTGATTTGAAATAGGAGGAAGATCTAGCAGGCTTCCTGCCCTTCCCCTAAGTGGGTGAGGCTAATTTTCCCAGAGACAACAAAGCCTGGACAGGATAATCCCAGAGCAAATCCACACCTCTTTTTATTGAAACAACTTCCTGGAAGCCTCTGGCTATATAGTCATGGCTTCCTGGTGCCCCAGGGGTATGAAAAGACCCACTCACATAGGATCTTTAGAATTGGTAGATATCCCAAGACCACAAGGTACCAGATTCAGCTCTGCTAACTAGATGTGGTTCTCTATGTGGTCACTGTGCGACTGTATCTTTACTGAACATCATCTCTGTTCCAAGGCTAAGTAAACCTCCTTTTGTTAACTGTTCAATGAGTTATGAGTGCCTCATTTTGTACTAGTGCTGAACCTGAACTGAGAGGGTGCTGATGTTAATCAACCCTTCTACTGAAGCTCTGCATCTGCCATCTGAACTGAATCACCCCGTTGCTTCAAGAACCAGTTTCTCTCTTGAGAGGAAAAGTAGCATGATGTATTGGGAGTTTGCTGGGAGTCCACACATGGCTGCGTGACCCTTGGCAAGCCATTTAACTTCTAGCTGCTCTAGGAAATTCTAGTTCCCCACCTGCATGGGTAGAGGGAGCTTCCTCACCTGAAATCACAGGTCCAGATCCTCTTTCTCTCTCTTAGGTTGCAATCCAAATCAGTGTTTGCTTTATTGTTTCACTGTAATCCTCAGATATACCACAATGTTTCCAGTTGTGCCCTTATAATGTCTCTTCTAACCATTCCCCAGCACTAGGAGTTGTTTGGACAGTGCACAAGCCCAGTGAAGAGCAAATGATCTAATGAGTCAAGTGATTCAATGAATAGAATGTTGGAGTCAGAGCCCTGAGTTCAATCTCACTTCAAATCAGACATGAAAGTCACTTACCCTCTGTTAAGTGACTCAGTTTCCTCTTCTGTTAAATGGGAAATAATAATAACATCTGCCTCATAGGGTTATTTGAAGATTAAATGAGGTAACTTCATAAACCTAAGGGTGCTATAATTGTGTCCTCCTGATCTTTGGGGGGTGGGTAGACCTGGGTTGGAAAAACCTTTAAATTTTCCTGGAGCATCCCCACCCTCCCACTTGATTCCCAGGGGAAACTCCCACAATAATCCTCACCTACAGTGCATTTGGAGATCTTGGCCTGGGGCATAATTACCACCTATTATTGATTAGGACCTCAATTCATCTGGAGATCACTCCCTAGCCCCAGGTCATAGACGACTAAATAAAAATCAAAGCCCTGTACTCAACCCTTTGCTAATTCCTAATCAGGAACTAGCCCACTGAGGGCCTTCTCAGTGTAATAAACCCATTTCTGCCAAAGACCTCTCTTGGAAATTAGGGCTGCTAAACAAAACCTGTGACGCCGGCTTGGGATCACAAAACAGTGACCCATCACTGTTAGGGTATCTTCACCCCTCAACATTGTTATTTTTATTATTGTAGGGAGAAAATAAATATTTGTCCCAAACCTACCTGATTTATATTGTGCATTATATTGTGTACCTTTTCAATCTGTCCTTTTGGAAAAACCCTAAATAAGCCCATAACTTAAGCTACACGGAAATTTTTCTCTGGACCCTAAGGTGGGAGTTTAATGAGTCAAAGATAAAATTTATGCATTCTCTCAAGCCCCTGACCTCTGTTTTTCATGGTTGCATTTTCCTAGCCAAAAGTGGAGTTCAATGGTGGGGGAAAAAATTCACTGAGTTAGGAGTCTGGAAATCTGGGAATCTGGGTTCCAGTGCTAATTTTTTCACTAACTGAGTGAGGAACATAAACCTCTAATTGCCTTAAAATATTTCTTTGACAAGGAAACCATCACCCATTTTATCTAATCTGAACATTCTATAAAGAAACCATTACCATTACAAAACAGAGCCCAGATACCTCTAGTTTTTAAAAAGATATATCTGAATTGTAAGTGTTGTTTGGCAGGGTTTTTTGACCAGAATTGAAACCCATCCTAACTACATCCCTGGGTCCAGAGCAGAGAACACACTAAATAGAGACTGGAGTTATACAGTGCCCCAGCTTCTGTGGGATCAGCAAGAGTTCCTCAAGGCTACAAATTTAATTGTCTGTTTCCTTACCCTTGCTCTAGATTGTGACAAAGATCATTTAATTCTCAGGTGAGGGATGTTCTGAATCCTAAAGAAGTACTGAAGTTCTAGCAAGACCAGCACATTCTGGAGTTTGCCTAGTTGGTGACTGGTTGGATGTTAGAGATAGGGGAGTTTAAAAACCCTACATTTTGAGGAACTTTAGTTTTTCATGGCCCCCTAAGTAATAAATTGACTCTCCTAGCAATCCATAACTTCTCAAATACACCAAACCTTGAAGATCTGTAATTTCATTAGTGTGGATTCTCTCTACAGATGTGTGCCCAAGTTCCTCTCTAGCTAGTCTTCAAGGGCAGCTGTCAGTGTTCACAATACTGCCAAGGAAAACAACTCTGAAATATATCAGACATCAATACCAGTCTCTGTAGCAGCTGACTTCAGTGACCTGTTATCGAAGCCTGTTTCCCCACTCTAATGTTGAATGAGGCAGACTATGGATGCATAATGAGGCACACATTGTCAGACATGGTGAATGTGTTGATTAGTTTTCCTTGGCTGAGCTTCCTTTTTTAAGTTAGGAAGAAAAGTCATTAGAAAGTGAAAGTGATATTTTTTAAAATTCTGGCATGAATAAAACACTTATTTAAAAGTAAAATTGTAAATGAAATGGAAAATTTTAATTATAATGATCAAGCCATCATTATAGAGACAAGAAAATCTTCTGCAAAGTAGGGACATTATGTGTGTGGAAAGTTTATATATTATCAGATTTATTTGATGTGTTGTTTGGTTTTGTTAAATTGCTTTTCTTTCCTTCCTTCCTTCCTTCCTTCCTTCCTTCCTTCCTTCCTTCCTTCCTTCCTTCCTTCCTTCCTTCCTTCCTTCCTTCCTTCCTTCCCTGCTAGGGTATGGGATTCTGCTGAGAGGGAGTACCGAGGCCACCTCGATCTTTGTGCACAATAACTTTCCTACTACATTGCAAAAATGCTCTTGTTGAGCAAGAAGCAATGATGTGTGACCATGGGAATGGATTGGGTCTGAGGGTCACAGTGTAGTTGCATCCTAAGCATGGATGCCTTAACAAGGCCTCTTGCCTGTGACCGAGTTGCTAAATTGCTGGACTGGCTCTCCTCCCATTGGCAGATACCATGCATAGGCAAAGCCCATGAGCTGCTTCTCTGAATGGTGATTGGGCATTGCCTGCTGTTCACTGCTGATCAAGCTTGCCAAAAAAGTATATCAATAAGACTGTAAGGCATAATAAACTGGAGCTCTTTTCACACTCCATGAATCTCCTGCCTCATTCATCTCACCTCTGAGATCAAAAGGCTCATATACTTTGAGCTTTCAATCAAGATGGCTGCAA
Source organism: Sarcophilus harrisii (assembly GCF_902635505.1). Taxonomy (NCBI): domain Eukaryota; kingdom Metazoa; phylum Chordata; class Mammalia; order Dasyuromorphia; family Dasyuridae; genus Sarcophilus; species Sarcophilus harrisii. Next base: position 76,154,789 of record NC_045431.1, read on the forward strand.
CACTTCCTCCCTCCCTCCTTTCCTCTCTCCTTCCTGTCTTTCCTTCCTTCCTTTCTTCCTTCCTTCATCTTTCTTTCCTCCTTCCTTCCTTGCTTTCTTCAATTCTCTCTGTTTCTGTCTCTCTGTGTCTGTCTCTCTTTCTCTGTCTTTGTCTCTCAACTCATTGGGAAGGAGAGAGGTGAAGGAGGTGCTGAGGAGGAATTGGACTTCTTTTGTTTGGTGACTTTTAGCAGCTGGTGACTTTAGCAGGAGAACAAAAAAAAAAAATTATTTTGAAGATGATTTCAGTCTATGTGCCTGACAAGGGCATGATGTGAACAAATTCTACAAAGAACTTGGCTTGATCCTCCAACCAAGTCAATGTAGGATCAGATGTAATTCTGAAAGACTTTAGAAGTCATCTAGTCCAACCTCTAATTCTAGAATTGAGAAACTAAGTTACAGAGAGGCTACTTTTCCTTTCTGGAAAACTTAGATAAAATCACCCAGGGAAGTAAGTGGCAGAACCAAAATTTTGAACCCACGTTTTCTGATTCCAAATCTAACAACTCTTTCCTTTGAACCATGACACATTTGGTGACTTGCTATGAAGTTAGGTACAGGAGAAAAGATGAAAAATATTCTAGAAAATAGAATTTTGGCCAAGTTGAAAGAGTCCAAAACGTACAGATCATTCTGAGGCCTTCTGTTGGCATATACCAATTTTTTGTTTTTAATAAGAGAAACTGAAGGCACTGGACATTATCTCAAGAAAATTAAATTGCCTCTGATGTTAGAAAAGTTCTTGTATATGGTCTGTTCTCAGAGGATTATATTGAACCCCTGCATAGCCCAATTCTGGGTAGAGTCCTGGGTTGGACAAAGATGGCTTAGTTGGAAGGTATCCTAGGAGGAAAATAACAAAGGTGCCTAGTAAAAGGGGTTAGGATAAAAATGATGATAATAGTAATAATAATGTTGTTGTGCAGTTATTTTCAACTCTTCATGATCCCAAGTGGGGGTTTTCTTGGTAGAGTTATTGAAATGGTTTGCCATTTTCTTCTCCAACTCATTTTACAGAGGAGGAAACTGAGGCAAGCAGGTTTAAGTGACTTGCCCATGGTCGCACAGTTAATAAGTATCTAAGGCCAGATTTGAACTGAGAAAGATGACTCTTCTTGACTCTAATCCCAGCAGTCTTATGTACTGTTCCATCTAGCTTCCCCAGAAAATAATAATAGCTATCTTTTACAGTTATCTCTTCTACTTCACAGGGATCAAGAACATAGTGCCTCCTATAACTGGAAAATCTTCATAATAATTTTTAGCCCTTTGTACCAGAAAAGAAGTCTGAATTTCTTCTTTTTCTTTTAGGTTGTTTATTATACTTTATTGTAAATTTTGGATTAAGTATTTGGTCATGGACTCTGTGTTCTTTGCAGCTTCGGCAAAACTCCATCAAAATTCCCATTTAATTTCTTCTACCAATTTGTGATATATCAAAACCATAATGGGGAAAGTCATGATGTGAAAGGAATAACTATATCGTTCTTTAAGGTTTACAAAGGACTTTATTTATTAATTCTTTTGATCCTCATAAAAACTTTGTAAGTCTTATTATTATAACTATAATATAGATGAGAAAACTGATATTACTTGATTAGCTCAGGGTCACACAGTTGAGAGAGACTTTCAACTCAAGTCTTCCTAATTTTGGGTCCTGTGCTATAAGCACTGTGTTAATTAGATTCCCTGGCTCTTAAAAATACGGTACTATTCTGAGCTAGCTACACTAGTCCTTTATTCTGTGTTAGAGATCTGTAGGTCAACACTCTCTGGCAAGTATAATATGTACAGAGATCTTCAATGGAGTCAGATCATACCTCAGATATTTACTATCATGTGACCGTGAACAAATTACTTCCTATCTCTTTCTCAAATTTATAGTTTGTAAAAGTCAAGGAATGGTTTAATTCAATGACCTCTAAAGTCCCTTTCAGCTCCAAATCTGTGATCCTCTGATAGTCCCAACAGTCTCATTCCCAATTCAAACTCTGAATCAACCTGTCCCCCCAAACCATTCTCTTTTATTTAGACAGCTAGTGTTGAATTGGGAATCAAAAGAAGACCTTAATTCAAATCTTACCTCAGATTTCTTGCTGAGTTATAAGGAACAGGTCATTTAATCTGTCTGGTCCTTAGTTTCCTCATCCATAAAACAGTGATGATAGTAATACCTACCTCACAAGAGTTTTGTGAGGATCAGATAACATATAAAAGCACTTTATAAATCTTAAACAATTATTTTGCTACCTATAATTATTTTGCCCATATAGAGATTTCATTAATTTACCAGATATACATATATTCTTATAATCACTCTCAAATTTGTATTACTGCATAAGAGGGCGTGGGGACCCAGAATTCCATGTGCTGTAACAATGATATTATTTGACGTTAATATAATTCCTTGAGGTTTATGAAGCACTTTTAGTCCTTTAATATACCAATATTTGCCTCCTCCCAACAACTTTGTGAGGAAAATATTATCATGTAGATATTTTAAGGAAACTGAGGCTCAGAGAGATTTAGTAATTTGTCCAAGTTTTAGTTAATCAATCAATCTGCAAGCATTTATTAGGCAACAAAGAATAAATGAATGGATGAAGCATTAAGTGCCTATTCCATACAAAGAACTGGCAATACACTAAGAAAAAATAACACACAGAAAACATAGAGAAAAAGCTCTCAAGGAGCTCACATTCTAATGGGGAGACAAACATATGGAAGGCTTTAGCAATAAATAATTTGGAAAGCAGATGGTAATGACTATTCCTTAATAACATTTCTACCAATTTAATGACATAATGAAAGAACTAAATCCTTTTCTTAAGGGACTTGCATCCTACCATGGGAAATAATATGCACATGTATAAATAAAAGTAGAATAAACACAAAATAATTACAAGATAAGGAGGGAGGGCACTAGCTGTGGAGGAGATTTCAAGAAAGGTGTTATATAAAAGATGGTGCTTTCATTTAAAGGAAGAAATGTGTTCTTACTTTCAATTTGATTAATCTCTCCTTTGATATTCTGAGTTTCTAATGTAGTATTTAATTGGAGATTTTAAATTTGTTCTTTTTTTTTTTTTTTTTAGCTTTTTTAGTTACATGACCAATTTATCAATTTCTTCTTTCTCTGTCTTCTTCATGTAAGCATTTAGAGATATAAAATTTCCTCTAAGAAGCTTTTCGACCACGTCACATAAATTTTGGTATGTTGTCTCATAATTGCCATTCTTTTTGATGAAATTATTGTTTCTATGATTTGTTACTGGACAAAACTGGTTTTATGGGAGAGAAACTAATAAAATAAACAAGCCTTTAATTAATTTGATTAGAAAAAAGAAAGTACTAGCTTCAAAAATGAAGAGGGTGAATTCACCACCAACAAAGATGAAATTAAAACAACAATTAGGAGCTATTTTACCCAACTGTATGTCATTATGTCTGACAACCTAATTGAAATTGATGAATATTTATAAAAATATGAATTATTCAGATTAACAGAAGTGAAAAACAATACTTAACCTCATTTCAGAAAAAAAAATAGATTGAACAATTGATCAAAGAACTCCCTACAAAAAAAAAAATCTCCAGGTCAGATGAATTTACAAATGAATTCTATCAAACTTTTAAAAAATAATAAATCTCAAACCATTTGGAAAAATAGGTGAAAGAGTCCTACCAAATTCCTTTTATGACACAAATATGCTGATGATTTTAAATCAGTAAGAGCCAAAACAGAGAAAAAAAATTATAGACCAATTTTCTGAATGAATATTGATACAAAAAAATTTAAATAAAACATTAGCCAAGAAAGGTATTTTATTCTATGTGAGAAAGAGATAGATCCTAGTCATGGGGAGAAGCCAGCACCAGAGCACAGATATGAGAGATAGTGTCTTATACAAAGGACAAAGAGAAGACCAGTTTGGTTAGACCAAAGACTATGAGAAGAGGAGTAATAAATATATAGTAAAGTTAAAAAGGAGGGCCTTTTTAACTGGGGATAGGTTTGTGAAAGGTTTTAAAATCCAAATAGAGGAGTTATATATTTTATCTTAGAGATATTGGGAGCTACTGAAATTTATTGAATAGGGGAATGTCATAGTCAGAACTATGCTAATAGAAAATAACTTTAGCAGATATGTGTAGGAAGGAAGGAATGAGGAGAAACTTGAATGGGGGGGAACCAATTGTAACAATCCATGTGAGAGGTGGTGAAGGTCTGAATCAAGTGGAGAGAAGGGATAAGTGTTAGAGATATGGGAGAGATAGAAGCAGATAGAGTTTTTGAGGATAATGCTGAAGTTATAAACCTGGCAAACTGAATGGTGCTGTCTTTGACAGCTAGTCAATCATAGGGATTTGGTGATGGGGGACTAACTGAAGTTCAATAGAAGAAACTGGGTCTGAATGCTTAGATAAGACAAATTATCTGCACAGAGATGATCATTAAAGCCATGGGAGCTGATGAAATCACCAAAAGAGAAGAGAGTCCAGGATGAACCATGGAGGAATATGTACAATTAGCAGACCAGATATAGGTGATCCAACAAAAGAAACTGAGGAGAGATCAGACAGTTGGGAAAAGAATTAGATGAGAGAAATCATAAAAACCAAAGTGGGGAGATTATATGGAAATAAATGAATGATAAAATATTTATGAAGCCGTCACTATGTGCAAAGCATTGGAGATACAAATAGAAGAATAAACAGTCCCTGCTCTCAAGAAGTTGGCATTCTAATGGGAGAGACATGGCATATGGAAGGTTTCATCTAAAAGTCATGGAAAAGTTCCATGGTCACTTTGAGTGCACCAGCAAAGTCTCTTCTTTGACATCATTTCCATTGACATGTAAGTGAGTAAATGAGGGAGTCACCCAGAGTTTGGAGTTCCATAAGTAATCTGGGGTGTGGAAAAGATATTGAAATATAAGCAAATGTAGAGGTTCTTCAGAATCTTTAAATGAGAGGGACTGAGGCATTATAGGATATTATATAGTGATGGACTAAAAATCAGGAAGACCCGAATTCAAATTCTTCTTGAGATACTTAATAGTTTACTTATTCCATATGAGCTCCTACTTCTTCCCATTCTCTTTACCTCATATACCACAATTTATTCAATTTACCCAACATTCTCCAAGTGATGGGCATCCATTCAATTTCCAGTTTCTAGCCACTACAAAGATGGCTGCCACAAACATTTTTGCACATGTGGGTCCCTTTCCCTTCTTTAAGATCTCTTTGGGATATAAGCCCAGTAGTAACACTGCTGGATCAAAGGGTATGCACAGTTTGATAACTTTTTGAGCATAGTTCCAAATTGCTCTCCAGAATGGTTGGATCCTTTCACAATTCGACCAACAATGCATCAGTGTCCCAGTTTTCCCACATCCCCTCCAACATTCAGCATTGTCTTTCCCTGTCATCTTAGCTAATCTGACAGGTGTGTAGTGGTATCTCAGAGTTGTCTTAATTTGCATTTCTCTGATCAATAGTGATTTAGAGCACCTTTTCATATGAGTAGAAATAGTTTCAATTTCTTCATCTGAAAATTGTCTGTTCATATCTTTTGACTATTTATCAATTGGAGCCATTCTCTTTATCTCAAAACCACTTGATATTATCCTCTACTGTCTTCTTCTTTCCCTCAGTCTCTGATAAAGAGGAGACTCTTCATCTTGCCAAGGACACCTGCTTTTGTTCTATCATATCTTAGGCAGATCATCTCCTCAACTGTACTTCCCATCTTCAACCTCTTCTTATTTGCTGCTTCATTCCCTACTGCCTACAAACAGATCTAAGCCTCCATCATTCTTTAAAAAAAAGACTTCCATTGACCTGAAATATTAAATGTTCAATAAATGTTAATTAAACCCTAACTACGGGATAATAATCAATCATCCAATCAATAAAATATTTACTAACAGCTTACAATAGATCAGATTTTCTGCAAAGCACTGGAGATACAAACAGAGACAAAACACAATCCTGATTATCTCTTTCCTTTCCTATCTAATATGTAGGTTTTGGGGTGAAAGCTATCTCCTGTTGTTTTCTCTACTTCCTTCTCTCATACCTCAATACTTTGGCTTTCAAACTCATCACAACTGAAACTACTCCTTCCAAATTTATGAATACTTCAGTTTCTTAGTAGATCTTTATATTTAATTATTAACCTGTAGGGAAGGACGAGTGAGGAAGGGTGGTAATTAGAAGTTACAGGGGTCTGTGAGTGTGTTTGCTATTTGTTTGTCTTTTCAAATAATACTGTTGCTTTTGACTGCTATTAACTCATTTGTTGTTTTTCTTCCTAAAAAGGGTTGGAGTTTTGAACATGGATAATAGCAAGTGAAGGTAATGGAATAAAAATTTCAGTAATCAAACAAAGATAGGATCTGTCAAAAAAAAGCAGCTTGATAAAGATGAAAGCGTTCCTTCAAGGGGCATTTAACCACCCCACCAAGGAGAGGAACAATATAAAGCAATTTTAAAGAGTAACAAAAGTCAGTTTTGTTTATGCAAATGAGAGTATATTATTGACAATAAACTGAAAACTTAATCTACTGTTCTGTTTTTGGGAAGGTGAACCGTACATATGGAGCAGAAAAACCAGGCAGATTTGATAGCAAGTTGGAACTCTTGCACCATCTTGTAGAACAGGAGAGAGTCACCCAGGCCAATGGAGACAACATATGTTGATACATTTTGGGGCTTGAAATATCTATTTCTATAGATTTACTTTTCTTGATACTGAAACTTGGTCTTTTTCCTGAAAAGATTTTAAACTTTTGATCAGAATCTATGGTGAAATAGGAAAAAAATTACAAATGTTGGTGATTTAATTTGGAGCTTCACAAAGGCCTATTAGAAGTAGGAAATGTAGTTAGAATTTTCTGTCCATTTATCATTAATGCTTTCTAAATGAATAATTCTATATTATCAATGGTTAGCATTTTTACAGCATCTTAAGGTTTTCAAAGTGGTTTATAGATATTTCATCCTCATTCTCCCCTACTTTATAGATGAGGACACTAAAATAGACAGTGATTAAGTGACTTTCCAGGGTCACAGAGTTAGTCAGTGTGTGAAATCAGATTTTAATGTAGATCTATTTACTCTATCCACTGACAGATCTGATTTTCTAAATGTTTATTAAATCTGAATTATGGGATAACATTCCCATAATTCAATCAATAAAATATTTATTAAGAGCTTACATTGGTCAGGCTTTCTGCAAAACACTGGAGATACAAAAAGAGATAAAAGACAATCTTGATTTCAAATATCTTACAATTAATATGCAAATAAATACACACAAAGAATCATTTCAGGTTAAATATGAAATTATTAATAGATAGAAGGCACTAGAATAAAGAAGGGGTGGAGAAAACTTCCTGAAAAAGGTGGGATTTTAGTTGGGACTCAAAGGGAGATCAGTGGTCGGAGCAGCAGAGACAATACTTCAACAGCCACAATAAAGAAATTAAAGAGTGCCTCTGCTCAAAATTTGCTTTTCTTATCAAGCCATTCTCCAATTGATAAATGGTTAAAGGTTATGAACAGACAATTTTCAGATGAAGAAATTGAAACTATTTGTAGTCATATGATAAGGCGTTCCAAATCACTATTAATCAGAGAAATGCAAATTAAGATAACTCTGAGATACCACTACACATCTTTCAGATTGGCTAAGATGACAGGAAAAGACAAGGATAAATGGAGGGCATATGGGAAAGTTGGGACACTGATTGTTGATGGAGTTGGTGGAGTTGAATGGATCCAACCATTCTGGAGAACAGTTTGGAACTATGCTCAAAAAGTTGTCAAACTGTTCCTACCCTTTGATCCAGCAGTGTTTTTATTGGGCTTATATCCTAAAGAGATCCTAAAAAAGAGAAAGGGAGCCTCATGTGCAAAAATGTTTGTAGCAGCCCTTTTTGTAGTGGCAAGAAATTGGAGACTGAGTAGATGCCCATCAATTGAAGAACAGCTGACCAAGTTAAGGTCTATGGATGTTATGGAATATTATTGTTCTGTAAGAAATGACCAGCAGATGCCCAGAAAAAGAACTCTGGGAGATGACTAAAAACCATTACATTGAATTCCCAATCCCTATATTTATGCACACCTGCATTTTTGATTTCCTTCACAAGCTAATTGTATAATATTTCAGAGTCTGATTCTTTTTCTACAGCAAAATAACGTTTTGGTCGGGTATACTTATTGTGTATCTAATTTATATTTTAATATATTTAACATCTACTGGTCATCCTGCCATCTAGGGGAAGGGGTGGGGGTGGGGGTAAGAGGTGAAAAATTGGAACAAGAGGTTTGGCAATTGTTAATCTGTAAAATTACCCATGTATATATCCTGTAAATAAAAGGCTATTAAATTAAAAAAAACAAAAACAAAAAAACAAATTGAGAAACCATTGAAAAAGTTTGAGCTGAAGACTGACATAATTCATGTTGGGGAGGGGGAAATTACAAATAAAACATTAGGACAGTAATTTTAGAAGAGAAAAAAGACCTGTTAATTTCTTTGTCAGATCTTCTTACGGCTTTGAAAGAGTCTTTGGTCTATACTGAAAGTGTCATACTTGCTAGGGTAGCTTTGATCAGCAAAACTCTAGCCATTCCAGATAGTTGGGTTTGATAGTATCTCTGTAGACTTGGATAATTGTTTCTATTCCCTCAAACATTAGGGCACATATCCAAAAACAGAGTCTGCCTAAAAAGCTATTTAAAAAATTCCATGGAGATCTTTTGCATTGAAGTGTGGAAAAGAAAAATTGGTTTTTGCAAAATCCTGGAACAGAAACCAAGGTAAAAATTTTCATGCAAATGCACAACTGATTTTGACTTGCCTAAAACTCTGAACATTTTCTGATTTATGGTTTGTTATTGGGTTCTACTCTGCTGAGCATGAGTTGTCTCTTGTTCCTGCTTAAAATGAGCCTGTAATTATGGTATAATTATTCCTGGTCTAAAACCATTAAATTGTTTGGTTTAAAAAGTGTATACTTTCACCAATAATAACTATTGTTGGTTGTTGTTGTTGTTTTTTTTTTTTCTGAGACATTTGTTTTTTAATCTCAGTGCAAAAGCCCAATTGCTGGTGAATAAAACTATATTCTTTATGAATTAAAAGATAAGAGAATTGAATGACAAATTATGACTCTAGAAGACCAAGACTCCAGATGGGCCCTGCTTCCTGGCAGAGATGATGGACTAGAGGTATGGGATGAGCCATACTTTTTCAGACACGGCTATTATAAGAATTTGTTTTGCTTGATTATACTTGTAACAGAGGAGTGTTTTTATTTGGGGTTAGGAGATTTCCTAACTATCTACCCTGTCAATTTGACTTAGAAGTCTTGAAGTCTTAAAACATAAAGATCAAACCTCATTACAATTAATTTCTAGAATTTGTTTAGAAATTAACTTTTTTATGGTAATTGTGTCATTTTATTCATTTAAAAAAGTAGATCATGAACAGTTATAGAGTAGAAATGTATTCTTGATTAACCTCTCAAAATGAAAACATCCAAAATAGAAACCATTCCCCCCCCTTGCACTCCCATAGCTACTTCTCCAAAAAATTCCATTTCTATTGAGAATACTACAAGTCACATAGATTCAGAACGTTAGAATCCAAACCTTTTCACTTATCTCATCCATATCTCTGGTCAGTTATTGAGTTTTATTAATGCCATTTCTACAACATTTCTCATATCCATCCCTTTCTTTTCATTCCCATCAACATACTCTCAGTTGATATTTTCATCACCAGCCATCTGGACTATTATGATAGTCTCATAAATGTTCCCTCTGCTTCTAGTCTAACCTTTTGCCAATCTACTTGCAATTAACCTAGGAAACGGGTCTAATCGTTGCTCCTTCTCAGAAAGTTTCAATGGCTCCCAATTGCTTCGAGGAGAAAGCACAAATTATTATTTGCACCTATCACAATCTAGCTCTAAAAGACGGCTACAATATAGCTTTTAAACAAACATTTATACTGTTTCCTTCAGTCACTCGACATCCCACTCAATCTAACTTTGTTACTGCAACCTACCCAATCTAGACTTAGCATAACTTCATTTCTGTGCCTTTGCATATACTGTTTCCCATTGTCACCTTTGTTTCTGAAAATTCTTAGCTTCCTTAAGGCCTGATCCGCTAGGGGACTGTCTCTGGGAAGCTTTTCTTTAAACTTCTAACTGTTGTTTCTTGCTCTTTCTCTTAATTATCTTCTTTATATTTCTTTCTCCATGCAATGCTATTTCCCACAGTAGAATATAGCTTCTCAAGGGCAGAGATCACCTTCTTTCTCAAATACAGCAAGCACTAAAAATGTCTTTGCTGAACTGACATTTTAAAGTAATGGTTGTGATGGTAGTTGTTCACTTATTTTAGTAGTGTCTGATTCTTTATGAGCCCATTTGGGGTTTCTTTGACAAATATACTAGAGTGGGCCTTTTCCCAGCTCATTTTACAGATGAGACAACTGAGGCATACGGGGTTAAGGGACTTGTCCAGTTTCCCAGCTAGAAAGTAACAGTACTTGTTTTATTGAACTGGTACCTAGAACCAACCAATCAAGAACTTAAGTCCAATGCCTCATTCTCAACAATACTAATATATGTATATGAAATATGAATATAAAGTACATTTCAGAAAAAGACTTTGGAAAGCTGAAGAGTTGAAAAGTGTTTTAGAAGTCTCAATGACCAGAACTGAAAAGAAAATTTGATCTTTAAATACAAGAGTCAAAGGGATTAAAAGTTAAACAGGAAAAGGAAAGAAAAAAAAAAACCACACTATACATTATTCAATAATATTAAACTGTTTACATCCCCACATAGGAAGATAATACTTGTTTCTCTTGAGAACTGTAACTCTATTAGGGCAGTTAGAAGATGTATACATAGTGGGTATGGGTATAATAAATGGAGTCTGATGTGATGATATAAAAAAGAAAGTAAGAGGTGTGAATGGGATTATATGGGGAGAAAAGGAAAAGGAAGGGCCTCCCCAAAAAGTCTTAATGATTCGTTTGCTTGTTTAAACAAATATTACCTGTATGTGAGTGTATTTGGGATATGCAATGTCCCAGAAGAGAATACGATCTGAAATGCCTGAAGATGATCAGGATGCTTCAGGTTTCATAATGAGGAAGCCAATTTTCCAATTCATCCGCCAATAACATAGCCCAATTTCGCATCCTCAGAGTGACCCATCTGCGAGCCTTGTCTCCTGGGACAAAAGTGTTCCTATTACTTTATGGAACCAAGCCGAGAGTGATGAGCTTTGCACACTGGCATTCTTGTTAGGAGCTGGCAGGTTCACAGTCAGGGCGGTTGTTTCCCAAAGTATGTGAATGGACTTTAGCTTCACATCATCAGAACTGTGCAGTGTGTCAGGAAGAAAGGACTCCTTGGGGGATGAGGCTATAAGTTTTAATTATTCAAACACATGCAAGATTATACAGCCCCAAAGACTCTATTTATAAGATTCCCTTCCTGACATAGTACAATGAGCTGGATTCTCCCCAGTCTGTGTGGTCTCTGCTATTAAGGGAGGTGCTGAGAAGAGACCTTAACTCTTCCATGCTAAATGATCTTTTGGTCCATTTTTGATGTAAGGAGAAAAAAAAGAAAAGGACAGGAAAAGGGAGAAAAGAAAACAAGCTACAAATTACAGGACCCCTAAATAACCCTCATTTAATAGATTAAGAAGAGAAAAGGGAAAACGAGACTCCTTTAAATTCTAGTCCTTCAATCTGTTCTTTAAATCTTTTGTGAACTTGACCAGAATATGCTATGGTGAATGAATATTATTAATGCTTTTTATTCAATATATATAGTTTTAAAACATATATTTTGCACTTGATTCTCTCCTCTAATCTAATTACTTTGTGGTTAAAAAATAGATTAACAAAATAGATCTAGTAACTGTCAGAGTTTTCACATGTCTTTTGGTGCAGCCTGTGACTGGGTAAGGAATGACTTCTGCCCCTGTAAGAAAAGCACATTATCAATCAGATGGCTTGGCCCATAGCGGTCAGCCAGTGGAAAATTGTTAGCCTGGCACTCCCCCTGCTGGGTGTAGCCACAAGTAGCATGGGGCAGATGGGGTTTATCCTAGGCTACTTAATGATGCTTAATAATGGATGAGACTTGGTTCTTCCTTCCTGCTTTGGTCCTCTGGAAATGAGGGGGGCCCAGTCCCTGAGCGGCCTCTCTCACAGGAATTGCTTTCCCTCCAGCCTTCAAAGCAGCTGGGGCAGGACTCTCTGCAGAAGAGGACTGCCCCCCAACATGATTGTACTCTTTGTGAAAAGGGAGCATCCCTTGAGTTACTGTTCATAAGGTAGTATGAGGTGATGGACAAAGCATGTGACTTGTGTCCGAGGACGTATCAGGTATCTCTCTCTGCTCTTTGTTTATTCATATGTAAATGAAGGTGTTGGAAAAGGTGAACTTCAAGGTTCATTTCAACTCTAAATCTGTGGTCTCGGTACCCAATGGACCAGACACAGTTTCAACAAGTGAAGGTTCAGCTGCATTGGAACCCTGGGCTTAGGAGTCTCCTAAGAGAGGAGACAAGCATTTATTAAACACTTACTATGTTCCAGGTGCTTTACAAATGTCATTTTATTTGATCCTCACAACAGTCCTGAGAAGTAGTACTATTATTTTTTTTTTAATGCTTTTTATTTTCAAAACATATGCATGGATAATTTAACAATATTGATCCTTGAATAGCCTTGTTTTTCAGATTTCAGATTCAGACTCTCTGAAATCATCCTGCTGGTCATTTCTTACAGAACAATAATATCCCATCACATTTATATTCCACAACGTATTCAGCCATTATCCAACTGATGGGCATCCCTTCAATTTCCAGTTTCTTGCCTGAAGCCGTACCATTAGTACCACCATTTTGTTGCTGATGTTTTTGTTCATTTTCTCCTTTGTTCTCTAAGACCAATGGCATTTCACCACTATTTTGCAGTAGGAAAACTGAGGATAGATGACTTGACCAAGATTACCCAGCAAATAAATATGATATCAGATTAAAGGTGGATCTCTGATTCCAGGGATGCTGCTATCTATCTAGATGCCTAAGCTGAGCTAGATGAAATGAGCCCTGGAAAAGGCTGATGGTGAGGATTTACTAGTCTTTGTTACTGCAAAGAATTATGGAGTTCCAGCAGCCAATATGATCTGCCACAAAGTGTCAATAGCTTTAACAATGTAAGAAGGAATGATGAATTGTTCAACTGAGCATGAGATTCTCAGTTCTGATATTCAACAGATCTATGTTCTCACGATGTGAAAGAATCATGAGCCTAAAGGAAAAACTGAATTATACTGTATCTATCAATGTATGAATCAATCAATAAAATAGTATTCCCTGAGGGCTTAGGATATGTTCCTATTGTCGAATTCTTTCAGTCTTCATGACCCCGTTTGGAATATTCTTGACAGAGGTACTGGAATGATTTGTCATTTCCTTCTCCAGCTTATTTTACAGATAAGGAAACTGAGGTAAACAAAATGAAGGTACTTGGGCAGGTTCACATAACTACTAAGTGTCTGAGGTCATGAGGAAAATGAGTCTTCATGATTCCAGGCTTGTTGCCTTATCCACTAAGCAGTTCTAGGAGTTTACAATTTAGTTGAGAATATAAGATAGATATGAAATCAGGAGATGAAGTACTAAATTGTGTGGTGTGGTCTTTAAGAAAAGAAGCAGGGCAAAGAGGAAAGATATCAACAGAGGTGGAGTCCTATGAAGCAAGAAAGAGATTTAAATTTATCTATGTATAACCCCTCCACTGTAGGAGGTAGGATGGGAAAAGGATTGTCTGGATCTGCATAGACTTCTGGGATTTGGAAGTTTTTTAAGGAAACTACAGTCAGTTCTGCTGTAACTTGATATCTATGTCCCTAAAAATCACTATCCTATTTAAAATCCCACAATAAAAACATAAAAGAAAAATGGAGGAAATGAAGTTGGTGGACAGCACTCAAAAACTTCATCAGTGAAACATTTTTTTAAAAAGATAAGATTCTAATAAAAAACAAACACAGTTTTATACATTTGACATATTAAGAACTTCTCTTCATAAATAGTACAATACATAGTGGTTATGTCTGCAGCCTCAGGTTATTTACTGCTCAGCCTGTGTCACAGTCCCTCAGGGTACAGGGGTAGGTAAAGTAAAGCTGATGTGGGCTAGAGGCTTGCCTCTGTGGGAGGCAATTCTGGGTCCTCAATATGGTAGAAGAATGGAGAGAGGTGTAAGGTCAGAGAGTGGGAAAGAGGGGAAATTGGAAAGGAGAAGAGGGGAAGAAGAGAGATAGGAAAAGAGGAAAGAAAAAAAAGGGAGATAAGGGAAAAGAGAAAAGAGAAGGGGTAAAGAATAAATGGGGAATCAGTCCTCCTCAGTCCTCAGCTCCCACTGCACCAGAATATATACCATAAATATAGTGCTTTATCTGAAGAAAAACTGAAGTTTGCTTGTGGAAATGGACATTAGAAGGGTTGTAGCTTGTGAGTTATCATGAAGTGGAACAGTTTTCTATGAGAAGCAATTTGGCACCAAACTCATATAGAAATGGGAGTCTACTAATCCATATACATAAGGATCTCTGTGACTGCATATTGACTTAGTTTTAAAATGTAATGTTAACTTTAATCATATTTTTATTTATTTTGTTAAATATTTTCCACTTACGTTTTATTCTGGTTTGTTTCCTATCCTTTTTGAATAAGTAAATAGAAAAACACAAAATTCCCTTTATGCTTAAATCATTCCCTAATAATTCAATTGGGTTGAAACAAATGGGAGTTTTCAAAACAAGTTTATAGGAGAACTGACTGTCACATAGTTTGGGACAGGGTGGGAATATAAAAGAAAGCACGAGAAAGCATGGGAGAAGGGAGAGACCAGGACTTTGTGGTCATTCTAAGGCTCCATGTGTGAACTAGAAAGGTCACCATCTTTAACAGCTCCTTGTATTCTTTCCCCCCTTTCACAGCTTTCTTTTAGTCCAATTCTAGTAACACACCACACCATAATTCCTTGTCTCAGGAGATGGAAAAACCCCCTCAAATATCCCAAATTCTATGCAGGTCCAGATCCTTCTTAGGACTTCTAAAAAAGATGACATATTCTTGAAGAGATATGTGCACACATACACACAGGATATATGTGGGGCACAACAAGGAGTAAAGTTTGAAAAATTATTGGGCTTTCTAAAAATTATGAAGAAAACAGATTATAAAATAAAATTTCTCCAGAAATATTTAAAAGGAGGGATAGGTAGCAAATCAACATTAATATAAAACTTTAATGTCATGTAACAAATAATTAATTATCAGTGATTATTAATTGCTCATCCTTTTAAAAAGTTTTTTAAATAGCATTTTATTTTTTCCTAATTACACATCAAGACAATTTTTAGAATTTATTTTTTTAAATAAGATTTTGAGTTCCAATTTTTTTTTCTTCCTCTTTACTTGGGTTTGAGTCCCATAGATGATACACACTGGCTTGGTGATCTTTTAGTGCTCTGGGCAGCTCTCTAAGATCATATTGGTAGAGGACATTTTATCACCTGTGAGTTTCTAATACCAATAAAATCCTAGACCCATCCATTAGCTTAATAAATGTTCACATATGTAGTCTCTACATATGTCTCCCTAGACAAGTTTACTCTATATCAAACAATCTAGTATTTTGTTCTAGTCAATCTGCATTGCCATTATACACACACAACTAGCTAAGTCTAATCCCTCTCTAATCCAGCTATTTCTAAGAAGTCAAAGAATCAGACAACAAGAATCACAAAAATTACATTTTCGAATTTAAAAGGATATTGACAATGATCTGGTCCAATCCACGCCTCTACGGCATATCCAACAAGAGATCATCCAGGCTTGCTTGAGATCTACCTCCCAACATAGATCATTTCAACTTTAAAAAGTTCTAATTGTTATAGTTTTTCCTTGCATCAAGCTTACACCTGCCTCTTTGCAACTTTTACTCAGTTCTGTTCTGGGAGGCTAAACCCAACTCAACATAAGATTCCACCCTATAATAATCTTTCAAATACTTAAAGGTGGATATCATATCTCCTCTAAGTCTTTTCTACAAGCCGAACATCCCCAGCTCCTTTACTATCCTCACAGGGATAACATTAAGCTGCCATCTTGCCTTTGCCTTTTACTTACCTTGTGTAACCATGGGATGTCACTTAGCTTCCCCAGCCCTCAGTTCCTACATCTCTATAATGATGATAATAATCTGAGTATTATCTTTCTCAGGTAATTCTGCAAAGCAAAATGCTATGTAAAGCACTTTGTAAAGGTAAAAGCCTTAGATAAATTTCACCTAATTTGATCACAGGAATTATTTTAACAGGATTTCTTCAGAAGAGAAAGATCTTGCTCTTCCAAGAAAAACCGTGAGACCTGTAAATTGTTATGGAGTGCAGCACTGCTGTGAAGGTTGACCAGAATATTGGACAGAGGTGCTTTCCCAGCATCCTGTGAGCATTTTATAAATGAGGTATAATGTCTTGAAGTTGTTAGTAGAAAACAAGTAGCTAATGCAGCCCATGAGCCTGACACCTCAGAATGGGGAAATGGATGCTTGCAATTAGGATGGAATGGAGTCTGGCACTCTCTAAATTGTACTCTCAGAAGCAAAGGCTTATTTAAATCCAAATAAATGCATTCGCTCAGAATAAAAGGTCACAGGGCAAGAATTTGCAAATCACAGATACTCCTAACAAGAATGGAGTGGGTCCTTTTTCCTTTCCTAATCCATTGGGCTTCTCCATTTTTTATCTATCCCACACTAAAATTAGGCTATAAGATAGGGATTCTATTTATTTATGGGCCAAATATTCAATGTTTCACCTGGCCCATATACTTTTGAGGAAGCTTGGTCTACTAGGGACCAGAAACCATGCTCTTGACTTGGATTTAAAAAAACTGGATGCAAATTCTGCCTTTGACAGTCACAGGCTATGTCACTTAACTTGTCTTTGGATGAATCATTTAAACTCTCTGTATCTCAGGCAACAAAGGGCTTCTTTACTAAGTCACAGACATGTGGGACTCCCTACACAAAGGAGTTTCTTCTACTGACAGATCCATGTGGGAAATAAAGTGAAACTAAGATCTATTCCCTGTCCTCGTGGAATGGAGAGGGGTTTAGGACACAAATTCAGGTAAATATAATGTCCAAACAATACAAGATAAATGCAATAGACAGGTACAAAATGTAGTCCTATGTGAGGGCCTAGAATAATATTATTACCAACAGAGAGAATCAGGAGAAACTTTATGGAGAAAGTGGGTTGGAGTTCAAAGAAACAGGTGAGAGACCATGAGACACATGAGAGATCATAGTCCAGTTTCATCTTTGACTACACTGATTTTCTTTGACTCAAATAAATCAATTTTGTTTATTCTTCCTTAATAATGCTTCAGTTGCCCTTATTTTTCCATTCTCATTCTCATTACATTATTTCAAGCCCTTTAAAATCATGTATAGATAACGTGATGGTTTTCTAACTGGTTCCTCTGTTTGTAGTCTGTCTCTTTTGTCTTCTTTCTTCACAAAAATACCAAATTGAGTTTTCTAAAGTACAGCTTTCCCATTTCTGCCAATAGCTAAGCAGTCCTTATTGTCTGGAATAGAATATAACCTTCTTAGCTTAGTATTCAAGGCTCTGCCTATTCTGGCTCATTTTAAGGAGTTAATACCTCCTTCTCCTAAAAAAATAAAACATTTCAGCTAATCAAGCTAGCTTACTCACTGTCTCTAAACATGTATTCTGACCTTGTAGAGAATCATAGGACCTCAAAGTCAGACATCTGCAGTCACCTAATCCAACCCATACCTGACCAAGACCCTTTGCCACACATAGGATTACAGGACCATACAAGGGGGCATGCAGACTTTATCCTAAGCTCTCTAGTGGCAGAAGCAAGCTAAGGATCCCTGGTCTTTCTTTTAGAAGTGTTTTAAAAAAACATGTTTCTCAGTACCCTCATTCAAGGTCTCTGAATTAATCTGAATGGAAAAAAAACCTTTTTTGGTTTTTTCTTACCTAGCAATTCAAGAAAAAATGTCTTACTGAAATCTTACCTGAAATCTTTTTACATTCTTCTTATCAAAAGCCTATCCACTTTCTAACCTACCCCCAGGCTCTTTCTCAAGAACAGCTAGTTGCACAGTATATGGACTAGTAGACCTGGACTCTGGCTGACTCATCTTCCTGAGTTCAAATCTGACCTCTGACACTTACTAGCTGTGTGACCCTTGGGAAGTCACTTAACCCTGTTTGGCTCAGTTTCCTCATCTGTAAAATGAGTTAGAAAAGGGAATGGTAAACCATTCCAGCATCTTTGCCAAGAAAACCTCAAATTGAGTGACAAACAGTCAGAAAAGACTGAAAAATGAAAACAACTGAATAATAATAAGTCCCTTCCTTCTTTATGAGTCCCTAAAGTATTCACTAAATCCTCAATTAATTCACTTAATGGAGCTATTTCTTGAATTTACTTTTGACCATTAGAAAGGAGAATGCTTAGAGTGGTCAAAGGAAGATTGAATAGTTTTAGGGAAAGAATTCTCTAAAATGTGCTGAAAGTTAAGTGACTATTATTCTGTTCGATGAAGCAAACATGATGATGAACTGTTACCTAAACTGTAAACCTTCACTCAATCCCAACTGTGGAATTCTATTATTTGAAAATATTATGAATTGTAACTCCAAAATGACCATGAGGGAAATTGCACATTTTTGGATCTCTCTCTTTAAGTAGATGTATAGAATTAGCTTAATCTAAATAAATATCAATTATTTCAAGCAGGCATGTGTCTAAAGCAGAATACAGAATTTTCTTTCATGAAATGATGGGGGGGGGCCACTATTTCAAATTCCATTTTTAGATTGCTCTACTGATTGGAAAGATTTTCTAAACCTAAATTGATTTCTTGTGGTAAAAACTGAGGATTCAATTTATCAGAACTAGATTAAACCACATCTCAGGATTCTGAAAGGACCAGTAAATGTGAGCTATAATGTAAGGCTCTAGTCTTTTACTTTAGAATTTATTTTTACCATGCCTTATCCTAGTCGGTCCTTCTTTATGATTTGCCATAGACTGTTCAGACCTACATATTGCCAGATTCTATTACAATCTGTGGGTATAATTCTTGCCAATATATAAATAAAATAACTTTATTCTGCTTTTCCATAACAATAAAAAAACTCTGATGGACCCAAATATCTGTCCTTTCCCATTGTCCCCAATCTTTGTCATAGTAAACAGTATTTATTGATACCATAATCCAGTATGACAGGTGGGAGAGACAATTCATAGATTCAAAATTCATAGATTAGAACTAGTAAGGGTAGTCAAAGGATATGAACAGACACTTTTTAGATGAAGAAATTATAGCCATTTCTACTCATATGAAAAAATGCTCTAAATCACTATTGATTAGAGAAATGCAAATTAAGACAACTCAGAAGTACCATTATACACCTCTCATATTGGCTTAAATGACAGGAAAAGATAATGATAAATGTTTAAGAAGATGTGGGAAAACTGGGACACTGATGCATTGTTGATAGTGTTGTGAAATGCTCCAACCATTCTGGAGAGCAATCTGGAACTATGCCTAAAGGGATATAAAACTCTGTATCCCAAAGAAATCCTAAAAGAAGGGAAAGGATTACAAGCAAAAATGCTTGTAGCAATCTTTTTTGTAATGACAAGGAACTGGATATTGAGTGGATGCCCCTCAGTTGGGGAACTGCTGAATAAGCCATGGTGTATGAAAGTAGGAAATGATGAGCAAGATGATTTCTGAAAAGTCTGGAAAGGCTTTCATGAAATGATGCTGAGTGAAGGGAGCAGAACGTTGTACATAATAACAACAAGATTATAGGATGATCAATTTTGATCAACTTGGCTCTTTTCAATGATGAGGTGATTCAAGGCAGCTCTAATGGACTTGGGATGAAAAATGTCCTCTGCGTCTAGAGTGAGAACTATGAACACTGAATGTGGATTGAAGCTTAGTGTTTTCATCTTTTTATTGTTATTGTTGTTTGGATTTTTT